>NC_064924.1:483464426-484094426 GCF_023897955.1 Schistocerca gregaria
TATTTGGGGATATCCATGCAAAATAAAAAATTATTTTCCAAGCTGTAGCTGTCATAACCCACATATTTACTTAAAACTTTTATTAGTCTTTATAGGACAGTCACATGCTGTTCTTTATTCGTACTTCTTTCCAGAGAATTCACTGTCCTCTGGCATATGGCGCTCAATCAGTTCACTGAGTGCATAGTCGCATAGGCCACATAATGTAGCCACAACTTTACGTTTTCGTATCAAAACTACAGTCGGAACCAGTTGGATATCATATTGTTTCACTAAGTCTGAATTTCCTTCCACATTAGCCCTGTCAATTGAAAGAAAAGCGTGTTAGAAAAATTACTTAAAGAAGGCTATCACTGTAATTAATAACAGCATTGCAAACTAATTTAAAAAGGAAAATATGTAATAAAAATGTACATTTGCTTGAGAAAACTATAGAAATACAAGGGATTGAATAGTTGGCAAGTACTTACCTTTGTAAGGTGGAAATTCCTGCCGATAGACTAACTTTTGGAATTGTTAGTTCATTTCTCACAGAGGAAAAGAGGACACATTGAAGGAGGTTAGAAAAATGGTTCTAATGGCTCTGAGCACTATGGAACTTAACTTGTGTGGTCACCAGTCCCCTAGAACTTAGAACTACTTAAACCTAACTAACCTAAGGACATAACACACATCCATGCCCGAAGTAGGATTCGAACCTGCGACCGCAGCGGTCGCGCGTTTCCAGAATGTAGCACCTAGAACCGCTCGGCCACCCCGGCCGGCTGAGATTAGAAAGGAGTAGCAGGAAACTTTCCCTTGTCTGTACAAGGTGGTCTTCCATCCTGGGGTCTTAGTGACTTGCCACTCCCTTCTAATCTCCCACATTGTATCTCTCTTTCCTCCCTGAAGAAGTAATTCCAGGGGTAGATGTGGACTCGGACCACAATCTATTGGTTATGACCTGTAGATTAAAACTGAAGAAACTGCAAAAATGTGGGAAATTAAGGAGATGGGACCTGGATAAACTGAAAGAACCAGAGGTTGTACAGAGTTTCAGGGAGAGCATAAGGGAACAATTGACAGGAATAGGGGAAAGAAATACAGTAGAAGAAGAATGGGTAGCTCTGAGGAATGAAGTAGTGAAGGCAGCAGAGGATAAAGTAGGTACAAAGACGAGGGCTGCTAGAAATCCTTGGGTAACAGAAGAAATATTGAATTTAATTGATGAAAGGAGAAAATATAAAAATGCAGTAAATGAAGCAGGCAAAAAGGAATACAAACGTCTCAAAATTGAGATTGACAGGAAGTGCAAAATGGCTAAACAGGGATGGCTAGAGGACAAATGTAAGGATGTAGAAGCTTATCTCACTAGGGGTAAGATAGATACTGCCTACAGGAAAATTAGAGACCTTTGGAGAGAAGAGAACCAAGTGTATGAATATCAAGAGCTCAGATGGCAGCCCAGTTCTAAGCAAAGAAGGGAAGGCAGAAAGGTGGAAGGAGTATATAGAAGGTTTATACAAGGGCGATGTACTTGAGGACAATATTATGGAAATGGAAGAAGATGTAGATGAAGACGAAATGGGAGATACGATACTGCGTGAAGAGTTTGACAGAGCACTGAAAGACCTGAACCGAAACAAGGCCCCCGGAGTAGACAACATTCCATTAGAACTACTGACGGCCTTAGGAGAGCCAGTCATGACAAAATTCTGCCATCTGGCGAGTAAGATGTATGAGACAGTCGAAATACCCTCAGACTTCAGGAAGAATATAATAATTCCAATCCCAAAGAAAGCAGGTGCTGACAGATGTGAAAATTACCGAAGTATCAGTTTAATAAGCCACGGCTGCAAAATACTAACGCGAATTCTTTACAGACGAATGGAAAAACTGGTAGATGCAGACCTCGGGGAGGATCAGTTTGGATTCCGTCGAAATGTTGGAACACGTGAGGCAATACTGACCTTACGACTTATCTTGGGAGAAAGATTAAGAAAAGGCAAACCTACGTTTCTAGCATTTGTAGACTTAGAGAAAGCTTTTGACAATGTTGACTGGAATACTCTTTTTCAAATTCTAAAGGTGGCAGGGGTAAAATACAGGGAGCGAAAGGCTATTTATAATTTGTACAGAAACCAGATGGCAGTCATAAGAGTCGAGGGGCATGAAAGGGAAGCAGTGGTTGGGAAAGGAGTGAGACAGGGTTGTAGCCTCTCCCCGATGTTATTCAATCTGTATATTGAGCAAGCAGTAAAGGAAACAAAAGAAAAATTTGGAGTAGGTATTAATATTCATGGAGACGAAGTAAAAACTTTGAGGTTCGCCGATGACATTGTAATTCTGTCAGAGACGGCAAAGGATTTGGAAGAGCAGTTGAACGGAATGGACAGTGTCTTGAAAAGAGGATATAAGATGAACATCAACAAAAGCAAAACCAGGATAATGGAATGTAGTCAAATTAAATCGGGTGATGCTGAGGGAATTAGATTAGGAAATGAGACACTTAAAGTAGTGAAGTTGTTTTGCTATTTAGGAAGTAAAATAACTGATGATGGTCGAAGTAGAGAGGATATAAAATGTAGACTGGCAATGGCAAGGAATGCGTTTCTGAAGAAGAGAAATTTGTTAACATCGAATATAGATTTATGTATCAGGAAGTCGTTTCTGAAAGTATTTGTTTGGAGTGTAGCCATGTATGGAAGTGAAACATGGACGATAACTAGTTTGGACAAGAAGAGAATAGAAGCTTTTGAAATGTGGTGCTACAGAAGAATGCTCAAGATTAGATGGGTAGATCACATAACTAATGAGGAGGTATTGAATAGGATTGGAGAGAAGAGAAGTTTGTGGCACAACTTGACTAGAAGAAGGGATCAGTTGGTAGGACATGTTTTGAGGCATCAAGGGATCACAAATTTAGCATTGGAGGGCAGCGTGGAGGGTAAAAATCGCAGAGGGAGACCGAGAGATGAGTACACTAAGCAGATTCAGAAGGATGTAGGTTGCAGTGGGTATTGGGAGATGAAGCAGCTTGCACAGGATAGAGTAGCATGGAGAGCTGCATCAAACCAGTCTCAGGACTGAAGACAACAACAACAACAGAAGTAATTAATAACTCCTGAATCTAGAATTATTGTTTCCACTGTCAGCAGTATAACAGTAATTAATAACAAAAATAGTCATGGAGAAATATGAGCATATGTCTAGTGGGCCCACTCCATTTTTATGTATATAAGAATGAAAACAATTGATTATTGATAAAAAAATTAATTGGATAGATAGAAAATCTACTCACTAAGGGGCAGCAGAACTCACACATAAAAGACTTTTGTGATTGGCAAGCTTTTGGAGCGAATGGCTCCTCCTTCAGACAGAAGATTGAAGGGGAAGGAAGAAGGGTGAAGGAAAAGAATTGGAGAGGTCTAGGAAAATGTACAGATTTCGGGAGTCACCCAGAACCATGGGTCAGGGGAGATTTACTGTATGGTAAGTTCTCTGCAACTGTTGGTCAGTATATTTTATGTATATAAGGTATGACATTATACACTGTGTAAGAAGGTACAAAAAATGAAGAGAGATGAGTAACCATATTGTGTCTGTCAGTTCAGTGCAGATGTTTAGATGACCTGTCAAGCCAGCACTGTATTTAGATATGCTACTAGAGAAACACAGTAGCAATAGTTGTATGTGGGAATTAAAAGTTGTACTGCAACCATGGTATGTTAAGAGTACCTCAAGGCTCGGTCCTGGACCCATTATTGTTATGCTTGTATGTTAATGGCTTGACCTCCTGTAAATATGATTTCTACACTGACACCTCCATCTAAGTGCGAGACCCGAAGATATCAATATTGCCTTCATTCAGGTAGATAATGATCTATCTTCAGTGACTTTATTCTTATTGAGGGCACCCCGATAACTTATCACAAAACTGTGAAGAAATTGTATGTAACTTCTGATTTGCACAGCTCCTGTACAGAAAATGTAGGAAGACTTCTGTTTACTTCCATGGCCTCCAGAAATTCCAAATTAATTTCCATAAGATGTGAAACACATTTGTGCAATGATTCATCCTACCAAACCTCCACCATTGTGTTGTAATCCAACCTGGAATGAGTAGTGAAAACTCCAGGTGGCTAGAACTAAACTTGAATGCAATATAGTGAGATATTACTTGTGTGCATATCTGCAACATCCATCTGACCATGTCAATGCTTCATACACCCAGTTTGGTTAGTTACGAACAGACAGTTATGTAGCTACCATATGCCTATATCGACATCATCAGCTTTTCAGTGTACTGCACTCCAATACCTCATAGCAGAGGTCTAATAATACTTGTCTCATTGTAACAAAAAAAAAACAAGCTTTTGTTTTCACAGTCCCCTAGTATGCCTTTTCTTTAAAAAAAGTCACAAACTCATCCATTGATGCTGTCTGCTTCTGGTATAAGTTACCCAGCACTCTGTGTGTAATTGAGTGTCCTGTATGCAGTGTAAAAAAATAAAAAAGCTGAAGCACATCCTTATGTCAGTGTCATACTTTTTCATAAAAGAATTACATATATGGCCAATATTCTGTGTTAAACAGAAAAGCAAAAGCTTCCATCTTCTCCCACTTACATTTTTTCTTCTAGATTAATCATACCATTTTCTTTCCTGCTTTCTCTGTCACTTGCACTCTGTCCCATTCCTCTTTGTCTTCCTCTCTCGCTCTTGGTCATGTCCGTTGTTGCCAGTGCTCTTGGCTTATAGCTACTTGATTGTAACATGCCTCTACTACTGTTTTACATTGTGTTGTATCTCGTATTAAATGTTAAGTATTTTCATAATGTATGGTGTTATGAAAACAATACAAAATATGTGGAATAAATGGTTATTTTAAGAGAGGGCTTGTTCTCCCTAATCCAGTCAGGTTGAATAAATAACTCTGTAAATATTTTTTTTGTTTCTGAGTACATCTTCCTGATACCCCATGGGGCAATGAGGCAGTTGAAGCGAATGAGGTACGAGGCATGTTTTTTAAGTAAGTACCGTTTTGACACACCACGACTGCTTTGCTGCGGTTGGCGTTTGCACTGTGTACCTACATCTGTTATCTATGCTCTGACGCCATTACAGTCTGATTCTTCCTTGTTTACGTTGTGTACCGAGTGTTGAAGATGCCTCTGATAATCGTCCCGCCGACTGTGAAGTACGGGCTGTTGTAAGATTTCTTAGTGCTAAAGGCCTAAAAGCGATCGATATTCATCGTGAGATCTGTGCAGTTTACGGAGATAACATTATGAGTGATGGGACGATAAGAAAGTGGATGAGAGCATTTAAAGATGGCCGCACAAACGTGCATGATGAACAACGGAGTGGGCGTCCTTCGGTTGTTAATGAAAGTTTGGTGCAGGAATTGGACAATAAGATGAGAGAAAACACATGCTTTACGATTTCCTCCTTGCGGGATGACTTTCCTAATGTTTCTCGTAGTGTTTTGTATGCCATTGTGACAGAGCACTTGAATTACCAAAAATTGTGCACACGTTGGGTACGGAAAATGTTGACGGATGTGCACAAAACCAAATGCTTAGACAGTGCCTTGACTCTCCTTGAGTGGTACCACAACGACGGTGATGATTTCTTAAGCCAAATCATTATGGGCGATGAAACATGGGTGGCCTATGTCACACCAGAATCAACGCAACAGTCCATGGACGTTGAGCAAGGGCATTATTCTGCTGCAAGATAATGCCCGTCCACATGTGGCGAATCAGACCAGAGATCTCATCACATCTTTACAATGGGAAACTCTAGATCATCCTCTGTACAGCCCTGATCTTGCGCCCAGTGACTACCATCTGTTCCTGCACTTGAAGAAACACCTGGGCGGTCAGCGAATTCAAGACAATGTCAAAGTCAAAACAGTGATGATGCAGTGGTTAACAAGTCAGGCGGCAGACTTCTATGAGGAGGGTATTCCAAAACTGGTACAACGTTATGACAAGTGCCTCAATATTGACGGAAATTATGTGGAAAAATAGATTAAGGTACAGGCTTTCATGTAAAAATAAAATTGAGATATCTTAGCACATCTTTTTTAAATTCAAAATGGTACTTACTTAAAGAACACACCTCGTATTTGTTTCCTTAAACAGTCCTTACCTGCTTTAGTGTCATCACAGTCACATGTAACTTTGCATCTAAGACAGTGAATTCAGCTGGGAAGTGAAGTTGAAAGGCATGACCAGAAGAGAAAACTAACTTCGAACAGCATCATTTTGCTGGAATTCGGCAGTATAAACTATGGTGATACTTTGCTACTATTAAGTGATGTTGTTTCTTCATTAGTTCATATTTATTAGTGTAGTGTGAACAGCTGATTTTGGCCTCTATGTTCATTATTGCCATTATTAAGTGATCAGTACTAATAAGTAATTTATAGAGCATCATATGAATTGCAAATTACATCAGTAACTGTACATAAAAGGATTAGCTGTCTACACATAATATGAAATTCATGTATCAGCAAAGTATATTTCTGCATTCATTAACCAACTTTGTATAGGTGTTGGCCTGACAGTAATCAGATTACATAGCTAGTGTCAACCAGCCCTATATCGTAGTGGCTAATAAATATCAACTAATAATTTCATACATCGTGTACCAATCACGAGGTGGCAACTTGCGGGTGAGAGGCCACAGCAGCAATAGAGATGAAATCAGATAAGCTGGACACAATTTCGCAGGTTGTTCCTGATGCTGTATGTGACTCTCAGTTGAATGATGGCACTGGTAACAATACATAAGCCATTCAAACAACACTTTCAGATAATGTTCATTTCATATGTTAGCCTGAGTGTTTCAAATGGGGGTGAAGTTGGCTGATTTTGGAATTCAAATTGAAATATTTCTGAAACCAATCAAATGAATGTAGTGGGTTTTCTTTCAGAGTGTGAATATAGAGCTGTAGTGATATTTTTTTTTTATGTTCATTACCTTTTGCTCTAACAGATCTCACAATTGAAACTTGCATCGGTCACCTTCACCTTGCCTGCGTGTGAAGCTGACCGACTGTCTGTTACACGATAATTGTTTCTCTGAGACTTTGTCAGTAATTGAAGAATATATCTGACATAATAATTAAATTTTAATACTGATTTCAGAGTAATATACAGAGGAAGTGTAAGGAAAATAATGTGAGCGCTTATTTACTTTACGAAATTCAGAAGAAACACTCACTCTTCTTTCCATTAAAAACTGGCTGATCACCTTGTTCTGTGCCATAACAACCACAAACGTTGTTTATAATGGTTCCTTTGCAAAATTTTCCCATTTAAAATTTCTGTGAGGTACACAGTTCTGAAACATCCAGGCTATATTTCTTCACTTTACCTAACGTACGTTTGTACACATGTCTAATTTTCACATGGACAGCTCTTCCAATTTCATCATCATGATGGAACAAACAGTACTGTAGCCTATGTGACAAACTGGAACAATGACTTCATCATTCACCACTAGACTGTTGTAGAAATTGTTTCTTCATCCACTGTGTCACATTATTTCTACATTGACTCACACATTGTTGCTGCCCACTAAGTCACATTCTTGCCGCATTGCGAGTATTTGTTCATCAAAGAACCACTTGAGAAAAGAAGACCAACTTCACCCTGAACCCAACAAAAATTTGCAGAGGTTTATTTATGTGTCTATAAATAGGTAAGTATAATAAACTTTCAATGTTACTCTGTCGTTCTGAAGGGTCAGTGCATGACATACATAAGACCTAGACATGGGTTGTATCATGCTAGTCACTCAGATAATTTTAAAAAAAAAAAGTCCTTCTAAAAATGATTATTATTCAGATAGGGGTTTGGAACACTGTACATTTAGCCATTGCCATCAACTTAACTTTTGAGCAGCAAATATAACAACTAAAATAGAAGAATTTCGCCAATCTGCAGTTAATCATAAAAAAAATGTTCTTTGAACTTTTTGGTGAACGTCACCCCATCTGACAGTATTTGCAAAGTTCGTGTTTTTGTGGTTTCCTAAGTCACTTAAGGCAATTTCGTTTTAAGATGTTCTGTTGATTTGTTTCCCTTATCCTGCCCTGTTGGAGCTGGTGTTTCATCTCTGAGACATGATGTACAGTCCAATTAAAATTACTTGATAGCTGACACCTGTCACTTGCCACTACTTTGTTGCCATGTGCACTGCTGGTTGCCACTCGGTTACAGGCAACACACAAACACGATGAGTCACTAAATAAATGCTGTTAATGTATAATGTGGAGCAATGCTGGAAGCAGCCACTGCAGTTATGATGGAAATGGGAGATGCTGTATTGACAGCTTATTTTAAGTGGTGAGTGGCTGAATTGCAGCAGACAAGCCATGCATTTAAACTCGCATCATAAACTTATCACAACTTCCCAGTGTACAATGTACCTGAGAAAAGAGCGATCAACAATCTGTGGCAGAACTGATATCACACTCACTTTGTTCATGGGATTTAAGGCTAACCTCTGTGAGCAGAGACACAAAAATTTCCAGCAGTGAAAGCAAACTATAATTTCTCTGTCATTGCTTAGCTGAAATTATACTTAAAATGGCTACACGTGCTGCTGTGTTAGCAACTAATGAGCAGTCCTGGTTGGCATTTGGTTGCTGATTATAGGTGACACAAGCAGATTCCAAATGGAAGAAAGAATGATAGGAAGAAAAATAAGAGCAAATAAAAAAGTCAATATGGTAATGAACAATGAAGTGTCAAAGTATTATAAATAAAAAATACATTCAAATCAGTTAATTGAATACAAATAATAATGGATGTCGTGAAGCACATGAAGCATCAACTGCCAAGTAATTTTAGTTGGGCTATAATGGTTAACACTGCTGTCTGTAGACCACTGTCTCCTGGGTTCAGTTCCCAACCGGGTTGATTTTCTTTGCTTTAGGTTGGTGTTTGTGTTGCCCTAATCATTTCATCTCATCTTCATTGACACGCAAGTTACCAAGGTGGCATCAAATAGAAAGACTTGCATCAATTGGTTGATTAACAGAACACACATTGAACTTAGCTTTTTAGATGTTGCAGAGGTTGGTCTTGAGAAGAAATAGCAAGCCAAGAAATGTAATGATTGCAAAACAGTTAATCTAATCTCGCATGTGGCAAAGATCATTGTAAGAATACTCAACAGATGCAAAAACACAAAATTGAAGAAGTAATGGGAGAAGAGCACTTGGTCACAGGAGAGGAAAAGGAACAGGAACTGGAACCAGACACACCATCGACATGGTGAGAATTGTGTTGGATAGTGTTTTAGCAGTTAACAAAGTAGTTTGTGCTTGTTTTGTAGACCGGCAAAAGGCCTTGGATTGAGTCAACTGGACAAAAGCGATGAACCTCCTCAAGGAGATAGGCATCAACTGGAGAGATCAGAGACATTCTCAACTTCCGACAAAGAATAAAGGTGTGACTGAACTCTGGAGAAACAAACAGTGTCAAAATAGGAAGAGGAGTCACACAAGGATGTTGTCTATTGCCGAGTATCTTCAACTTGTATGGATAGTGGTTGGCGAGAGAAGCATTGAAAGGATGCGGAAAGTTCAGGATAGGATGACAATTTGTCAGCTTCATTTAGAATGCAGTTGACTTGGTGCTGCTCACCAAAAATAAGACAAGAACATGTGATGAACTGGTTGGTGGAAATTGGAAGGAAATATGGGATGGAAATCAACATTGAAAAATCAAAAGTGATGCAGATATCATACCAGGAGAAACCTTTGAGCATAACTGTTGACAATTAGGAACTAGAGAATGTGTTGCAGTTGAAGTACTTTGGAAGCTTGCTGACAAGATGCCCACTGCACAAACGAAATTAGAGCAACAATTGCCATGGCCAATGCTACATTCAACAAGAAGAGGACTCTGCCCACCAACAAGTTGAACTTGGAATTAAGAAAGAAGCTGGTGAAGTGCTGCACCTGAAAACTTTCCAGGTTTTTTTTTTTTTTTTTCTCTCTCTCCACAGCTCTACTCCATACAGAGCAATGCGCTCTGTATGGAGTAGAGCTGTGGAGAGAGAGAGAAAAAAAAAAAAAACCTGGAAAGTTTTAAAATGTGCTGGAGAAGCATAGAGAAGATCAAGTAGACAGATCAGGTAACAAATGCTGGCGTACTGAGAAGACTAGGAGAGAAGAAAACTATTCTGTATACAATT
This sequence comes from Schistocerca gregaria, assembly GCF_023897955.1. Taxonomy (NCBI): domain Eukaryota; kingdom Metazoa; phylum Arthropoda; class Insecta; order Orthoptera; family Acrididae; genus Schistocerca; species Schistocerca gregaria. Next base: position 483,474,623 of record NC_064924.1, read on the forward strand.
CTTGCAAAGAAAGGCCAATTTGATGACACACACGTTTAGGTACGAGCATCTCATACATTACATCATTGAAGGGAACTACAGAATTAGGAGGAGGAGGAATAACAATAATGATGATAATTCAACATCTGAATGACAGGAAAGATGGAAGAGATATAGAAGACTGAAGGAAGGAGCTGAAGACAGGGAACATATTGGCAGCAAGAGACTCATTTATTTCAATTGAAGTACCAAATAAGTGTCAGTACTGTATGTATCCACCATTCACGAGGACTTTTACTATCATGTGCCTATGCATTTACTCCCTAATAGTATTTTTAGCTAATAATAAGAGAGAATTCTGGGTGAACTGATATTCGTCACCACAATGCTCCAAATAAAAATAATTTCCAGATATACCTTGACCTTTTGCCCTTCTTTGGGGTTCACAACAGCATTTAATATTTTGATGCAAAGATCTTTAACAGGTTGTTTGCAGACATCAGGCAGAAAACTGATAATTTCCAAATATTCAATAACAAACTAAAAGACTTTTCATTGAAAACTCACTACATAATTTATGGTAATATGAATTTTAATGTTATAGTAGTACTGGTTTTGACTTAGCTAGTATATAGGCAGTTAATAATGTTTTATGTACAGCTACATTAACACTTAATGATGTAAATAAAATAGAAAGAAACTTCCACATGGGAAAAATATATTAAAAACAAAGATTCCAAGACTTACCAAGCGGGAAAGCGCCGGTAGACAGGCACAATAAAATAAAACACACACACACACACACACACACACACACACACACACACACACACACACACAATTTCTAGCTTTAGCAACCAACGGTTGCTTCTTCAGGAAAGAGGGAAGGATGTGGGTTTTAAGGGAGAGGGTAAGGAGTCATTCCAATCCCGGGAGCGGAAAGACTTACCGTAGGGGAAAAAGAAGGACAGGTGTGTGAAAGTGTGTTGTCATTAAATTTATCTCATACAGGTCTACTACTTTTGTACATTTAAAAAGCATAGCTCTCTATGAGCAAATCAAAGTTAATGCCTCTATCATGGTGATCAATCAACTTACAGAAACACTTTGGCTTTATTTTATGAGATGGTGATCACTAGTTCATTCAGGTGAAAAGAGATTATAGCTATCTTTAACTGTGTAAAAAGTTATATTAGGTGAAGAAATTAAGTGCCTCACATACACAAAGTGATGTTATAGTAGTCGTATTGGATTGCTAGTAAACTGCAGTCGCAGCCTACAGCTACAGTGGCTACTTCTGCCTGTTAACATGGTACACAGCAAAGTGAGCTGAAGCCAGGTGGCAGCACCATCATGTTTACACCCAAGAAATAGGGCTGAGAGGTTGTAAGGGTAATAGCGTACACTATAATTCTTACGAATGCAGCACCATTGCATCTATAGATCTATGCACTACAGAACGCAATAATTGATCAGTGGCTAACACTTCTGCTTGACACTACTCATCGCATGACTTGACAGCCTTTGTCACAGTGTAATGTGTGTGAGATCACATTTCATCCAAATAAATTTGCCACTTTTCATGTGTCGTCCAAACTTACATGTCAACTTGTTTATTCTTGGAACATTTTAAAACCATATCTTATAGAAAGGATAATTTTTCTAAATTGCAGTTGTTTCAAAGAAAATGCCTTTTTTGCATGCAGCACTTCGAAATTTTTATTTATGCACCCAGGCGTTTCGCCTTTTTTTTACAATGCATCTTTGGTAGGTGTCCTGAAATATTACATGTTTTGTCCATTTTTATGCATATGTTATGGTTTCACATCTAGGTTATAGATTTAAACACAGTCCCTTGATGGTTTTTGCTTTCTTTTTTATGATGTGGAATTGTACTTACAGGTAACTCCTAATTCATTGCATCTAAGCAAACAGCTTTTCTCATCTGGCAATCAGGTGGACATCTCACAGTTTACGTTACACATCACTGTAACTGCCATCTTTTTAATACAGAGTTTCATTTGTTTTTCTAAGAGATACCAACATTCTCAGTTTTCTGCATTCAACTGTTTCTTCTTCTTCTTCTTCTTCTTCTTCTTCTTCTTCTTCTTCTTTTCTTTCTTTGTGTGTGTGTGTGTGTGTGTGTGTGTGTGTGTGTGTGTGTGTGTGTGTGTGTGTGTTTTAGAGATGGAAAGAGATTTTTTTAATAAAATAAAAATTATTTATTTTATTTTTATTTTTATTATTATTTTTTATTCATTTTTTATTCTTAAAAATTATTATATTTTGCTATATATACTTACAAGAGGAATCAGATGTGTAATCATTTTTTGGGATTTCCATCTATTATATGATCAATCAGTGTAAACAGTGAGTTGTTAGTCATATTTACTTGGTCATTTGATAGTTGTTCCTTTTCAGCCTTTGTGCTGTATATATGATAACTTTCCTGTAATGTTAGGAGATGTCTTTCATTATTTATTCTAATTATTTTCATATCTTTTTCTCTTATGGTAAGTTTGTGGTTATTTTCTCTCAAATGTTCTGCAAAAGTTTAGTGGCTCGTTCTATATTTCCATGCTCTGATATGTTCTTTGTACTGGGTGTCAAATGTTCTGCTGGTTTGTTCTATACACCTTCCATCACATGTGTTGCAGTGTAGTTGATATATTCCTGCTTTTTGTTATTTTTGGAATGTGCCTTTGGATTGAATTGTCTGCTTTGAGTGCTATGTTTATCCTTTACCTTTTGAAAATGTTTGTTACTTTATGTGTGAGTTTGTGCTTGTGCGTCATTGTGTACCTTCTTGAATCTTCTTTCTTGTTTTCCTGTATTCTTTGTGTCATTATTGTTCTGTCACTGTTTGTGTTGTGTTTTGTTTTGTTTTGTTGTAAAGTTGTTTGAGGGTGTTTATGTACTGTGTTCGCAGACTGTATTTGTTTTTTTAATTTTTTTGTTTGATTTGGTGACTAGGTCCCTATTGTACCCATTGTTCGTCGCTATTTGTGTGATGATGTCTAGTTCTTTCTGGTAATTTTCTGTACTGAATGGTACTGTGTTGAGTCTACGAAGCATGTATCTGAGTGCTGATTGTTTCTGTGAGTGCGGGTGATTAGAAGTCCAATGTAGGATTCTGTCAGTTGTTGTAGGTTTACGGTAGATTTCAAAGCTATGCTGATTGTTTTCTTCTTAAATGTTATATCTAAAAAGTTTATTTGGTTGTTCTGTTTTTATTTTTTCCTATTGTGAATCTTATCTTTCTGTGTATTGTGTTTCTATCTGTATGCAACTGGTCAATTTTTCCCTGACCTCCATCTATTAAACAAACGATACTTCATGTAATATAAGTATGTTATGTGTCTTTTTTCCCTGTTAACGGAATGCTGGTGGCAAGGGAAGAAGAGAGGTGAGGGGCGTCACTTCTGCCTAACGTGCTTTAAAATCGGTATCGCCTGTTTGTTCAGCGACATTATGAATTGAGTACTCTTTCCCACTTTGCTGTACAGTGCTCCACGCTCAGGCATAAGGCGACTGCAGTTAAGACAGACCCAATAAAGTATGTTGTAATTATTTTTGATAACATATTTGACAAGTAAGTTTTCTGCATGGTTTATGAAAATGTTTGCTAGGGCACCTGATACTGGGAATCCCATTCGTAACCCATCTTTCTGTACATAGTATTCATTATTGAAATGCAAGTAGTTCTGTCCAGTTACCAGTTCCAGCAACTTTTGTATTTCTTTGATGTGTCCATCTGGTAGCTGGTTGGTGTTTCTTTGTATGTTCATAATGCAACAGAAATTTCTGCATAATTACTCATTTATTCATATCATCAAGGAATGTTCATTGTATGCACTTTTCTTGTTCCTTAGGATGGGTACATGAGTCCCACTCTGCCCAGCAGCGTGTCCCCCTCCTGTTGTAATTTACACAACAGCAACCACCCACTAAACTCTGACATTGTGCCCTTGCATGTTGCATCACCTTTTCCGTGAACACTGTCACTCCTTTCTTCTTCGTCTTGTCATCAATAGTTTAATGGTGTTAACAGTTGCCCACAAAGCATCTGTTTGACTGCAACTCCCATTGTGTATAGGATTATCAAAGTGTTGGAATCAACGCCTGAAGGTCATTCCAATAATTTCATTTGTGTGAAATCATTTTGTGGGCTCACTGTCAATGAGGCTGTCGGCCACTTAGCCAAAGAAGCCACTGTGATAGGGCGTACCATCTGGACTGCAATTCCATGTGGGATTGCCGACACGTCCTTCACAAGTGCATGACAAAAGTTTGACAGTGGCGTGGAAGGAAACAAGACACACAGTCTCCCGTATTCCACAAAATCTAATACAAATCCAATACCTAGGCATATCTCCTCTCTAATAATCAGATTTAAATTTGACCATGGAAGTTTCTGTAAACATCGTCACAGGCTGCACATTGCAGACACACGTTTCTTCCCTTACAGACAGGAAGAGGATGCAGACCACCTTTTCTCTGGGTGCCCCAGACTACATGGAAGTTCTACAATCCTTTTAGCCCTCCATTAGTCGCGCGAAAATTTATGACATGGTCACTCGCACGAATGACAGGTGTCATCCACAAAACAAGCGATCTATTTGCATACTTTGAACGGTCTTTATGACTGATTTTATATTAAATCTAAGTATAACACATTTAATATATTCTAACGTTTGGAACAGTTTGAGCAATAAAATAACAAATTTGCATCAGTTTTCCATATAAGCATTGAGGTTTGTGTAACAATGCAACTACTAATCAAAAGAACATGAAAATGCTTATTTCAAAACAACGACCTAACTAATAAGCATATACAGAAAGTAATTTAGTGACAAATAGCTAACAAAATTGAAATAAAGAACACATTATTTGACAGCACAGTTTACACATACGTCTTTCAGATCCACGCATGTCCAGTTGTTGCATGTAGCGCACCATCTAAGAGTTGTTTTATTTCGTGCTTTTACACATATATAACACCTTTCACGTGATCCAACTGATTTTTCTCTGGTCCACGATTTCTTGATAGCCTCACACTAATTTAGCCCTCCTCCGAATTTCACGTGGAAAGCTTTCAATAAGTTACCGTCGCTCTATTTGAGGCATTATTAGTTCCAAACTGATTTTTTTTCTATAAAATCAACCCTTTTTACGACCTGATTTGAAGCCATGCAGCGGTATTTATATATGCGTAAATCATTTATGGTCGCAATGGTCAAAATTTATAAAACAGTACCATAGCCCACCTTCTTTTATTATGTGACACATTATTCTTCTGACAAAGCTTATCTAAAAGATCTATTCCCACTTTTGACATGTTATAGAAAGTAATCATTTCAGGTTTACTTTGTTCTCCTGCTGAACGATCTATACCGTCACCGAAATGCGTGCTTGACAACACCAACACTGTTCTATTTTTCTTTGGACAGTATGAGACCAATGTACAATCCTGTTGGAATCCCTTTCTCTTATTTGTAGTAATTCTGTCGGCACTTCTCTCTTGCTTTTTTTGTACTGTTCCGACGTATGTCAGTTTCTTTGCATGAAGTTTCTTGACTAGGAAGAACAAATTGTCACCGGTAATATTTCTGCTTGTACGTTGTACTGGTTGGCCCATTCGAAGAACAATATCTTCAGCTGAATTTCTGGCATTATATGGTTCCTCTGGTTGCTTACCGACGTACGGTTCTAAATTCAAAGTGTAAGCTGTTTTTACGTCAACTTTTAACCCATACTTTGCAGGTTTGCTAGGAATATATTGCCTGAATCGGCAGTTTCCTCTAAATGCCAAAAGCTGTTCGCCAACAGTAAGGTATCCAATACGTGAAAAATATTTTTGCCAATTGTTCGTGAATAGTTAAAGTACATCTCTGACAGCAGCCCACTTGTCAGTCTCTCTGCAAACACCACTATCACAGATATTATCAGACTTAAGACATCTCAACAATAGCCTGAATCGGTTTTCACTCATACATAAATAACATGGTTCAAGTCCGTTTCCCTTTGAGTTATCCCACAATTTCGATATACTCTTCCTAGAATATCTCAAAGATTCACACAGATATAACAAACCAATGAAAGCTCTGATCTCTGTTTCATGTTTCTTTAGCATCCCTTTCCCTAGAGAAGTTATCACTAACTTCATTGATGTATATATTAGTGCACGCTGTGACAATGCTTGTTATGCTTTCACCCAAGAACAAATTAAGAATTTCTATATTTTTTACGCGAGTTGATGTTTTGGTCCAGGCAAATACTTAATAACATTACAAGATCTGCTTCTAAAATTGGTACGATATTTATTTTTCCTCTATTTAGTTATTCCATTTTTCCTTAAAAAAATGCACCCTCTTGAGTTACCTCTTCCTGTGACTCATTTTCTGACACTTCTTGGTCTGTTCCTGAATCATCACTGCTTTCAAGAACACATTCCTCAGTTTGTAAGTGGTATCATTGTGAGCATCTTCATCACTCAGCCCATTGAACCATTCCCGCCATGCATTAGGACCTCTACTACATTAGGACCTCTACTAAACTCTGTCCGAGGTTTTTTGCCTTTGACATTTCTTCCACAATCTAAAAATAACGAGAATACTAGGTAACACGGAAGGTAAGTGCAATCAGTTTCAGTACGCCTAAATTTACGCACATGAAAGATCGATTGACTCTAGGAAAGCAACAAAGTAATATAGACTTACTTTGTTTCAGATTTTGGCAGAGCTCGTGCGGATGACCAACGTGTCCTCCAGGCTACAATAACGTTTCATAAACAATGTATCTTCCGTAACTGAAAGCCAACAGTGACTGGAGCTACCAGTAGGAGAGTTAACAGAAAGGCACTGAAAATGGCGCCACTTCAGCCCAGCCTTGTCAGACAAAATTGAGCGGGAACGTCATGACAAAATTGAGCGCGAGCAACAGGGTTAAGAACTTGTGAAGCTTCTTTATGGTCATTGTTGTTAGCCTGGCTTGTGGCTTTTTTTTAGAAACACAAGGTCATATAGACTTTTCTGTGCGGTATACTGATCCACTGTTGCCACAGGTATCTGCAACTAACAAGGAAACGAGCAATTCAACCTCATATTTTAGGAGAAAATCGCATTTGCAACATATCAGTCCCAGCAATCTATTCCACTCACGGATTTGGTCCATAATTCTGAAAGTACTCAGGTACGACCTGAATGACAGCTTTTAAGCTTTGCAGCTGCTGGCTGTCTGTTACTTGCTCTGTCTTAACTGCAGTCGCCTTATGCCTGAGCGTGGAGCACTGTACAGCAAAGTGGGAAAGAGTACTCTGTTCATAATGTCGATGAACAAACATGCGATACCGATTTTAAAGCACGTTAGGCAGAAGTGACGCCCCTCACCTCTCTTCTTCCCTTGCCACCAACATTCCGTTAACAGGGAAAAAAGACACATAACATACTTCTATTACATAAATAAGAAAGAACCAGAATCCGAAATGAATGCAAAAATGGGAAAAAGTAATTTGCATATAGCATGTCGTCCAGAAAGTTTTGTTACAAAGAGAAACTCCTGGAGCTTATCATTCTGCGCTGGAGGATCTCTGTACTGAAGATAGGCAAGGTTTCAAGAATTTTGTCAGAATGGCATGTGGGCGGTTCGAAGAACCCTTGAGTCCACTAGCACCACGTATTCAATTGAAAGACACAGATTTAGAGCTACAGTATCACAAGCAGGACAACACATTGTAAACTTTCGATATTTGGCAACATGTGACAGTTTAAACAAGTTTAATGTACACAGTAAATTAAACATTACATTGAATATTACTGGCCTAGGTCAGTGAAACTGCGCCTAGTGTGTGCTAGGTTATGAAATGTACCCAAGGATTTTGTAAAAGTGCGTACTCAGATACTGGCATTGTATGAACACAAAGAAGAAACATAGCAAACGACACGTCAGTGCGCTTGCGCCAGTCACTCAACTCTGCCGTCTTTACTTAGTGACCCTAAACTACAAAATCGTGAAACTTCCCTAGATATTCAAACACGCGATTTAAAAACTGCTGACGAAAGTTGAAAAATAAGTCAATCTTCGAAACTGAAAACAGGACGCGAACCTACTTCCTCCAACACCTTAACCACAAGTCTCTGTGTACATACTAACCTTGGCTTTAGAATTGTTTAGGCCGGCCGGTGTGACCGTGCGGTTGTAGGCGCTTCAGTCAGGAACCGCGCGACCGCTACGGCCGCAGGTTCGAATCCTGCCTCGGACATGGATGTGTGTGATGTACTTAGGTTAGTTAGGTTTAAGTAGTTCGAAGTTCTAGGGGACTGATGACCTCAGATGTTAAGTCCCATAGTGCCCAGAGCCATTTGAACTGAAATTCATACAAACACGATTTGTGACTTTTTATTGGGTTGAGTTCGTTGATCTTTCGGTCGGTGTGGACTGGACTCTGGATCAGTATTGCGAAGTTAGTGATTTTTCCCACTGAATTTGGTGGTTTTGAGTACCTGTCTAGTGTGCAGATTTTGTATCTACTGGCTGGTGTGAATTATGGAGGATTTTAAAAAGATTTGGGTGGTTCATGGTAATTCTACATACAGCAAACATTTATAATACACGGTATATCACTTGCTGTTGTTTTAGTGCTAAACTTTCATATAAAGTAAAGGGATGGTATACCCAGAAATTTCGTGCAGAATCGCCACGTGATAGTAAATTTGCTGACTGGCTACAAGGAATTCAAGGCGATGACGCAAGAACATATTGTAAATTTTGTCGTAACATTTTGTTAGCGTGTTCTGCCACAATAATAAGTCACAGTGACGTAACACACACACACACAGTACAGCGGCAGCACCATTGTCAACAAAAATACATTTCAAAACAGTGAAGGAGTATTCAGAAGTGAATCAAACAGAGGGTTCCCTTGCATTAGTTGTTCAACCCATTTTCCGATCATATCATGTCATCACTTAACTGATTTGCGCAAGAGTAAATTCTCAGACAGTAATATGGCCAGAAAACTTAAAATATTTAGAACAAAATGTAGTGCAGCTATGTTGTTTTTTGTGGTCTTCTATCCTGAGACTGGTTTGATGCAGCTCTCCATGCTACTCTATCCTGTACAAGCTTCTTCATCTCTCAGTATCTACTGCAACCTACATCCTTCTGAATCTGCTTGGTGTATTCATCTCTTGGTCTCCCTCTACGATTTTTACCCTCCACTCTGCCCTCCAATACTAAATTGGTGGCCCCTTGATGCCTCAGAACATGTCCTACCAATCGATCCCTTCTTCTACCCAATCCTATTCAACACCTCATTAGTTAAGTGATCTACCCATCTAATCTTCAGCATTATTCTGTAGCACAACATTTCGAAAGCTTCTATTCACTTCTTGTCTAAACTATTTATTGTCCATGTTTCACTTCCATACATGGCTACACTCCATACAAATACTTTCAGAAACGACTTCCTGACATTGAAATCTATACTCGATGTTAACAAATTTTTCTTCTTCAGAAACGCTTTCCTTCCCATTGCCAGTCTACATTTTATGTCCTCTCTACTTCGACCATCATCAGTTATTTTGATCCCCAAATAGAAAAACTCCTTTACTACTCTAAGTGTTTCATTTCCTAATCTAATTCCCTCAGCATCACCCGACTTAATTCGATGACATTCCATTATCCTCGTTTTGCTTTTGTTGATGTTCATCTTATATCCTTCTTTCAAGACACTATCCCTTCCATTAAACTGCTCTTCCAAGTCCTTTGCTGTCTCTGACAGAATTACAATGTCATCGGCGAACCTCCGAGTTTTTATTTCTTCTCTGTGGATTTTAATACCTACTCCGAATTTTTCTTTTGTTTCCTTCACTGCTTGCTCAATACACAGATTGAATAACATAGGGGATAGGATATAACCCTGTCTCACTCCCTTACCAACCACTGCTTCCCTCTCATGTCCCTCGACTCTTATAACTGCCATCTGGTTTCTGTACAAATTGTAAATGGCCTTTCGCTCCCTGTATTTTACCCCTGCCACCTTTAGAATTTGAAAGAGAGTATTCCAGTCAACATTGTCAAAAGCTTTGTCTAAGTCTACAAATGCTAGGTTTGCCTTTGTTTAGCCTTTCTTCTATGACAAGTCGTAAGGTCAGTATTACCTCACGTGTTCCAACATTTCTACGGAATCCAAACTGGTCTTCCCCGAGGTCGGCTTTACCAGTTTTTCCATTCGTCTGTAAATAATTCATGTTAGTATTTTGCAGCTGTGACTTATTAAACTGAAAGTTCGGTATTTTTCACATCTGTCAACACCTGCTTTCTTTGGGATTGTAATTATTATATTCTTCTTGAAGTCTGAGGGAATTTCGCCTGTCTCATACCTCCTGCTCACCATATGGTAGAGTTTTGTCAGGACTGGCTCTCCCAAGACCGTCAGTAATTCTAATGGAATGTTGTCTACTCCCGGGGCCTTGTTTCGACTCAGGTCTTTCAGTGCTCTGTCAAACTCTTCACGCGGTATCGTATCTCCCATTTCATCTTCATCTACATCCTCTTCCATTTCCATAAAATCCGAAATGATGAATTCGCATTTGTCGATTCGAACAGGAATCGGAAGGGAGAAACAATGTTGCCACAATAATGAACTGCGAACAGAAGTGCTGACGTAGGTAGGAACTTACAACTGTCTAACATGGGTAGCCCCAGCCGTTGAAATACATGGCGACCTGAAACTAAATGAAACGGCAGACAGCTGTTAACTGATGGTTTATTGGTCCGGTCGGTTTCGCTGCGTTAAAGCAGCGTACTCGGGTGTAAGTGGTGTCACTGAAATTAGCACATGGAGATGCTCCCAACGTTCGTAGTCAGAAAATCCACTAGTGTTTTACCCTTACGACTACTGACTAGAGCTGCCGCATCCCCTGCACTATTCGCTCAAAAATTTTTCGTCGATTTTTATTCATTGAGCACTTCCCCTCTTCATGGAGTTGGATTCTCTGACTACGAACATTGGGTTGTCTCCATGTGCTAATTTATGTGACACCACTTAGGGGAGAGTGGGGCACATTGAACCATAAAAAATATTTCTCCGTGTTACTCATCCAATAATTTTATTACAGAGTTGTGATTTACAGATGTTACAGTTTAATCATTCAAGTATTAAATGCCTTATATGATTGCATTGTCATTAATTGTTTTTTAGCTGCAGGCCTTTGTAGAAAATTTGGTAAATGGTTCATTGTGCCCCACATGTGGGGTATAATGAACTGCTTTAAACAGGTTCATTGAAAGAATCTATTTAGCATACAAAGTAAGTGTAAATGTGCTTTAAACGTAATGTGTACATTTATTCCATGTGTGAATCGTATAATTAAATCTGTGGGCACACAATCATGTTACTTATTTTGGAATTACCAAACATCAATGGACTTGAAGCTGATGCCACTACATGTGAAGATGTTGCTTTAACGCAGCGAAACCGATCGTGTTAATAGACCATCAATTAACAGCTGTTTGCGGTTTCATTCAGTTTCATGTGACCTGATAGAACTGTTAAAGACATTTAAAGCCTCTGAACATACTTTATCCGCTACTACCTCTGACTCTGGTGTTGAACCTTCTGTCGAGAAAGACGTTGCTAACCCCGAGCTCATCATTTTCTGTTAGGTAAGTTCGCTGTGCCACATTTCATAAAATTGTTCTAGCTTTAAACAGGGGGATAAATTGAATTGTCTCATACTTTTGGTTACCCAACATACTCAGTGCTTAAAAAATAACGATATAATGGTTTTGATAAAGGCACGATAAAAAATGTAGTGGTTTATAGTGGTTTTAAATAACTTCTTTCCGCTGGAAATCTTATTTCACTGTTGGCAGCAAAAAATGCTCTGAGCACTCGTACCTCTCTGCCTACCCTACAACGGACGGCGTGAAAAATATTTGGCATAAATGATTTAATGTAGTATCAACCATCGGGTTTGTTCGATTTTGAATTCTTTTTAAACTAGCTTTCCTCGCGCACATCCCGGTGTTGCAGCGAATTTCATACCGTGTTATTGTCTGCAGCTCGTGGTCTTGCGGTAGCGTTCTCGCTTCCCGCGCACGGGGTCCCGGGTTCGATTCCCGGCGGAGCCAGGGATTTTCTCTGCCTCGTGGTGACTGGGTGTTGTGTGTCTTTCATCATTATTTCATCCCCATCGACACGCAAGTCGCCGAAGTGGCGTCAACTCGAAAGGCTTGCACCAGGCGAACGGTCTACCCGACGGGAGGCGCTAGCCACACGACATTTCCATTTCCATACCGTGTTATTTACTAAAATCGGTAAATAATCTTTTCATGGGTTAAAGTACTGATCAAAAATAACAGCCTTTACTGTGGGACCAACTCCAAAATCGCGAAAAATCAGCTATATCATACATTTTGCTCGAGTAGGTTAGTTTTTATGTAGCTTTTACAGGGACAAGCTGATTTCAAGTTTGTCCCATAATAAAAGAAAAGCTTCATATTAATGAGTTTTATTTTAAATCCTTAAATGATTAATGGCCTTTTCTAAATGACCCTGTAATATAATTCCGAAGAGTTATTTTAGTTGTTGGTAAGTTGTTGATTTGCTTATGTATGATTCTTTGATTCGCGTACAAGTTGTAGTTTTTGTTTGCTGTTGTTACAGAACGATAACCAGTGTCAGTGACCGTGGCTAGTACATAGACTACTCGAGGTGAAAATCCGTTTGATATTTCTTATGTGGTAAGAAAAGTACTCAGTGACGAGAAAAAATATAAATATCTGACGGAGCCTTCAGAACGACCTCGTAATTATGGATATCTGGAGCACACAGAGGGTGGACAAAAAAGGAAGTTCCGTTCTGACTGGCTAAAGGAATACTCTTGGATAGTCTATAGTCAACAACAGAACGGTGCATATTGTTTGCCTTGCGAACTGTTTTCTGGTCCAGATAGTGGGGGCAAGCATTCTGTGGCTCTAAGATCTTTAGTCACTCGTTCACTTAGCAAATACAAAAAAAGCACTAGAAATCTTCAGAAATCATTCTGCTACAGATTATAACAAAATGGCAGTTTTAAAAAGCACACATTTCAAAATTTCATGTGAAAACCCTGAAAAAGCTGTAAATAAATAAATTTAATCGAAATTGAGATACTGAAAAAGATTAAAGCAAACAGATAGCGGCCGATTCGTATAATAAAGACGATCATATTATGTGGTCGAGAAAACATACCTTTAAGAGGCCACCGAGGAGATGGTACACTGAGTCATCAAATCAGGCAATGAAAATTTCTAACAGTTTTAAAATTTCGCATTGGCTCAGGGGTTTGGTCTCTCCAAAAACATTTAGAGACAGCGCCAAAAAATGCTACATATCTGAGTAAAACTACTCAGAATCAGCTGATTGACTGTTGCCATTACGAAAAAGGTACTCGACAAAGTCAAAGAAGCAAAATGTTATGCTGTCCTTGACAACGAAACAACGGATGCCAGTGGTATTCAGTGTATGTACCAGGTACCTGAATTTACAAAAAAGAAAAAGAAACGAAGACTTCATATGCTTTCTATCTGCTACTGACACGACTGGTGCTGCATTAAGCGATCAAATCGTTCAAGAATTAAATCAAAAATGGTTCAAATGGCTCTGAGCACTATGCGACTTAACTTCTGAGGTCATCAGTCGCCTAGAACTTAGAACTAATTAAACCTAACTAACCTAAGGACATCACACACATCCATGCCCGAGGCAGGATTCGAACCTGCGACCGTAGCGGTCACGCGGTTCCAGACTGAAGCGCCTTTAACCGCACGGCCACACCGGCCGGCAAGAATTAAATCAAGTCGGCTTACAAGTTAAGAATTTGAGAGGTCAAGGTTATGATGGAGGTGCCATGTCTGGAAAGTTCAGTGGCGTACAATCCTACATAAAGCAGCTCCAACTGCTAGCTAGTTGTATGCACTGTGCAGCACATACACTAAACCTAGATATCATGAAGGCCTGCAGCTTGCCTAGTATTCCCAACATGACGGGAGTTGTAAGTCGTGTCACCAACTTTGTGCGCGAGTCAGCAAAAAGGTTGGAACTTATCAAGTTAGTTATCCATGAAAAAGACCCAGAGGCGAAAAGACTCAAGTTACAAAGTGATACACGCTGGCTTGAAAGGCATGATGCACTCCTTCAATTCAAAGGGCGCTTTGACTCTATCGTACAGTTCCTTGAAGAAATGGACAGAACTTCTCCGTCATCGGGAAGTGCAAGTCTTCAGGCTGCTGTTCAACGATACGACTTTGCCTTAACTTTGACGGTAACCGCTGCTGTATTTGAAATTACTGTTTTGCTTTCGCGGCAACTTCAGACTGTTACATTAGGTCTAAAACTTTGCTATGAGGTAGTGGACAGTGTAATAACAACATTGTAACGATACAGAGAAACGAAATATGAAGAAATTTTCCAAGAGGCGTGTCATACTTTAGAACCTTCGGACATCCCTGTGCAGGCACCCAGAATCGCCAAACGATCTGCTCATCGCTCAAACATAGAATCATCTGATGCTAAGGAATGCTACGGGTAAAATAAACCTTTAATGCATACGCACGCTTTTTGCTTGATGCAGCATTTCTTTCTTCTCTGTTCTTTCAATTTCGAGAATGCTGTCATGTCGTGTTTTGTTTCAGGTGAAATGTATTACTTCCTTTCATCGCTTTTGTATTGGGACAGTTGAGGATTCGCTTTTCGAGAGCAGAGCACTCTTCAGTTCTCGACCTGTTCACCCTTATACCAAGTGCAATAGTAAAAACAGAAAATCTGAACTCTTTAGTGGCAGCTGCACTTGTCTCATCCTCTCTTGTTATCTGGAGAAATACTCTTTGGAAGGAGCTATGGAGAGACAGGGAACATCGTCCCCGAACAGCAGCAGACGCACATCAAGAGACAAATGAATTTTTCCCTAATATAAAAATTCTTTTACAAATTCTCACTACATCACCAGTATCTACTTGTAGTTTGGAGTGTAGCTTCTCTTCGCTTAAACTGATAAAGTCTTACATTCGTACAACAATGACGGATGATAGGTTAAATTGTGTGGGTGCCATGTATATTCGCCGAGATATATCTGGCAGCCTACAACCTATCGAAGTCATTGAAGAATATGCAAAGCGTTATCCGAGGAGACTCGCTATGCGTTAAATGAGCAAAATAAAATTATGTGTGTTTCTTGTATACAATGTTTACCTTGAGAAACACTACGCTCAGTTGGGCCAAGCCCCTCGCAGAACAAATTCCTGGATCCGCCAATGGCACCGTCAATAACAGATTCGTAAATTCAGCGAACAGAACAAAGACCACACCACACAGCTGGTTATAACGAACTTTCAGCAAAATAGAGAACGCACAATGAGGTGAAAAAAAGTCATGGGATAGCTCCTAATATCGTGGCGGAGCTTCTTTTGCCCAGCTTAGTGCAGCAATACCATGTCACATGGACTAAACAAGTCGTTGGAAGTCCCCTGCAGAAATACTGAGCAATGCTTCCTCCATAGCCGTCCGTATTTGTAACAGCGGTGCTGGTGCAGGATTTTGTAGACGAACTGACCTCTCGATTCTGTCCCAGAAATGTTCGATGAGATACATGTTGGACAGTCCAGGTGACCAAATCATTCGGTCGAATTGTCCAGGATGTTCTTCAAACCAGGTGCGAACTATCGTGGACCAGTGACATGACGTCGTTGTTAGGGGAACATGAAATGCACAATAGCTGCAAATGGTCTCCAAGTAGCCGAACATAACCATTCCCAGTCAATGATCGGTTCAGTTTGACCATAGGACCCACACCATTCCATGTAAACACAGCCCATACCATTGTGGAGCCGTTACCAGGTTGTACAGTGCCTTGTTGACAACTGGGGTCCGTGACTTCGTGGGGTGTGCACCACACTCGAAACCTAACGTCAGCTCCTGCCAATCTGATCAGGGCACGGTTTTGTAGTCATCTAGGGCCTAACAGATACGGTCACAAGCCAAGGAGAGGCACTGCAAGCGATATCGTGCTATTAGCAAAACTCGCGTTTGTCGTCTGCTGCCATAGATCATCAACGTGAAATTTCGCCGCGCTCTCCTAACGGATATCTTCGTTGAAGGCCCCATTGATTTCTGTGATTATTTCACGCAATGTTGCTTGTCTGTTAGCACTGACAACTATACGCAAACGCCGCTGCTCTCGGTCATCAAGGCCGTCGGCCAATACGTTGCCCGTGGTGAGAGGTAATGCCTGAAATCTGGTATGCTCGGGACACTCTTTACACTGTGGATCTTGGGATATTGGCTTCTCTAACGATTTCCGAAGTGGAATGTCACATGCGTATGGCACCAAATACCTTTCCGCGTTCGAAATCTATTAATTCCCGTTGTGCGGCCGTAAGCACGTCGGAAACGAGTACTGCCCCGTTTTATCTTTAGTACACGATACTACCACCACCTGCATATCGATGGTAGGCAATAAAAACCTCATAGTTCCAGTAGCCAATAAAACCATTATTAAAAACAGATTTGACAGAGCATAGTTTTCTCCAATCTCTCAGTAACTAGGCTTCTAGTAATAGTTACACATGTAGCAGCATTATATTATGTTTTTTAAGAATTGTTTTTGCTTCCCCTGTAAAATTTTACAAAAGTGGAGTTACGAGGTTTTCTTCGCCTACCATCGAAATGCTTTGTGTCTCGCTAAATAATCATTTAAAAACGGACTATACACTTAATTGTAACGAACAACACTATTTGCCAAGACAAGTATTCAATGCAGATTGTGTTACAAATTACAAAATGTTTTCGATGAATCTTTAAAATACGCCAATGTTCCACAACCAGAAGTCAACAACACTAGCACTCACATACTGAAAATATGGACCAGTTTTATTTCCCTCTCCTCTCCCCCCCCCCCCCCCCCCCCAAAAAAAAAAGCAAAAAACTACAGTGACAAAATACACTATTCCATGTATCATTTGCTGGCAATTTGTTCCCGCGATGTTTCACGTGTAAACATTCAGCTTTAGTTACGGCTGCCACAGCGCCAGACCGCACATAGGCTCATCCGAAACCAAGCAATCCTATTGTCTCTCGCTACCCTGAAATGCTATTGGTTATTCACGTTCCGGGCCGAGCTGACCGTAACGAGAAGCGAACAGGGAGGCTCTGATTGTCACCCCCGCTGTACAGTAATTCGCGTTCGGACATTGGGCGGCTTCAGTGAGTCGAGGCGAGTGACAGACTGGGGTGCGCGAAAGTTTAAGAACTGAACATTCAGATCATAACGGCGTACTATCAAAATTATGGCCTGAATTTTCGCGTGAGATAGATTGCTGGGAGTTAAACCTTGCAATTGGTGAAATATGAGACGTAGTTGTAAGACTAACATAATAACTTGTAAGACCAACATAATAACTGACAATGGACTGCACTAAAGTGTTCCGTAGCATTTGATTTTACAGTGATGTTCTGCTTATAAAGTGCGTGCGTGCAAACCAATATTCTAACACTAATTATCCACAAATACCTGCATAATTTATGTAAGCATGAGATGGCTGTTTGCTGCAAGCTAAAGACCGACAAATTCAATTTAAAAAATGAATTTTCTGCTATCACTTTCCAAACTTGTGCTGCGAGGTGACAACGCACACTACACTGAACTGCAAGGTGGCAAGATATTTCCTACCGTGTGTAATGGTACTTGAATTACGTAACCCTTACGGTATCTCACCTGAAACTCTCGATACCAGCAATATTTTACTGTGTTTCTGCAAAGTAGTTGACATATTTCTGAGACAACATTCAGATTTGATTTGATTAATGTAGAGGTATTTTGATACATCAATATGTTTATATTGCAACGATATTATTCTTATGTGTATTCTTTCTTTTGTCCCTATGATCTTCGACGTACTTGTAACGCTGATTTTTGGACGCGTAAGTGATTATTAGTTAGTTGTTAGAGAGTCGGACCTTGAGAAGTTCAAGTCTTGGACGTCATGTTGGAAACACGCATATTGTAGTCAGCTTATAAAATGTGAACTTTAACAGTGAGGAAGATGTTTTCAAGTATGTTTTGTATTGTGAAGTGATGTTTTGTGTGTTACGTGATATTGCAGCGAAAGTAATAAAAAAGAAGTGTAACTTAAATTCGGAGTGCTGATTACTTTTTTACATCACCATTGTCCTGCAGAAGTGTAATCTTCAAGAATGGTTTGTGAAGCGCATCTACAAAACTTTTGAATATCGCAGAATAAAACCTAGGCCTCTTTGCATCCGAGCTTGGAATCATCACCACCTAGATTTTCGACGATTGAGCCATGATTTTACAACTAGACCAGCGTGGGAAACACGAAAAGATGAGTGCCTAGTTTATTCATTATTACATGAAATGACTTTACTAACTGTGTTCTAATGACACCTGCCACTTAATAACTTTGTTGTTGCCCGAAAATGCAGTATTTAACAGCGTGAGCAACACCACAATCATTATTAAATTTTGACCTTTGATGTGGTAGGGTTGTTAGACATGACAGGTTCTACGGTTTGCTTTGTCGAGTTCTGGATCCTTGAACAGTCTGCTTCTTTATGACATTTACGGAATCCGATGTGTTATTGAATAAAAAGTATATAAGCAAACTCGGTGTTTATTGATATACCGTTGGCAAATGAAAAATTCGAACTTTCACAGTTTTATACCGGATTCAAGCCTATAAGGTAAATAAATTAGTCCTTTTAACATAGACTTTGTGAAGTGTCTAGTAGCACAAGTGCATTTCGTTTTCACTCAGCGTTGTTGTTTGTGTATGTGTGTTTGTGGGTGTGGGGGGGATGGGGGGGAAGTTAATTAATTCTGTGTATCGCGTGCAGGGCATGTGCCCCGGAGCGAGCGAAAGACTGGCCATTCCCACGGCTCGCAGACTGCATTTGAACACCAGCTGCAGCTTCATTATGCTAAAAGGAGGGGGGGGGGGGGCAGTCCATCTCGTGAGAACTCTTGCCCGTGTGGACTCCTTAGATTTACGTGAGGCTGAAAATTGCCTTGAGCATTTAGAGACTCAATCCTCGAGAGCAATGTCTTAAATAACAGATCCGAATTTTTCGATCCCCTTAACATAACGGAGGGAATCACTGACCACATGGTTGTCACAGCATCGATGACTACAGCTGTTAACGGAGATTTTAAGAAAGATAGGAAAATATTTTTGGTTGGCAAGTGTAATAGGAAACAGACCTGTGCTGAATGCTCAGGTCATCTGCAAACATTCATCTCTGGCGAAAAATATGTGGAATATCAATTATTAAAATTCACATTTATTGTCCGATATGCTTCAGAAATGTGTGTGTTGTACATTGTTACAAGGGACCAAAAAGGCCCGTTGTGGTTCAATGCAGGTGTTAGAGAACTGCATGGACCCACCTAGATAGCCGCGCGAGTTAGCACGCCACCCCCAGGTTTCGAGGAGACGCGCCGGCGCCGGATGAAATTCGCCCGGTGGATTAACGACGGCTGGCGAGTCTGGATGTGGTTTTTAGGCGGTATTTCACATCCGACTAGACGAATACCGTGCTGGTACTCAAATCCTGCCTCAGTTACACAATTCGTAAACGTTTCTGGAACTTTCTTACACTTTCACGTCAGATAATACTAGACACGGGCAGATGAGGCATACAAATACCCTCCTAAGAGAGGGGTGGAGGGTATCTGGCCACCATCTACCACTAACATTGCCAAATCCATATTAACATGCTGACTCCTTGACGATTACAGATAGACGCCAATAACAAGAAAAAGATTAGAGGATTGCTCGGACAGGAAAAACAGCTTCATCAACGATCGGATAGAAGTATGACTTTGTTGATAAATAAAAGCAAAAAGAGCGTAAGGAAAGCAATGTAGGAGGCATAAAATTAATTGGAAAATAAAATTCTGCCTACCAAACTGACGAAAAATCCTAAGATGTTTTGGTCTTATGTGAGTAAAATATCTTCGTGTCTCCTGTCGCTCAGTGGTCATACTGTCACTGAAACGGAGGTTGACAGAGAGAAGGCTGAAATACCGCTTGCTGTCTACCGAAATTGTTTCACTGCGGAAGATAGTAGTGCGGTTCCTTCTTCCACCCATCACAGGAATGCCAAAGTGACAGATAAAGAAGAAATTTAAGTCGGAATAAAAAATCAGCTAAAATCACTGAACAGAGGAAAAGCATCTGGACCTAATCAGATGTTGGAATCCATACAGATTATGCAAAAGAGCTTTCTAGCAGCAGATTTTCATAGACGCGTTCAAAGCGATTGGAAGAAGAGGCGTAGGTCATCCCGTTTTCATTAAGAGTCATCATACAAATGTAGAGCTGCGTCGCCGACGAGCAGACTCCGAATATGTGGTTAAGAGCTGCAACTGACTTGGATATGTAATACTGAGCCAATTATCGAAGCTGTATTTGGAATATAAATCTTTCGATTTAGATCCTATGTAACTGGGCTCCAATTTCACCAATGAACTACACCAGAATGAAAAATTGTCCTATGATAGCACAAAAAAACGAATGCGTCGTGGGAAGAGATGAGTAACTAAAATAAGGGAACTAGGTTTGCAGCTTATCTGGCAACTTCAAAGACATTTAAATCAAAACATTTTGACATATTCGCACTTTTTTACTTGTTGGTATCAGTACCCATGTCATGTAACATAATGCTTAGTGTCAAGTAAAAGTAACATAACACATGATGTCGTCCACACATAAACAAATCCACCCCCAGAAATTTTATACCACCAGGAAAACTTTTTTTAGCTATTACATGCACACTGACGTGACAAAAGGCATGGTATAGCGATATGTACATATTCTGGTGGCGGGTAGTATCCCATACACAAGGTATAAAAGGTCAGTGCATTAGCGAAGCTGTCACTTGTACTCAGGTGATTCATGTGAAAAGGTCTCCGACGTGATTATAGCCGCATGGCGGGAATTAAGACTTCGAACGCGAAATGGTAGTTGGAGCTAGACGCATGTGACATTCCATTTCGGAAGTCGTTAGGGAATCCAGTGTTGCGTGATCCACAGTGTCAAGAGTGTGCCGAGAATACCAAATTTTAGGCATTACCTCTCACCACGCACAACGCAGTGCGGCGAAATTTGGCGTTACTGGGCTATGGCAGCAGACGACCGACTCGAGTGCCTTTGGTAACAGCACGATATCGCCTGCAGCGGCTCTCCTGGTTTCGTGATGCGGTAGGACCACAGACGATTGGAAAACCGTGGCCTGAGAAGATGAGTCCCGATTTTAGTTGGTAAGAGCTGATGGCAGCTTTCGAGTGTTGCGCAGACCCCGAAGAAGCCATGGACTACCATTGTCAACTAGGCACTGTGCAAACTGGTAGTGGTCCCACTATGGTGTGGGATATGTTTACATGCGATGGACGGGGTCCTATGGTCCAACTGACACGATCATTGACTCGAAATGATTATGTTCGGTTACTTGGAGGCCATTTGCAGCCGTTAATGGACTTCATACTCCCAAACAAAGATGGAACTTTCATGAATGACAATGTACCATGCCACCAGCCACAACTGTTCGCGATTGGTTTGAAGAACATTCTGGACAGTTCGAACGAATGATTTGGCCACCCAGATCCTCCGACATGAATCCCATCAAATTTTTATGATGCATAATTTAGAGGTCAAATTGTGCATAAAATATTGCACTGGGAACACTTTCACAATTATGGCCGGCATAGAGACACCATGACTCACTATTTCTTCCAGGGACTTTCAGTGACATGTTGAGTCAGTGCTACGTCGACTTACTACACTGCGCCGGGCAAGACGAGATTTAACACGTATTGTCACATCAATGTGTGCTTTTCAGCCGTGTGATATTATATATTGTTTATTACGTCTGGCAAATCTTCTGGATTTTGGGCACAGGATAAGGGACTTTATAGACTATAAATTCCGAGATGCAGGTGTGTCAACTATGGGAGTTCGCTACGCTGGGGACGTAGAGTTTACTCGTAAAAAAGCGTGAATGTGTCAAGATGTTTTGAATTAAATGTCCTTCCCAGGACTTATTCGCCTTTTTGTGCTATGATGGAACACTTTTAATTCTGGTTTCCAACTTTTACTCTACCACAATTTTGACATTACACTGCCATAGCTTGGCAACCAATGTAGATTTTTGTTGACTCCGGCAACGACTGATGTGGTATAGGTTTTTCTTATTGTGTTTCAAACCATGTTGCTTATATTCTGACAACGAATAAAGTTTTCACAAAACAACAGGATTACCACTAATTACATGTATTTGTATACCTTCTTACAAAATTTGAACCGATTCGCACGAGTTTGAAACATACAAGTGGAGCGCTTAAAAAGGACTCATGAAACGAGTTTCTTGCACGAAAATCCGAATGAAGCCGGATTTTTGAAAGTAAGTTTTCAGTTTTGTCATAATACTGCATCTTATTTATTTGAACCACTTTAAACTGTTCCCGTGCACTGATTTCAAGTAAGAATGAATTTTACATGCTAATTTAGCTCGACTTTAAACCATTGTAGCTCGACAGCGGATGAAGATTATTGGATAAAGAAAAATTTGTTTTGAGTTTATCCATTTATCTGCCTTAGTGCACGGTTTGAAACGATTCGTTCAGGTTTAAAGCATAGCAGTGCTGCACTTCAAAAATTGTCACAGAAAAAATGTATTTCTGCACAAAAAACTCGAACGGTGCATTTACAAACGGTGCCATTAGGTGGACATTAACATATTTTGCAAAATGTGTTAATCGATTCGTACAATTCGTCTGAAAGCCAGCGTTCCCGCGCTGTAACGTTTAACAAGAAAACAGTCCTGCTTCAAAATGTTTCACGTGAAAATATATTATACACTGTACAGGTGTTCCAAGTGTCGTTCTCTCATTAGGGTGCAATACTGCACTGCTTTCTGAAGTGAGTTGCAAATTCTTTGAAACACACCCCTGGATCATCTAGTAAATCGCGGAAAGACAGTAAATTTCGCTGCTCCTGTTCTTCAACCGCAAGGACTGGAGTGCTGCTGACACCGAAAGAAATGCCTAGAGTATTATGTCAGATGATCTTGCAGGCCAATATACAGGCGTTTTTGGACCTATCCATCTATCCATCTTGGACCGTATTGACGCATGTCGCCTAGTGTAAGTTGTAAAATGTGCTATTACCCCATCATGCATCCACACTCCTAACCCGGAGGCATGGGTAAAATTTGAATTAAATAAGGTCTTGAACGAAAAGTTTACATTTGAAATACGTTTATACTAATAGGACGATATTTGATACTGAAGTCAGTTGCGGCTCGACACCACACATTCGCAAATATCTCGCTCACAGTTCTTTTGCAAATCCATTTTTAGTTTATCATTTCTATCTCTATCGGTCCGTGCACGATAGTGCACCATACCATTGTGTAACAAAAACCGGCGCGAAAATGCTTTTAGTCGCCACGGTTTCGCCAGTAAAACTTCATGATCCTCTGGCTCTGTATAACGGACATTTCCAGCTTACACAGGTTGTCTTGCTCTGGAAACTATTTCATGGTGTTACCTGGCGGCGTGAGCACCGTACCAAAAATGACACTACTGGCCAATAAAATTGCTACACCAAGAAGAAATGCAGATGATAAACGGGTATTCATTGGACACATATATTATACTAGAAATGACATGTGATTACATTTTCACGCAGTTTGGGTGCATAGATCCTGAGAAATCAGTACCCAGAACAAACACCTCTGCCCGTAATAACGGCCTTGATACTCCTGGGCATTGAGTCAAACAGAGCTTGGATGGCGTGTACAGGTACAGCTGCCTATGCAGCTTCAACACGATACCACAGTTCATCAAGAGCAGTGACTGGCGTATTGTGACGAGCCAGTTGCTCAGCCACCATTGACCAGGCGTTTTCAATTGGTGAGAGATCTGGAGAATGTGCTGGCCAGGGCAGCAGTCGAACATTTTCTGTATCCAGAAAGGCCCGTACAGGACCTGCAACATGCGGTCGTACATTATCTTGCTGAGGTGTAGGGTTTCGCAGGCATCGAATGAAGGGTGGAGCCATGGATCGTAACACATCTGAAATGTAGCGTCCACTTTTCAAAGTGCCGTCAATGCGAACAAGAGGTGACCGAGACGTGTAACCAATGGCACCCCATACCATCACGCCGGGTGATGGCGATGACGAATACACGCTTCCAACGTACGTTCACCGAGATGTTGTCAAACACGGATGCGACCATCATGATGCTGCAAACAGAACCTGGATTCATCCGAAAAAATGACGTTTTGCCATTCGTGCACCCAGTACACCATCGCAGGCGCTCCTGCTTGTGATGCAGCGTCAAGGGTAACCGCAGCCATGGTCTCCGAGCTGATAGTCTATGCTGCTGCAATCGTCGTAGAACTGTTCGTGCAGATGGTTGTTGTCTTGCAAACGTCCCCATCTGTTGACTCAGGGATCGAGACGTGGCTGCACGATCTGTTACAGCCATGCGGATAAGATGCCTATCATCTCGATTGCTAGTGATACGAGGTCGTTGGGATCCAACACGGCTTTCCGTATTACCCTCCTGCACCCTCCGATTCCATATTCTGCTAACAGTCATTGGATCTCGACCAACACGAGCAGGAATGTCGCGATACCATAAACCGCTATCGCTATAGGTTACAATCCGACCTTTCTCAAAGTCGAAAACTTGATGGTACCCATTTCTCCTCCATACACGAGGCATCACAACAACTTTTCACCAGTCAACGCCGGTCAACTGCTGTTTGTGTATGAGAAATCGGTTGGAAACTTTCCTCAAGTCAGCACGTTGTAGGTGTCGCCACCGGCGCGAACCTTGTGTGAATGCTCTGAAAAGCTAATCATTTACATATCACAGCCTCTTCTTCCTGTCGGTTAAATTTCGCGTCTGTAGCACGTCATATTCCTCGTGTAGCAATTTTAATGGCCAGTAGTGTGTTTTGTCATACGAAATTATTTGCCCTTGCAAATCGAACACCGCATTTTTCGGTGTACTGAAGGTATATGTTGTGCATTCTTCTGTAAAGTCTTTTAAAGTGGACTTGCGCTGGGTGGAAGACGATTTTGTGTGAACCTTATATTATGCGTACTAATTTGTTGTTTCTGTGTGTCAAAGTCCGTAAATGCGTATATAAATAAACTAACAAAACTTAATTGATCAACAGAATTCGCTTTATACAAGGAGCACACCCTGCTATAACAACGAAAAGAAGGGAACTACCTGAAAAGTGCTCCAGTCGGGGCACGAAAAGAAGAATATGTCCCCCTTTACAGACTGTGGGGAACCAACTACCTTAGTCCTCTATCCGCCTTCTTACTAAAAATTTCGGGATGGGAAGATATTCACGCTTTTTTGTGCTGAAAGAGAGTAGTAGAGAGACAGTGACGCTGGAAGAGAGAGGAGACAGTGATGGTGGAAGATAGCAATCTGCAGTGTAAGGGAAAGAGAAATGGAGGAAAACAATAGCAGTGGGAGCCAAAGAGAGAGAGGGGATCGTGATGGTCAGTGAGAGACAGTGGGATTAAAAGAGAGAGAAATGGATGGAGATTGTAGCAGTGAGAGCCAAGGAAGGAAGAGACAGTGGAAATGAAAAAGAGCGATGAATGGAGAATGGACCACACGTCCAGACTGTGAGAAAATTTGCCCACTGTCCTTCAATCCTCTGTACCCATATGTTCCGTGTGTAAGAGATCCTTGATGTAGGCATTAAAACCATGAGCAAACTATCCCCAAGGACAACATGCACGGAGAGGAGAGGAGATGAGAGGAGAGGAGAGAGAGAGAGAGAGAGAGAGAGAGAGAGAGAGAGAGAGAGAGAGAGAATGCTTTCCTATCTTAAACTATCTTAAAAGTTGAAATTTGTGACATATGACGTCTTTCATTAAGTTTCCTATGAAATGTTTAACCACCAATTTGAGCATATAATAGGAATCGATTAGCTCCAGAATACACCAATGTTGTGCAATTGACAACCGAGTAATGAGTGTATTCAAAGAACGAATAGATGCATCAGTGAAGCCAAAGTCATGGTGCAGTTTTAATCTGTCACAGAAAAGTGTGTATATCTTTTCAGCGGAGTTTGATATGGCTTCCATTTGTTGCCTTACACACATATAAAAGGTATTCTAGTCCTTAAGACACACGTGTAAGGGTATCTGGTGTAACAGAGCAAATACCGCCCATGATTCTCAGTTTTAAATGTTTAATCTGGTAATATTTTCACCGTACTCACATTGCTTCACATCACCAAGAAAGTAAAAGTGTAAGGGCTTTAGGTCCGGGGATCGTGGTGGCCATGACTTAAGAGCGCTCCTTTCTATCCACACCTGGGGAAATTTTGAATCCAGAAACTTGCGAACATAGTTCGCATAGTATGAGAGAGTGCCACCTTGTAATGGCACTGCATTACAATTGCAACATGTTGAGGTAAATGATGCCACAGTCCGCTCCGCAAAGAAAAATGGGCCTATGTTCTTATTATGCGTCAGGGTACACCACACGTTTGTCTCAGGGGTGTTACTTCCGTACTCAGTGCAGGCATGACGATTTTCGGAAGCTCATTTTCTGACGTTACAACGATGAACATGGCCACAGACATGGAATGTGTCCTCATCGTTAAACACATTTTTCTTCACAAATCGTTTATCATAGTCGATCTCGTTAAACATATCCGTAATAAAATCGAATCGCTGGGATCTGTTAGTCCGTTCTGGTAGCATGCAATAATTGCCATTTGTAGTAAGAAAAATTGAGATATTTCCTTAAAACTATGTGAACTGTAGTCTTTTTTAGGCCTAATTCTCGAGTACACGCACGCATTGATTTTTTGGCGCTCGTTAGTTAGCCATTCTGTTCAGCTTCTACACTCGTCACTTAGCGAAGGCCTACCAGAACGGGGTTTGTCCAGCAAACTGCCGGTATCCTTTAAATGCTTACCTCACCAATTTATGTTATTTCTATGTGGTGGCTCTTTGTTGTACATGCGACGATATTCACGTTGATCGCTGGTCAAGAGATCGCATTTAGCAAGCCACAGTACACACTGAACTTTTCTCTAAACTGTCCGTATCTCGACAGACGTGGCCTGATCTGCTGCTGCTACATGCTTCGTTGTGTCACGTCGTCATCGCACATTTTGAACAGCATACTACAGACATTCTTTGAGATGTTATCCAATTTAGCAAGTTTCAACCTTTCATTTCCTTTCTATTAACTACAATATGCGTTCATAATTACACCGTGACTTTACGGATGCGCTGTACATAGCATACTATAAGTAGTTTAAACGTACTTTCAGTTATTTAACACTCAAACTCCTCTACTTTGTTTGATAAATACTACGAGGCATGAAGGGATGTAACACACACACACACACACACACACACACACACACACACACACACACACCGCCTTTCACTGACATTATAAGCTGATAGCCGGTCGTTGTGGCCGAGCGGTTCTAGGCACTTCAGTCCGGAGTATTTGAGAGTTGTAGCATCGCGTTTTAGTACCTGAATAGTGTAAAATCGCGTAGTCTCCTTCCGCCGCCGAGCAGTGTGTCAGCAGTGCGCAAGTAGCAGCATTACTGCATTTACTAGGCAAACTTGTATTTTAATAACCGTTTAAATTTTGTGTCGAATTGTGCTCTCTGTAGATTAGTTCAGACGTTCTTTGCACAACAGTTTTTAGCATGGATAGGGACTGCAACTGCTGTGTTCGGATGCAGGCTGAGTTGGCATCCCTTAGCTCCCAGCTTCAGGCAGTGTTGGCTTCGGTCACACAGCTTGAGGCTGTTGCCAATGGGCAACACTGTGGGGGTCCGGATGGGGGTTTGTCGGGGACAGCCAGCTCGTCCCACGCATCCCCCGATCGGACTACGACTGTGGCTACCCGGGATACTGTCCACATTGAGGCTGATCCCTCACCTGTGGTAGAGTGGGAGGTCGTCTCGAGGTGTGGCAGGGGGCGAAAGACATTCCGGAGGGCTGAACGGAAGGCCTCTCCAGTTTGTATGACGAACCGGTTTCAGGCTGATACTGATATTCGGCCGGAGATGGCTGCTTCTCCTGTTCCAGAGTTTGCCCCTCAGTCTGCAAGATCCGGGCGGCCGCATAGGGTGGGCTTACTGGTAGTTGGGAGCTCCAACGTCAGGCGCGTAATGGGGCCCCTTAGGGATACGGCAGCAAGAGAGGGGAAGAAAACCAATGTGCACTCCATGTGCATACCGGGGTGAGTCATTCCAGATGTGGAAAGGGTCCTTCCAGATGCCATGAAGGGTACAGGGTGCACCCATCTGCAGGTGGTCGCTCGTGTCGGCACCAATGATGTGTGTCGCTATGGATCGGAGGAAATCCTCTCTGGCTTCCGACGGCTATCTGATTTGGTGAAGACTGCCAGTCTCGCTAGCGGGATGAAAGCAGAGCTCACCCTCTGCAGCATCGTCGACAGGACTGACTGCGGACCTTTGGTACAGAGCCGAGTGGAGGGTCTGAATCAGAGGCTGAGACGGTTCTGCGACCGTGTGGGCTGCAGATTCCTCGACTTGCGCCATAGGGTGATGGGGTTTCGGGTTCCGCTGGATAGGTCAGGAGTCCACGACACGCAGCAAGCGGCTACACGGGTAGCAGGGGTTGTGTGGCGTGGACAGGGTGGCTTTTAGTTTAGATGGCCTCGGGCAAGTACAGAAAGGGCAGCAGCCTCAAAGGGTGAAGAGCAAAGTCAGGACATGTGGGGACCAAGCAGCAATCGGTATTGTAATTGTAAACTGTCGAAGCTGCATTGGTAAAGCACCGGAACTTCAAACGCTGATAGAAAGCACCGAAGCTGAAATCGTTATAGCTACAGAAAGCTGGCTGAAGCCAGAGAGAAATTCTGCCGAAATTTTTACAAAGGCACAGACGGTGTTTAGAAAGGATAGATTGTATGCAACCGGTGGTGGTGTGTTTGTCGCTATTAGTAGTAGTTTATCCTGTAGTGTAGTGGAAGTGGATAGTTCCTGTGAATTATTATGGGTGGAAGTCACACTCAACAACCGAGCTGGGTTAATAGTTGGCTCCTTTTACCGACCTCCCGACTCAGCGGCATTAGTGGCAGAACAACTGAGAGAAAATTTTTAATACATTTCACATAAATTTTCTCAGCAGGTTACAGTCTTAGGTGGAGATTTCAATTTACCAGATGTAGACTGGGACACTCAGATGTTTAGGACAGGTGATAGGGATAGAGTATCGAGTGACATTATACTGAGTGCACTATCCGAAAATTATCTCGAGCAATTAAACAGAGAACCGACTCGTGGTGATAACATCTTGGACCTACTGATAACAAACAGACCCGAACTTTTCGACTCTGTAAGTTCAGAACAGGGAATCAGTGATCATAAGGCCGTTGCAGCATCCCTGAATATGGAAGTTAATAGAAATATAAAAAAAGGGAGGAAGGTTTATCTGTTTAGCAAGAGTAATAGAAGGCAGATTTCAGACTACTTAACAGATCAAAATAGAAATTTCTGTTCCGACACTGACAATGTTGTGTGTTTATGGAAAAAGTTCAAGGCAATCGTAAAATGCGTTTTAGACAGGTACGTGCCGAGTAAAACTATGAGGGACGGGAAAAACCCACCGTGGTTCAACAACAAAGTTAGGAAACTACTGCGAAAGCAAAGAGAGCTTCACTCCAAGTTTAAATGCAGCCGAAACCTCTCAGACAAACAGAAGCTAAATGATGTCAAAGTTAGCGTAAGGAGCGCTATGCGTGAAGCGTTCAGTGAATTCGAAAGTAAAATTCTATGTACTGACTTGACAGAAAATCCTAGGAGGTTCTGGTCTTACGTTAAATCAGTAAGTGGCTCGAAACAGCATATCCAGACACTCCGGGATGATGATGGCATTGAAACAGAGGATGACACGCGTAAAGCTGAAATACTAAACACCTTTTTCCAAAGCTGTTTCACAGAGGAAGACGGCACTGCAGTCCCTTCTATAAATCCTCGCGCAAACGAAAAAAATGGCTGACATCGAAATAAGTGTCCAAGGAATAGAAAAGAAACTGGAATCACTCAACAGAGGAAAGTCCACTGGACCTGACGGGATACCAATTCGATTCTACACAGAGTACGAGAAAGAACTTGCCCCCCTTCTAACAGCCGTGTACCGCAAGTCTCTAGAGGAACGGAAGGTTCCAAATGATTGGAAAAGAGCACAGGTAGTCCCAGTCTTCAAAAAGGGTCGTCGAGCACGTGCGCAAAACTATAGGCCTATATTTCTGACGTCGATCTGTTGTAGAAGCTTCATTTGTTCATGAGACCCAGAAAATATTAGATACAGGCTCCCAGGTAGATGCTATTTTCCTTGACTTCCGGAAGGCGTTCGATACAGTTCCGCACTGTCACCTGATAAATAAAGTAAGAGCCTACGGAATACCAGACCAGCTGTGTTCCTGGATTGAAGAGTTTTTAGCAAAGAGAACACAGCGTGTTGTTATCAATGGAGAGACGTCTACAGACGTTAACGTAACCTCTGGCGTGCCACAGGGGAGTGTTATGGGACCATTGCTTTTCACAATATATATAAATGACCTGGTAGATAGTGTCGGATGTTCCACGCGACTTTTCGCGGATGATGCTGTAGTATACAGAGAAGTCGCAGCATTAGAAAATTGTAGTGAAATGAAGGAAGATCTGCAGCGGATAGGCACTTGGTGCAGGGAGTGGCAACTGACCCTTAACATAGACAAATGTAATGCATTGCGAACACATAGAAATAGGGATCCTTTATTGTATGATTATAGGATAGCGGAACAAAATCTGGTAGCAGTTACTTCTGTAAAATAACTGGGAGTATGCGTGCGGAACGATTTGAAGTGGAATGATCATATAAAAGTAGTTGTTGGTAAGGCGGGTACCAGGTAGAGATCCATTGGGAGAGTCCTCAGAAAATGTAGTCCATCAACAAAGGAGGTAACTTACAAAACACTCGTTCGACCTATACTTGACTATTGCTCATCGGTGTGGGATCCGTACCGGATCGGGTTGACGGAGGAGACAGAGAAGATCCAAAGAAGAGCGGCGCGTTTCGTCACAGGTTTATTTGGTAACCGTGATAGCGTTACGGAGATGTTTAGCAAACTCAAGTGGCAGACTCTGCAAGAGAGGCGCTCTGCATTGCGATATCTTGCTCGCCAGGTTACGAGAGGGTGCGTTTCTGGATGAGTTATCGAATATATTGCTTCCCGCTACTTATACCTCCCGAGGAGGTCACGAATGTAAAATTAGAGAGATTAGAGCGTGCACGGAGGCTTTCAGACAGTCGTTCTTCCCGCGAACCATACGCGACTGGAACAGAAAAGGGAGGTAATGACAGTGGCACGTAAAGTGCCCTCCGCCACACACCGTTGGGTGGCTTGCGGAGTATAAATGTAGATGTAGATGTAGAACCACGCGCCTGCTACGGTCGCAGGTTCGAATCCTGCCTCGGGCATGGATGTGTGTTATGTCCTTAGGTTAGTTACTTTTAAGTAGTTCTAAGTCTAGGGGACTGATGACCTCAGATGTTAAGTCCCATAGTGCTTAGAGCCATTTTTATAAGCTGATAACATTGGACATAATATTCCACTTCTCCACTTTTTTACAAGTCCACGTCCTTTGGCGATCATCCTGTAGCCATCAGCAACAGTCTGATAAATATTTTAAAGAAGTTAATATAACTTTCGGAAATCTAGGAGGATGTGACCTAATTATTAACAAGATATCGTACTGAGAAATGCAATCTGTGCTGTCTCCACCATAATTTTGAAACTACAACGGGTTGCAATAATGAGAAATGCGATCTGTGGTGTCTCCACCGTAATTTTGAAACTACAAGGGGCTGCAGGAAGTGTATTTGCTTATGGAATTGGACTGAGACTTGAATACGGTAAGCAGGTACAAAGGAATGTGTGTTGTTGTTAATGATGAAACCTAAAAAGAAATATTTGTCATAATTTCTCCGTATGTTTACACCAGTATGGGGTAAGGTCTTGCTTTTTTCCAGTCACAACGGTGCTTTTCCTACTACTCGTTTAGCGAGGGGTGAGTATTCAAAGCATAAACTCGTTGCCAGTAAACAATGAAAGTCTTCTGGTCCAGATAACATACCAGTTACGTTTCTTTCGAGGTGCGCCGATGAAATACGTTCATATTTAATAATCATACACACTACCACTCTTTCAACAGAAGATCTACACTGAGGTTACAAAAGTTACGGAGTAGCGATATACACAAATACAAATGACGATAGTACGTCGTACACAAAGTATAAAAGGGTAGTGCATTGGCGGAGCTGTAATTTGTACTCAGGTACTTCAAGTGAAAACGTTTCCGTCGTGTTTAAGACCACACGGCGGGAATTAACAGAGTTTGAACGCCGAATGGTAGTTGGATTTAGAGGCATGGGTCATTCTGTTTCGAAAATCGTTAGGGAATTCTGTATACTGAGACCGACAGTGTCAAGAGCGTGCTGAGAATACAACGCAGTCAGCGGCTGACACTCTTCACTTAACGACCGAGGGCAGTGACGTTTGCTTATAATTGTCAGTGCTAGCAAATAAGCAATACTGCGTGAAATAACCGTAGAAATCAATGTGGGTCGAACGCATCCGTTAGGACAGTGTCACAAAATTTCGCGTTTAAGGGCTATGGCAGCAGACTACCGACGCGGAGAACCTTTGCTAACAGCACATCACTTGCAGCGAGAGTGGCCGAGCTGCAGTCTGGAACCGCGCGACCGCTACGGTCGCTGGTTCGAATCCTGCCTCGGGCATGGATGTGTGTGATGTCCTTAGGTTAGTTAGGCTTAAGTAGTTCTAAGTTCTAGTGGGCTGATGACCTCAGAAGTTAAGTCCCATAGTGCTCAGAGCCAACTTGCAGCACCTCTCCTGTGCTCGTGGCCATATTAATCGGACCGTAGACAACTGGAAAATAGTGACCTGATGAGATGAGTCCCGATTTCAGTTGGTAAGAGGTGGTAGTAGGGTTAGAGGGTGGCTCAGACCCCTCCAAGCCATGGCACTGTGGGAGCTGGCGATGGCTCCAAAATGGTGTGGGCTGTGTTCACATGGAATGGACTGGGTCCTCTGGTCCAGCTGGACCGATCTTTGACTGGAAATGGTTGTGTTCGCGTACTTGCGAGACCATTTGCAGCTATACGTGGACTTCATGTTCCAGAACAACGACGTCAATGTCACTGGGCCACAATCGCTCATAACTGATTTGAAGAACATTCTGGACGTTTCGAGGGAATGATTTGGCTCTCCAGATCGCCCGACATGAAACTCATTTATGGGACATAATCCAGAGGCCAGTCGTGCACAGAACCCTGCACCGGAAATAGTTTCACAATTATGGACAGCTACAGAGCTGGCATTGGACTTCTATCGAGTAACGGAGACTATGCCACGTCGAGTTGCTGCACTATGCCGGGCGAAAGGAGGTCCGATACGATATTAGGAGGTATGCCATGACTTTTATTACTTCAGTGTATACCTAAAGACTGGAGAGTTGTCTGCTACACAAGAAAGGAGACCTATCTTGCTGACATCAGATTTTCAGTACGATTTTGGAACATATATCGTGTTCAAACATTATGAAACAGCACGAAGAAAGTGACACACACTCAGACCGTGGTTTGAAGAGCTGCTGCATGTGCAAATTCTTCTTTCCTAAGCACTACAAATGGTTCAAATGGCTCTGAGCACTATGTGACTTAACTTCTGAGTTCATCAGTCGCCTAGAACTTAGAACTAATTAAACCTAACTAACATAAGGACATTACACACATCCATGCTCGAGGTAGGATTCTAACCTGCGACCGTAGCGGTCGCTCGGGTCCAGACTGTAGCGCCTAGAACCGCACGGCCACTCCGGCCGGCTAAGCACTACATATCGAACGAAGGAGTAGATGATTAGACGGCATAATAGATAGATTGCAATGAAATCAGTACCCCTAGCTGCATACAGGCGTTGATGTAAGTCAACGGGTACAGTTGAAAATGTGTGCCCCGACCGGGACTCGAACCCAGGATCTCCTGCTTACATGGCAGACATTTTATGCCATCTGAGCCACCGAGGACACAGAGGATAGTGCGACTGCAGGAACTTATCTCTGGCAGGCCTCCCGCGAGACCCACATTCTCAACTTATTGTCCCGTACTATATTCATAGTGGCCCTGCCCATTATACTCATTACTCGCGGCTTTACTACCGATTCCCGTAAGAGTTCTGGCACTGTTTGTGCATCCTCACCGAAGAAGGTCAAATGGCCGGTGAGCCTTTACATACAATAGATTGCAACACGCTATTTTGTCTAATGAGAAAATTGCTTAGTAGGCTCGCGTACTGATTTCAAAATTTTGCACGTGATTTCACCAGTTTGCAAGCTGCCTATACTGTCTTTCATTCTTTCGTTCGTGTTTTATCATGGGTCTAAGACGTGTGTTCTTTGTCTCTTACGTTTTACCATACTATGCAGACGAAGGTGATCATTCTCTGAAGAACATTGTTGCGGGAAAGAATAATGATTAGCATTACTGGAAACTGATTTGAAGCACAGTGCTCTCGAACGTGAGTCCAGTGAGCTAACCGCTGCACCACTTACACTGTCAGAGATGTGAGTCTCCCTTGTGAATCTCGGAAAAAAAAATCTCCACTCTATGGAGAAAACTTGCCACACACTTACCTCGAACAAAACTCATGTTCACTATTTCTTCGGAGAGGAAAGGTGTTCTATTGATTCAATTTATTGGCCAATGCACAAAATCACTCAGCCATATTACAAGTATTAAAACTGCTCTTTCATTTCCATCTTATTTCACATTTCTATCTTGTTTCATTGGCTTTATGTTACTGAATGAAACTGCACCATGACTTTGACTACATTGATGCATCTGCTTGTACTTTGAAAACATCCATTAATACACTGTCGATTGCATGACACTGGTGTATTGTGGAGCTAATC
Source organism: Schistocerca gregaria (assembly GCF_023897955.1). Classification (NCBI taxonomy): domain Eukaryota; kingdom Metazoa; phylum Arthropoda; class Insecta; order Orthoptera; family Acrididae; genus Schistocerca; species Schistocerca gregaria. The sequence goes on from NC_064924.1 coordinate 483,509,678, forward strand.
CATGTCTACTACATGCTCTAGCTGTTGGTTAAAGACTTTGTAGGAACCTTACTAAAAGACGTGGTATGTCACAGATTTCAAGTTTTAAGACAGGATGTATTCTTCAGGATGTATTCTACACGAAGTGTGTACTAAGGAAGTCAATCATGATGATATTAATTTTTCTGAATAGGTTGGTGCGCACCGTTTTTAAAAATACGCACGCACACACTGTGAAAAAAAAAAGCTCTGTAAGTCTTGCATGGGAGCAGTACAATCTGTTGCTCTCATGCAGACTGAGTTGGTTAATAACAACCTTGTTTTTATTACAGCCGGCCGGAGTGGCCGTGCGGTTCTAGACGCTGCAGTCTGGAACCGAGCGTCCGTTACGTTCGCAGGTTTGAATCCTGCCTCGGGCATGGATGTATGTGATGTCCGTAGGTTAGTTAGGTTTAATTAGTTCTAAGTTCTAGGCGACTGATGACCTTATAAGTTAAGTCGCATAGTGCTCAGAGCCATTTGAACCATTTTTTTAATTACAAAAGAATTGACTAATACTGTCAGTCTTCTTTTGCCCCGCTGATCGCTACTGGCGAGCCAACAATGATGATGCTCATACAACCGAATCATAAAAATTAAAATTGCTAGAGGGCGGGGTGGAGCTTGAGCGCCATTGGCCAAATGGTCAGTACCTCGTGGCTCCAACACGATTGGTAAACAGCACATGGCGCAACGTAACCCCGTTGGCCACGAGGCGTGGGGAAGGGAATTCCGGAAGTAAATATAGCTGAAATGCTATTTCGGGAAAAAGTAATATGAAGGTTGGCCAGAGCCCTCAGTGATACCCTACTTACAACTAATTCAGAAGACAGCGGTTTTTTCTTAACTTGGTGAAGGACGCCCAAGAACTTCTGTTACTGATAAATATATTGTCACTGTTCAAAAAATTCTTGAATAAATTGGACAAACACTTTATTCGGGTGACATTGTGCATTGTTATGAGTCAAACCCAAAACATTTTACACTGACTGTTAAATGTGAGAAAACGTATTAGTCTTTGGACATAAACCGACTCCTGATCAAAAACACCCAAGGCAACATTTAAAATTTTGTTTGGAATACCGTTACTGGCTCTGTGAGTCATTCGAACAGAAGTCAACAAAAATCCAACGAATTCGCAAAGCTCATAAAATGATGGTTGCTAGTTTTTTTTCTTTTCTTTTTTCCTTCGAGACAACGATCATCACATACAGCTAAACTAGCAACTGATTATTTGGATGGCCTAAAGGTCAGCACCATGGACCCATACTGCCCTTTTTGTTTCAGAAAGTTAAAGATAAAATGCTTGAAGTCACGTTTTCGACATCCGATGAAGCAGTGGAACATTATGAAAGCAGGGTTTGTGATTTGCCTCAGGGAGAATATCATCATTGTATTAAAGTGGGTTCATTGAATGTAAAAATGTTTTGTTGTTAAAGGGGTAGTATTCTAAAAAACAGTAAAATTTAGGTTTGTTTAAAAATCTAATCCTTGTTTGATTTTTCGGTGTCGCCCTCGTATGCTAGGATGTACAGAGACGCCATAGAAATTTAAAAAAGACAAAATACTTCAACAGAAAAGAAGTAGGACTTAAACTAGATAATATGTGGATCTTGCTATTAAATACGCTACAGAAGAATGCTTAAGATTAGATGGGTAGATCACATAACTAATGAGGAGGTGTTGAATAGGATTGGGGAGAAGAGGAGTTTGTTGCACAACTTGACTAGAAGAACTGATAGGTTGGTAGGACATGTTCTGAGGCATCAAGGGATCACCAGTTTAGTATTGGAGGGCAGCGTGGAGGGTAAAAATCGTAGAGGAAGACCAAGAGATGAATACACTAAGCAGATTCAGAAGGATGTTAGCTGCAGTACGTACTGGGAGATGAAACAGCTTGCACAGGATAGAGTAGCATGTAGAGCTGCATCAAACCAGTCGCGGGACTGAAGACCACAACAACAACGATATTAAATAAAGGGAACGGCACGAACTCTTCAGCAGTACAAGCTTCTTGTCGCACTACAGCGGTGTTCCGGCGTAACATCAAACGCCGGCACGTCGCGTCGGCCTGAACGTAACAGCAGGGAACGCTGTGGGACGACGTCAGCCAACAGAACGCTGACTAGGACGACACCACTACAGGTGCGGCACCTATATGAAGAGAATATAAGCGCCACTCCAGCTAGTTCCGCCTGAACCAGCAAGGAGTGCGAATCGCTGCCTCTGCGCGATACGTTTTCGTGGCCGACGAGAGCTTACGAAGAAGTTCTGTGCTGTGGCCGCTGCGAGAAGCAAATTGTCGTGTGTTGTTTTAACAACGCAAGCAAATTGTTGTGTCGTGCGCGCTACGGCATGGGAAAGAAGAATACGCAGAAGAAACCTGCTGCCACAAGGTGGCCTTGGGTTGTGCGACTCAGTGAGTTTCCGACCAAGCGAAGAAGAACCGAGAAGACGAGTCACAGCCTGTCCCTCCTCTGTATGTCAAATGGACAGTGCTATTTGACTTAATGACGACCTGCGCCAAGAACGGGGTGGTGTACATGTCTGTCGACACAGACTCACTAATCTGCGTTCTGGCAGCAAACCTGGCCGACCACAGGGAGATCGAGAGCGGTGTCGGCGTCCATATTGTCGACGCGGCACCTGCTCGTGAGAAGGCGCCTTCTGGTGGTAGGAAGAAGACGGCGAATGTACTCCTTGGCGCTGTGACGAGGCAGCGGTCCGTGAAGGGTTGCTGCGAACCGGGTTCGGTAACGCAGCCGCAAGTTTGCACAGCCGCACCAAAAAGAAGAGACCGCCGCTCTACGGCGTGACCGTGCAAACGGCCGGCGGCGAGGGCGACATCTTCGGTTTGCGGAAGCTGCTGCGCATCCCTGTCACGACAGAAGCCCCGGTGCTGCAAGTGCCAAGGCGAAGGCCATGTCGCCAAGTATTGCCGCGACGCGGCGCTGTGCATCCGGCGAGCACGACAGCCGCGCCCTGCGACCGCGGCAGAGAAGTATTGCCGACTTGCACCAACACAGGAAGGCCTCGGCGCATCTTGGTGACGTCACGTCAGCTAGGCACGGCGAACGCCACGTCTGAGGCAGGCAGAAACGCCTGGGCGTGCTTATCACTATAAATCTCTTATTTTTGGACAGAATGTTTGCTATTGTTTTGGATTCTGCAGTTTTATTTTGATGAAAGATTTTCTTACTATCGTAAAGCTACAAATGAAGATCATAGTTCCGTATTACTGAATCCTGTCGAAACAAACGCAGATCAATATGAGAAGATGCTTTGCCCCATTGCAAGCTTCGGAAATTTTACATTCAAGTAACTATATTTACTTGATCCATGTTGTTATCGCAACTTACCCCAACCCCCTTTCTTTTATTTATTTATTTTTGTTTGACATCGTAACTGGAAATGTGAACTAATTTACATGTGTAAATGTCCAACTAAACGGTTCAAATGGCTCTGAGCACTATGGGACTTAACATCTTTGGTCATCAGTCCCCTAGAACTTAGAACTACTTAAACCTAACTAACTTAAGGACATCACACACATCCATGCCCGAGGCAGGATTCGAACCTGCGACCGTAGGAGTCGCGCAGTTCCGGACTGAGCGCCTAGAACCGCTAGGCCACCGCGGCCGGCGTAAATGTCCAACTGTTGCCAGTCATCAGATTACAGTCGTTTTCAACGAAAGGAATTCTAAACAGGAAACAAAATAGCTTCATACATCGAAAATACTGCTGAGATTAAACTTTTTTAAACATGCACATTAGAAAAGGTAAATATTCCCCTCTTGCAACTGAAAGGAGAAACTTTATAAGATAAAAAAAATTATTCGGTAAAACAAGTGTCTCTCTTTTGCCTCTTCTTCTGTCCCCCACTCCCTCCCCCAACGTTTACAATCGCAAGATATTTCATTAACATTCAGTGCTCCTCACCCCATAGTCAACCAAGATACCAAAAGAAGAGCCGCAATATGTTCACAGTTTCTTGTAAAAGCAACCCAGTACAAATGTAACGTCCTCAGATTTACAAATAAGGTAAAGAAGCACGAATTCTGTTGCTGCTGGACCATGAAGTTGTTTTTGTATGTCAATCCGTAAAACAAGTGAAAATTTAAGTTCAGGAGTACACTATTTGTTAAGAAGTGTAATGAATTGCGCAATTAATTGATTGCAGAAATCTCTCAGAACGATGTGTGTTGGCCAACTACCGCCAATAGTTTCACATTTTCCTGTGTCAGAGAGGTAGACACCACCATTACAAGTATGCCTGCAACAGACCTGGCGTTGACCGTGCCTAGCTGACGTGACGTCACGAACAAGTGCCGAGGCCTTCCTTTGAGTCGGTATTGCTTGCACCCGGTGTGGCGGACCGCACGTCGCCAGCTGGCGCGGCTGCCCGGCTTTTCCAAGCCACAGTCGTGCTGAAGTCGGCGAGGCGGCCGCGGCCGCACCGACGCAGCGGAAAAGACGATGACGGCGACGGGCGTAGGCCAGCCCAGCTCAGCAGAGTGACAACGCAGAAGCAGCTCCCACCGCCAGCTGCGGGGACGACCGTCCAGAGACGGACGGACGGGATGCAGCTCTCACTGCCGAGAAGATCAGCGACGTCGACTTCAGCACCGCCGTGGAGGAAGTCACAGCAGCCCTCAAGGCCGTCAAGGCGGCAGAGAGCGCTGCCGTGGCTGAGAGAAGGATGAGGCCTTGAGGCAAATGTGATCAGTCCTTGCCCAAGGTCCTTCAGCAGAAAGGGTTCCAACCGTAGCGAACTCTCCTGAACCACGCAGAAGGTCGTTCGGGTGCCTGCCCCACCGACCGCCTCAGCAGCTGTAGGGGAAGGCCGGAAAGAAGACAGCCACCGCCCCGACGGTAACGGCAACGACGCCGAAAGCCATGGGGGCATCCTCCAGAAAGGAAAGAAAAGACAAGAAGGCAGTGTATATCACCCACGCGAGAGAGAACGGCCTGCAGCTGTCCGACGAATCTGAGGCGCAGTAGGCCGAGCAAGTCGAGCTGCTCGAGGAGCAGCTGCGGCAGAAGTGCGACACGCAGTAACAGGGGACGCCGACCGACATCGAGTCGCCGCAGTTCAGCACCAGCCTGATGTGCTGCGCCAAGTCGCAGCAAAGGGCTCAAGGCAACGCACTGCGCTGCCAGCCGGAGTCCTTTTATTATGACCACCTATAGCACTGACACGGTATCGCTTGCACGATACCTGCTATTAACATAACCCACCCTTGCATGACCTGTCACAGTCAGCAAGACATCCGACACTGCTCCTACTACCCGACCTAACTATTACAAAGGTTTTCTTTTCCCTTGGCGCTTTTCTTCGCCCTCCCCTTCCCCCCTCCCTCTGCCCTTCAAACCGCTACCTTTCGTTGAACTTTCGACCCAATCTATCTGCAGACGATCGTGTATTAATAGGTAACCTTAACCAGATGTACGCAAATATTGCAGTACCCACTTCCTGCGATACCTCACTTTAGAGAAAACTAACCCTCATGCAGAGATGGAGAGATGGCAGTAGACCTTAGATCTTTTGTGTTGACTATGTTGCCGGTGCGGGCGTGGAGGGGCTAAAAATAAAAAAAGTCCTTTAGATGAGCCGCACCAGAAGACGAGCCGTGATCCAAACGATTCAGCCCTGAATTGTGATCTATATTAACTGCGTGCATGGAAGTTGCATCAAAGGTCACTGATTATTCGCATGTCACCAATTGCTTCCGACACCGCCTTGTAAAAAATTAGAGTTAATTATTGTCAATTTACTTTATTGTAATAAACTCCATTAATAAGATTTGCTTGAATGTTGTCTAGCTATCCGAGAAAACAGCTACCTAGGCACCCTATGTTAGATGAGTGGGCAGGATCCCGCAAGCAGGACTTCCCAATTTGTGACAGCATGAGGACAATGTCACTACCCAACCATTGTACCAATAAGCATAAAGAGTTAGTCTTGCTGAGCTTGTTTCAATTCGGAAATTAACTAATGTAGTCCTTGCAGCCTCTGTGGATGGTTTGAGTATTACGAGACGAAACGTTAGGACAAGAGCGTGGCTTAGACCAGAGCCCATACACCTAAAATCACGAAGGATGCGAAACCATCTACATTGTATAAGGTGTCCATAAAGCCCCACGGTCATTTAAAAAAAATCATAAATTGGAAACTATTTGAGACAGGGAATCACGGTTTCCTGTATATCGTTTAGCAGCTCTCAAAGTAATTTTTTTTCCTTTGTCATTTGTTGCAGATTAGACATGGATTGGATAACAATGATGACAGACCAGGAAAAAGCACAGAATCGAAATTTATGACAACATCGAATTATCGAAGCCAATATGGGAGGTCACAACTGGCGATTCAAAAACTATACAGAGACAGTCAAACCCAAAGACCTTCCTCGACATGGACGCTACCCTCCTGTATCTCAAGCACGTGTTGACGCAATGCAAGATGCATTTCAATGCAGACTCCAGAAATCAATTCGCCGTCCATCAAGCTAATTGCGGGAAGCAACTGTCCATAAAATGTTACATAAATGATTACGTCTTTTTGTGTACAAAATGCAAATAGTCCAAACATTGAGGCCAGACGATTGTCCTCTGTGGTATGCATTCGTCTGTTCCTTGCTGGTCTCCATAGATGCCGACAATAACTACCCAAAATAGAGCATTTTTTCAGATCAACCAACGGTCCAAATTTTTGGACATGTGAATCGCCACAACATTAGCATTTGGGTCTCTGAAAGCACCCACAACACATGCGAACACACCGGTAACACGCCGGAGTTTAATTTTTGGCGTGGTCTATTATACGATAGTGTGGTATCTACATCTCCTTACATACTCCGCAAGCCACTGTACATTGCTGTACAATGTCGTGGTAGCAAAGATGGACCTCGCCATGGACGTCGGAAGTGGAGATGCGCAAAGTTTGAGTTGTAACACGACGTCCTGTGGCTGCACGAAAAGCATTACTCAACATGATGGCGTTTCTGTCAGGGTTCCTCCGAGCCATAATCCGTAGATAGCGCTCGACCACTGCAGTAGTAGCCCTGGGGCGGTCTCAGCGAGGCATGTCATCGACAGTTCCTCTCCCTGTATCTTCTCCATGTCTGAAAAACATCGCTTTGGCTCACTCCGAGACGCCTGGACACTTCCCTTGTTGAGAGTGCTTCCTGACACAAAGCAACAATGCGGACGCGATCGAACTGCGGGATTGACCGTCTAGGCATGATTGAACTATAGACAACAAGGGCCGTGTACCTCGTTCCTGGTGGAACTGATCGGCTGTCGGACCTCCTCCGTCTAATAGGCACTGCTAATGCATGGTTGTTTAGATCTTTGGGCGTGTTTAGTGACATCTCTGAGCAGTCGAAGGGACTGTGTCTGTGATGCAATGTCTACAGTCAACGTCTATCTTCATGTGTTCTGGGATGATACAAAACTTTTTTGATGTGTGTATATGCCCCATATGAGCCGTAATTCCTCAGTCTTATCTACATGGTTTTTTCGCGATATTTACGTTGGCGGTAACTGAATCGTTTTGCAGTCAGCCACAAAGGCTGTTCTTTAAATTTCCTCAATAGTGTTCCTCGAAAAGATCTTCGCCTTCGCTTCAGAGATTCCCATTTGAGTTCTCAATGCATCTCCGTAACACTTGCATGTTGTTCCAACCTACCATTAACAAATCCAGAGCCGGCCGCTGTGGCCGAGCACTTCTAGGCGCTTCAATCCGGAATCGCGCTGAAGCTACGGTCGCAGGTTCGAATCCTGCCTCGGGCATGGATGTGTGTGATGTCCTTAGGTTGGTTAGCTTTAAGTGGTTTTAAGTCTAGGGGACTGACTCCTCAGGTGTAAAGTCCCATAGTGCTTGGAACCATTTGAACCATTTTTGAAGAAATCCAGTAGCGCGCAACTGAATTGCTTCGATATCTTCCTTCAGTCCGACCTCGTATGGATAACAAACACTCGAGCACTACTCAAGAACAGGTCGCACTGGCGTCCTATATGCAATCTCCTTTACAGATTGTAAGTAGGCTGTTTACGTTTTTTATTGGTAACGCCACATAGCGCTCTGTATGGAAAATAACTGGCTGTGCTGTGTGCAATCAGTGGCTGGTTGGCATTGTTGTAATACTCGCCATGGTATTGTTGGGCAGTTGACTGTTAACAGCGCGTAGCGTTGCGCAGTTGGAGGTGAGCCGCCAGCAGTAGTGGATGTGGGGAGAGAGATGGCGGAGTTTTGAAATTTGTAAGAATGAATGTCATGAACTGCTATATATATTATAACTATTAAGGTAAATAAATTGTTTGTTCTCTATTAAAATCTTTCATTTGCTAACTATGCCTATCAGTAGTTAGTGCCTTCCTTAGTTTGAATCTTTTAGTTAGCAGCAGTAGTGGCGCTCGCTGTATTGCAGTAGTTCGAGTAACGAAGATTTTTGTGAGGTAAGTTATTTGTGAAACGTATAGGTTAATGTTAGTCAGGGCCATTCTCTTGTAGGGATTACTGAAAGTCAGATTGCGTTGCGCTAAAAAAATATTGTGTGTCAGTTTAAGCACAGTCTTGTATAATTTTTCTAAGGGGACGTTTCAAGATGAACACACTTTCCCAAAATTCTCCACATAAATAGTAGTCGACCATTCGCCTTTCCTACCACAATGGTCACATGGTGGTTCCATTTCACATCGGTTTGCAACATTACACCCAGATATTTAAACGACGTGACTATGAAGCAGAAGACTACTAGTGCTGTATCTGAACATTACAGGTTTGTTTATGCTACTCATTCGCATTAACTCATATTTTTGTACATTTAGAGCCAGCTGCGATTCATCACACCAACTAGAAATTTTGTCTGTTATTTTGTATCCTGCTGCGGCCACTCAACTTCGAAACTTTCCCGTACACAACAGCATCATCAGCAAACAACCACAGATTGCTGCTCACGCTGCCCACCAGATCCTTTATGTATATAGAAAATAATACCGGTCCTATCACCCTAGGCGGGTCACTCCCGATAATACCCTTGCCTCTGATGAACACTTGCCATCCAGGCCAACACACTGTGCTTTATTACTTAGGAAGTCTTCGAGCCACTCAGATATCTGGTAACCTATTCCATATGCTCGTACCTTCACTAACAGCTGCAGTGGAGCACCATCTCAAATGCTATCTGGAAATATGGAATCTGCCTGTTGCCCTTCATCCATAGTTTGCATTATATCAGGTGAGAAAAGGGCAAGCTGAGTTTCGCACGAGTGTCACTTTCTAAAACATGATGATTCGTGGACGTAAGCTTCTCGTTTTTAAAGTCACGGTATCATTTCAAAAAAATTGTAACTTGGAAAAAATTGGACGTGAGCATACTTTTCTTGACAGAGAGAAGCATAACGGGAAATGTTTACCTGGACATGCTCGGAAAGTTCCTGCTACCACAGACTGGAGAGCTACAGCCTTGCATCATCTGGCAGCGTGATGATGCACCCCAACATTGAAGTGTGAATGCGCAGGATGTGCTGAATGACACATTCCCTGAGAGGTGGATGGGTCGTCGTGATGGCCCCATCGCATGGTCCCTGTGCTCTCCTGACGTCAAGCTATTACACTTCTGTTTGCGGGATTACATCAAGGATCGCATGTACACAATACTAGTCAATGACACTACTATCCTTCATGCACAAATTGATGAAGCACTCAGAATGTTTGTTTGTAATGTTCTAGGCCTGCTGCGTAATAAATGTCTTTCATGGACATAATATAGGGCGAGTCAAAAAGGACTTTACAACTTTGGAATGATATAAAAATTTATTGAGATAACTTACAGAATCGGTAGATGTGTCATTTTGGTTCGATGTGACTACCATTTACGATTCGGCAAACATCCCACTGGTAATCAATTTCTTCCCCGCTTGTTGCAGCAAACTGGACGTATCTTGTACGACGACAGTGCAGATTCGATTTTTCGGGTCGACCAGGTAGGGGAGGAACATACACATGGTCTTTAATGAAACCCCAGAGAAACAAATCCAGTGGTGTTAAGTCGGTGGAGCAAGTTGACCTTGTGATTGGCCCTTCACGCAGGCGACCTGGTGACTTATCATGTCACAGTGAACAACTCGTCTCAACAAAATTCTTGTGCCAAGAGTAAATTGTTGACCTTCTTGAAGGTTACTTAGCGCATCCGGTGCGAAGTTTACGGCAAATAGCTGTTTCAGGGTCTGTTTCATGAAACCAAAACACACAGAGATCACACTCCGCACCAGTGAAAGTAGTCATTTTAACTGTGCACTACGTTGGCGCCACTGGTGGCAAAAAACGGGTACTGACGCACTACTTGAATCAAACTTAAGGTTGTTTGCTACGAAATGACACATCTACCCGTTATGTAAGCTATGTCAATAAATTCCTATATCATTCCAAAGTTTTAAATTCCTTTTTGAGTCACCTCATATAGTTATATAACAGTTACGCTGCTATGAATGTTATTTTATTATAACTATTGGTCTGTTTCGACTATATGTTTTCAAGTTCTGACCTCCATACAATATCTTTGTTTCTCTTGCTGTCTATTTGGTACTGATAATAATTTAAGTATATGTTGCAATAATAATCAGTTTTGTAGTATGTTCTGACTTTTGTTTTAGTTGGGGTCAGATATAAACGTTAGTTTGTAGCTGATGTCTAGTGACAGCAGTTGTGACAGATGATCGGCGAGTTTGTTATTTCTGTTGCTGTCTATTTGTTTACTGATGATATTCTTTCGTTGTTATTCTAATAGTAATCTGTTGTGTGTTATGTTCTGATATTTCATTAATAATCGTCAGAAATAATCTTAATATCCAGTTGAAATTTCGTCACAGCAATTATATCAGATGACTGCATGATAGCAACAGAAATAACAAAATCGCTGATCATCTGTCAGAACTGCTGTCCCTAAATGTCAGCTACAGACTAAGATTTATATCTGAACATAAGTAAAACAAAAGTCAGAACATGCTACAGAACTGATTATTATGGTTACGTTAACGTAAAATATAATCAGTAGCAAATATACAGCAACAGAAACAACAATACTGCTTGATAGTTATGACTCGTGAACATAACCTGATGATATACATGAAATGTATATGTGGATGCGAATACAGAGAACCATCAGATATAATGGAATTACGATAATGTAAATTTGTGCTGGGCCGAGACTCGAACCCGATTTCCCACTTGTCGCAGGTGGTCTCCTCACCATTACGCTATACAAGCACACTGCATGGCCAGACCCAGACTTCCATATGTGTTCAGCCATGTGACTACAACCAGCACTTGTACATTCATTATGTATATTCCCATAGAGGGGAGACATTTTAATTGGAAGTCGCTTGCCCAGTGTTGGAAATTAAATACAATACCGCATTGACTGTGATGTTCAGAATTATGATGCAATGTTCTTTCGGACATACATTCATGTGCGAAGCAACACTGCATCGTAATTCTGAACAATACTGCTTTGCGATATCGTACATAACCTGGTCATAGCTGTAGAGCCGAAATCGGCATATTGTCCAAAAGAAAAAAATTCTTAATCGGATAACTGGTTGTGTAAATGCACTACTGGCCGTTAAAACTGCTACACCAAGAAGTAATGCAGATGATAAACGGGTAATAATTCGACAAATATATTATACTAGAACTGACATGTGATTACATTTTCACGCAGTTTCGGTGCATAGATACTGAGAAATCAGTACCCAGAACAACCACTTCTGGCCGTAATAACGGCCTTGATACGCCTGGGCATTGAGTCAAATAGTTTGGCTGGCGTGCACAGGTACAGCTGCCCATGCAGCTTCAACACGATACCACAGTTCATCAAGAGTAGTGACCGGCGTATTGCGACGAGCCAGTTGCTCGGCCTCCATTGACAAGACGATTTCAATTCTGTATCCAGAAAGGCCCGTACGGGACCTGCAACATGCGGTCGAGCATTATACTGTTGAAATGTAGAGTTACACAGGGATCGAATGAAGGGTAGAGCCACGGGTCTTAACACATCTGTAATTTAACGTCCACTGTTCAAAGTGCCGTCAATGCAAACAAGAGGTGACCGACCCGTGTAACCAAAGGTACCCCACACCATCGCGCCGGGTGATACGCCAGAATGGCGATGATGAATACACGCTTCAAATGTGCGTTCACCGAGCTGTCGCCAAACACAGATGCGACCATCATGATGCTGTAAACAGAACCTGGATTCATCCGACAAATTGAGGTTTTATCTATTCGCGCACCCAGGTTCGTCGTTGAGTACACCATTGTAGGCGCTCCTGTCTGTAATGCAGCGTCAAGGCTAACCGCAGCCATGGTCTCCGAACTGATAGTCCATACTGCTGCAAACGTCGTCGAACTGTTCGTGCAGATGGTTGCTGTCTTGCAAACGTCCCCATCTGTCGACTCAGGGATCGAGTCGTGGCTGCACGACCCGTTACAGCCATGCGGATAAGATGCCTGTCATCTCGACTGCTAGTGATACGAGGCCGTTGGGATTCAGCACGGCGTTCCGTATTACCCTCCTGTGCCCAGCGATTCCATATTCTTATAACAGTCATTGGATCTCGACCAACGCGAGCAGCAATGTCGCGATACGATAAACCGCAATCGCGATATGCTACAATGCGACCTTTATCAAAGTCGGAAACGTGATGGTACGCATTTCTCCTCCATACACGAGGCATCACAACAACGTTTCGCCAGGCAACGCCAGTCAACTGCTGTTTGTGTATGAGAAATAGGTTGGAAACTTTCCTCATGTCAGCACGTTGCAGGTGTCGCCACCGGCGCCGACCTTGTGTGAATGCTCTGAAAAGCTAATCATTTGCATATCACAGCATCTTCTTCCTGTCGGTTAAATTTCGCGTCTGTAGCACGTCATCTTTGTGGTGTAGAAATTTCAGTGGCCAGTAGTGCATATTATGTCCTTGAAAGAGCTGTTGGTGTTACACTGCTGAGTCATATAGAGGGCGAACATTAATAAAACCGACAAACTGTATGGACGGATTCCTGTCTGGAAACGGAGGGAAAAAGGTCCTATGAACATGGGTCATGAAATTGATGGTGTGCGTGCAATGAGACCAAATTGTCCCGAAACACAGTACAGAGCTGCATCGCATTTACGCCACAAGTGGTGTTCAAAGTGGCCTCCGTGAAATTTAATGCACATGCTCACGTATGATCATGAATTGCTGCACTCTATCACAAGTTCCGGCCTCCCTCTGAATAGTGTCACAGGCATTATGAACACTCTGTTGGAGGGTCAGCACATCAGGAACTGTTTCAGCATACATGACGCTTTTCAAATGCCGTCAGAGAAAATCCAAGGTTTTAAGTCCGGTGATCTAGCAGGCTACGCTACAGGGCCTCCGCGTCCTAACCAATGTCCGGTCAAGATGTTGAAGTGTCGGCGAACTGTGATGCAGAAGTGGGGTAGTGCTCTGTCGTACAGAAACCACACAACCTGACGTCCTGAGAAGCGCACTTTCGCAAGCAGCCCAGGCAGAGTATTCCACTGCAAGTCCAGTTACATTCCTACGTCGAGCCGTTGTGGAATACTAACCAATCTAATAATGCAGTCGACAAGAAGCGCTGCGCACACATTGATGATCAACCGATTGTGATGATCTACCTCAGCCATTCCTCGAAGGTTGTCTGTAGCCCACAGATTATTATTATTATTATTATTATTATTATTATCGCATGCATCAATTACAGTAATACAGATTTAGCAAAACAAATATTGTCGGCCGCGGTGGTCTAGCGGTTCTAGGCGCGCAGTCCGGAACTGCGCGATTGCTACGGTCGCAGGTTCGAATCCTGCCTCGGGCATGGATGTGAGTGATGTCCTTAGGTTAGTTAGGTTTAAGTTGTTCTAAGTTCTAGGGGACTGATGACCACAGTAGTTAAGTCCCATAGTGCTCAGAGCCATTTGAATATATATATATATATATATATATATATATATATATATATATATATATATATACACATGTGAAATCATATACAGTATACAAGGTTTAAACCGGCCCAGACTCGGACGAGTGCCTCGTGGGGTGCTTGATGGGGCTTCTCAATGCCACCAGGGAAGCGTCTGATTGGACACTCATTCACAATGTGGCTCATTGTTTGGGTGTCACCACAGTCACATACACTGTCACTTGAAAAGCCCCACTTGTGCAAATTGTATTTGCACCAGCCCTATTCGGTCCGTTATCTGTTTAACTGCACCCACACCTCCCTTGGTTGGTGGAATCCTGGAACTGGAACTGTTGGACTGTCTACAAGTTGGTGGTTTCGGGTTCTTGTAGCTTGCCACTCACGTTTCCACTCTGCGTCCTGGTCGAATCCTGTGGATAGCATTTGGACTCCCATTTCATATGCTGGTCTTCTAGATTTCAGGCGTTTCCTGGGCAGTGATAGCAAATCGTCATGATGAGGGATCGAGTTGTTTTCAGAAACTTGCTGACAGAGGTTGTGAAGAGCAACCTTTCGACGGAGGTCTGGTGGGCAGACGTTTGAAAGCACTGGTAGCCACCAAGTTGGTGTAGACCGGACTGTACCACTAATTACTCTCATAACTGAGTTCAGTTGGACGTCTACTTTCACTATGTGGGCGCTTTGGAGCCAAATTGGTGCACAATATTCTGCTGCACAGTATGCAAGTACAAGGGATGCTCTTCGGAGGACTGATGTGGTTGCTCCCTATGTACTGCCTGCCAGCTTTCTCACAAGGTTCACTCGTGTTTGTATATTCTTGGCCAAGTTGGAAAGGTGGTTTTTGTATGTCAAAGTTCTGTCCAGAGTGACTCCCAGGTATTTTGGGCTTCCGCTGTATCTGACTGTGCCAAGAGGGTCGAACTGTGGACTGACCTTGGCTGATGAAAGGCGATTAGAGAAGTGGAACAGACTTACCTCGGTTTTAGAAACATTTGGTCTCAGTCGCAATGTCTCAAAATACTCATAAAGTTTAGTAAGGCTGTTCGTTACGTGTTCTCCACATTCAGAATGGTCTTCACTATGATATGAAATTGCCAGGTCATCTGCATATTGAAATTTTCGGCAGGTTAATTTCGGCTGGTAAGCTGTTTAGAGGTTGAATTCAGCCCGCAGATGACGATTATGCAGAGTGACGATACCAGTTATGATAAATGTTGCTTCATCAGTAAAGAGGACTGATGACAGAAACCCCATAATTGTGATGGTCTTATGCAACAGCCATGGACAAAACCCTTTTTGTAGAGGGAAATCGGCTGCTGATAATCGTTGTACTCGTTGCAGGTGATAGGGACGTAGCGGTCATCATGCAAAATCTCGGCTAACACCATGTTGGCAGGCCACTTGCCTGGAACAAGCAGTAGTGTTCGTCTGAATATCCTGCAAAGCCCGACCCTCCAGATCTGGTTCACGTACAGTCCACCAACTTCCTGCACGTTCGTCTGTCTGAAAGGACCTATGACCATACAAACGCCAAAAAAGGGCTTGAACTGTTGTGTTGTGAGGTTGGTGTCTGTGAGGGTACTTGTTTTGGCATAGCCGTGCTGCCTCTCGACCGTTTCCATACGCTTGGCCGTACACAAACGGCATCTCGGCTTGTTCCCGATACGAATACTGGACCATTCTGCTGCTTCTAGCACGCTGCGTCAATCACACAAGAAATACACGGCGAGTGGTCAGAGGAACTTTCATTCGTCAGCGCTATCTACCGTGGCATTTCTGGGCACATGTTCGTAGGACCTTTTCGCCTCCATTTTCAACCAGGAATCCTCCTTGCAGTTTGTCGGTTTTATTAATGTTCACCCTGTATAAATTATTTCCTTGAAAGGAATGTCTATGTTGCAATGCTGACCCGTTGTTGTTGAGGTCTCTGTAGACTGGTTTGACGCAGCTCTCCGTGCTACTCTATCCTGTGCAAGCTTCTTCACCTCCCAGTACTTACTGCAGCCTACATCCTTCTGAGTCTGCTTAGTGTATTCATCTCTTGGTCTCTCTCTACGATTTTTACCCTCCACTCTGCCCTCCAATACTAAATTGGTGATCCCTTGATGCCCTAGAATATGCCCTACCAACCGATCCCTTCTTCAAGCCCTCATTAGTTATGTGATCTACCCACCTAATCTTCAACATTCTTCTGTAGCACCACATTTGAGAAAACTGCTGTTCTCTTCTTGTCTAAACTATTTATCGTCCACGTTTCACGTCCATATAAGGCTACACTCCATACAAATATTTTCAGAAACGACTTCCTGACACTTAAACCTATACTCGATGTAAACAAATTTCTCTTCTTCAGAAACGCTTTCCTTGTCATTGCCAGTCTACATTTTACATCGTCTCTACTTCGGCCATCATCAGTTATTTTGCTCCCCAAATAGCAAAACACCTTTACTACTTTAAGTGTCCCATTTTCTAATCTAATCCCTGCAGCATCACCCGATTTAATTCGACTACATTCCATTATCCTCATTTTGCTTTTGTTGATGTTCATCTTACATCCTCCTTTCAAGACACTGTCCATTCCACTCAGCTGCTCTTCCATGTTCTTTGCTGTCTCTGACAGAAATACAAAGTCATCGGCGAACCTCAAAGTTTTTATTTCTTCTCCATGGATTTTAATTCCTACTCCGAAAGTTTCGTTTGTTTCCTTTACTGCTTGCTCATATAAGATTGAATAACATAGGAGATAGGCTACAACCCTGTCTCACTTCCTTCCCAACCTCTGCTTCCCTTTCGTGCCCCTCGACTCTTATAACTGCCATCTGGTTTCTGTACAAATTGTAAATAGCTTTTCGCTCCCTGTATTTTACCCCTGCTACCTTCAGAATTTGAAAGAGAGTATTCTAGTCAACGTTGTCGAAAGCTTTCACAAAGTCTACAAATGCTAGAAACGTAGGTTTGCATTTCCTTAATCTATTTTCTAAGTAAGTCGTAAGGTTAGTGTTGCCTGACGTGTTCCAACATTTCTACGAAATCCAAACTGATCTTCCCCGAGGTCGGCTTCTACCGGTTTTTCCATTCGTCTGTGAAGAATTCGCGTTAGTATTTTGCAGACGTGACTTATTAAATTGATAGTTTGGTAATTTTCGCATCTGTCAACACCTGCTTTCTTTGGGATTGGAATTATTATATTCTTCTTGAAGTGTGGGGGGTATTTCGCCTGTCTCGTACATCTTGCTCGGTAGATGGCAGAGTTTTGTTAGGCCTGGCTCTCCCAAGTTTGTCCGTAGTTCTAATAGAATGTTGTCTGCTCCCGGAGCCTAATTTTGACTTAGGTCTTCAGTGCTCTGTCAAACTCTTCACGCAGTATCATGTCTCCTATTTCATCTTTATCTAAATTCTCTTCCATTTGCCGGCCGCAATGGCCGAGCGGATCTCGGCGCTACAGTCTGGAACCGCGCGACCTCTACGGTCGCAGGTTCGAATCCTGCCTCGGGCATGGATGTGCGTGATGTCCTTAGGTTAGTTAGGTTTAAGTAGTTCTAAGTTCTAGGGGACTGATGACCTCAGAAGTTAAGTCCCATAGTGCTCAGAGCCATTTTTTCTCTTCCATTTCTATAATACTGTCCTCAAGAACGTCGCCCTTGTATAGACCCTCTATATACTCCTTCCACCTTTCTGCTTTCCCTTCTTTGCTTAGAATTCGGTTTCCGTCATCTCATTTTTGAGACCTTCGTATTCCTTTTTGCCTGCTTCATTTACTGCATTTTTATAATTTTCACCTTTCATCAATTAAATTCAATATCTCTTCTGTTACCCAAGGATTTCTATTAGCCCTCGTCTTTTTACGTACCCGTACATGTGCAGAATTCGAATTCCGCCTTTATTCTTTATAAGGTACGATGGCGACAGCTTGCCAGAAAAAAAAATGAAAATAAAAATCTCTGAGGGCTGCTAACGCTTTAAAACAGACCACGCTGCTCTGTCTCCAATAGTTTCC
The DNA here is from genome assembly GCF_023897955.1 of Schistocerca gregaria. Lineage (NCBI taxonomy): Eukaryota > Metazoa > Arthropoda > Insecta > Orthoptera > Acrididae > Schistocerca > Schistocerca gregaria. The sequence goes on from NC_064924.1 coordinate 483,527,686, forward strand.
AAGTTACGATTTTTTTGAGGTGATACCGTGACTTTAAGGACGCCCTGTATGGTCAGACTGCATAGTTTCTTCTACTGGATTCATTATCTGTGCCAGGGTAATGAGAGGTCATACCGAGCAATGTGGCGCAATGGTTAGCACACTGGACTCGCATTCGGAAGGACGATGGTTCAATCCCGCGTCCGGCAATCCTGTTTTAGGTTTTTCGTGATTTCCCTAAATGGCTAGAGGCAAATGCCGGGATGGTTCCTTTGACAGAGGACGGCCGACTTCCTTCCCCATCCCTCCCTACTCCTATGAGACCAATAACCTCGCTGTTTGGTCTCTTTCCCCAAACAACCAACAACCAACCAAGGTACGAGGGCGACAGCTTGCCAGAAAAAAATAAAAATAAAAAACTCTGAGGGCTGTTAACGCTTTAAAACAGACCACGCTGCTCTGTCTCCAGTAGTTTCCAATTTACGATTTTTTTGAGGTGATACCGTGACTTTAAGGACGCCCTGTATGTTCAGACTGCATAGTTTCTTCTACTGGATTCATTATCTGTGCCAGGGTAATGAGAGGGCATACCGAGCAATGTGGCGCAATGGTTAGCACACTGGACTCGCATTCGGAAGGACGATGATTCAATCCCGCGTCCGGCAATCCTGTTTTAGGTTTTTCGTGATTTCCCTAAATGGCTAGAGGCAAATGCCGGGATGGTTCCTTTGACAGGGGACGGCCGACTTCCTTCCCCATCCCTCCGTACTCCTATGAGACCGATAACCACGCTGTTTGGTCTCTTCCCCCAAACAACCAGCAACCAACCAACTGAGAGGGCGCTCGCTTACCTGAGGAAGACGACGGAGGGATGTCGCTGGACGAGCTTCTCGTAGGGGAAGGCGCTCTTGCGACAGGGCGCGCAGCGGGTGACGTAGAAGAGGAGTGAGACGAGCCTGGTGCCCGCGCGAGACAGCTCCTCCTGCAGCGTGCGGCCGCTCACCGCCCGTGACATCGCCCACTGCCCGCCAGCTCCTGCGCACCGACACGGTACACCACACACACTCTGATCCACAGCTACTCATACGAGCAGTCGCAGAGACGAGAGTACAGCGGCGAATGACTCCTCATCCAATACTAACGGACACACAACAGCAGTACAGGCAGCAGGCGCAGGCGTAGACGGACCGACGTACACCGCGGTTGTACGAGAAGCGTTCGATAAGCAATGCTACAATTTTCTCGGACAATTTCGGTTGGGAAAATACGAAATTTGCTATGGGTCATCGGGGAATATTACCGCTCTAGCCCCAATAGTTACAGTGTGTAAACTTTTAGGTGGCAGACCTCTCCCTAGTCCTGAATCGGTAGAAGTCGGTAAACGTCGGGAGGCTTCGGTAGGCACGCAGTTTAGACTGCTGCCAAAACTACGTAGCTGACTGTGTTGTACGAGGTAGCCATTGTCGTCTGCTTCGTTATTGTTTTGCGCTGTACTATTCTGAGTGTTTGTATTGTGCAGTTGCGCTAAACATTATCAAAATGAGTGAAGAGGCAGTTGCTGGCCCATCTCGGGACTCGCCAACAACCCCCGTGGTTTTATATACTATTTTTAACACGTTTGCGAAACGTGTTGCGAATAGTGTTAGAAGTGAAGAAATAATAGAACAAAAGTCATGCCTGACGCGGCACTTTTTCACGCATCTCGATGTCTACCACGTCATATCTCCTGAATTATATGTCGTAAAGAGTCATAAATTTGCCGGCGCATTTACTGATATATGTGGATACTGTATGCGAAAAATGTTGCGATCAGAGTTAATATTAACGAAATAATACATTAAAACGTCATGCCTACTGCGGCAGATTTACGGTATGTACTGAGAAAATGTAGTAAGCGACAACCTTTTTTCCTTTCCCCCCAGAAGTGAATGCCTGAAGTAATACATCTGTTAGAGATCTTGTACATTTGTCCGCAAAAATAGAAGCACGAAAACTTCCACTTAACACAAAAATGCGAAATGGAGAGTTGCGAAAGCCTACAAATAATTTCGTTATTGCCAGAAACTGTCCTTTATTATGTACAAAACAACAAAATTCCACAAAAATAATTCTGTCTTTTGTCAGGTAAGTTCTGCATCTTATTATTATTATTATTATTATTATTATTATTATTATTACTATTATTACCATTGTCAGTGGCTGCAGTTGCAAAAACTTATTGATAAGCATTACTGTTACACAGCAGATACTATTAATTTCACATTCTCAAATTTAACTGAATCTAAAAATTTGTGAACACCCAGAATGTATACTCACGAGCTGCCACTGATTGTGACTCCTGCAATGTGTTCGTTGCCACAAAAATGCAAACGAACTATTCCATCTCCATGATAACGCCAGGCATCATACAAGTCTGCGTACCCGAGAGGACCTCGAAAACCTTCATTGAACTGTTCTTCCTCATCCACCCTGCAGCTCGGATCTCGAACTTTCCGGCTTTCATCTCTTTGACTCAGTGAAGGATGGACACGGCGAGAAGCATTACGTGGTGAGGTTATTGACGCAGATAGACATTGCTCCGACGTCTGCCAGTAGAGTGGTACCATACGGACATAGAGGACCTCACAATAAGATGGTGTAAGGGCATCGCATTGAACGCAGATTAAGTTGAAAAATAGGATCTCGCAGCCAGAAGGGTGGGGAATAATATGGTGTATTGGAATCCTAAATGAATCCAACCAGCTTTCAGAAAAAAAGTGTTATATTACTTAATGAATGCCCTCGTACAACAACAACTCCAGATTATTGCCCTTGATTGAGAAAAAGCTTTAAAATTCTGAAGCTAGCAGGGGTAAAACATAGGGAATGATGAACTGTACTTATATAGAAAGCAGACAGAATTTACGAGAGTTGAAGAACATGAAAGGAAGGCATTGATGAGAAACGACTGAGATGGAGTTGTAGCCTTTCCCCAAAATTATTGAACCTGTAAACTGAGAAAACAGTGAAGGAATCCAGAGATAAATTTGGAAAGGAAACTGCAGTTCTGGGAGAACAAATAGAAACTTTGCAGTATGCTGATGACATGCTGTTGGAGACGGCAAATGACTTGCGAGATAAGTTGAACGGAACGGACAGTATCTTGAAAAGAGGTTATAAGATAAATATAAACTAAAGCAGAACAAGGGCTCTGGAATGTGTGCGAATTAAATCAGGTGATGTTAACAGAGCTAGATTAAGAAACGAGGTACTAAAAAGTAGTCAATTCGCTTTGGTATATGGGAAACAAAACCACTGACGACGTCGGAAGTAGGGGTGATATAAAACACAGGCTGGCAAATTAAGAAAAGCGTTACTGAGAAAAAGAAATTTGATGACATCTAATACAAAATTTAAGTGTTAAGGATTATTTTCGAAAGGTATTCAAATGGAGAACAGTCTTATAGGGAGGTGAAACGAGGACGATATGCGGTTCAGACAAGAAGAGAATAGAAGTTTTTGAAATGTAGAATTGCACCATGATGTTAAAAATTATGTGATACATCGAAAACTAATGAGGATGTACTGAATCGAATTTGGAAGAAAGAAATTTATGGTACAACTTGACTACAAGAAAGCATTCGTTGATATTTTGACGAGTAGAGGAGTCATCAATTTGTAAGTTGAAGGAAAACAAAATGGTTGCAGGCTGCAGTACGTATACAAAGATGAAGAGGACTGCACAGGATAGACTAACAATGAGACTTGCGTCAAACCAATCTTCGGACTGAAAACCGCAACACACAAGTAAGAAGGCAAATACGTTTGCAAGTAATTAACAGATTTTGACATCTACGTAAATCAAAACAGTAGCAATTACTCGATCGCTCGTAGTATCGCAAATGAAAACGTCTGTGTAGGTACTTTCGCTGAAAAGCAAAATCTGCTTCAGCGGTTCTCATTGGCTACCGTATTTCATCCTCCCACTCTTTACATCCACAGACAAGACAGGTGCCTGTATCTCCGGTTCCACAGTTTAGCCGAATATTCTTCAATAAGATTGCAAAAAAACTCCACTTTTTCTGTTCTTGAGGTAACAGATCCTTTAGCTACAATCGTTGCTTAACATTAAATCGTGAATGCCGTAGAATATTTGAAAAAGCTCTGAGAGACTATCCACGTATCACAACATGTTTGGAAATTATTGATTAAATATCTAAAACCCAATACCGCCACTCCTCAAGAATAAATGCAAAATTGTGACGAAACTACATTACACTTTCTTAAAAATAGTATTACATATATCAACGTTCGCTAGAACAAAAAGTTACACCCGTACTTAAGTTTGGACATTGCCACGTTTTACAGTCGCCTTATTTCGAGAGAGACAATTTTAAATAATAAAATGAATGATTAAAAAGTACTTTACCATATTTCAGTGACGAAATATGTAGTTCTGCCTCCTCAGAAAATTTCAAAATTCCAATACATCGTAGTTTCGGACATTCACTAATACTTATAACACCTGAGAGTCAGAGATTTACCACCAAACGATCAAGTAATATCGCTGGTTGACTACATACCACTACAGTGACATCTACCACATCCGCACACCTAAACTGGAGGAAAAAATATCTATGGAGTAAAATAGAGCACTGTTTATGTCACCATGAGCCTAGGATTGTCATGTTACTCTCGTATGACGCTGTTTGCTTACAGTTTGTTCAAAGGAGATAATCTGAATATTGCGCGTATTGTACACACGGCATTTATTTCTTGTTGTTGTTGTGGTCTTCAGTCCTGAGACTGGTTTGATACAGCTCTCCATGCTACCCTATTCTGTGCAAGCTTCTTCATCTCCCAGTACCTACTGCAACCTACATCCTTCTGAATCTGCTTAGTGTATTCATCTCTTGGTCTCCCTCTACGATTTTTACCCTCCACGCTACCCTCCAATACTAAATTGGTGATCCCTTGATGCCTCAGAACATGTCCTACCAACCGATCCCTTCTTCTGGTCAAGCTGTGCCACAAACTTCTCTTCTCCCCAATCCTATTTAATACTTCCTCATTAGTTATGTGATCTATCCATCTAATCTTCAGCATTCTTCTGTAGTACCACATTTCGACAGCTTCTATTGTCTTCTTGTCCAAACTATTTATCGTCCATGTTTCACTTCCATACATGGCTACACTCCATACAAATACTTTCAGAAACGACTACCTGACACTTAAATCTATGCTCGACATTAACAAATTTCTCTTCTTCAGAAACGCTTTCCTTACCATTGCCAGTCTACCTTTTATATCCTCTCTACTTCGACCATCATCAGTTATTTTGCTCCCCAAATAGCAAAACTCCTTTACTACTTTAAGTGTCTCATTTCCTAATCTAATTCCCTCAGCATCACTCGACTTAATTCGACTACATTCCATTATCCTTGTTTTGCTTTTGTTGATGTTCATCTTATACCCTCCGTTCAAGACACTGTCCATTCCGTTCAACTGCTCTTCCAAGTCCTTTGCTCTCTCTGACAGAAGTACGATGTCATCGGCAAACCTCAAAGCTTTCATTTCTTCTCCATGGATTTTAATACCTACTCCGAATTTTTCTTTTGTTTCCGTCACTGCTTGCTCAATATACAGATTGAATAACATCGGGGAGAGGCAACAACCCTGTCTCACTCCCTTCCCAACCGCTGCTTCCCTTTCATGTCCCTCGACTTTTATAACTGCCATCTGGTTTCTGTACAAATTGTAAATAGCCTTTCGCTCTCTGTATTTTACCCCTGCCACCTTCAGAATTTGAAAGAGAGTATTCCAGTCAACGTTGTCAAAAGCTTTCTCTAAGTCTACAAATGCTAGAAACGTAGGTTTGCCCTTCCTTAATCTAGCTTCTATGATAAGTCGTAGGGTCAGTATTGCCTCACGTGTTCCAACATTTCTACGGAAGCCAAACTGATCTTCCCCGAGGTCGGCTTCTACTAGTTTTTCCATTCCTCTGTAAAGAATTCGTGTTAGTATTTTGCAGCTGTGACTTATTAAACTGATAGTTCGGTAATTTTCACATCTGTCAACACCTGTTTTCTTTGGGATTGGAATTATTATATTCTTCTTGAAGTCTGAGGGAATTTCGCCTGCCTCATACATCTTGCTCACCAGATGGTAGAGTTTTGTCAGGACTGGCTCTCCCAAGGCTGTCAGTAGTTCCAATGGAATGTTGTCTACGCCAGGGGCCTTGTTTCGACTCATGTCTTGCAGTGCTCTGTCAAACTCTTCACCCAGTATCGTATATCCCATTTCATCTTCACCTACATCCTCTTCCATTTCCATAATATTGTCCTCAAGTACATCGCCCTTGTATAGACCCTCTACATACTCCTTTCACCTTTCTGCTTTCCCTTTTTTGCTTAGAACTGGGATTCCATCGAAGCTCTTGATATTTATGCAAGTGGTTCTCCTTTCTCCAAAGGTCTCTTTAATTTTCCTGTAGGCAGTATCTATCTTACCCCTAGAGAGATAAGCCTCTACATCCTTACATTTGTCGTCTAGCCATCCCTTCTTAGCCATTTTGCACTTCCTGTCGATCTCATTTTTGAGACGTTTGTATTCCTTTTTGCCTGCTTCAGTTATTGCATTTTTATATTTTCTCCTTCATCAATTAAATTCAATATTTCTTCTGTTACCCAAGGATTTCTACTAGCCCTCGTCTTTTTACCTACTTGATCCTCTGCTGCCTTCACTACTTCATTCCTCAAAGCTACCCATTCTTCTTCTACTGTATTTCTTTCCCCCATTCCTGTCAATTGTTCCCTTATGCTCTCCCTGAAACTCTGTACAACCTCTGGTACTTTCAGTTTATCCAGGTCCCATCTCCTTAAATTCCCACCTTTTTGCAGTTTCTTCAGTTTTAATGTACAGGTCATAACCAATAGATTGTAATCAGAGTTTAAATCAGCCCCTGGAAATGTCTTACAATTTAAAACCTGGTTCCTAAATCTCTGTCTTACCATTATATAATCTATCTGATACCTTTTAGCATCTCCAGGGTTCTTCCATGTATACAACCTTCTTTCATGATTCTTAAACCAAGTGTTAGCTATGATTAAGTTGTGCTCTGTGCAAAATTCTACCAAGCGGCTTTCTCTTTCATTTCTTAGCCCCAATCCATATCCACCTACTACGTTTCCTTCTCTCCCTTTTCCTACACTCGAATTCCAGTCACTCATGACTATTAAATTTTCACCTCCCTTCATTATCTGAATGATTTATTTTATTTCATCATACATTTCTTCAATTTCTTCGTCATCTGCAGAGCTAGTTGGCATATAAACTTGTACTACTGTAGTAGGTGTGGGCTTCGTATCTATCTTGGCCACAATAATGCGTTCACTATGCCGTTTGTAGTGGCTTACCCTCATTCCAATTTTTCTATCTAACTTTAACCTATCCATTTCCCTTTTTAAATTTTCTAACCTACCTGCCCGATTAAATGATCTGACATTCCACGCTCCGATCCGTAGAACGCCAATTTTCTTTCTCCTGATAACGACATCCTTTTGAGTAGTCCCCGCCCGGAGATCCGAAGGGGGGACTATTTTACCTCCGGAATATTCTACCCAAGAGGATGCCATCATCATTTAATCATACAGTAAAGTTGCATGCCCTTGGGAAAAATTACGGCTGTAGTTTCCCCTTGCTTTCAGCCGTTCGCAGTACCAGCACAGCAAGGCCGTTTTGGTTATTGCTACAAGGCCAGATCAGTCAATCATCCAGACTGTTGCCCTTGCAACTACTGAAAAGGCTGCTGCCCCTCTTCAGGAACCACACGTTTGTCTGGCCTCGCAACAGATACCCCTCCGTTGTGGTTGCACCTACGGTACGGCTATCTGTATCGCTGAGGCACGCAAGCCTCCCCACCAACGGCAAGGTCCATGGTTCATGGGAGGGATTTATTTTTATTCACTATTGCTGTTGCTAAGAGATTTTTTCTTAGCAACAGCAATAGTGAATAATTGTTACTGCTCCACATGCATTTTGAAATACTTCATAAGAAGGTAAAGTTACTTTTGATGATGCGTCAGTACCAGAATGTCTTGTTATAGTGCCACATTTGCAAATGTTCAAAAATTTCGAGACACAGTAAAATAAACAGTTTTTAACGTAAGACTAATGTACATGATAGTGTTGTGGTATACTGTATTTGTGATGCGCATGCTAGACTAAATTCGATAGTGTGGGAGTACGCTGCATTCTGATCTGTTAAATGTGTACATATATCGAGCAATATTCATCTGCAGATAAGATTTAGGCTTTTATACGACAGATTTACTTACGTTTCGTTTGCGTTATAACATTTCACACACCATTGTTCTTAATTTATAGCAGACACAATAGGTAGCTATAAAATTACTGGTACCGGTCATATGGAGAATGACTACGTACTATACACTTAAGATTTTAGTTTCCCTAAGAATTAACGAAGATTGAAACAAGAAAGTAAAAAATGGAGGAATTTCGCTCCTAAAAGTATTTCAAAGTATACCCAAAACACTTGAGAAGTGTTTGCGGTAGCGAAGATAGAGATACGCGTGAGTGTGCACATACAACAGTTATTCGTCTGTACTGAATATTCGTATTTATTGTTCTCTTTGAATTTTTGCGTGTAGTATTTATTCTGGAATGCAGCCGACACTTGTTTGTAAAATGCACCAGATAATTACGAAGTCGTCTGGAAAAGTAATGCCTCCAAATATTTGAAGTGAAAACTCTTAAAGCTCTTTAAATAAAACTGACATTAAAATTCTAAATCTTTATTCTTCTTATCTACAAATTTATTTCTCAATATTCATTCTGGCGGCGAACGCAGTTCTCCCAACGAGAAAACCATTTGTTGGTACCGTCACTGTAGAAGGTTTGACTTTGTTGACTGAGCCACAATCTCACTTCTGCTTGCATCCCTTCATCACTATCAAAGTGATGTCCTCGAAGGTGTTGTTTAAGTTTTGGAAAGAGATGAAAAGTGGGTGAGCCCAAGCCTGGACCGTATGGAGGATTATCGATGACAGTGAAACCAAGGTTTCGGATTGTTGCAGCTGTCGTAGCGTTCTCGTGTGGTCTGGCATTGTCGTGATGAAGGAGAGGGTGCCTCATGTGTGGGCGGGATCTTTTTTTGACTTCGAAACTCGATTTCTCACGCACCGACGTAGTTAACGTTCGTCCGCCCCCGGTAGCTGAGTGGCCAGCGTGATAGAATGTCAATCCTCAGGACCCGGGCCCGATTCTCGGCTGGGTCGGAGATTTTCTCCGCCCAGGGACTGGGTGTTGTGTTGTCCTAATCATCATTATTTCATCCTCATCGACGCGCAAGTCGCCGAAGTGACGTCAAATCTAAAGACTTGCACCAGGCGAGCGGTCTACCCGACGGAAGGCCCTAGTCACACGACATTTATTTTATTTATAGTTACGTTACTCACAGCCATATTACACTCCTGGAAATTGAAATAAGAACACCGTGAATTCATTGTCCCAGGAAGGGGAAACTTTATTGACACATTCCTGGGGTCAGATACATCACATGATCACACTGACAGAACCACAGGCACATAGACACAGGCAACAGAGCATGCACAATGTCGGCACTAGTACAGTGTATATCCACCTTTCGCAGCAATGCAGGCTGCTATTCTCCCATGGAGACGATCGTAGAGATACTGGATGTAGTCCTGTGGAACGGCTTGCCATGCCATTTCCACCTGGCGCCTCAGTTGGACCAGCGTTCGTGCTGGACGTGCAGACCGCGTGAGACGACGCTTCATCCAGTCCCAAACATGCTCAATGGGGGACAGATCCGGAGATCTTGCTGGCCGGGGTAGTTGACTTACACCTTCTAGAGCACGTTGGGTGGCACGGGATACATGCGGACGTGCATTGTCCTGTTGGAACAGCAAGTTCCCTTGCCGGTCTAGGAATGGTAGAACGATGGGTTCGATGACGGTTTGAATCTACCGTGCACTATTCAGTGTCCGCTCGACGATCACCAGAGGTGTACGGCCAGTGTAGGAGATCGCTCCCCACACCATGATGCCGGGTGTTGGCCCTGTGTGCCTCGGTCGTATGCAGTCCTGATTGTGGCGCTCACCTGCACGGCGCCAAACACGCGTACGACCATCATTGGCACCAAGGCAGAAGCGACTCTCATCGCTGAAGACGACACGTCTCCATTCGTCCCTCCATTCACGCCTGTCGCGACACCACTGGAGGCGGGCTGTATGATGTTGGGGCGTGAGCGGAAGACGGCCTAACGGTGTGCGAGACCGTAGCCCAGCTTCATGGAGACGATTGCGAATGGTCCTCGCCGATACCCCTGGAGCAACAGTGTCCCTAATTTGCTGGGAAGTGGCGGTGCGGTCCCCTACGGCACTGCGTAGGATCCTACGGTCTTGGCGTGCATCCGTGCGTCGCTGCGGTCCGGTCCCAGGTCGACGGGCACGTGCACCTTCCGCCGACCACTGGCGACAACATCGATGTACTGTGGAGACCTCACGCCCCACGTGTTGAGCAATTCGGCGGTACGTCCACCCGGCCTCCCACATGCCCACTATACGCCCTCGCTCAAAGTCCGTCAACTGCACATACAGTTCACGTCCACGCTGTCGCGGCATGCTACCAGTGTTAAAGACTGCGATGGAGCTCCGTATGCCACGGCAAACTGGCTGACACTGACGGCGGCGGTGCCCAAATGCTGCGCAGCTAGCGCCATTCGACGGCCAACACCGCGATTCCTGGTGTGTCCGCTGTGCCGTGCGTGTGATCATTGCTTGTACAGCCTTCTCGCAGTTTCGGTATGGTGGGTCTGACACACCGGTGTCAATGTGTTCTTTTTTCTATTTCCAGGAGTGTACATGTTACCATATGGAGGCATCTAGCTACAGAGAGCTGCAAATATGTGGATAAGAAGAATAAATGTGTAGAATGTTAATACCGTTTGTTATATTTAAAATGCTTAGAGATTTTTCACATTAAAAAACCGGAGGGATTACTTATCACCACAGACTGGCATAAGAAGAAAACCCGCCAGGTTAGCCGAGAGCGCTAACACGCTGCTTCCTGGACTCGGGTAGGCGCGCCGGCCCGGATCGAATCCGCCCACAGGAGTAACGCCGAGGACTGTGGTTTTTAGGTGAATACCGGGCTGGTCTCCGCGTCCCGCCTCAGTTCCACGACTCACAGACATTTGAAACACATCCGCACTTTTCCATGATTTACACTGGACCCAGACAGATGGGGTACTCTGATTCCGTCCCGGAGGGTACGGAGTGGCGGCGGAAAGGGCATCCGGCCACTCCTTCAAATTAACACGCCAAATCCGATTTAAACACGACCATCCCGCGCAAAATACGGGACAAAGGCGCAAGCGATAACATTACCCGCATAAGAAGAAAATGACTAGAGAAAAAAGCGACTGATGTAGTGGACAAGCAAAAATCACTAATTTGCTGCATGCCATAGACACGAATTCGATGAAGTTAGGCGATCTCTCACGTTTTCTCGGCTTGATTAGTTTATGGTGTGCTTCCGGGTATTCAGCCGAGTTATTGTTTCAATTTCACACACAGTAATTGGACCAGGTCTTCTTCAGTTGCTGCGAGTTGTGCTATTACGTATACTCGCCACCCAGACTACAACCAGAGTACACATAGCAGCACAACTCGCAACACCAGAATAAGGCGACAGGGTCAGCTGTCTGAACATTGTGCATAGAACGGAAACAACCACTTCGCGGAATTACTAGAAATATAGCATTAATCGAAGGAGTTTTTCGAGACCCACTTAGGCGTATTATGAAGCCACCAGTAATTCCCGCACACTCGATTCTTTAGTACTTTGAGTACCAATGGTTTGTGCCTGAAACTACAATTTTATTAGTGGGTTGGTGCATACGTTCGTAGCGTTTTCCCGTAGGTTTAATAAACACAACAGAGACTTTACCTGCCAATAATATATCCTCCTGAACTGTTTACAACAGTCTGGTAATGCTGGGGTAACTTTTCGATTCCTCGTCTGTAGAAATTACGTGATTCTAACAACTCGTCGAGCCATATTTGGAGCGCATTTTCGTTTGGAAAGGAAGCTCCTGGAAGGTTGTTCGATGGAGAGCGGAGGTGAATGTCTGAGGGCGCGAGATCTGGTGAATAAGGTGGGTGCGGAATGACTTCCCAAGCCAACTCCTGTGTAATGTTATTTGTCAGTCTAGCAAAATGCAGGCACCTTTTATCGTATAGTAACAACACATTGACCTTGGACAGCGTCTGCAAGACGCTGGACCCACAGTTAACGCTGACAGGTACTGTGAGACTCTGATAAAACTCAAACGGACAGTTCAGAGCCGGAAAAGAGGAAAGCTGAGCAAGGGCGTACACATTCTCCATGACAACGCCCGCCCACACATAGGTCGGCAAACCGTTGCTCTCCTGCAACAGTTTCCGTGGAACATAATCACCCACCTACCCTATAGTCCTGACTTGGCGACCAGTGACTATCGCCTGTTCCCTAGGTTAAAAGAACATTTGGCCGGAAAGCGATTCAGCTCCGACGACGCGGTGAAAGAAGAGGTTCATAACTTTCTAAACAGCATGGCGGCGAGTTGGTATAACATGGGCATACAAAAACTGCCACAGCGTCTACAAAAATGCATCGACAGAAATGATGATCATGTCGAAAAATTGCTAAATGTTCAAGCTGTAAACTGATGTAAACCATTGTAGAAATAAACAGGTCTATTGAAACGTCCCCTTAGAAATATTATATACGACTGTTTTTAAACTGACACACAATATTTTTTTAGCGCAACGCAATCTGACTTTCAAAAATCCCTACAAAAGAATGGCGCTGACTAACATTAACTTATACGTTTCACAAATCACTTACCTCACAAAAATCTTGGTTATTCGAGCTACTGCAATATAGCGAGCGCCACTACTGCCAGCTAAATAAAATAGTCAAACTACGGAAGGCACTAATTACTGATAGGCATAGTTAGCAAATGAAAGATTTTGATAGAGAACAAACAATGTATTTACCTCAATAGTGTTCAAACGTCATAATGTATATAGCAGTTCATGACATCCAGTCTTACAAATTTCAAAACTCCGCCATTTCTCTCCCCACATCCACCACCGCTGGCGGCTCATCTCCAACTGCGCAACGCTACGCGCTGTTAACAGCCAACTGCCCAACAATACAATGGCAGACAACAGTGCAAACTAGCCACAGACTGCACACAGCACAGCCAGTGATTTTCATACAGAGGTGGCGTTACCAATAAAAAAACCTAAACAGCCTACTTACACTATGTACTTACAAAAAATAGGAGACCTTACTTTTGGGATTACCCTCATATTTCAATCGTGAATTTGATGTTCTAGCGCAGCGAATTCAGGTGTTGAAGGAGATGTGTCTGTGTGGTGAGATTACGAACGTATCGTCCGCATATCGAAAAAAAAGTACGGCCACTTGTAGTGTGTATGGATACCGCCTGCAAAATATGTTGCATATAGAGTTAGTACGAGTTCAGTAACTACGGCAACACATTTTTTTCTGAAAGCAGGTTGGTTTTATTCAGGATTCCAATTACTCAACACTAGTTTGGTTACACAACCCTATTTTCAACATCATCTTGGTTCAGTGCGACGGCCTTACGGCACCTAGCTGGGAGGGCCAGTGTGCCAACGTAGTACCACACTATTGAGCAGCATCACAGCCAACGTCTTGCTGCATCAGTAACAGCCCTGTTATCGACGTACTGCTTCCTGCATAGTGCATCCCTCATTGGATAAAACAGACGTAAGTTGGATTGTGTGAGAATCGGGATGTAGGGTGGATGAGGAATAACAGTCCAATGAAGTTTTGTGAGATCATCTCATGTGTGCAGATTTGCATTGGCAGGGAGAAAGAGAAGGTCATCTGCATTTTTGTGACAATGAACATCCTTAAATCGTTTCTTCAGTTTGGATAGCACAGTACACTTCTGAGTGGATCGGTGCACCACGAGGGAGGACATCAAATACACTACTGGCCATTAAAATTGCTACACCAAGAAGAAATGCAGATGATAAACGGGTATCCATTGGACAAATATATTATACTAGAACTGACATGTAATTACATTTTGACGCAATTTGGGTGCCTAGATCCTGAAAAATCAGTACCCAGAACAGCCACCTCTGGCATTAATAACGGTCTTGATACGCCTGGGCATGGAGTCAAACAGAGCTTGGATAGCGTGTACAGGTACAGCTGCCCATGCAGCTTCATTATGATACCACAGTTCATCAAGAGTAGTGACTGGCGTTTTGTGACGAGCCAGTTTCTCGGCCACCATGGACCAGACGTTTTCACTTGGTGGGAGATCTGGAGAATGTGCTGGCCAGGGCAGCAGTAGAACATTTTCTGTATCCAGAAAGGCCCGTACAGGACCTGCAACATGCGGTTGTGCATTATCCTGCTGAAATGTTGGGTTTCGCAGGGATCGAATGAAGGCTAGAGCCACGGGTCGTAACACATCTGAAATATAACGTCCATTGTTCAAAGTGCCGTCAATGAGAACAAGAGGTGACCGAGACGTGTAACCAATGGCACCCCATACCATCACGCAGGGTGATACACCAGTATGACGATGACGAATACACACTTCCAATGTGAGTTCACCGCGATGTCACCAAACACGGATGCGACCATCATGATGCTGTAAACATAACCTGGATTCATCCGCAAAAAAATGACGTTTTACCATTCGCGCACCTAGATTTGTTCTTGAGTACACCATTGCAGACGCTCCTGTCTGTGATGCAGCGTCAAGGGTAACCGCAGTCACGGTCTCCGAGCTGATAGTCCATGATGCTGCAAACGTCGTCGGACTGTTCGTGCAGATGGTTGTTGTCTTGCTAACGTCTCCATCTGTTGACTCAGGGAGACGTGGTTGCACGATCCGTTACAGCCATGCGGATAAAATGCCTGTCATCTCGACCGCTAGTGACACGAGGCCATTGGGATGCAGCACGGCGTTTCGTATTACCCTCCTGATACCACCGATTCCATATTTTGCTAACAGTCATTGGATCTCGACAAACGCGGGCAGCAATGACGCGATACGATAAACCGCAATCGCGATAAGCTACAATCCGACATGTGTCAAAGTCGGAAAAGTGATTGTACGCGTTTCTCCTCTTTACACAAGGCATTACAACAACGTTTCACCCGGCAGCGCCGGTCAACTGCAGTTTGTGTATAGGAAATCGGGTGGAAACTTTCCTCATGTCAGCACGTTGTACGTGTCTCCACCGGCGCCAACCTTGTGTGAATGCTCTGAAAAGCTAATCATTTGCATATCACAGCATCTTCTTCCTGTCAGTTAAATTTCGCGTCTGTAGGACGTCATCTTCGTGGTGTAGCAGCTGTAATGGCCAGTAGTGTGCAGTTATGGAGATATCTTAGCACGTCCTTTTTTAATTTCAAAATGGTACTTACTTAAAAAACACGTACATAAGGGATAAAACTATTGTTGTTGTTGTGGTCTTCAGTCCTGAGACTGGTTTGATGCAGCTCTCCATGGTACTCTATCCTGTGCAAGCTTCTTCATCTCCTAGTACTTACTGCAACCTACATCCTTCTGAACCTGCTTAATGTATTCACCTCCTGGTCTCCTTCTTCGATTTTTACCCTCCACATTGCTCTCCAATGCTAAATTGGAGATCCCCTGATGCCTCAGAACATGTCCTACCAACCAGTCCCTTCTTCTTGTCAAGTTGTACCACGAACTTCTCTTTTCCCCAATTCTATTCAATACCTCCTCATTAATTATGTGATCTACCCATCTAATGTTCAGCATCTTCTGTAGCACCACATTTAGAACGCTTCTATTCTCTTCTTGTCCAAACTATTTATCGGCCATGTTTCACTTTCATACAAGACTCCCTCCATACAAATACTTTCAGAAACGACTTCCTGACACTTAAATCTATACTCGATGTTAACAAATTTCTCTTCCTCAGAAACACTTTCCTTGCCATTGCCAATCTATATTTTATATCTTCTCTACTTCCCTCAGCATCACCCAACATAATTCGACTACATTCCATTATCCTCGTTTTGCTTCTGTTGATGTTCATCTTATATCCTCCTTTCAAGACACTGTCCATTCCGTTCAACTGCTTCCCTTTCATGTCCCTCGACTATTATAACTGCCATCTGGTTTCTGTACAAATTGTAAATAGCGTTTCGCTCCCTGTATTTTACCCCTGCCACCTTCAGAATTTGAAAGAGAGTATTCCAATCAACATTGTCAAAAGCTTTCTCTAAATCTACAAATGCTAGAAACGTAGGTTTGCCTTTCCGTAATTTTTCTTCTAAGATAAGTCGTAGGGTCAGTATTGCCTCACGTGTTCCAACATTTCTACAGAATCCAAATTGATCTTCTCCGAGGTCGGCTTCTACCAGTTTTTATATTCGTCTGTAAAGAATTCGTGTTAGTATTTTGCAGCTGTGGCTTATTAAACTGATAGTTCGGTAATTTTCTCACCTGTCAACACCTGCTTTCTTTGGAATTGGAATTATTACACTCCTGGAAACTGAAATAAGAACACCGTGCATTCATTGTCCCAGGAAGGGGAAACTTTATTGACACATTCCTGGGGTCAGATACATCGCATGATCACACTGACAGAACCACAGGCACATAGACACAGGCAACAGAGCATGCACAATGTCGGCACTAGTACAGTGTATATCCACCTTTCGCAGCAATGCAGGCTGCTATTCTCCCATGGAGACGATCGTAGAGATGCTGGATGTAGTCCTGTGGAATGGCTTGCCATGCCATTTCCACCTTTCTGCTTTCGCTTCTTTGCTTAGAAATGGGTTTCCATCTGACCTCTTGATAATGATGCAAGTGGTTCTCTTTTCTCCAAAGGTATGTTTAATTTTCCTATAGGCAGTATCTATCTTGCCCCTTGTAAGATAAGCCTCTACATCCATACATTAATCCTCTAGCCATCCCTGCTTAGCCATTTTCCACTTCCTGTCGATTTCATTTTTGAGACGTTTGTATTCCTTTTTGCCTGCTTCATTTAGTGCATTTTTAAATTTTCTCCTTTCATCAATTAAATTCAATATTTCTTCTGTTACCCAAGGGGTTCTACTAGCCCTCGTCTTTTTCCTACTTGATCCTCTGCTGCCTTCACTACTTCATCCCTCAGAGCTACCAATTCTTCTACTACTGTATTTCTTTCCCCCACTGCTGTCAATTGTTCCCTTGTGCTCTCCCTGAAACTCTCTACAACCTCTGGTTCCTTCAGTTTATCCATCTGCTTAAATTCCCCCTTTTTTGCAGTTTCGCTGTAAAAGGCACATGCGCGCGGCTAGTCGCGAAACGCGCAGGGAGGGGTATTGACCAGCGGGTAGTCGGGGAGGCCCTGCTGCCCTTGCCCTCCCCGTTCCCGGACGCTAATGCCGCGCGGCGCCGGCGAGGTACCTGGCATTATTTGTGAGCCTGGCCCGCGGCGCCGTGCTCCCGTCCGCCGCACCCAGCAGCGGCGGCAGCGGCCGCCCCCTGCATTAAAAACTCGTCTGCCCGCTGCGCGCCACACACGCACCTACGCTACTGGGCACGCATCCCCGCCCATGCCCACGGGGCGCGGCCTGCGTGCACAAGAACCGCTTCTTGTCTGCCGCTCCAAACCCTCTGCGCCTCGACTTGTCCGCTGCACTCGTTTCTAGAGCGGAGCCTCTCCCCGTTTTGCAGGTACCCACACCGGGCAAAAAAGAAAAAGAAACGAACACAGTGTGTTTCAAAAATACTCATCCATAACACACCCCTGCACTGAGGTGGCAACGTCATAGGACAGCGCAGTGCTCATATACAGATGATGGCTGAATCGCGTACACAAGTTATGAACGGGCAGTGCATTGGCGGAACCGCCATTTGTACTCAGCTGATTCATATGAAAAGGTGTCCCACGTGATTATCGTAGTACGGCTGCACGATGGGAATTAACGGACTTTCAGAATACGCTGATACAATAGCTCCCTACTTAGCAATCATATACAACCGCTCGCTCACCGGTAGATCTGTACCTACAAATTGGAAAATTGCGCAGGTCGCACCAGTGTTTAAGAAGGGTAGTGGGAGTAATCCATCGAACTACAGACCTATATCACTGACGTCAGTTTGCAGTAAGGTTTTGGAGCATATACTGTATTCGAACATTATGAATCACCTCGAAGGGAACGATCTATTGATATGTAATCAGCATGGTTTCAGAAGACATCGTTCTTGTGCAACGCAGCTAGCTCTTTATTCGCAGGGAGTAATGGCCGCTATCGACAAGGGATCTCAAGTTGATTCCGTATTTCTACATTTCCGGAAAGCTTTTGACACCGTTCCTCATAAGCGACTTCTAATCAAGCTGCGGCCCTATGGGGTATCGTCTCAGTTGTGCGACTGGATTCATGATTTCCTGTCAGGGAGGTCGCAGTCCGTAGTAATAGATGGCAAATCATCGAGTAAAACTGAAGTGATATCAGGTGTTCCCCAGGGAAGCGTCCTGGGATCTCTGCTGTTCCTGATCTATATAAATGACCTGGGTGACAATCTGAGCAGTTCTCTTAGGTTTTTTGCAGATGATGCTGTAATTTACCGTCTAGTAAGGTCATCCGAAGACCAGTATCAGTTGCAAAGCGATTTAGAACAGATTGCTGTATGGTGTGGCAGGTGGATGTTGACGCTAAATAACGAAAAGTGTGAAGTGATCTACATGAGTTCCAAAAGAAATCTGTTGGAATTCGATTACTCGATAAATAGTACAATTCTCAAGGCTGTCAATTCAACTAAGTTCCTGGGTGTTAAAATTACGAACAACTTCAGGTGGAAAGACCACATAGATAATATTGTGGGGAAGGCGAGCCAAAGATTGCGTTACATTAGCAGGACACTTAGAAGATGCAACAAGTCCACTAAAGAGACAGCTTACACTACACTCGTTCGTCCTCTGTTAGAATATTGCTGCACAGTGTGGTATCTTTACCAGGTGGGATTGACGGAGGACATCGTTAGGGTGCAAGAAAGGACAGCTCGTTTTGTATTATCACGTACTAGGGGAGAGAGTGTGGCAGATATGATACGCGAGTTGGGATGGAAGTCATTAAAGCAAAGACATTTTTCGTCGCGGCGAGATCTATTTACGAAATTTCAGTCACCAACTTTCTCTTCCTACATAGGTAGGAATGAGCATCAAAATAAAATAAGAGAAATCAGAGCTCGAACAGAAAGGCTTAGGTGTTCGTTTTTCCCGCGCGCTGTTCCGGAGTGGAACCCTCTGTCAAGCACTTAAATGTGGATTGCAGAGTAATCATGTAGATGTAGATGAAAGTGAAATGGTAGCTGGAGCTAGGCGCATGAGACATTCCACTTCGAAAATCGTTAGAGAATTCAATATCCCGAGATCCACAGTGTAAAGCATTCCGTCTACAGGCCACTAGTGGCCTACTGGGACCATCCGACCGCCGTGTCACCCTCAGTGGAGGATGCACATAGGAGGGCGTGGGGTCAGCACACCCTCTCCCGGTCGTATTCTTGACCGAAGCCGCTACTGTTCGGTCGAGTAGCATCACGAGGCTGAGTGCATCCCGAAAAATGGCAACAGCGCATGGCGGCCTGGATGGTCACTCATCCAAGTGCCGACCACGCCCGACAGCGCTTAACCTCGGTGATCTCACGGGAACCGGTGTATCCACTGCGGCAAGGCCGTTGCCTACAGTGTCAAGAGTGTGGCGATAATACCAAATTTCAGACATTACCTCTCCCCACGAACAACGCAATGGCCGTCAGCCTTCACTCAACGACCGAGAGCAGCGGCGTTTGCATACAGATATCACTCCTAACAGAAAATCGACAATGCGTGAAATAACGGCAGAAATCAATGTGGGGCGCTACTACATTGTGGGGGAAATTTGGCGTTAAAGGGCTATGGCAGCAGACGACCGTCTGAGTGCCTTTGCTAACAGCACGACATGGCCTGCAGCACCTTTCCTGCGCTCGTGACCATATCCGTTGGGCCATAGACAACTGGAAAACTGTGGCTTGGTCACATGAGTCCCGATTTTAGTTGATAAGAACTGATGGTAAGGTTCGAGTGTGGCGCAGACCCCACGAACCCATGGACGCAAGCTGTCAACAAGACACTATGCATGTTGCTGGTGGCTCCACAATGGTGTGGGTTGTCTTGACACCAAATGGACTGGGTCCTCTGTTCCCACTGAACCAATCGTTGACTGGAAACGGCTATGTTCGCCTACTTGGAGACCATTTGCAGCCATTCATGGACTTCAGGTTACCAAACAACGATGCACCATGTCATTAAGCCACAACTGTCCCATGAAACATTTACGGGACGTAATAGAGAGGTCAGTTCGTGGACAAAATCCTGTAACGGCAACACTTTTGCAACTGTGGACAGCTATAGAGGTAGCATGGCTCGGTATTCTACAGGGGACTTCTGACGACTTGTTGAATCCATACCACGTCGGATTGCTGCACGACGCTGGGCAAAAGGAGATCCAAAACAAAGTTCCATGACTTTTCTCACCTCACTATATACGAAGTCCTCGGCTGTAATCAGTGGTGAGAGACATTCGATGAGGAACAGAGTTATTGCATGTAAAACACTGTCCATGATGTGCTTTATACTGAGCTTGCCTGACAAATCAAACAAAATGCGCTTGTAACGGAAACATCAACAGAAATAAGGGAGTTACTACGACGCAAGCAAAGGAAAAAACTTCACGACTTCGAAAACCGAAGTAAAAGCCTAAATAACCTCATATACAGGATGTCTCAGAGTAAATGTTTTAAAAGTTTGGGAGAAGGTTTTTTACACCAAAACAAGAAAGAAATGTCCGGTAAACATAGGCTCTAAACTGCGTGCTTATGAGCTATGAGCACTTGTTCTTCCTCGATCCTATGAAACGCATTTCTTTCGTCTACAACAAGCTCTTTCTTCCCATTTTGTGGGAGGTGGTACCGTGGACTAAAACAAGACTAAATGTCTAGTAAGCATGGGCTCTAAAGTGCATACCTTGAGAAGTATGAGTCCTTGCTCATCTTCACAACTGTGAAACACATCTTTTCTACTGAACTAGTGCTGATAGCTCTTAATTGTTGTTAGCGATTTACGAGTTATAGATTGTGTAGTAGATATAGGGCTCCCACCATAGATAACTAGCAATTTCATGTGAATTATGTAAACAAATGCATGTATCCACATTATTTCTAAATTTGCTATGAAACGCCGGCCGCGGTGGTCTCGCGGTTCTAGGCGCGCAGTCCGGAACCGTGCGACTGCTACGGTCGCAGGTTCGAATCCTGCCTCGGGCATGGATGTGTGTGATGTCCTTAGGTTAGTTAGATTTAAGTAGTTCTAAGTTCTAGGGGACTAATGACCACAGCAGTTGAGTCCCATAGTGCACAGAGCCATTTTTTTTTTGCTATGAAACCTAAATCTTAAAAAGAAAAATGTTCAAATGGCTCTGAGCACTATGCGACTTAACTTCTGAGGTCATCAGTCGCCCAGAACTAATTAAACCTAACTAACCGAAGGACATCACACACATCCATGCCTGAGGCAGGATTCGAACCTGCGACCGTAGCAGTCGCTCGGTTCCAGACTGTAGCGCCTAGAACCGCACGGCCACTCCGGCCGTCTCTTAAAACGTATCGTAAATAAACAGCCTGTAATGCCCATGTTTACTAGATTTTTTTTTCTTGATTTGGTGCAAGGAAACTGTCCCCAAATTTTTAAAATATCAATCTGAAACACCTTGTATATCAATCCCAGTCGGAAATGAACAATAAAGGGGAAAATAAAATACGTTTTGTTGTTTGCGGATTACGAGTTGTAGATTGTGTAGTAGATGTGGTGCTCCCAGAATACATAACTAGCAGTTTCATGTGAAGTATGTAAACAAATGCATATATCGCCATTACTCCTAAATTTGCTATGAAACCTATATATTAAAACGTATCATAAATAAACAGCATATAATGCCCCAACTCACTGATATATGACTCAACTCTGTACTGCAAGAAAGCTAGTGTAAAATACTTGATACTTAATAATCACTCCTTTTGGAAATGTAAATAGTTTTGTGCCAAAAGTTTACATAACTTACACAGAAGATTAACATGATACAACGATTCAGAGATAAAATAAACAAATAAACCCACTGAAGATAGACAAAAAGTGCTGAAACATGTTTGGCTGAAAATAAAACTGTAAACGGTGTCTTGCACAAGGCGGAAAATCCCTATCCAGTTGTTTCTTAGCATGCACGGAAATACGAACTGCAATATCCACATGACTATTTATTACATTAGTTGAAAGTTCCACAATAAAGCGAGAAATGGCAGTTCTATCTAATTTGAGATTCTGACTAATGGCGTCCTTTCAGGATGTGTGTACGTAAACAGTGGTAAGTGCCGAAATCCTAGCTACCATTAGTAGTGGTGTTAGAGCCAGAAAAACATATTAAAGGACGATTTGCACAAACCAGACAATAATGTGGATAGCTAAGACTCACTATCAGATAAAAATCCTGAATATGTAAAGGCACTTCAGAAGTTGATTGCAAATCAGGTAGATGTGAATAATTCTTTCAGCAAGTAAACAATGTTAAGCTGTGTCCGTTACCACTGTTTACGTGAATTTACGTGGCAGAGTGATGACGGAACTGTTGAGGGCCATCCGTAACATTGTTTACGTCCTGCAGTAGGCCGACGATAAAAGTAATTTTTCATTGGGCCGCATCGTAGATTAATTTTTGAGACTAACACTCTATCACTGTAAAAACTGGTAACGCAACTCTCAGTATTATCAACTGAAACAATTTGGATCTTTAAAATTTGTATTTTTGCGAGGTTCCACAGTGATGTTTCGTTAACTCGCCCAGCAAGTAAACAGTGGTAAGTCAATGCTAACCCACGTTAAGTGCATTCGGTCTGCAACTAAACAACGCCGACCAACTGTTGACGCAATTTAAGAATACAAATTTGTATAGAGTTTACGATGATTAAAACTAGGTCTTTTTTCTAGAACTTTTTCTAAAAGTAGTTTGATTTGATTTAAAAATTACGATGGACGTATGTGAAATATCTTATTTATGACTTTTAATTGAAATTTTACTGCGTGTTTTCTCAAAACTTTTGTATCTTCTCCATGACGCGGTCTATGACTAGATTGACTTTATAGTGTTTCAAACGGTTTAGCGTCATTAAATTCTTGTGTAAATTCTCGTTACCTCTGTTTGCTGATGACGCTGTAGTGCAGAAATGGCTCTGAGCACTATGGGACTTAACTTCTGAGGTCATCAGTCCCCTAGAACCTACAACTACTTAAACCTAACTAACCTAAGGACATCACACACATCCATGCACGAGGCTGGATTCGAACCTGCAATCGTAGCGGTCGCGCGTTTCCAGACGGTAGCGCCTAGAACCGCTCGGTTACCCCGGCCGGCCGGCAAACGATGTACTGCACCCGGAAACTGTTGCCGTTGGGAGACTGTCGCAGGATACAGGATAACTTGGATATAATTTCGGTTTGGTGTGATGAGTGGCAACTTGTAGTAACTGTGTAAAAAAGCAAGTCAGTGCACCTGAATACAAAAGAAAGAATGCTATAATGTTCGAATACAGTATTAGTGGTGTACTGTTTGAGACTGTCACGTCGATTAAATATCTAGACGTAACACTCCAAAGCGACATGAACTGGAACGTAATGTCCATAGTAGAGAAGGCGAATCATTGACTTTAGTTGATCGGGAGAATTATAGGAAAGCGTGGCTCATTTATAAACGAGTCTGCTTGTAGAACACGAGTGCGGTACGTTCTGCAGTACCGCTAGATTGTGTGGGATCTCCATTACAACGCATTAAAGGAACGTATCGAACCAATTCAGAGGAGTGCTGCTAGATTTGTTACTGTTAGGTTCGATCAACATGCGAGCGTTATAAAAATACTCCATGAACTAAAATGGGAGTTCCTAGGGGGAAGCAGACGCTCTTTCCGCGAAGCACTAAAGTTTAGAGAACAGGCGTTTGCGTACGACTGCAGAACGATCCTATAGCCAGCAAAGTACATCTCATGTTAAGATCGCCAACGCAAGATAAGAGAAATCAGGACTCGTCCGGAAGTCTGTAGATAGTCGTTTTTCGCTCGCTCCACTTGCGAGTGAAACAACGAAGGAATGTGCTAGCAGACCGCATCTCGTGGTCGTGCGGTAGCGTTCTCGCTTCCCACGCCCGGGTTCCCGTGTTCGATTCCCGGCGGGGTCAGGCATTTTCTCTGCCTCGTGATGGCTGGGTGTTGTGTGATGTCCTTAGGTTAGTTAGGTTTAAGTAGTTCTAAGTTCTAGGGAACTGATGACCATCGATGTTAAGTCCCGTAGTGCTCAGAGCCATTTGAACCAATGTCCTAGCAGTGACACGGGATACGCTCTGTCATGCATCGTAAGGTGGCTTGTGGAGCGTGTATTGTTGTTGTAGATGAAGAACAACAGAAATTTTAATAATCATCGGTAATACTGTTTTTATTAATTCTCTGTTCATTGGAATTCCAACAACAGTAAGATAAAAATTTAAAAAGTTGAAGTTTTTAGTTAATTTTGTCATAAGATATACCAGCTTTGTTTCTAAATGCTCAGATATTGGTGAGCTCTCAGACATTGATTTTCTGTATAACTAGATAAGAACTATTAGAAATCTTCGACTCTTTTACAGTCGTCGACATAAAATTGTGACGTATGGAATTATAACATTGCACTGCCATCAATTTCGTATACGCATAGAACGGTTAAGTTCCCTCGGAACTGGAGTAAATATTGATTAAAATAATTTTGCTCCACAAAAACAGGTTTGCGAGCGTAATAAAAGTTGGTACATAAAAAACAAAGAGGGTTTGTAAAGAATTGGGGTGAATTTTGACTTACGCATTGAAACTAAAAGTTTACAGCGGCGCCAGTTGTAAGTTGCCGGTTCGTACGGTCGCCAGCAGGTGTCTCCCGTGTGCAGTTAGTTCGCTGATAACACACTTCGCAACGAGTGGCGATGGCAGTAACGTAGCAGCATTAGGTATCCTGGGTTCTCCTTTTCAATTCAGGTACAGCTGTGCGTCGTGATTTTCGTCGAGAGTTCGGCCCTGCAGCGCCTATACATGAAAGAGGCTTTTGACGATGCAACCAGTAGTTTGAAGATACCGGTTGTTTATTTCAAGGGAAATCCGCAGGTCGTACCCTTTCGCTCGTTGAAGGTGTACAGCATAGTCAGCACAGTTTTGGACTTATTATTAGTGCACCGGAGCCTACTCGTCGTGACAGCTCAGAGTTTGCGAAATCGTTGTGTGTCTGTGTGCCATGCTTTGCAGTGATCTTTTTGTTTGAAAGCGTACGGGATTCAACTACTACGAGCTGTTCATGATGATACCCGAACACGTGTAGAGTCTTGTGAACTCATTCTGGGTGTTATAAAGCAATACAGAAATTTTTCATGTTTCATCTACATCTACAGGATGAACATTAATAAATCAGACAAACTACAGGGACGGATTCCTGGCTGGAAATTGAGGGAAAAAGGTCCTATGTACATCTGTGTCGAAAGATGGAGCGGATGCATTGAAGTTCCTTTGATTACGTGCCTTGTGTTTCTTGTGTGTTGCAGGCTGTGCTGTGCTTTAAGCAGCGGAATGGGGAGGTATTCGGGAACAAGCCGATATGGTGTTTGCTCAGAAGTTAAGTCCCATAGTGCTCAGAGCCATTTGAACCATTTTGAACCTAGTACAAGCTCCAGGCAAGTGGTCCGCCAAAACGTTGGCCTGTTTGAAAGGACCCATAATCACACAAACGCCAGAAAAAAGGGCTTGAAATGTTGTATGATATCTTTTATGTCTGTGAGGGTACTTGTTTTGTACAGCCGTGCTGCCTCTCGGCCGTTTCCATCTGCTTAGCTGTATACAAACACTATCTCAGCTTGTTCCGGCATGAATACCAGACCATTCTACTGCTTACAGTACGGTGCGTCAATCACACAACTTGCAACACACAAGGAAAACACGGCACGTCGTCAGAGGAACTTCCATTCGTTAGCGCCATCTATCGTGGTAACGATGCATATCCTTTTCCTCCATTTCCAGTGAGGAATACCACCCTGAAGTTTGTTGATTTTATTAATGTTCACACTGCACTGTACATGATTATCCTGCATGCGTCCCCACCCTCCCCCCCCCCCCCCCTCCCGTTGGAGGCTCGAGTCCTCCCTCGGGCATGGGTGTGTGTGTTGTCCATAGCGTACATTAGTTTAAGTTAAATTAAGTAGTTCAAAAATGGTTCAAATGGCACTGATCACTATGAGACTTAACTTCTAAGATCATCAGACCCCTATAACTGAGAACTACTTAAACCTAATTAACCTAAGGACATCATACACATCAATGCCCGAAGCGGGATTCGAACCTGTCTGTGACGGTAGAGGTCGCGCGGTTCCAGATTGTAGCGCCTAGAACCTTTCGGCCACCCCAGCCGGCACATTAAGTAGTGTGTAAGCTTAGAGACCGATGACCTAAGCAGTTTGGTCCTATAAGATCTTACCACAAAATTTACAATTACTCTGCAGTTCACACTGAAATACTTGGCAGAGGGTTCTCTGCCGTTCCAGTCTCGAAAAGCGCGAGAGGAAAACGATCACTTGCATCTTACAGTGCGATTTCTGATTTCTCTCATTTAATTATGATGATCAAATGGCTCTGACAAGGGAACTTCACCATCGCACCCCCCTCAGATTTAGTTATAAATTGGCCCAGTGGATAGGCCTTGAAAAACTGAACACAGATCAATCGAGAAAAGAGGAAGAAGTTGTGTGGAACTGTGACAAAAATAAGCAAAATATACAAACTGAGAACTCCATGCACAAGATAAGCAATATCAAGGATAATGTCAGCGCAGGACAGCCATGGTCCCGTGGTTACCGTGAGGAGCTGCGGAACGAGAGGTCCTTGCTTCAAGTCTTCCCTCGAGTGAAAAATTTACTTTCGCAAAGTTATGATCTCTCCGCTCGTTCATTGACGTCTCTGTTCACTGTAATAAGTTTAATGTGTGTTTTGCGACCGCACCACAAAACCGTGCGATTAGTAGGCGAAAGGACGTGCTTCTCCGGTGGGAACCGAAAATATTTGATCGCAAGGTCGTAGGTCAACCGATTCCTCCACAGGAATACACGTCATATATATCTGATATATTCTATACGACACTGATGACGGCATGTGCGTCACATGACAGGAATATGTTGTCGACCCACCTTACTTGTACACTTGGTGAATGGGTAAAAAAATTCTTCTACCTTGTCCGATTTAGGTTTTCTTGTGGATGTGATAATCACTCGCAAAAAAGTGACGAAAACGTAAGAGTTCGTCACATAAACAGCAACAAATGAATACAACAGTTTCACAGTCGCACAGTTTTCCCTGTGCACACAATAAAAAAGGAGATAAGGGAGATGTAGTTGTAGCCTGTAGTTATTGGTGGGTGTGCGAACAAAAATACGTCCCGAGTTCGATTCCCGGCGGGGTCAGGGATTTTCTCTGCCTCGTGATGGCTGGGTGTTGGGTGTTGTCCTTAGGTTAGTTAGGTTTAAGTAGTTCTAAGTTGTAGGGGACTGATGACCATAGATGTTAAGTCCCATAGTGCTCAGAGCCATTTGAACCATTCTTTTTAACAAAAATAAGGCGGTGTTTCTGAAGTAGCAGAGGCCCAGCTCATCGTGGTGGCGTTGGAAACTCGCCGGGGATACTGTGGCGAGGCTAACTGGCCATTACAGTATGATATAACATTGTACTTAAAGTTGGCTGATAGGTTAATAAAGCAAGAAAAATAATGAAACGAAATGTTGTGTGGCTAGAGCTTCCTGTTGGATAGACCATTCGCCTGGTGCAAGTCTTTTGAGTTGACGCCACTTCGGCAAGTTGCGTGTTGATGGGGATGAGATGATGATGAAGAGGACAACACAATACCCAGTCCCTCAACGGAGAAAATCACCGACCCAGCCGGCATTCGAACCCAGGCCTCTTGGTACGACAGTCATCGCACTTACCACTCAGCTACTGTGGCGGACAAGAAAAAAATAATGACACGAATTGTAACATAATGTACATAGGTAACTAACGAGTAACTCAACCCACTTTGATCGTCTTTGAATGTTGTAGTGTAGAGCAAAATAAGACACACACTTTTTTTTATACGTGTCCATATGGTCAATAAGGGGGTGAAACAGCCCCTACAAAAAAACTGAGTTAAATATTCTTCAATGAATACCGCTGAAACCGTGTCATACGAAAAAACTTCAATAAAAAGTCTATGGTTTTTAATGTACGTTACAATAGTGCATCTACATTTGTCGAACTGTCATAATTTTCGAAATCCCTTCGCCCCCATTTTCTCATTTGGCTCATAGCATTACGCATACTATTGTGAACTCCAAATTTCATCATGCATGATAAAATGATATTCCAAAGCCAGATTTGTGAGAAATAAGCTAGAAATTCTCTATATCAAAGTGCATTCAGCATTTTTTCTGACACGAACAATTCAGCGCCTTTCTAATTATTGTACAGATTTACATAATGTTACACCAATAACGTAAAACAATTTCAAATACACTCCTGGAAATGGAAAAAAGAACACATTGACACCGGTGTGTCAGACCCACCATACTTGCTCCGGACACTGCGAGAGGGCTGTACAAGCAATGATCACACGCACGGCACAGTGGACACACCAGGAACCGCGGTGTTGGCCGACGAATGGCGCTAGCTGCGCAGCATTTGTGCACCGCCGCCTTCAGTGTCAGCCAGTTTGCCGTGGCATACGGAGCTCCATCGCAGTCTTTAACACTGGTAGCATGCCGCGACAGCATGGACGTGAACCGTATGTGCAGTTGACGGACTTTGAGCGAGGGCGTATAGTGGGCATGCGGGAGGCCGGGTGGACGTACCGCCGAATTGCTCAACACGTGGGGCGTGAGGTCTCCACAGTACATCGATGTTGTCGCCAGTGGTCGGCGGAAGGTGCACGTGCCCGTCGACCTGGGACCGGACCGCAGCGACGCACGGATGCACGCCAAGACCGTAGGATCCTAAGCAGTGCCGTAGGGGACCGCACCGCCACTTCCCAGCAAATTAGGGACACTGTTGCTCCTGGGGTATCGGCGAGGACCATTCGCAACCGTCTCCATGAAGCTGGGCTACGGTCCCGCACACCATTAGGCCGTCTTCTGCTCACGCCCCAACATCGTGCAGCCCGTCTCCAGTGGTGTCGCGACAGGCGTGAATGGAGGGACGAATGGAGACGTGTCGTCTTCAGCGATGAGAGTCGCTTCTGCCTTGATGCCAATGATGGTCGTATGTGTGTTTGGCGCCGTGCAGGTGAGCGCCACAATCAGGACTGCATACGACCGAGGCACACGGGGCCAACACCCGGCATCATGGTGTGGGGAGCGATCTCCTACACTGGCCGTACACCTCTGGTGATGGTCAAGGTGACACTGAATAGTGCACGGTACATCCAAACCGTCATGGAACCCGTCGTTCTACCATTCCTAGACCGGCAAGGGAACTTGCTGTTCCAACAGGACAATGCATGTCCGCATGTATCCCGTGCCACCCAACGTGCTCTAGAAGGTGTAAGTCAACTACCCTGGCCAGCAAGATCTCCGGATCTGTCCCCCATTGAGCATGTTTGGGACTGGATGAAGTGTCGTCTCACGCGGTCTGCACGTCCAGCACGAACGCTGGTCCAACTGAGGCGCCAGGTGGAAATGGCATGGCAAGCCGTTCCACAGGACTACATCCAGCATCTCTACGATCGTCTCCATGGGAGAATAGCAGCCTGCATTGCTGCGTAAGGTGGATATACACTGTACTAGTGCCGACATAGTGCATGCTCTGTTGCCTGTGTCTATGTGCCTGTGGTTCTGTCAGTGTGATCATGTGATGTATCTGACCCCAGGAATGTGTCAATAAAGTTTCCCCTTCCTGGGACAATGAATTCACGGTGTTCTTATTTCAGTTTCCAGGAGTGTACAACATAGTTAACTCTGAAAGGATTGCAACTTGAAAATAAAAAAAAAATACGCAAAATGTAAAAATAAAACACAAATACAACGCAATATTTGTTATATTTTACAAAATTAAAACAAAAATATATACAGAACAACATACGTGAAGTATACATTTGGAATATGTTTATCTGTGAAAGACTTATTAAGGAACCCAACAACTTTGAAACGGACACATAGGACGCACATACAGCGCTATAGAGATATTTCTAGCTTATTTCTGACAAATTTGTCTTTGGAATACCACTTCCATCATATACGACTCAATTTGGTATTAATGATGCTATATATTTTGCTATTAGTCAAACGTCGAAATGAAAGACAAAATAGCGGAGGGGGGGGGGGGGGGCGGGATTTAGAAAAAAATTACTTTTGCGACAAATCTGAGTGCACCGTTGAAACGTACATTAAAAAACAATAGAACTTTTATTTGATTTTTTTTGTATCTGTTACCGTTTTGAGAGTACTCAATCCAAATAATTCAAATCAATTTCTTTTAAGGTTTTTTTAATCCCCTTAGCGGTCGTATGGGCACCTATAAGGAAATAGATGTCTCTTATTTTCCTCTACACTACAACATATTCACAGCCGATAAAAATCGAAATGTGTCCCCTGGATAGGTTTATTTACAAGAAGAACAAACTCACTAACGGTATCATATGATAACAACTGTATAACTTTAGGTAACGTAGTAAGGTGATTTATAGCATAAAAAGTCTGTTACTTGTTCTCGGATGGCAGGTGGAGATTTGAAGGGCTACGATGTGCTTGATGAGCAATGCAGAGCTCCTCGCTTGTAGTGCTCAGATGTGGTCGACCGGAACCTTGAGGAAAGAATACGCTCGCTCTCACTTTCCCATGCAGTCAAAGATCAGGACGCTGTCACATATGGATCGGGATACTGCACGACTCGCTTCGCCGGCCAAACGGAAACCTTTCAAACTGTGTCAGCTGTTGATAATGCTCTATGATACGAGAGAGTGGCATCTCCGTTTCCCTCACGGTGTTTACCCAACATCTGACGCTGTTCATGTACCTTATGCATATCCTACCAGGCCTGGCAATAACATTAAACACGAACAACAGTAATGCACCCAGACAGCCGTTCTACTAATCACAGACAACACAACAATTGATGGTATGTACTGTGCGTCTATGAAGTTACATTGACATCCGATCGTGTCTTCTGCGAGCTTAATTTTTTGTCAGACAGTATAAATTCAATAGGGGTGAAATATCACAAAACTACGCCAACGACTGAGCAAATCTTTACTTGAAACGTAAGTGATATAAAACGTGATTTAACGTTTCACAGTTTCATATGGTATGATGTTTGGCAGTAACTCCTTAAGCCAAACTGCCGTGTACTGAGGCCAAAGCTGTGTACTGAGTGTCATTTGGGGTGTGATTTCAAGACCGTTTGGCAGAATCCTGATTGCTGCTTATCATTATATTTATATGTTAATGAGTATTGTTGTAAAAAACATTTGTCTCTTTCAAAAAACAGTTACTTTAAGAAAATTAATATTAATGATAATAATCAGAAAGGTACTTAAAATTACTTACTTTACTGAAGAAATACACTTTGTGATCAAAACTATCCGAACACATGGCTGAAAATGACTTAGAAGATCGTGGCGCCCCCTATCGGTACCGCTGGAGTTAAGTATGGTGTTGACCCATCTGTAGCCTTGATGACAGCTTCAACTCCAGGCATAATGTCAATGAGGTGCTGGAAGGTTTCTTGAGGAATGGCAGCCCATTCTTCACACAGTGCTGTATTGAGGACAGGTACCGATGTCGGTCGGTGAGACCTTGCACGAAGTCGGCGATCCCAAACATCCCAAAGGTATTCTATAGGATTCAGGTCAGGGCTAGGTGCAAGCCAGTCCATTACAGGAATGTTAATTTCGTGTAACTTCCCGACACAAGCCATACATTATGAACAGGTGTTGAAAGATGCAGTCGCCATCCTCGAATTACTCTTCAACAGTGGGAAGCAAGAAGGTACTTAAATCATCAATGTAGGTCTGTTCTGTGATAGTGCCACGCAAAACAACAAGGGGTGCAAGCCCCCTTCCATTAAAACCACGACCAGACGATAACACCATCGTCTCCGAATTTTACTGTTGGCACTACACATGCTGGCAGATGATGTTCAACGGGCATTCGCCATACCCATACCCTTCCATCGGATCGCCACATTGTGTACCGTGGTTCGTCACTCCACACAACTTTTTCCATTGTTCAATTGTCCAATGCTTACGGTCCTTACACCAAGCGAGGTGTCGTTTGGCATTTACCTCCCGCCCAATTGTCATAGTGCTTGCGGTGGATCCTGATGCAGTTTTGAATTCCTGTGTGACCACCTGGATAGATGTCTGCCTATTACACATTACGACCCTCTTCAACTGTCGGTGGTGTCTGTCAGTAAACTGACGAGATTGGCCTGTACGCTTTTGTGTCGTGCGTGTCCCTTCACGTTTCCACTTCACTATCACATCGGAAACAGCGGACCTAGAGATGCTTAGGAGTGTGGAAACCTCGCGTTCAGATGTATAACACAAGTGATACCCAATCACTTGACCACGTTCGAAGTCCGTCAGTGTTGCGGAGCGTCCCATTCTGCTCTCTGGCGATGTCTAATGACTGAGGTCCCTGATATGGAGAACCTGGCAATAGGTGGGAGCACAATGCACCTAATATGAAAAACGTATGGTTTTGGGAGTGTCCGGATACTTTTGATAACATAGTGTTTGTCCACTAAGCAGGAACACACACTCTCAATACCTACACAGAAACCACAAACAGTTGAAATGTCCCCTTCGAACAATTACACAAGACTGTGCTTAAACTGACACACAATATTTTTAGCGCAACGCAATCTGACTTTGAAAAATCCCTACAAAAGAATGGCCCTGACTAACATTAACCTATACCTTTCACAAATCACTTACCTCACCAAAAATCTTCGTTACTCGAACTACTGCAATACAGCGAGCGCCACTACTGCCAGCTTAATATAATCAAAAGTCATAATATATATAGCAGTTCATGACATCCATTCTTACAAATTTCAAAACTCCACCATTTCTCTCCCCATATCCAGCACTGCTGGCGGCTCACCCCCAACTGCGCAACGCTACGCGCTGTTAGCATCCAGCTGCCGCTGCCCAACACTACAATGGCAGACAACAATGCAAACCAGCCACAGACTGCACATGGCACAGCCAGTGATTTTCATACAGAGCGCTATGTGGCGGCGGCGTTACCAATAAAAAAACCTAAACAGCCTACTTACATAGCCCCCATGCTCCCCACAAAAAATTTTACAAATTGTTTTGGGCAGTGGCCAATACAGATTTGAAAATTTTTTTCATAATTACAACAACAAAGATATCAAATGCACACAGTTATTGATACAATATTGGTCAAAAGCTAAAATTTTCTCACAGTCCATAAAGACAGTCCTGATCGTTCATCACAGTAAAATTACAGCGTGTTTCTCAAAGTCTGAGCAGTAAAAGAAAATGCACATGGAAGCAGTGGATTTCCATGCAGTCTTAAAGAAGTAGTGTTGTCCTTCCAACGGACAGACAGTGCTGACTCTTGACATGTAGACAGGTAACAACAAAGCAAACCCACAGCAGTCAGTCGAAGTTGAAGACTATTGGTAGGTAGATCATCACAGAGCAGACCCACTGTAGTCCTAGTAGAGATGGCTAGCAGCCAACTGTTGTGACTGTGCAGGTGCACAATCACCATTGAAGAGTCTTGTGGAAAATATAGCAAGTCCATAAACCACCACTTGTGCAATCACAATTTTTTTTTGAAATGTCCTTAGACCCAGCAATGCTGTTATCCAGTCCCTTGCTGAATTGTTAACACACGTGCAAACACTATCAGTCCCTACTTCTCACATGTTGTCCATATACTATGACCAACAGAAACGTGTGCAGTGAAATGTAACTTACAAATTACTTAATTTGATCAACTGATGTCAATTACAATTTTATAACATAAGAATACAATAACAAAGGTACAAAATACATCATTAAAGAACATAACAATACAGATAACATTTGTAGTAATAGGGGCTTTACAAAAGAATCGAAATAATAAATACATCAGTGTTACAAAAATTATGACATTAGTACATACATAAAAGATCAGAATAACTTTTGAAACATCAACTTCACACATGAGCATTAGAATAAAACAGAATAAATAATGTGTAAACATCTTTACGAAGTAAATAACATGTTATTAATGCAAATTATATTTGAGGATAACAGTATTCCTCATCATAGTGAATGTAGCTTAGTATTAGAAGAGAAAAAATTCTATGAAACAGTACACAGAGACAGGAAGAAAACAAATACACAAGGGTACACAAACACATAGTGGGATAACACAAAAGGAAAGGACAGCGTTTGTTT
Organism: Schistocerca gregaria; assembly: GCF_023897955.1. Classification (NCBI taxonomy): domain Eukaryota; kingdom Metazoa; phylum Arthropoda; class Insecta; order Orthoptera; family Acrididae; genus Schistocerca; species Schistocerca gregaria. The sequence continues at coordinate 483,562,293 of NC_064924.1, forward strand.
TCAGGGTAACATTTGGTACTGCAGTCCAACCCAAAACTTCATTCCATAGATCGTCCCTCTTATTTCAACATTTGCTCCAGCCAAAAAAAAAAAAAAATCCTATCCAAGCATGCTTTTTGTATTTATATGTTCACATATTTCTTACCTCATTATTTATTTTCCATTACCTTACCTCATCATTTATTTCCAAGAAAATCCTACCTAAACCTGTTGTCCCTAAACCCTACTTTTTTTGTTCCTATCCTCTTTCAAAATACTTTTTTGGCCAAACCATTTTCTTATAGCTTCTCAATGCATTCCTTCCAATTCATCGCAACTCATTCTCTTATATAGTCTACCCCCTCTTAAGCTAACTTAAATCTACTGAGCTCAGATGCTTAACTAAGGGACGAGGCAATGCAGCAGCACAAAACAATTAATACAAACAGCAATGACAAAAAAAGGCAAGTAAGCAAAGCAAGCAGCAATAAATGTAATAACTTATACCTAAACATGACAAACCCACAAGCAGAAAAAATAGTACACTAAAGACAACAACGAAGATAAGGGAAATGTATATTCACATCTTAATGTCTATATAGTTAAAATGGTGCACCACAAAAACGTATTGTAAAAAAATATTACCATCTACTTGAAAAGAAAATTCTGTATGCAATTCCTGTGAAGGGAAATGTCTTTTTGTGCTTCTTCGTTTTTTTTTAAGTACATCACAAAGTTATTATTTACTGCATTTGTAGGCATAAAATATTTATATTAGTACATCCATTAAATTTTATAGTAACCAATGCTGTAGTGCAGCTAGAAACTAGGTATTAAACAAAATAGGCAAAGCAAGGCGTGAAACGTCATTCACTAGCCATATGGCGTTTCATAGTGCAGTAAACAATCTTTCAACTAGCAAGACAATAGCCGTGAAATGTTTCTCATCGTTTCATTAGGCATTTTAGTAAATATTATAAATTAAGAGCTCCACCGTATGATCATACGTTCTGAAGTTTGAGCGTGTCGTATTTGCGATGCTTTCTACAAAGGAATGTCAATAGCGACGATAATGGCCTCTTTTCTTTCACCTGTGCCTCTGAAAGGCACACACTAATGGCTTGTTTCCAGGTGGCTGTCGCGCAGCTGGGTGCCCACGACGCATTATGTACAGGTGGTCACTTAACTTTCTTGCCGAAATATTTACGACAGCAGTTTCCGCTACAGTGGCAGTCTCATATAAAAAATTTAACAGGTCAAGAATTTGCGTTACAAATCTGTAGAAACAAAATCCTATTGATATAACAGTGTCCTCCATAAAAGTTCCGTCGCCATTGTAATACATTCACGCATTTACATGCATTTCATCTCTTAAAGTACGATTCTTGGTTTCCAACCACCTTTTTCACAAAACCAGAGTCCCTAACCACTACTCATTATTCCTTACCTTATTATACAATACATATTCGTCGACACTTCTTCAATATTTCATCATAACAGTTACGTAGCATAACCAAATAACTCATATAGCATCAGCTTAAACATACCTCAGCAGCATAATTCACATCGTCGTCGTAATAATAACATCATAACACCTCAGTCAAATTCTCAAAAACATCATAGCTTTCTGCAATAATTTCAAAATCTAAAAAAAATTCGCTGCTCATGTCAAAAGTGTCATCTACCTCAAACGTACTTTAAAAATGATGAACTAATACCAAACACATCATTCAGAGCTCTCATTGTATCACAATGGTTCCGAAAAAATATGAACATTTCATAGAGTACAGACAAAATACAATTTCATAACTGTGAAGTTATCCAACTGTGTAGTTGCGTAAACATGTGTCACTGATGTAGTAAAAAAAATGTTTGTCTCTCAGTTAAATGATCAGATAGCTGTGTAATTTATGTGTTAGAGAAATATGGTACCGAAGTGTAAAGTTGTATAAGCAAATACCATATTAGCTAGGGCTCCTTGTGGTTGCCAGACACATGGTACACAAATTAAGCGTGTACCCCCTGAGGATTAATGTAATTATATCCTCAGGTGTTACAGATTACAGCAATGGAATGAAATGTATCACGGAAAACCTTTCTATCATTGTACTTCAAATATCTTTAAAAATAAATGTTTTAAGTACAAAATTAATCACTCAAATACGTGCACTTTAGCGCTAAACTGTGCGTCTTGTTGTAAGATAATCTCTGTGGAAGTGTCGTAGTTATTGTCCTGCGAAAGCTAAGTTCTGCAGAAGTCAATGTACTTACCTCGTAATAAACGAAGTGAATTGCTTTGCGTATAAATATCTTAGTTATTACGCTTATTGCCGTGATGAAGTAAGTACTGTACTGTAACGTATTGTTGTGCTACAGAAAAGGCTGTCTCATTGTAGCTATACCACAAAGTTACTACTAAAACATGTTATACTTCCCAGAAGAATTCAGAAAAACTGTGCAGATATAAAACAGAAACACCGCATAAGCAACATTGTAAATTGCCCCTTATTAGTAGCGTCGTGATATAATCGTATAGCTGTCACATATACTAACCACTGTGTCATCTGGTATCTCACAGAAAGTACTTTAAATCCAGAATGTATTTTCAAGTAAACCAAACTGTTGCATTAAAATCTCATTAGCAGTACCAGTATATGTCCGAAGTATGTAAGCCTGATAGTCGTTATGTAATCGTGCAACTAACAAGCAAGAATGTACAAATACAACACTGTGTCGTATGTTCACTATAACAATGCATTCGTAATATCTGTTTCAAAATGTTCCCTAGGTTCTAGACTGGATAGTTAACTTCAAAACATTGTTGCATGTTAACAGTTTCTCAGTGTGACAAAGCATACTAGAAATGTGAAGTGAAATGTTTTATGGCAAAGACAAAGTTAAAAAGCAGGTTATATTTCAATAAACGGTTTTACATGTGAAATGTGGTGTAAACCTTTACTCTTCCTAGTACGCAGAGTTTCAATTTCAACGCAATTATCATGTGGTTACGTCGGTAAGGAACACTGGAATTTTGCTCTAGGTTAGCTTATGTTATTTTTCTCTGAGCCACACGGCGCACGCGGCTGCCTGCGGTGCGAGGCATTGTCTGTTTCTTTGTTAGCGCGCGCCGTTATTGGGATTAGGAGACCTAACTTCTACAAATTCACCTTGTCGAGAGGGCCCTGCTCTGTTTGAAGCCCTCCAGTTCTGATGAAATTCCGGTCTGTCGTTATGATTATATCGTCTGTCGTCATGTCGGTAGTTCCTGTAGTTTCTTTCTTGTCGGTGAAGTGGTGGAGAATTTCTCCCTGAATCGTAACTGCGCGCTGGACCGCTGCGTCTGACGTTATTCTGTCTCCCTTGATAATAATTGTTTTGGTTCCCATATTGTCTGTTTTTATGGTTATCTCTGTCATATTCATTACTACGGAAATGCGATCTTTCTCTGTAACTATTACGCTGCCAGTGGTGTCATACGGGTGGTGTCTGTTTTGGTCACGATTTGTGTTGTGAGAATAGCCTTCTCGTGTCCAGTTATTGTTTCTGTCGTCACGGAATTGTGACGGATGTGACCTGTAGTGATTGTTTTCCTGTTTACGTATCCGGCTACGATCTGTGTCAATTTCTTATTCATGTAAGAGTCGCTGAAAAGCTTCAGTGTCGTCTTTGCAACGTCCTACCAAAATAATGTGTCGTAAATGTTCAGGCAATTTGATTAAGCACATGCGGATGAGTTCTGAGGGTCTGTATGGGTTTGAAAGATACTGATTCTTATGCAACATGTCTTCAAAATATTTCATAGGACTGGAAAATTCAGATTGTTCGAAACGTTTCATAAGTTATGATGCTATGTTTTACTCGGTCTTGTGTAGCTTAAGACCAATACGCTGAGAGGAAGGCATGATAAAATTCTCCTTCACTGTGACAATTGTGAATGACCGATCGTATTCTTACAGCTGGTTCGTTCTCCAACTAGCCACACATAAATTCTAATCTGTGCTCTAATGACCAGTTAAGAGGAAAATAATGAGAGAATTGATGGAGCCATGCTTGTGGATTAATGTCGTTGTCAGAATTCTTAAATGTTTTGAATTTACGTGTAGTAATGAACAGCTTATAGTCAAAATCATCATGTCGGCGAGTCGCATGTCGGTCATTGTTACGTCGTTTCGGCGGTTCCATCTCAAAATTCGGTGTACTTTGCCAATTTCTTTCATAATTACCGAAGTGTCCTGTGTTATTATTTTGTGGATGTTCTGTATTTCTAGGTCCCTCTTCCCGTACTGGAGCACGAGTGTCCTCTGAAATATGTAATTCTTCTATTACTTGAACCAACTGATCTTGTACTTCCCGCATTTCTCTTTTGTACTGTGTGTTGATTTGCTTTTGGTTCTGTTTGAATTTTCTAATTTGTTCATACTCTTCTGTGTCAGTGAAGGCTACAGGTTTTGTGTCATTGAGATCATCATCTACCTTTGTAGATAAGTTAGTGGACTGATATGAAAGTTCGGCTACTTTATCCGATAGTGAAATTATTTCCTCTGTGTGTTTTTCTGAACCAAGTTTCAGAGTGTCCATTTGTGTTGAAATCGTATCTACTGTGTCCTGTTTTCCTGAGTTTTTGCAAGTTGTGTAACCGAATCGGTAGATGCAACTGAGTCAATTTTAGCTTGCAAGGTCTCATGATTTTCATGAACAACAGTTTGCAGTTCTTTTATGGCTGCTTCGTGATTCTGTAATGCATTTTCATGCCGCGAAAAAATAGGTTGGAAATGCTCACAAATTTGTGTTTTTACGTCATTACAGACTTTTTGACATTTCGATTCAATGTTATGTAACTCATTAGTTAAAGCTTCACGTGTTTGTTCAAGTGTGGTGTCTAACTTTTGAAGCTTTTGTTCCATTGTGTCTAACTTTTGAAGATTTTGTTCCATTGTGTGTAGCTTTTGAAGCTTTTGCTGTGTTTGTCTCTGATTTTGTTCCACTGTGTGTAACTTTTGAAGCTTTTGTCCCATTTGTTGCATTAATTGTAATAACAATGCACTGGTGTCTGAAACATGTTCCTCAGTGCTATTCGGCAGTGCATTTGAACCGGCAATGTTCGCAGTTTGGAAAAAAGAAAATGTGTCTTGACTTATTTGAGAAAACGGTGAGGACGCAAAACCTGAATGTACAGTATTTGCAAGATTGTGTCCTGTCATTTCGGAATCCTGAGGCCAGCTGTTGCCGACCGATAATGCTTCCCTGTTCACTAATTGTTTCACTGCCTACAGCATTATTTGTAACCCGCTCCATTTCCCGATGTACAATTACCAAATTGATACTTTGAACATTAGTTAATTCATTACATGGTGGCGCTAACACACTGCTTTCGTCTTCACTGTCATTTCTCAGTTTACTTTGGAGCCTAGTATTACGTTTTTCACACACCATTATTGTCACAATATTTCACACGATAACACAGAAAAGCACAATTTGAAGAGCAAAAATAAGAAAACACATTAACATAGCACTGAAAATAATATCTAGTTAATTGCAAGCGCAGCTGCGAAATACTTCATGCAAAACTACATGCATGCCACAACTGTTTTACTGTACAGCAATGAAAGACTGCAACTACAAAGGAAATTCTCTCTACAATTACGCGCTACCTATAAACAAAGGCTACACTAACTACACAAACTACAAGAAAAAATCAGAAGGTTCCAGTGAGGTATCCTCGGCTAAGGGTCGACATATGAAACGTCCCCTTTGAAAAATTATACATAACTGTCCTTAAACTGACACACAATATTTTTAGCGCAACGCAATCTAACTTTGAAAAATCCCTACAAAAGAATGGCCCTGACTAACATCAACCTATACCTTTCACAAATCACTTACCTCACCAAAAATCTTCGTTACTCGAACTACTGCAATACAGCGAGCGCCACTACTGCCAGCTTAATATCATCAAAAATCATAATACATATAGCAGTTCATGACATCCATTCTTACAAATTTCAAAACTCCGCCATTTCTCTCCCCACATCCAGCACTGCTGGCGACTCACCCCCAACTGCGCAACGCTACGCGCTGTTAGCATCCAGCTGCCGCTGCCCAACACTACAATGGCAGACAACAATGCAAACCAGCCACAGACTGCACATGGCACAGCCAGTGATTTTCATACAGAGCGCTACGTGGCGGCGGCATTACCAATAAATAAAAAAACCTAAACAGCCTACTTACACAGTTTAAGAACAAATAATATGTAACCTAGTAGGGACTAAGGATTAATTACTAGCCAACTCCTTTTACTCCACTGATGAACTTCATACTGTCGTTAGATGATGTTTATATTATTAACAACATCGCCTAAAGTTAGGTTTATGTAAGTGTAATATTTTTCTGAGCCTTTTAAGCGTAGTAATTTTATTTAACGATGCATGCCTAGAATTCGCTACAGAGTAATTATGCATTTTAGTCTTATAAATTTATGTGATTAATTTGTTTTTAATATGTAAATGAATAAATGTTTAAAGTTTCCCCTAGTCTAAATGATTCAGGACAGTTTCCCTTACAAGGGAAATTCCCCATCGCACCCTCCTCAGATATGATGGTAAAATGGCCCGATGGATAGCCCGTCATAAACTGAACACAGATCAAGCATGAAAACAGGAAGAAGGTGTACTGAATTGTCAAAAAGATGCAAAATAGAAACAGTGAACAGTACAGGCACAAGATGTGCGACTTCGAGGGAAATGAAAGAACTACGGCGTAGTGGTTGTGTGCTCGCGGTGTCGGACTGCAAAACGCCAAAGATCTGTCTTCAAATCTCACTCGTACCCCACCTTATTTCCCACAAATTTACGAACTGTCCGTCCGATCATTGACGTGTGTGTTTTCCTCCTGTAAACTTGGCAATTGTCATACTACACACTGCTTATAGAATATGAGTCATGTGGTAAGAATATACTACCGTCGCAAGTAAATCTGTGAGAGCAGGCAAGACTCCGCATAGACCTTTCACAGCACCGAGCGAGGTGGCGCAGAGGGTAGCACACTGGACTCGCATTCTGGAAGACGACGGTTCAAACCTGCGTCCATCCATCATGATTTAGCTTTTCCATGATATCCCTAAATAACTTCAGGCAAATGCCGGGATGGTTTCTTTGAAGGGGCACTACCGACTTCCTTCTTCATCTTCCTTTCTTCCGGTGGGACCGATAAAGTCGCTGTTTGGTACCCTCTCCCAAATCAACCAACCAACCAGTCTCTCACAGTAATGAAAACAACAAATAAACGGGTATGAATTATGTTACAACAATGGAACCGAAGAGTGCAAACTTCCGTAATGGAACGAGTCATAAGATGTCGTACTTGCGTGGAGCACATAGGAGGTACGTACGTCTGGAGATCCCTTCATTACACGTCGCTGTTGCAAACGGATCTTACACAAGGACACAGAAACAAATTTGAACACAGCGAATAGATGCCTCAATGATCGGACAGACAGTTCATAATTTCTTGAAAAAAAAAGAAAAAAAAAGAAACGAGGCGCGATGGAGATTTGAACACGGATTTCCCTCTTCGCAGACAAACACCGTGACCACAAAAAACACGACGCCACTGCGATTCAAATTCGCTCGATGTCGCACATCTTGTGCTTGGACCGTTCATTGTTTCCGTTTTGCCTGTTTTGTCACAGTTCAGTAAACCTTCTTCCTCTTTTCATACTTGATGTGTGTTCAGTTTTTGACAGGCTATCCACTGGCCCATCGTACCACTAAATATGAGTGGGATGCGACCGGGAATTGCCCTTATTAGCATTCGACAAGTCTTTAGCAGGTATTCTGGATGTGGCATCAGTTGTCTCCGCACAGGTCAAGCAGTTCCTGCAAATGACAGGCTGGTGGTTTGTGGGTGTTAAGCTGCACCCAATAGCGTCCCAGATGTGTTCCATCGGGTTCATATCAAGTGAATTTGGTGCAATGAGTTCATTACCGCACTCCTTGAACCACTGTAGCACAATTCTGGTCTTGTGACAAGGACAGTTATCCTGTTGGAAGATCCCATCACATTCGGAGAAGACATCAAGCATAAACGGATGCAAGTGGTACGCAATAATGTTTACGTCGTCCACAACTGCCATTTAGTGTACTAATATTACTACAAGTCCCATGGAAACCGAGTGGATATACCCCATAGCATAACACCACAGTTTAATAAATACAGCCATGACACACTCTGGTGTGAAAGTTGTTACTGTTCAACAGCTGGAGCGACACTAGCGCTCCAAGCGGTGACAAAGCGAAAGATCACATACGTCGTAAGTATAATGTTTGTCTTTAATTATTTTTAACTTAATTAACGGAATAGTTGTTATACTTTTACGGTCCATACGTTAGAAGGTTACCAAGAGACATAAATTGTCGTGAAATACATTTAAAAACAACCGAATCACGTTGATTCGGTGACAAAAGCTGCAACTCATTCACTCGAAATACTTTCGAATATGTTTAAAATGGTTCAAATGGCACTGAGTACTATGGGACTTAACTTCTAAGGTCATCAGTCCCCTAGAACTTAGAACTACTTAAACCTAACAAACCTAAAGACATTACACACATCCATGCCCGAGGCAGGATTCGAATCTGCGACCGTAGCGGTCGCGCGGTTCCAGTCTGTAGCGCCTAGAACCGCTCTGCCACTCCGGACGTCTCGAATGTGTCTATATTTGCAGATTATTCCGGTGAAAGAGAATGTAAACACATTTCATGCATGAGCAGGATAAATTTCTGTTCTTGTCTGTTGTTATTATCATAGGCATTTTCCTTGACACTTAAAAACTTTGACTCGACTTCCTTGTTCACGAAAAAAATGCTCAAATGTGTGAAGTCTTATGGGACTTAAGTGATAAGGTCATCAGTCCCTAAGCTTACACACTACTTAACATAAATTATCCTAAGGACAAACACACACACCCATGCCCGAAGGAGGACTCGAACCTCCGCCGGGACCAGCCGCACAGTCCATGACTGCAGCGCCTTGTTCACGAAGATTTTTGCAAGTATAATTACTTTTCCTTCGAAAGCGAATGTGTTGAAGATTCTTGCCGTTTGTTCAAATGGCTCTGAGCACTATGGGACTCAACTGCTGTGGTCATCAGTCCCCTAGAACTTAGAACTACTTAAACCTAACTAACCTAAGGACATCACACACATCCATGCCCGAGGCAGGATTCGAACCTGCTCTTGCCGTTTGTGGACCAGCTTCAGCAAGAATTGTGGAACTGACGTCTCCTGTGTTGGGAAACAGTTTTATTGCTTTTGACGATTTGTTATCACATCTCTGCGGTTTTCCTTTAAGCTACAGTTATGGTGGCTTTTTTGAAACGTTAAATAATGTAGGTATTACACTCTATTTTGCTTTCTTACTTTACACACTCGCTAGTATGGCGGAAAGTGTAGCGAACAAAATTTTGCTTTGTTGGATAGATATGCGACGACTTTCAGTAAAAGGTGTTTAGTAACAATTTTTTGTTAATAAAGGAAAACGACATCACTCAGTAATTGTTTGTACGTTACTAGAGAATCGTAAACTGTCCTATTATGCATCTTTTTGTATCTTCCAGGGGCCTTAGGAAACTAAATAATCACAAATGTGGTGTCACTTTTCAGTTATTGTCGATTTTTATGACACTGCTTACACTCCCTATTATAAAAGCTAAGTTACAAATCCATATAAACGTTGGTATTTGCACCCATCCGCTATCGTATTCAGAAGTGTCGCTTCGTGGCCGCTTGTAGCGGTGCTGTCGCTGGAGTAATAAAAATCAGACGGAGTGTCACGACTGTTACGTCAGACTGATAATACTCACAAGCTGCGACATTTTTGCGGACTGAACAGTGACCCGAATATAGAATAAATTTCCTCTAGTTCACGTCTATGGTCACAAATTTTTTGTCGTTAGTCTACCCGTTCAAGTCTATAATGGCTATCTTCAGATCTGTTGTATAAAACATGTCCTAATACAAGGGCAAAAATAAAAATCACTTACGTGTTTGGAGTAAACCTTTTTTATTTTTCGACATAGTCTCCTTTTAGACTTATAAACTTCATCCAACGCTGTTCTAATTTGTTGATCTCTTCCGAATAATAGGAATTGTCCAAGTCTATAAAATAGCTATTAGTTGCTGCAATCACCTCTCGTTTGAATAAAATCTTTGTCCTGCCAGCCATTTCTTCAAATTGAGGAACAAATAGTAGTCCGAGGGAGCTAAGTCTGGAGAACAGGGGGGGGCGGATGTAAAGCGAGTTAATTTTGCGACCACAACGGCTGAGGTGTGTGCTGGTGCATTGTCGTGATAGAAAAGGTCTTTTTGTTGTCAAATCGCCGGGGTTTTTCTTGCATCTCGGTTATCAAACTGTCCAATAACGATGAATAATATTCACCTGTATCAGTTTTACCCTTTTCCAGATATCTGATGAGGATTATCCCTTGCAAATCCCAAAAGTCAGTCACCATAACCTTTGCGGCCGAAGGAATGGTCTTCGCCTTTTTTGGAGTAGATTCTTCCTTGATAAACCATTGTTTAGATTGTTGTTTGGTCTCATGAGTATAGTAATGTATCCATGTTTCATCCACAGTGATGAAACGACGCTTAAAGTTAAAGTCCTGCGGATTCTTCATGAACAGCTGCAAACCATCCTTGCAACACTTCACACGATTCCGTTTTTGGTCAAGCTTTAGCAGTCGCAGAACGCATCTTGCGGATAGCTTTCTCATGTCCAAATGTTAATGCAAAATATTATGTACCCGTTCATTCGAGATGCCCACAGCACTAGCAATCTCACGCACCTTAACTCTTCTTTTATCCATCACCATATCATGGATTTTATCAATGATTTAGAGAGTCGTAACCTCCACAGAGCGTCCAGAACGTTCAGCACCACTTGTGCCCATGTGGCTACTCCGAAAATTTTGAAACCACTTATAAAGTGTTCTGATCGAAGGTGCAGAGTCAACGCAACGTTTATCAAGCTTCTCTTTAGTCTACTGAGGCGTTTTGCCTTTCATAATGTAATGTTTAATCACCAAACTAAATTCTTTTTCGTCCATTTTTGACATTCACTCGACTTCCTTGATTCACACGAATGCCAAACACAAAGAAATAGAACAATGTGGCTGAAACTTGGTGTGCGTTCTTTCCAAAGATGCTACTAACTAAACATGACCTCGATACGCGCCGGTGGTGCCATCTCTCGGACATTGCACTGAGTTTTCAGACGCCCCTCTTATACTGGTGGCATAGGGGCGAAGGCGTAATGGCTCCAGTATATTAGGTCATGTTTTTATAAAACAGATCTGAATATGGTCATTATAAACCGAAACCGGTAGTCTGTTGACAAAAAACTTGTGACCACTGACGTGAACTATAGGAAATTTATGTGATAATACTGCCCTAGTGGCCCGCGTACGTAGTGTGGTGCATGTTCCGAGCAGCTGTTGCCTAGATGACCATATATGCGGAGACGACCATCAAGCGGCAAGTTTTCACTGAATCACAGTCCAATCTCGATGATCCTGTTCTAACTGCGAACTCGTAGTGCAGTGGAACCCCATGTTCAACGATATGCGCTGGACGGTGTGCTCCATCAGCACTGCACCCTGCCACAGGTCTCACCGTTTCCTGCTTTACGGAGCATACAGTCTCTGCGTTCTGTGTAGCGTGGATGTCCAATACCTTGTCGCATAGCCGGCCGCTGTGGCCGAGCGGTTCTGCCGGCACGGTAGCTCAGCGTGTTCGGTCAGAGGGTTTATCTACCCTAAAAAACGGAACAACGAACAACCTGAACGAGAGTCATCGGACGTCCACCACGAACAAATTCAACGAACAGTATAGAACAAAATGAGATTTAAAAAAAAGGTTCTAGGCGCTTCAGTCCGGAACCGCACTGCTGCTACGGTCGCAGCTTCGAATCCTGCCTCGGGCTTGGATGTGTGTAATGTCCTTAGGTTAGTTAGGTTTAAGTAGTTCTAAATCTAGGGGACTGATGACCTCAGATGTTAAGTCCCATAGTGCTTAGTGCCATTCGAACCTTTTTGAAACTTGTCGAATTCTCATGGTTTCACCATCCTTCAATCACATTGCATAGATTCTCACGACGCTATGGCGCAAACAGTTGACGACCTTCACTATCTGAGATATTAGTTCCCGAGCGCCGAGTCATAACACTCTGTCCTTTTTAAAACCTCTTATTTCACTGGATGTCCTCATTCCCCAAATCTTTGAGGACCTCCATACTATGAATCTACTGAATAAATAATGTATCCTATCTAATCTTACCCGTGTTTTGTCACGAAAATTCAATTCGCCACTCTTATCGGACCATCTTTGTGACTAGATTCAGGATCTGTTGGCAGTGAGAACTGAACAAGTCGTTTTTAACGGATCGAAATATTCTGTATGTAAGTAGCATCGAGAATACCCTTGGGAGCTTGTTACAGGGCCTTTACCGTTCACAATATACAGGCTATCCAGCAAATGGTGCGACAAAATTGGAGGGGTTGTAGATGGTATCATGAGGAACAAGTTGAGAATAGGCACCTGTGTCCGGAAACGTCATCCAACGACGCTACAGAGCGCCAAAGTTACAGGCACCGGTGAATCCGACCAGGCCACCCCATCGGCAGCAAAAGTGACTTTGTACGCTGACGGACCATAGATGGAACGTCCCGCAGTGTTTGTTATTCAGCGATCGCGTCTAATTGCCGTGATTGCCTGAAGAGAAAATGGAGCTAGCTGCTGCTTAGAAACGCCTTGTCCCCTAGGACTGCAATGCTCTGTTGTCTCGGTCGATAACGGATTTGGACAAAGGTTTCCATTCTCAGTTTATTTTTCTTCTGGAACCCTCTAAAATATCCAGTGGTGTACAGGAGAAAAATAAACTGCAGATGGAAACCCGTGTCTGAAATCATCATCAACCAAGTCAACAGAGCATCACGTTCACAGGAGACAAGACCTTTATACTGAATAACGAAATACATTTCGAGACGTTCCGCCTATGATACGTCAACGCGCAAAGTCACGTTGTAAGTAGGCTGTTTAAGTTTTTATGTTTGTAACGCCACGTAGCGCTCTGTATGAAAAAAACTGACTGTGCTGTGTGCAGTCTGTGGCTGTATGGCCACAGATGCTTCAACGTTTCCAGCCAAAGAAGTGGCCTAAAGGCAGGCGCCGGCGCCTGTAACTTAAACGATCTGTCCCATTCCAGACACAGGTTCCTATCCTTGAACTGTTCCTCAAGACACTCTTTACAACCATACAAAAAATGGTTCAAATGGCTTTGAGCACTATGGGACTTAACTTCTGAGGTTATCAGTCCCCTAGAACTTAGAACTACTTAAACCTAACCAACCTAAGGACATCACACACACCCATGCCCGGGGGAGGATTCGAACCTGCGACTATAGCGGTCGCGCGGTTCCAGACTGTAGCGCCTAGAGCCTCTCGGACACCCCGGCCGGCTACAACCGTACAATGAAGGCTTTTACGACCGGATGTTTCAGCTGCCGAGAATTCTTCCGGGTTGTATGGCCGTGGTCCATGGAACCCTTCTATCCCTGACGTTTCGCCCAAAGCTACGTTGGACATCTTCGGAGGTGCTCCTGGTTGACCTGAGTCTTGCCGACTGACGAGTCGGACGTCGAAATACGGCCTAAATACCGTGGAAAGTGGGCGGGGTCTGGATTTGACGTGATAGCAGAGATAAACCTTGTCAAGGATAAAATATAACTATCGATCATAGTACGTCAAAGCTAAAAACTTCTCATCGATTCTGTAGCGCCACTGTCTATATATCGCTGAGTTTCATAACTTCTTCTTTTCTGTTAAAATTATCCCAATGTTTATATATTTCGATGGCGTCTCTATGTAGCCTTGGATAATAGTTCGTCATAGTACATAAAACTTCAGTTTCCGAAAATTTCACTATGTGATCACCTGACTGAAGAGATGTTCCACCACGTCTGACTTGTCTGTTTTCCCTAGTCAGCAAAGAATTTTATGTTCCTTCAACCATGTATTCACACTTCTCTTTGTAGTTCCAATGTAGCCCCTACCACATGTACACGGAGTCTTGTATACACCACTTGCAGACAGAGGGGGACGTTTGTCCTTAACGGAACGAAGTGCTTCTCCTGTTTTCTTAGTTGATCTGAAAATCGGTCAAACGTTATGTTTCCTTAAAATCTTGCCGATCAAATCGACAAGATTTTGAGAAAACATAACGTTCGACAGATTTTCATATTTTATCCTTGACAAGGTTTATCTCTGCTATCACGTGAAATCCAGACCTCGCCCACTTTCCACGGTATTTAGGCCGTATTTCGACGTCCGACTCGTCAGTCGGCAAGACTCAGGTCAACCAGGAGCACCTCCGAAGATGTCCAACGTAGCTTTGGGCGAAACGTCAGGGATAGAAGAGTTCCATGGGTCACGGCCATACAACGCGGAAGAATTCTCGGCACTCTTTACAACCCCTCGATGTCTGTCGCACATTTCTCGGGCACTACGTATATAAATAGTGGGTAACGTCGGAAGTTCTGTGAGATTGCTCACAGGTCATATTGTTGTTCACAGGAACACTGCAACATCAGAATAATGTAGCGAAATGCAGTAAAACCCGCAGAGAACCGACGCTTGTAGTAGCAATTTGCAATTGGTTTTAAACGCGAATAAATTTAGCGTAAATAGACCGTAGGGGCTATTATTTTACGAGTACATTATTTGCAATCATGACTGGCCATTAAAATTGCTACACCCCGAAGATGACGTGATACAGACGTGAAATTTAACCGAAAGGAAGAATAAGCTGTGATATGCAAATGATTAGCTTTTCAGAGCATTCACACGAGGTTGGCGCCGGTGACGACCCTTAAACGTGTTGACATGAGGAAAGTTTCCAGCCTATTTCTCATACACAAACAGCAGTTGACCGGCGTTGCCTGGTGAAACGTTGTTGTGATGCCTCGTGTAAGGAGGAGTAATGCGTACTATCACGTTTCCGACTTTGATAAAGGTCGAATTGTAGCCTATCGCGATTGCAGTTTATCGTATCGCGACATTGCTGCTCGCGTTAGTCGATATCCAATGACTGCTAGCAGAATATGGAATCGGTAGGTTCAGGAGGTTAATACGGAACGCCGTGCTGGATCCCAACGGCCTCGTATCACTAACAGTCGAGATGACAGGCATCTTATCAGCATGGTTGTAACGGATCGTGCAGCCACGTCTCGATCCCTGAGTCGACAGATGGGGACGTTTGCAATGCAACAACCATCTGCACGAACAGTTCGACGACGTCTGCAGCAGCATGGACTATCAGCTCGGAGACCATGGCTGCGGTTACCCTTGATGCTGCATCACAGACACAAGCGCCTGCGATGGTGTACTCAACGACGAACCTGTGTGCACGAATGGCAAAACGTCATTTTTTTCGGATGAATCCAGGTTATGTTTACAGCATCATGATGGTCGCATACGTGTTTGGCGACATCGCGGTGAACGCACATTAGAAGCGTATATTCGTCATCGCCATGCTGGTGCATCACCCGGCGTGATGGTACGGAATGCCACTGGTTACACGCGTCGGTCACCTCTTTTTCGCATTGACGGCGCTTTGAACAGTGGACGTTACATTTCAGATGTGTTACGAGCCGTGGATCCACCCTTAATTCGATCCCTGCGAAACCCTACATTTCAGCAGGATAATGCACGACCGTATGTTGCAGGTCCTGTACGGGCCTTTCTGGATACAGAAAATGTTCGACTGCTGCTCTGGCCAGCACATTCCCCAGATCTCTCACCAACTGAAATCGTCTGGTCAATGGTGACCGAGCAACTAGCTCGTCACAATACGCCAGTGACTACTCTTGATGATCTGTGGTATCGTGTTGAAGCTGCATGGGCAGCTGTACCTGTACACGTCATCCAAGCTCTGTTTGACTCAATGCCCTTGTCCAATGAATACCCGTTTATCATCTGCATTTCTTCTTGGTGTAGCAATTTTAATGGACATTAGTGTATTACAACCGTAAAACAGAAGCGTGGGTCTTGAACGACCTGAAGTGGAATAAGTAAATAAAACAAGTTATAGGAAAAATATATGCCAGACTGAGATTCACTGAATGAATTCTAAGGAAATCCATTTTATCTACGAAGGAAATTGCTTTCAAAACACTCGTTCAACCTCTTCTTGTGTGGTATACGTGTCATGCAGGTGGGAGACGCTACAAGAGAAGTGTTGTGCGCGCGATAAGGTTTGCTGCACAAATTCCGAGTGCTTGTGTTCTAAGAACAGTCGGGCAATATATTACAACATCACACGTGGATTTCACGAATGGTCAAGGAAGGGAAAATGGAGGAATTCGAGATCGTACGGAGAGTTATCGACAGTCGTTCTTCCCACATATGCTGGAATAGGACAGTAGGGAATTGCTGTTGTTTCCAGAAGTACAGGGTATATCAAAAAGTATCATCCGATTTGGCACGTCCATATTTCTGAAACTAATAAACATATACAATAAATTTTGTTTTTTGATGAACGAGAAACTCAAAATTTTTTTTCATACCTTTTCATAGGTGTTCAATACGCCCCACTTGAGATGTACACGACATATGTGAATGCGGTATTGAAATTGTTCCCACATTGCAGCGAGCAGGTCACAGCTTCCGCAGTTGCTGTTATTCGATATCTCAGTTCATTCATTGGTTGAATTATTTGGTCCAGTGCGATAGATCCACGGTTAAGCAGTCCTTCGATTTAAAAATTCCCGCACTTCTAGATGCCAGCAGTATGCAAGTGTAGGAAAAGGAAGTTTTCAAGCATATCAAGATATGTGCTTCCTGTAACAATGTTTTCCGGAAAGAAAAATGGGCCATACACCTTTGCCTGTGAAACTGCACAAAACCCATTAAATTTTGGAGGACACCTCTCATGTTGTACAGCTTCATGTGGTTGTTCCGTACCCCATATTCTCACATTATGACGGTTCAATTTTCCATTTAAATGGAATGTTGCCTTGTCACTAAACACTAAGCGTGGAAGAAAACTGTCATCTTCCATCTTGCCAAGAACGAAATTACTGAACTCCACACGTTGTTGTTTGTCACCTTCACGAAGAGCTTGCAGTAGCTGACTTTTGTACGGTTTCATGTGTAAATGTCGACGCAACACACGCGAGACCTCAGGGGCATGTTGACTTGTCGAGCTGCACAGCGAATGGATTCCTACGGACTCCTTGTGAAATTATGGTGGATGCGTTCGACTTCTATGCCAGATATTCGGGGACGGCCCGGCGATTTGTCTTTACACGAACAACCTGTTTCTCGGAATTGTTCATGACCTCGTCTAATGCTCTTTGCTGTAGGAGGATCCACACCATGTCTAATACGAAAGTCACTGTGAGCAGTTATTACTGACCTGCACTGCGCAAAACGTAGGACACAAAACGCTTTCTATTCTCCCATCACCATTTTTACTAGGAATGAAGTGGGCGAGCACTACTGCTTCCTTAGAGGGAACCATGTAAAGCTCGAGAATTTGCCCTTTCCCAACAGTACGTTGTTCTAGCACAAATCTCAAGTAACTTAACAGTTCTGATTTTTTTAAAATCGTATGATTCTTTTTAATACACCCTGTACTTCTCCGTCTCACAACGTCTGCTTGCGGGATGAAGATGCACGTGCGGATACGAAACTGACAATGGTTTTAACATGTACGAGCAGTTCTATGCCCCCTGGTTAAACGATTAGTGGCACTGACCATTAACACGTGAGTAAAAGATTGAACTCTAACCGCCGCCAAATATAATCTCGGGATTTAACGACCAAAAACTTGGGGTGCAAGAGTTCTCCTCATTCTGCCGACAGCGTCCTAATAACAGGGCGGAGAGTGAACGCCAGACGCCCAGGGGGTGGGCTACTGGTTCTTCAGGAGGGACAAACGGCGATTACCAGCGTAGAGACTGGCCCCTGGGCTGGGAACCGTTACATTAACGACGCAAAATGTGTTCAGGGCAAAAGGAAGAAGTAAAAGGAGAGCAAGGGAAGAGGAGGAGATCTCCAAGAGGGGCTGCTCGGGAGGGCGGGCACGGAGCGAACCTGTCGTACCGCAAGTTGGAGAGTTACAAGTCTGGACGCTGCGGAGAGCGTGTAGAATCTGAGTAGATATCTATGTGAACAGAATACAGTTCTATAAAAATATTTTAATGGCTTTCGGTTGACACCATTTAGCCACGTGTAGAGACTATATCAGGACGGTTGATTATACAGGGTGGTCCATTGATAGTGACCGGGCCAAATATCTCATGAAATAAGCGTCAAACGAAAAAACTACAAAGAACGAAACTTGTCTAGCTTGGAGGGCTAAACCAGATGACGCTATAGTTGGCCCGCTAGATGGCGCTGCCATAGGTCAAACAGATATCAACTGCGTTTTTTAAAAAATAGGAACCCCCATTTTTTATTACATATTGGTATAGTACGTAAAGAAATATGAATGTTTTAGTCGGGCCACTTTTTTCGCTTTGTGATAGATGGCGCTGTAATAGTCACAAACATATGGCTCACAATTTTAGACGAACTGTTGGTAACAGGTAGGTTTTTTAAATTAAAATACAGGACGTAGGTTCGTTTGGACATTTTATTTCGGTTGTTCCAATGTGATACATGTACCTTTGTGAACGCATGCTGTTACAGCTTGATGACATGTAAGTACCACATTAATGCAATAGATGCTCAAAATTATGTCCGTCAACCTCAATGAATTTGTCAATACGTGTAACGATATTCCTCTCAACAGCGAGTAGTTCGGCTTCCGTAATGTTCGCACATGCATTGACAATGCGCTGACGCATGTTGTCAGGCGTTGTCGGTTGATCACGATAGCAAATATCCTTCAACTTTCCCCACAGAAAGAAAGCCCGGGACGTCAGATTCGGTGAAAGTGGGGGCCATGGTATGGTGCTTCGCCGACCAATCCACCTTTCATGAAATATGCTATTCAATACCGCTTCAATCGCACGCGAGCTGTGTGCCGGACATCCATCATGTTGAAAGTACATCGCCATTCTTTCATTCAGTAAAACATCTTGTAGTAACATCGGTAGAACACTACATAGGAATTCAGTATACATTAAACCATTTAGATTGCCATCGATAAAATGGGGGCCAATTATCCTTCCTCCCATAATGCCACACCACACATTAACCCCCAAGGTCGCTGATGTTCCACTTGTCGGAGCCATCGTGGATTTTCCGTTGCCCAGCAGTGCATATTATGCAGGTTTACGTTACCGCTGTTGGTGAATGACGTTTCGTCGCTAAATAGAACGCGTGCAAAAAATCTGTCATCGTCCCATAATTTATCTTGTGCTCAGTGGCTGAACTGTACACGACGTTCAAAGTCATCGCCATGCAATTCCTGGTGCATAGAAATATGGTGCGGTGTTGATGTAGCATTCCCAACACTGACGTTTTTGAGATTACCGATTCTCGCGCAAATTCTCTGCTACTGATGTGCGGAGTAGCCGCAACAGCAGCTAAAACAACTACTTGGGCATCATCATTTGTTGCAGGTTGTGGTTGACGTTTCACATGTGGCTGAGCACTTCCTGTTTCCTTAAACTACGTAACTATCCGGCGAACGGTCCGGACACTTGGATGGTGTCGTCCAGGATACCGAGCAGCATACATAGCACACGCCCGTTGGGCATTTTGATCACAATAGCCATACACCAACACGATATCGACCTTTTCCGCAATCGGTAAACGGTCCATTTTAACACGGGTAATGTATCACGAAGCAAATACCGTCCGCACTGGCGGAATGTTACGTGATACCACGTACTAATACGTTTGTGACTATTACAGCGCCATCTGTCACAAAGCGAAAAAAGTTGTCCAACTAAAACATTCATATTTCTTTACGTACTACACGAATGCGTAACAAGAAGTGGTGGTCCCTATTTTTTAAAAAAAAACGCAGTTGATATCCGTTTGACCTATGGCAGCGTCATCTAGTGGGCTAACCATAGAGCCATCTGGTTTCCTCCTTCAAGCTAGACGAGTTTCGTTCTTTGTAGTTTTTTCGTTTCATGCTTATTTCGTGAGATATTTGGCCCGGTCACTATCAATGGACCACCCTGTAGGTAGAAACCCGTACATAAGTACACTTGCTTAACAATTAGAGTACAAATATAGCGAACGAAACTACAGTCAGATCGTACCTTTAAAATCATTGCATAATGTAGTACCCTATCACTACAGTATCCCTGATTCACAATTAAAATCAATTCTGGTTGTAACTGTTTGTAGTGATGTGAAATGGAACGATAACATAGTCTCAGTCTTAGGTATGGCGAGTTACCGACTTGGAATCATTGTCAGGGTACTGGCAATATGCAGTCACTCTACACAGGAGACTGCTTACAGATCACTTGCGCGACCCGTCTCGAAATATTGGCCAAGTGTATGGGTTCAAAAATGGTTCAAATGGCTCTGAGCACTATGGGACTCAACTGCTGTGGTCATCAGTCCCCTAGAACTTAGAACTACTTAAACCTAACTAACCTAAGGACATCAGACACATCCATGCCCGCGGCAGGATTCGAACCTGCGACGGTAGCAGTCGCACTGTTCCGGACTGCGCGCCTAGAACCGCGAGACCACGGCGGCCGGCCAAGTGTATGGGAGCCGTAAGAAATAGAACTAACAGGGGAATATTAAACTTATGCAAGGAATGGCGACTCGAATGGTAACAAGTGTGTTTCATTCAAGGGTGCGCTCCACAGAAATTTTGAAAACACTGAACTGCTTAAATTATCCCGAAAAATCCCACAAAATTTCAAGAACCAGTATATGGCCGAGAATGTAGAGATATCCTGTGCTTCGTATGTATCGTTCTTGTAGGGACAGTCAAGAGAAACAGGACTAATTACGACACAGACAGACGTATTTAAGTTGTAATTCTCTCGCACTCCATGTGTGTGTGGAAGAGACTCTAACATATGATACCGTACTAACTACCTTCTGTCACGTACTTCACAGTGGTTTGCAGAATATGAAGACGTAGATATTACATGGACTTTTCTTAAATAAATACTTTTCCTTTAACTAAGGAGGTATATGATTTTCTGTTCATTTATAACTGTTTTAATGCTGGCAGTTCAAGTCTGCGCAATTTGTAACCATAAAGTTTAGAGGTGTTATCTGGAAGCTTTAAATAGGATGTACGTATTCATTAGCCATGATAATGCACAACGCTTTATATACGAAGGTAATCCCAAAAGTAAGGTCTCCTATTTTTTTATAAGTACATAGCCGTGCTTATTTCTTCAACGGTTTACATCAGTTTACAGCTTGAACATTTGGCTATGTTTCGACATAATCATAATTTATGTTGATGCATTTTTGTAGACGCTGTGGCAGTTTTTGTCTGCCCATTTCATACCAGCTCGCCGCCATGCTGTTCAGAAAGTTATGAACCTCTTCTTTCACCTTATCGTCTTTCACTGCACGTCGGCATCGACCTCTGAACACAAATACGAAGTGTGCACTACTCGTAAACAACCGGCACTGGTACAGGGTGTTTCAAAAATGACCGGTATATTTGAAACGGCAATACAAACTAAACGAGCAGCGATAGAAATACACCGTTTCTTGCAATATGCTTGGGACAACAGTACATTTTCAGGCAGACAAACTTTCGAAATTACAGTAGTTACACTTGTCAACAACAGATGGCGCTGCGGTCTGGGAAACTCTATAGTACGATATTTTCCACATATCCACCATGCGTAGCAATAATATGGCGTAGTCTCTGAATGAAATTACCCGAAACCTTTGACAACGTGTCTGGCGGAATGGCTTCACATGCAGATGAGATGTACTGCTTCAGCTGCTCAATTGTTTCTGGATTCTGGCGGTACACCTGGTCTTTCAAGTGTCCCCACAGAAAGAAGTCACAGGGGTTCATGTCTGGCGAATAGGGAGGCCAATCCACGCCACCTCCTGTATGTTTCGGATAGCCCAAAGCAATCACACGATCATCGAAATATTCATTCAGGAAATTAAAGACGCCGGCCGTGTGATGTCGCCGGGCACCATCTTGCATAAACCACGAGCTGTTCGCTGTTCTAAGGCAGTTTGTACCGCCACAAATTCACGAAGAATGTCCAGATAGCGTGATGCAGTAATCGTTTCGGATCTGAAAAATGGGCCAATGATTCCTTTGGAAGAAATGGCGGCCCAGACCAGTACTTTTTGAGGATGCAGGGACGATGGGACTGCAACATGGGGCTTTTCGGTTCCCCATATGCGCCAGTTCTGTTTATTGACGAAGCCGTCCATGTAAAAATAAGCTTCGTCAGTAAACCAAATGCTGCCAACATGCATATCGCCGTGATCAATCCTGTGCACTATATCGTTAGCGAATGTCTCTCGTGCAGCAATGGTAGCGGCGCTGAGGGGTTGGCGCGTTTGAATTTTGTATGGATAGAGGTGTAAACTCTGGCGCATGAGACGATACGTGGACGTTGGCGTCATTTGGACCGCAGCTGCAACACGGCGAACGGAAACCTGAGGCCGCTGTTGGATCACCTGCTGCACTAGCTGCGCTTTGCCCTCTGTGGTTGCCGTACGCGGTCGCCCTACCTTTCCAGCACGTTCATCCGTCACGTTCCCAGTCCGTTGAAATTTTTCAAACAGATCCTTTATTGTATCGCTTTTCGGTCCTTTGGTTACATTAAACCTCCGTTGAAAACTTCGTCTTGTTGCAACAACACTGTGTTCTAGGCGGTGGAATTCCAACACCAGAAAAATCCTCTGTGCTAAGGAATAAACCATGTTGTCCACAGCACACTTGCACGTTGTGAACAGCACACGCTTACAGCAGAAAGACGACGTACAGAATGGCGCACCCACAGACTGCGTTGTCTTCTATATGTTTCACATCACTTGCAGCGCCATCTGTTGTTGAAAATTGTAGCTACTGTAATTTCGAAAGTTTGTCTGGTTGCCTGAAAATGTACTGTTGTCCCAAGCATATTGCAACAAACGGTGTATTTCTATCGCTGCTCGTTTAGGTTTTATTGCCGTTTCAAATATACCGGTCATTTTTGAAACACCCTGTACCTAGTCCAGCGCGACCCGTGCCTTACATGCGTTGTTGACCGTCCCATTACTGCCACTGTTCACAGCATTTTGCCTGTCCCCTGTACCTCTACATATCGACGGGATGGCTTGTGTCTCTCAGTGATATACGAACAATTTCCTTTTTCGTGCCGACTTTGGTTGGAAAACTGCGGGATTTGTTGCACAATATCGTAGAATATTCCCGCTTCAGCCCTTAAAGTCTCATGACGTTCCGATACGTGGTGACCTTATACACGGCCTTCAAAACGGCGTCTGTAACGGACGTGCGTTCCAAGCAGAGAGCTGTCATTGAGTTTCCTTTTGCAGAAAACCAGAGCATCACATATATTCATAGGCGCTTGCAGACAATCTACAGACACCTGGTAGTGAACAAAAGCACGGTGAGTCGTTGGGCGACGCGCCTGTCATCATCGCAATAAGGTCACGCAAACCTGCGAAAAGGTATGAGCCCTCTGGGTTCCTCGTCACCTAACGGAAGACCATAAAGAGCAACAAGTGTGACCCAATAAAGGATGTGTAAGGGTTATCCCAAAAGTAAAGTCTCCTTTTTTTAATAATTACATAGACCTGTTTATTTCTACAATGGTTTACATCAGTTTACAGCTTAAAACATTTAGCTATTTTTCGACATAATCACCATTTCTGTCGATGCATTTTTGTAGACGCTGTGGCAGTTTTTGTATGCCCATGTCATACCAGCACGCCGCCGTGATGTTGAGAAAGTTATGAACCTCTTCTTTCACCTCGTCGTCGGAGCTGAATTTCTTTCCGGCAAAGTGTTCTTTTCACCTAGGGAATAGTTGATAGTCACTGGGCGCCAAGTCAGGACTATAGGGTGGGTGGGTGATTATGTTCCACTGAAACTATTGCAGGAGGGCAAAGGTTTGCCGAGCGATGTGTGGGTGAGCGTTGTCACCGAGAATGTGTACGCCCTTGTTCAACATTCCTCTTCTCCGGTTCTGAATTGCTCGTTTCAGTTTGTTCACAGTCTCACAGTACCTGTCAGCGTTAATTGTGGTCCCAGAGATTCAGCTCCGACGACGAGGTGAAGCATGATGCTCATAACTTTCTGAACAGCGTGGCGGCGAGCCGGTATGACATGGGCATACAAACACTGCCACAGCGTTCACAAAACTGCATCGACAGAAAAGGTGATTATGTCGAAAAATAGCTAAATGTTCAAGCTGTAAACTGATGTAAACCATTGTAGACATAAAAAGGTCTATATACTTATAAAAAATAGGAGTCCTTACTTTTGGACTTACCCTCGTACTTACACTGAGGTGACGAAAGTCATTGATTGCCTCCTAATATCGCGCCGGACCTCATTTTGCCCAGTGTAGTGCAGCAACTCCACTTGGCAAGGACTCAACAAGTCGTTAGATGCCCCTGCAGAAATACTGAGCCATACTGCCCCTGTTGCAGCCCTAACTGCGAAAGAACTGACCACTCGATTATGTACCAAAAATGGTCGATGGGATTCATATCGGGTGTTCTGAGCGGGTATATCATTCACTCGAGTTGTTCAGAATGTTGTGAACAGTTGTGGACCGGTGATCTAGCACATTGTCTTCCATAAAAATTCCACTCTCTCTCTCTCTCTCTCTCTCTCTTTCTCTCTCCCTCCCCCCCCCCCCCCCCCCACCACACACACACACTCAAACCAAACACTACAGACGTCAAATACACTTCAAACTCGCGCCTCACCCAGCCAAACGCGCCACGAAACAAATGAATACTACACAATACGTAATGGCGGCGAAAACTCTGCCTATGCTTTGAAAAATCGGAGGAAGTGCAGTGTCAAACGACCATAGGTCACGAAATAAGCCTATTCACTGGATTTATTCCTGTGCGGACACCTGAAGAGGCACATGTACTCTACTCCGCCGACGAATGTGGAAGAATTTGTAGCGCGTGTTCATGCTGCTCTGCTATAAAGGAACCAGAGCTGTATGACACGGCAGGTTGCGAAATGTTTGGATATTTTCAGGGAGGTCGCTTTGAGCATCAGTTGTTCTGAGGACAACGTATTGTGTTGTGAAGGTCATGCAGTCATTAATATGGATATTATTATTGTCACTGGTTGCTAATGTGCGACTCAGAACGCTCATATTAGTAAAAATGACAAGTAGACGTTGTGTTACTGTACTGTGCTATCATCTTTAGAATCTCGAAATTGAAATTGCTTTAGTAGTTTTTCTGTCCTATGACAGGTCATTTGTTTCAACTGTCTATTTCTTATTTGTCTATCCACGTATTTGTTATGTTAAGCGTTACAAAATGTTGTAAATTGAGGACACGTGTGACCTAAGAAACGGTGTATATTGCAGTATGAAATGCCACAATGAAATTAGCAAATAAAAGAAAGGGCCTCAACGCAGGATCAAACTATCGACCACTTGCCTGCTATCCCAGAACTCTATCCACTGAACCAAAGGTACAGCCCTACAATGTGTCCTGACACAGGTATTTGCAATACATGTGGATACAGTGTTGCCAGATTTCCCCTCTTAAATGTCTTTTCTGCCGAATGTAGTCGCCGGACGAAATTTTGTGTGAGACCTTTCTTGATCGCTGGCATACTCATTTCCGTTTGTAAATGCATAGTAAATAGAAAAACAAAAATTACGTTTTGCTGTTTGCAGATGAGAAGTTGTAGATTGTGTAGCAGAATAGCTACCAAAATAAATGTCCAATATCATCATGTAAGTATGTAAACTAATGCATATATCCATTCTTTTTTCCAAATAAGCTGTAAACAGAACTTTAACATAATGCTGAAAACAACACACAGTGCATTAGGTCGTTAATACATATCTCAGCTGTGAACTATGAACAAAGGATGTACAATGTTTTACAACAATTATTCATTCACAACTGTAAATATTATGTACAAAAAGTTTCGCTAAATGTTAATATTGAATAACAATTTTAAAGTTAGAAAACAAAAATAACCCACTGAAGAGAGCATAAAAACTGCTGAAACATGTGTTGGTGAAACAAAACAGAAAAAAAGGTGTCTTGCATAAGACGGAATTCCTCATCCTACATTAAGTACAATTTCGGTTGACGTTTTATGCCTGCAGCCAGCTTTAAACATAATTATTCCAGCATATCGAGGGTAGGCTGAATTCACCACCGACTACAATTGTGTGAGTGAGGTACCTATTTGAAATGAAACTCAAGTTTTCTTTGAACTGTTAAGCAACTATATCTTCTGAGTCGGGGGGTTGATAAAACGATCCAACTAATAGTTTAGTTCGATTGTCAAGAATAACCTCTATCCATACTATTTTGCAGGAACTATGTACTCCAATTTCACTACAAGGTAAACTACTTCTGACAACAATAAATACTCCACCACCAACTGTTAGATCGTTTGAAAAAAAAAATCAGTTGAACTTATTTCCGGCTTTAGCCAACTTTCCGTACCTATAACTATTTCAGCTTGAGCGCTGTTCTATTAGGGCTTGGAGCTGTGGTTCTTTCCCAACACAGCTACGACAATTTACAACTACAATACCGATTCTTGCTACAACTACCTTACTGTGTTTCACCTGCTTCCCTTTAGACGGACGCTCTTTCTGTTGTTTCCAGAGACCCTCTAACCTAAAAAAGCGTCCAGTCCGTTCCACACAGCCCCCGCTACCCGTGTAGCCGCTTCCTGTAAGTAGTGGGCTCCTGACCTATTTAAGTGGAACCCAGAAACCTACCACCCGATGGCGCACGGTCACAGGCCCGCCTGAGTCACTGATTTTGACACTCCACGCGGCTCTGCACCAAAGGACCACAGTCGGTTCTATCGACGATGCTGTAGATGGTGAGCTCCGGCTTAATCTCGCAAGCCTTTACCATTTCCGCTAACCGCCCGAAACCAGAGAGAATCTCGTCTGATCCAAAGTGACACACGTGGTTGGTACCAAGACGAGCCACCACCTGCAGCTGGCTGCATCATGTACTCTTCTTGGCACACCCTTCCCACATCCGGAATGACTCCTCCCAGTGTGCACACGGGATGCACAGTGGCTTCCTTCCCCTCCTTGGGAGACATGTTCCTAAGGGCCCCGTTAGGTGCCTAACGTTGGAGCTCCCAGCTACTAGTAAACCCATCCTCTGTGAATGCCCAGACCTTGCGGGCCGAGAAGCTTCCTCTGGAACAGGGTGGACGACTGTATCCGGCTTAGAGACTTGGTCAGCCACAGGTAACTCCCGAAGTCTGTTTGTCAAACGAGCCGGGGAGGCCCCTACAATCGGCCCTTTGGAAAGTCTTTGGCTGACTGCCAGGCCTTGGAATGATCGCCCACTAAACCTCACTGCAGGCAATATCCACGGCGGCCACAGTGGGACGTGTTTGACGTCCCTCGCAACCCCGCGTCCGAGCCTCTGCAGTGATGTTCCTTGACGTCAGCCTCAAAAAGTGTGACGGAAGCCTGGAGCTGTGTGCGAAGGGTCACTAACTGAGCTCGCGTCTGTACACAGCAATCACAGTTCCTATCCATTACTGAAGTCGCTCCTATTTGAAGCTCGTAAAAACATGTAACAAACGAACGGTGTACTCGGCTTATTAACAGAAGGACGGTGGTTTGCAGAGTATAGACGTAGATGTAGATGGAAGTGAAATGTGGACGATAAACAGTTTAGAACTGAATTGGGAGCACAAGAAATTTGTGGCATAACACACCTAAAAGAAGGAATCTGTTGACAGGACACATTCTGAGACATCAAGCAATCACGAGTTTAGTATTGGAAGATAGTATGGGGGTAAAAATTGTTGAGGGAGACCAAGAGATGAGTACAGTAACCAAGTTGAAAAGGATGTAGGTTGTAGCAGCTGTTCGGACATGGAGGGGCTTGCACAGGATAGAATAGCGTAGAGAGCCGCATCAAACCAATCTTCCGACTCAAGACCACAACAATAAACCATAATGTTGAAAGAATAATTATATAAAACAACACAAAACAAAAGGAATTTAATTGAAGATCTTAATCAATAATTTTTATTCTTCATTGATGTGCCTGTGTTGTCCGTAGTTGCTATACAATTCTGTCGTTACAACTACAAGAAAAATGTACGAAAAAGTGTGCTGTGTATATTGTAAAAAATGCGTAGCTCTGCAAAGCAGCGAAAGGTTAGACTATAAATATCAGTGTCGCGAAAGGTTAGACTATAAATATCAGTGTCTATTGAAGAAAGAAACCAGACGAACTAGCACACGGCGTTTCCTGATGTGCGCGAGAAACCAATCAGAAACTACCGTAAGTAAAAACCAACGAACTGTTTATGAACTTTTGTTCGATCTTAAAAACAAATGAAATTTCAAATATTTTTAATTACATATGCTGATGATACTTTACCTCAATAAAGCGAAACGCGTCTGTTGAGAAAAACACGCATTGCTTGTAACGATTGAACAAACACCCTCAGGAACAATAACTATATTGCTACATCTCTTACTGTTTCTCCCTCGGAAGAGTTCGAGGTTTGCAGACTAACTAAAATTATACCTGCATCTAGGCCTAGCTAAGCTATCCTACTTTGCTCCCTCTGATATATATGTGCTTCGGAAATCCTCGTGTCTACTCATATCTATGTGGTTGGCCATTGCCTTTTTAACTTTTTTAATTTTGTTATTTATGTAAATTATATTGTAGTCGGCGGAGGTTCGAGTCCTCCCTCGGGCATGGGTGTGTGTATTTGTCCTTAGGATAATATAGGTTAAGTAGTGTGTAAGCTTAGGGGCTGATGACCTTAGCAGTTAAGTCCCATAAGATTTCACACACATTTGAACATTTTATATTGTAGTCGTGCCTATTATTCTCTATAATGCATGTAACACTTAATGTTTGTCTTGTAAGTTGCTCTTCAGATCTATCGACGTTATTTTGATATTCAGAGCGTCCACTTGACATTAAACGCTGCAAGTTGGGGAGATCTGTCAGGCATTCGATGTACAATCAAATTAACTATAGTCAATACTTTTACATAATTCACAATTGTTTTGCAAATCGCAGTCTAATTGTCTGCATTCCCTTTCTATCTAGAAACAGACAGAACTAAAAACAATATGTTCAGAGAAAACTTTATCTCCACATTCGCACATAGGTGCGTCGCTGCATCCCACTCTATGTATATACACTCCTGGAAATGGAAAAAAGAACACATTGACACCGGTGTGTCAGACCCACCATACTTGCTCCGGACACTGCGAGAGGGCTGTACAAGCAATGATCACACGCACGGCACAGCGGACACACCAGGAACCGCGGTGTTGGCCGTCGAATGGCGCTAGCTGCGCAGCATTTGTGCACCGCCGCCGTCAGTGTCAGCCAGTTTGCCGTGGTATAAGGAGCTCCATCGCAGTCTTTAACACTGGTAGCATGCCGCGACAGCGTGGACGTGAACCGTATGTGCAGTTGACGGACTTTCAGCGAGGGCGTATAGTGGGCATGCGGGAGGCCGGGTGGACGTACCGCCGAATTGCTCAACACGTGGGGCGTGAGGTCTACACAGTACTTGTCGCCAGTGGTCGGCGGAAGGTGCACGTGCCCGTCGACCTTGGACCGGACCGCAGCGACGCACGGATGCACGCCAAGACTGTAGGATCCTACGCAGTGCCGTAGGGGACCGCACCGCCACTTCCCAGCAAATTAGGGACACTGTTGCTCCTGGGGTATCGGCGAGGACCATTCGCAACCGTCTCCATGAAGCTGGGCTACGGTCCCGCACACCGTTAGGCCGTGTCCGCTCACGCCCCAACATCGTGCAGCCCGCCTCCAGTAGTGTCGCGACAGGCGTGAATGGAGGGACGAATGGAGACGTGTCGTCTTCAGCGATGAGAGTCGCCTCTGCCTTGGTGCCAATGATGGTCGTATGCGTGTTTGGCGCCGTGCAGGTGAGCGCCACAATCAGGACTGCATACGACCGAGGCACACAGGGCCAACACCCGGCATCATGGTGTGGGGAGCGATCTCCTACACTGGCCGTACACCTCTGGTGATCGTCGAGGGGACACTGAATAGTGCACAGTACATCCAAACCGTCATCGAACCCATCGTTCTACCATTCGTAGACCGGCAAGGGAACTTGCTGTTCCAACAGGACAATGCACGTCCGCATGTATCCCGTGCCACCCAGCGTGCTCTAGAAGGTGTAAGTCAACTACCCTGGCCAACAAGATCTCCGGATCTGTCCCCCATTGAGCATGTTTGGGACTGGATGAAGCGTCGTCTCACGCGGTCTGCACGTCCAGCACGAACGCTGGTCCAACTGAGGCGCCAGGTGGAAATGGCATGACAAGCCGTTCCACAGGACTACATCCAGCATCTCTACGATCGTCTCCATGGGAGAATAGCAGCCTGCATTGCTGTGAAAGGTGGATATACACTGTACTAGTGCCGACATTGTGCATGCTCTGTTGCCTGTGTCTATGTGCCTGTGGTTCTGTCAGTGTGATCATGTGATGTATCTGACCCCAGGAATGTGTCAATAAAGTTTCCCCTTCCTGGGACAATGAATTCACGGTGTTCTTATTTTAATTTCCAGGAGTGTATTTGAGATACAGACCGTGGCCTGTTAATAGGTGCACCATGTCTCGAGCACTGACACTGTCACTCGTACTGAACCTTAATGCTTGGGAATATACTGCATACCGCCCTTGAAGTACTTCTAGCGTCCTATTGTGCCTGTCAATCGTCTATCCAATAGACTAGCAGGCATCTTTTGTTAGCAGTATGAGCTCCTGTGATATCGTACCCTCGATCATATTGTTCATGGCCTGTACTGACAGTGTACAGATTTAGCCTGGTAACTGATGTTTGAGACGGGTGATACCCTTAGCAGTGCTGTTGATGCGCCCTTGCAAATATACGCAACGAAAGAAAAGCGGTTTAAGTCTTCCTCTTCGTTGCATTCGCAGATAGAAGATGGTGTGATGATGCAATAGAGGTGATATTTTAATCAACCATGATTTTAAAAAATTCACGTGCCCAGCTTAGGCTACGGTACCAAAGTCTAGCTGGAATCGGCTTGTCTGTTGTCCCCTTGTTGTCTGCAAGGCTCTTCGCTCTTTGTAATATTCTCTTATTACGAGTTAGGCCGTGTCCTACGTGGGCGTCAGATGCGAGCGACTTCTGGATACGCGACACTCCAGTGACAAACAGCAACATCGGGCGAAAATCTTGGGTGTCCTGCGTGCGAGCGACCATGACGCGCTACAAGATGGCTGCTTAAAGCTAACCAGCTGTTTCTATAAAACGGCGCCCCTAACCTGTAGAATACTGTAGAGAGGGCATAAGGCTACAGAGTTAGGTCTACTTAAGAAAATAAAGCGAAGAGAAATGCTGTGCGTGAATTTACAAAGGGAGGAATCTCTATGGAGAATGTCTTACATCATCAACTACGAAGATCACCAGACAAATTCTTTGAATACACCTGAATGAGCAGAGGAGCATTCGACAATCTCATCAATAAATTAAATACGTATGTTTTTTTACATGATCAAGAACTTTTAACAGCCAATAAATGCGGACTAATGAGTACAATATAAACATAAGTGTACGGGTTGATCCCACTGAACAAAAGCTAGCTGTGGCGCAGGGGTAGCGTATACAGTTCGTGATTAAGTGTTGGGAAAATGTGCTGGGTTCGATTCTGGGCCATTCTTACATTTGTAATGACCCAGTTCCAATTCTGTATCCTAAGCTTTATGTATACTGTTTACACTGCATTGTTAAGTATATTTTTAAGGTCTTGCCAAAGAACCTGATCTCCATACCTATCCCAGCATATCAAACACATTTAATTGCTAATAAATTACAATGAACCAAGAAATTTTACAGATATTTGATGTTGCGAACGTGGCTCATCAGCAGTCAATGTTAAGGCCAAGCGTTTCAGATACTCTAAGTAGTCTGTAAAATTAAAGTGTACAAAATTTTTGAAGAGAAAGTCAAACATTTTGTGTAATGATTTGTCTAAAAGCATGAAATAAAAAATATTAGGGAAACGTTTGGTGCACCTTATTTTCTGCTCATGATTTCGAGCATCATTCAAAGGCACATTGAACTTTTCTCTGATCTACTTATTTCTTTTACACTAATCATTTCATAAAATATTTGACTGATTTCTTTAATTTTTTAATTTCAAGTTTTATTCAGGAAGCATGATCTTACTGATTGCCTGTTTGCCTCCCTAACGTAATTGATTCGAAAGTAGCCTTTTTGACATTTAAATACCGCACCAGTGTATCTTTGTAAGTGCAAAATAGCTAGGTCTTGAAAGGTCGAAATTTTTGACACTTCATTTACAGGAGCATTTCGTGAAATATTTTTTCCTTTATTAATTAAGTTTTCATTAATTACCCTGATTACTTTCAAGCAGTTAAACATTTTCGTGGCGAACTAGACCTCATGCTGGTCACTTTGATACCCAGTTTACCTGTTTCTCTCCCTTTGGCTATGAAAATTTGGAGAATACCTCATGGTGTAAGTTATAGGAAGTCTTGTTTTCGCTCTGCTCACTCGTTTACAAAAACGTATCGAGTGTTAATCATATGATAAAATAGTCCTTCCTGCGTGCTGTCATATCCAAAATTCGTCGTTTCGATATCTTGAACCTTTTATGAGATACGACGATTTTTACGACTAGGTGATTCCCGAAGTGCGGGAAAGGTTCGGACGCGCTGCTAGCGACCCGTCCGCGGATATAACAACTAATATCTCAAGAATGAAAAGAGATATCATTCCGGTCTCAACTTTAAATACAATTTAGATATATTGGTTACATTCCATACGCAATAATGTATGGGCTGAAATGAACTATGCGGAAAGTCTACTCAATGTGATTTTACGTAATTCATAGCTGCCGTCGCGTCCGCTCCTCTGCTTTGCCGAGAAGACACGTGACTGTCGCTCTGTGTCGCGCGTGCTGCAGCGACAAGATTGAAACACGTTTGAATTCAAACGTCGCCAGTTGCAGCGGGAGATAGGCAGCGACACAGATGTCGCTCAAGTAGGACACTACCGTAACTACCCCTGCGGTTGCGTTTTGTCGCCTGAAGCTGTCGCTTGCTTCAGTCTCTCACATAGGACACGGCCTTAGTGTATCATTTGAATGAAATCTCCTGAGAGCATTATCTATTGTAGCATGTTGTAATAGGTGATGAAATACTGGTTTGCTGATATCACGTCTAAGGGCTCAATCGTCCCAGAGGAAGAGATATAGATCGTCAAGATCGAACAAAGGTCGACTAGCGGGATTAGACTGATCAGGTCTGCCCCTCCTGTACTCAAACAGGTTGAATGCAACTGCTTGGGCGGTGTCTTTTTCCCACGTTCTATTTACATCATCGGTTTGTCAGTCACCAGTGTCGTCAGTGCCTCTTTTCTACTATAAAATACCTATCATTATTTCACAACTACAGCAATACCAAACTGCACAGGCTGTACCTTTACATGATAGCAAATCTTTCTCCCTCTCCGTCTCCACTGCAGCCATACGACTATGGAACAAATTACCTATCAGCCTGTATCTTACCCAAAACCACTCTGCATTCAACAGGAGATTGAAGGTTTATCTTTTATAATCGGCGTGTCTTTCCTCTCTACGCTTTTAAAATCTTTTTCCGTTCCTCATTCCTTTTATTCGCCTCATCTGCTAAGCTTACCCTATTATTTATTTTTCTCTCTTCCACTTATCAGTCAACTTCTCCTCATTAATTCCTTCTGCACTACTGTAATACGTTTCTGTTAGATGCGACTACTTACACTGGACAAGTACATGAAGACGAGATTGCTTAATATTAACAAGACTAACATTTCTTAAATTCCGTCAGTTTATTGCTGTATATTACATGGCCCAGTCACATTAATCT
Source organism: Schistocerca gregaria (assembly GCF_023897955.1). Taxonomy (NCBI): domain Eukaryota; kingdom Metazoa; phylum Arthropoda; class Insecta; order Orthoptera; family Acrididae; genus Schistocerca; species Schistocerca gregaria. The sequence goes on from NC_064924.1 coordinate 483,596,347, forward strand.
GACTACCACCTATGTTCGACGTCAACGTGCTGTAACCACTCACAGACAGCAGGTGAGTGGAGGATACATAAAGCGTGTCGGGGGAACGTGGATAACAGTGCAGTCATTCGTGGAGGTATGTACCGTCCATGCAACTAAATGAAGGCAGTTTGTTTATTGCCATACGCGTTTCGCTTCTTTTATTTGGGAAGCATCATCGGTGGCCTGAAATACATGTTCCCTTTTATACATACAATAAATGTATTATGTGGTAGGTATAATATGCTGCTATATTATATTTTGTCGTGTTTTTCTCTTACTTTTTTGGGTTAGAAGCAACTTTTGTAACACAAGTTCCGTACTGTGAATGTATTGTTCGCTACTGTTTCCAGCGCTGTTAACTCATGTGTGTCATCCTGGAGATGTATTTGTTAGTTTTCGTACCCCAGCTGGCCTATTTCTGGCGTTCTTTCATCCACATTTGTCACATCGTATGTGCCACTTAAACTTTCCATTTTGTGATCAACATGTGAGTGTGTGTGTGTGTGTGTGTGTGTGTGTGTGTGTGTGTGTGTGTGTGTGTGTGTGTATGTGCGCTCGAGTGTGTATTTTGCTCTGTGTATTTTTAAAAAAATATGCGTTTATGTGTGTGTGTGTGTGTGTGTGTGTTATGTCTTTCTTTATTTATTTATATATTTACTTTTTGAAATTTGAATATGAATTTGTGTGTGTGTGTTTTTCTGTGTGCAAATGTATTTTTTAATAATAAATATGAGTTTATGTGTGTGTGTTTCTTGCTGTGTGTAAATGTATTTCTTTTTTTATTATTTAAATAATAAATCTGGGTTTGTGCGTGTGGCTTGGGAGGGGGGACGAAAGAGAGAGAGAAGAGGGGAAGGAGATTCATCACTTATTTATCCTGGTTACATTTCGGTTTGTTATTGTTTTTGTGGCTAGCATGATCAGAGAGTTATTGTTTATATGGATTTGGTCGTTCAGTACCTTCTTTTCCATTGCAATGGCGCTTTGTATATGAAAGTTTCCTTGCAATGTCAGGAGCTTTTGTTGTGATTATTCAGTCTGATATCTGTCATGTCACATTCCATAATGGATGATTCATGTCCATGTTTTATCAGGTGTTCGGTGAAGTAGAATGGCTATTTTCATATTTCCAACTTCTTATAAGTTGTTTATGGCTAGGTTTAAAGTTCCTGCTTGTCATCTCCAGATTTACTGATTTACATCCTTGGCTCTCAAGCCGGTATGTACCTGCTCCTTGGTATTTATCTGGTTTGTCTGTTATTTGGAAATGTCATTGAAGTATGTTTCTTGTTCTGTAAGCTATGTGCAATCCTTGTTTCCTTAGTATATTTGCTATCTTGCGTGTTGCTTTGTGTTTGTATGTGAGAGTGTATCATTTTTTCCCGTTATTCATGTCATGTGCAGTCGCTGTTGTAATGCGAAAACGGAGCGATTAATCTGATTCCCAAAAGGGCAAGATCATTCAATTTCGGGCAAAGGTTGGAAGCATTTCCGAAACGGCTAAGTTTGCAAACTGTTCTCCTGCCATTGTGGTTAAAGTGTACCGTACACGGCAAAATGACACTGTCCCAAATCGGCGCCGAGGCGATTGTGGTACACCACGGACCATAGATGATAGAGGTGAACGAAGATTGCGAGATGTGTACGTTCGAATAGACGTGCAGCTGATGAGTAACAGCTAACCCCAGAGATGAACCAAGGGGTTACCAAGCGTCTTCTTAACGACCGTTCAGAGGATGTTGCTGCGTGTGGGCCTCAGAAGCAGCACCTGATTAATGCACCCATGTTGACAGCTGTCCTTCGGCGACGAAGGCTGGGACTTGCACGCCAATGCCGCAACTGTACGTCCACTGAGTGACAGATACTCTGTGGCGTATATGGCGTGTACGGGGCGAAACATCTGAAAGCCAACCACGCAACAGTGTCATGTTCTGGGATATGTTTTCGTGGTGTCCCCCGTGTGATCGCGTCATTCTGGGACGTACAGTGGATCAACACAAGTATGCATGTATCCTTGGGGACCATGTTCACTTCTGCACGCAGTTTGTTTTTCCTTGGCAAGAAGGTATCTACCAACAGAACAGTGCAATGTGTCACTCTGCTTGTACTGCATATTCGTGGTTCGAAGGCCGCCGGGATCACTTCTGTCAATTCAAAATGACACTTTTTGATACTTATCGTTAAGCATGCCATATGCATTACTTGGAACGTTCCTTGTAGCCTCTGTGTGTGCTCCTTCAGAGCTTATCATCTTAGCAGGCCACAAACTGACGTGGTTTGAGGCCTGTTGACACCCTAATCTAACAATTATTGAAATGTGACCGGTGCATCGTTAAATACAAAAGGTATTCTATTGATGATCTTCTGGAACTACTTCCAACTGGCGGTAACCACTTCTTAGATACATGACGATAATGATGATGATGAGGTCCCATACTCCGAGGAGCGTACGGGACGATGCGGGAAACCCGCACCGCCGACTAGGCAAGGTCCTAGTGGAGGTGGTTTGCCATTGCCTTCCTCCGACCGTAATGTGGATGAATGATGATGATCAAGACGACACAACAACACCGAGTCATCTCGAGGCAGGGAAAAATCCCTGACCCCGCCGGGAATCGAACCCGTGACCCCGTGCGCGGGAAGCGAGAACGCTACCACAAAACCATGAGCTGCGAACTTTAGATACATAATTTGAGTCAATGTAAGTATTTTTCAATTTAGATACATAATTGAAAAATACTTACATTGACTCAAATTATCTAATGTTTTGCAATATTCGGCACAGGATATGCATATGTAATTGTTCTGATATTTAAATAATGGTAGTTGCAACAGAACCTATATTTCTTCATCCCATACAACGTGTTTTTAGGTGCAATTACAACTAGTGCTTTACAAAGCTTGGATAATGCTGTCATTAAGATGTTGATTGCAAATGGTGAGGAACACGATAGAGTTTCCTATAAACTGGCTATTTGTCCCCCGTTGGGGTTCTGTGTTCTTTGATGTGATCACCGACAATGTTCCACTTAGTTTTGCTTTCTTTTTTCTTTTTGTTGTTGTTAGTCTTCTGACTGGTTTGATATGGCTCACCATAAATTCCTCACCTACACTAACTTCTTCACCTCAAAGCAAAACTTTAAAAGAAATAATAGTTCCATTTTGTGCCACCAGTTGAAAATATGGCGGTGTAAGCAGTCAGAATGTTGAATACGTGCAGCACATGCCACAAATTCTGCAGACAGCGTCTCTCCTAAGATCAACAGTTCAGAATAATTTGCGGCACGTTTGCAGAGGTATCTATACAAGATTCAGAACGTGCACCAAATGAAGTCCTAAGCTGGCTACAACTCTGTGACTTTGCCCTTTGCTCTTTGAAATACATGGAACTGGATGACATGTGGCTGGGTAATATTTTATGAACAGATGGTGGGCCATTGTACTCAGCAAGGTGCTCTGAATGCACAGAAATCTCACATGCGAGGTTGTATCCGGTCACATGTTGTACAGAAACATCCACTGCACTCAGCTCATGTGACTGTGTGGTGTGGTTTCACAAGCTACTTCATTCTCAGTCCGTTTTTCTCCCAGGAGATGATACCTCATGGGCCTACTAAGTGTGCAGTGACATCGGCAGGTTATGAGAACCTCCTTGTGCAACACGCGATTCCAGCTTTGCAAGAGCGCAACTTATTCCACACCACTATTTTCATGCAAGATGGGGCGACACCACATGTTGCTTGCCAGGAGAAAGATTTGCTTGGAGATAACCTTCGGTAACGACCGCATCATCTCTAGCTGATTTCAAGATGTGTGGCCTTCCACATTCCTCGACCTAAATTAATTTGACTTATGGTTGTGGGGATATGTGAAAGATCCTCTCTATCAGGGATGTATCCGGACTTCCGATCTGAAGGATAGCATACATATCACTCTGATTACAACGGCTATGATGCGAACAATTGTCGATCATGCAGAATATTTCTGAGTCGGGAGACCGTATTGGACACATGTCGCGATTTGTGACCACATCCAAATAGACGTTCCAGGATCACCCTTATCAAGTGTTTGATCATTTCTTCCCTTTTCCCACACATCACCTTCTGAATGCTTACAGCGCCATACTTTTACCTGATGGCAGGAAGTGCAACTATAATTTTTTCAGCATACTCCGCGAGTGCACGGATTAATTAACATTCCTATGACATCTCAGCGACCTCCGATGTTTACAGCCTACACTGCAGCACTAGGAACACCGTCAGTTTAATCATAACCTACCAGTATATCAAACTGTGTGCAGATGTACATCACATAACGAGTGTTAAATTATTTTTTACCCGCCCAGAACTGATTTTCATCATCGATATCAGTATGAGGTGTTTACAATCATAAGTACAATATTGTATTCATTGTGACATGAGAGCAAACAGCCAATGAATATCATAGCGAGGAATTTCTTGCTAGGACTGAAACACATCCTTTGATCGTTCATGAATATTGCTGTCTGCAGGCTAGTATGAAAGTGTATCTGTTCCCATAGCATCCCAGACTTGCTCTATGGATGGAAGATCAGGGGACCAGAAGGCTAATTGAGAATCTGTACATTCCTAAGGCATCTGCGGTGTGAAGTGCAAAGTGGGATACCGCATTATCCTACTGGAATATATCATTTGGAACCCTGCTCATGAAGGATATGACAAGAGGGTTTCCGCACACTCGTCCTTTAACAATTGCAAATCAGACCTGTTGTCATATCCTATAGATCTGCACCCCATGATAGTAAGAGCTTGACAGATATGGGCTTCGAGAATGGCTGCTTTCTGTGACCTTTCATTAGGTTGTCTAGGGAAACGTTGGCGTCGATCTGATCGCTACGAACAAAAGCGAGGTTCTTCACTGAACACCAGCAAGTGCCGCCAAAGTCCCAGTTGGCTTTGCCTCTACACCAGGTAAGTCGCTTTTGTCTGTGGTGTAGTGTCAGCGGTAAATATTGCAAGAATACTCGTACACTCAGTCCAGATTCCAGCAATCCATTTCTTAGTGTTCGTAGTAGTCTGTGGTAGTGATAAAGTTGTTGCCATTCGTCTATTCGAGAGACAGTTGAACAATCCTAGATTCTTCTCGTGGTGTACTGCTTTGGAAGGACTTGTGCCTGTTTTTTTCAAGCTGTTGCCCAGAAACCTTTTTGTCACCACTCCTTCTGCAATCACTCCACTGCAGCTAACAGCCTGTGCGGTCTATCATATGATTTAGTTCCTTTTGTAGTGTCACTAGGTTGTGAAATGACGTCTGCAATGTTACTCGACTTTATCCGAGAAATTTTTCTAATGGAAGTTTATCCTGGTTCACGGTGATATAGTCTAAGACGAACATTTATACAACGTATATTCCCAGGTAAAAACTTTCTAAAGCCAAGATCGCATGAATATTTCTTTATTTACAACAACTGGTTTCCACAGACTTTACTGTCATCTTCAAGTGTTCAAACATTTTCGTTATAAAACGTGTTCATTCTGAGGTGGAACCTCAAGATAAGTTGCCATATTAGTTGCTAAAATGTAAGACATTATACAAAGGTTTGTCATAAATAACACATTTAAAATCAGTAAGCACGTTGTGCACATGGCCACGTCCATATACACTATGTGATCAAAAGTATCCGGACACTTCCGAAACATACGTTTTTCGTTTTTCATATTAAGTGCATTGTGCTGTCACCTGCTGCCAGGTACTCCATATTAGCGACCTCAGTAGTCGTTAGACATCGTGAGAGAGCAGAATGGGCCCTCTGCGGAATTGACGGACTTAGAACGTGGTCAGGTGATTGGGTGTCACTTGTGTCATGGGTCTATACGCGAGATATCCGCACTCCTAAACATCCCTAGGTCTAATGTTTCCGATGTGATAGTGAAGTGGAAATGTGAAGGGACACGTACAGCACCAAAGCGTGCAGGCCGACCTCGTTTGTTGACTGACAGAGACCTCCAACAGATGAAGAGGGTCGTAATGTGTAATAGGCAGACATCTATCCAGACCAAAACACAGGAATTCCAAAGTGCATCAGGACCCACCGCAAGTACTATGACAGTTAGACGGGAGGTAAGAAAACTTGGATTTCATGGTCGAGCGGCTGCTGATAAGTCACACATCACGCCAGTAAATGCCAAAAGACGCCTCGCTTCGTGTAAGGAGAGTAAACATTGGAAGAGTGAACAGTGGAAAAACGTTGCGTGGAGTGACGAATCACGGTAGACAATGTGGCGACCCGACAGCAGGGTGTGGGTATGGCGAATGCCCGGTGAACGTCATTTGCCAGTGTGTGCAGTGCCAACAGTAAAATTCGGAGGCGATGGTGTTATGGTGTGGTCGTGTTTTTCATGAAGGGGGCTTACACCCTTTGTTGTTTTGCTTGGCACTATCACAGCATAGGCCTACATTGATGTTTTAAGCACCTTTTTGCTTCCCACTGTTGAAAAGCAATTCGGGGATGGCGATAGCATCTTTTAACACTTGTCCATTACGCACGGCCTGGGACGAAGTGGTTACACGACAATAACATCCATGTAATGGACTAGCCTGCAGAGAGTCCTCACCTGAATCCTATAGATCATCTTTGAGATGTTTTGGAACTCTAACTTCGTGCCAGGCTTCACCGGCCGACATCGATACCTGTCCTCAGTGCTGCACTCTGTAAAGAATGGGCTGCCATTCCCCAAGATACGTTCCAGCACCTGATTGAACGTATGCCTGCGAGAGTGGAAGCTGTCGTCAAGCCTAATGGGGGTCAACACGATATTGAATTCCTGCATTACCAATGGAAGACGCCACGAAGTTGTAAGTTATTTTCACTCAGGTGTCCGGATATTTTTGATCACATAGTGTATGCAGCGCTCAAAGATGACTGTTGTTGTGGTCTTCAGTCCTGAGACTGGTTTGATGCAGCTCTCCATGCTACTCTATCCTGTGCAAGCTTCTTCATCTCCCAGTACATACTGCAACCTACATCCTTCTGAATCTGCTTAGTGTACTCATCTCTCGGTCTCCCTCTACGATTTTTACCCTCCACACTGCCCTCCAATGCTAAATTTGTGATCCCTTGATGCCTCAAAACATGTCCTACCAACCGATCCCTTCTTCTAGTAAAGTTGTGCCACAAACTTCTCTTCTCCCCAATCCTATTCAATACCTCCTCATTAGTTACGTGATCTATCCACCTTATCTTCAGTATTCTTCTGTAGCACCACATTTCGAAAGCTTCTATTCTCTTCTTGTCCAAACTAGTTATCGTCCATGTTTCACTTCCATACATGGCTACACTCCAAACAAATATTTTCAGAAATGACTTCCTGACACTTAAATCTATATTCGATGTTAACAAATTTCTCTTCTTCAGAAACGCTTTCCTGGCCATTGCCAGTCTACATTTTATATCCTCTCTACTTCGACCATCGTCAGTTATTTTACTTCCTAAATAGCAAAACTCCTTTACTACTTTAAGTGTCTCATTTCATAATCTAATTCCCTCAGCATCACCCGATTTAATTTGACTACATTCCATTATCCTCGTTTTGCTTTTGTTGATGTTCATCTTATATCCTCCTTTCAAGACACTGTCCATTCCGTTCAACTGCTCTTCCAAGTCCTTTGCCGTCTCTGACAGAATTACAATGTCATCGGCGAACCTCAAAGTTTTTACTTCGTCTCCATGAATTTTAATACCTACTCCAAATTTTTCTTTTGTTTCCTTTACTGCTTGCTCAATATACAGATTGAATAACATCGGGGAGAGGCTACAACCCTGTCTCACTCCTTTCCCAACCACTGCTTCCCTTTCATGCCCCTCGACTCTTATGACTGCCATCTGGTTTCTGTACAAATTGTAAATAGCCTTTCGCTCCCTGTATTTTACCCCTGCCACCTTTAGAATTTGAAAAAGAGTATTCCAGTCAACATTGTCAAAAGCTTTCTCTAAGTCTACAAACGCTAGAAACGTAGGTTTGCCTTTTCTTAATCTTTCTTCTAAGATAAGTCGTAAGGTCAGTATTGCCTCACGTGTTCCAACATTTCGACGGAATCCAAACTGATCCTCCCCGAGGTCCGCATCTACCAGTTTTTCCATTCGTCTGTAAAGAATTCGTGTTAGTATTTTGCAGCTGTGACTTATTAAACTGATAGTTCGGTAATTTTCACATCTGTCAGCACCTGCTTTCTTTGGGATTGGAATTATTATATTCTTCTTGAAGTCTGAGGGTATTTCGCCTGTCTGATACATCTTGCTCACCAGCTGGTAGAGTTTTGTCATGACTGGCTCTCCCAAGGCCGTCAGTAGTTCTAATGGAATGTTGTCTACTCCGGGGGCCTTGTTTCGACTCAGGTCTTTCAGTGCTCTGTCAAACTCTTCACGCAGTATCGTATCACCCATTTCGTCTTCATCTACATCCTCTTCCATTTCCATAATATTGTCCTCAAGTACATCACCCTTGTATAAACCTTCTATATACTCCTTCCACCTTTCTGCCCTCCCTTCTTTGCTTAGAACTGGGTTGCCATCTGAGCTCTTGATATTCATACACGTGGTTCTCTTCTCTCCAAAGGTCTCTCTAATTTTCCTGTAGGCAGTATCTATCTTACCTCTAGTGAGATAAGACTCTACAGCCTTACATTTGTCCTCTAGCCATCCCTGTTTAGCCATTTTGCACTTCCTGTCGATCTCATTTTTGAGACGTTTGTATTCCTTTTTGCCTGCTTCATTTACTGCATTTTTATATTTTCTCCTTTCATCAATTAAATTCAATATTTCTTCTGTTACCCAAGGATTTCTAGCAGCCCTCGTCTTTTTACCTACTTTATCCTCTGCTGCCTTCACTACTTCATCCCTCAGAGCTACCCATTCTTCTTCTACTGTATTTCTTTCCCCTATTCCTGTCAATTGTTCCCTTATGCTCTCCCTGAAACTCTGTACAACCTCTGGTTCTTTCAGTTTATCCAGGTCCCATCTCCTTAATTTCCCACATTTTTGCAGTTTCTTCAGTTTTAATCTACAGGTCATAACCAATAGATTGTGGTCAGAGTCCACATCTGCCCCTGGAAATGTCTTACAACTTAAAACCTGGTTCCTAAATCTCTGTCTTACCATTATATAATCTATCTGATACCTTTTAGTATCTCCAGGGTTCTTCCACGTATACAACCTTCTTTCATGATTCTTAAACCAAGTGTTACCTATGACTAAGTTGTGCTCTGTACAAAATTCTACTAGGCGGCTTCCTCTTTCATTTCTTAGCCCCAATCCATATTCACCTACTATGTTTCCTTCTCTCCCTTTTCCTACACTCGAATTCCAGTCACCCATTACTATTAAATTTTCGTCTCCCTTCACTATCTGAATAATTTCTTTTATTTCATCGTACATTTCTTCACTTTGTTCATCATCTGCAGAGCTAGTTGGCATATAAACTTGTACTACTGTAGTAGGTGTGGGCTTCGTATCTATCTTGGCCACAATAATGCGTTCACTATGCTGTTTGTAGTAGCTTACCCGCATTCCTATTTTCCTATTCATTATTAAACCTACTCCTGCATTACCCCTATTTGATTTTGTGTTTATAACCCTGTAGTCACCTGACCAGAAGTCTTGTTCCTCCTGCCACCGAACTTCACTAATTCCCACTATATCTAACTTTAACCTATCCATTTCCCTTTTTAAATTTTCTAACCTACCTGCCCGATTAAGGGATCTGACATTCCACGCTCCGATCCGTAGAACGCCAGTTTTCTTTCTGCTGATAACGACATCCTCTTGAGTAGTCCCCGCCTGGATATCCGAATGGGGGACTATTTTACCTCCGGAATATTTTACCCAAGAGGATGCCATCATCATTTAATCATACAGTAAAGCTGCATGTCCTCGGGAAAAATTACGGCTGTAGTTTCCCCTTGCTTTCAGCCGTTCGCAGTACCAGCACAGCAAGGCCGTTTTGGTTAATGTTGCAAGGCCAGATCAGTCAATCATCCAGACTGTTGCCCCTGCAACTACTGAAAAGGCTGCTGCCCCTCTTCAGGAACCACACGTTTGTCTGGCCTCTCAACAGATACCCCTCCGTTGTGGTTGCACCTACGGTACGGCCATCTGTATCGCTGAGGCACGCAAGCCTCCCCACCAACGGCAAGGTCCATGGTTCATGGGGGGGCAAAGATGACTAATGTGTAATAAAAACCACAGTACAAAATAAAATGCACAGTAGCACATCTAATTACGTTAGCTGAACAGGTTCAAATAATTGAAGAGTCACCTTATATGGCGTCTGGCTAACGTAAACAGGTGTGTTGCTGAGCATTTTATTGTGTACTATGATTTTTAGCTCGTAATAATGATCTGTGAGCGCTACGTATATGGCTATGCGTGCAGGGTGCTTTTTGAATTTAATCCTTGTTTATGTCAAATCTTTGAGTGATGTGCTACGTTTTAGCCACTAACATGCCAACTTGTCGTGAGGTTCTATCTTAAAATAAACACTTTTCATAAGAATAATTTTTAAAGACCTGATGATGGCAGCAAAGACTGTCTAAACCGCTTGTTGTAAATAAAGAAACATTTATGCGATCTTGTCTTTAGATAGTTTTAACCAAGTAAAACACATAGCTCCTTCTGATTTTTCGGCAAGAGAAAATTCTGTCAAGTATATTATTTTTTGTTCTAATCTTAGTTCAACTGCCTTGCGCAATCGCCTCCTAACGAGTCACATATGATGCTGTCCAGTCTCAATGGCTTATCGAAATGCAGTCATTGCGACAACTCTTCATCAATTTGTCTACTGAACACGGGGTTATTTCCTTTAAAGATGAGCAGGGTGACCTGTTGGGTCTTCAGCACGGCCATTCTTTCTACCTAAAAAGCAATTTTGATACTTACCCCAAAAACATGGTTAATCACTACCATTTCTCCTCAGATTTTATTTGAATGTGCATGTGAAATGGTTTGTCCTTTCTATTTAGGTACCGAACAGATTTAACATTACAACCGGCAGAAGAATTTGACGTTTTTTTCAGACGCTCTCCGAGCATGCGTAAATTTCCACATCATCTCCTTCTCCATCAAACAGCCTGCGCTTCACCAACACATCAAATGTAGGAGAATCTTCAGCCAGCACAGCCTGGCCTTAGAAGACCTCGGCACCAAGTGGTAACTGTGTATTAGCAGACTGTATGTAAGTATACACTGAGGTGACAAAGGTCATGGGATACCTCCAAACATCTTGTCTGACCTCCATTTGCCCGATGTAGTCCAGCAACTCGACATGCCATGGACTGAAAAAGTCACTGGAAGCCCCGTGTAGAAATATTGAGCCATGCTGGAATGAGATTTTCACTCTGCAGCGGAGTGTGCGCTGATATGAAACTTCCTGGCAGGTTAAAACTGTATGTCGCACCGAGACTCAAACTCGGAACCTTTGCCTTTCGCAGAGAAATTCTGAAAAGTTTGGAAAGTAGGAGACGAGGTACTGGCAGAAGTGACGCTGTGAGGAGGGGGCGTGAAACATGCTTGGGTAGCTCAGATGGTAGAACACTTGCCCGCGAAAGGCAGAGGTCCCGAGTTCGAGTCTCGGTCCAGACCACAGTTTTAATCTGCCAGGGAGTTTCGTTGAGCTATGCTGTCTCTATAGCCGTCCACAATAGCGAAAGTATTGGCGGTGCAGGAATTTGTGCTAGAGCTGACCTCTCCCATAAATATTCGATAGGATTCGTATGGGTGATATGGGTGGCCAGATCATTCGCTAAAAATTGTCTACAATATTCTTCAAATCAATCGAGAACCGTTATGGCCCGGTGACCTGCCGCAATGTTTTTCGTACAGTTCCATCGTTGAATGGCTGCAAATGGCCTCCAAGTAGCCGAACATAACCATTTTCCGTCAATTATCAGTTCAGGTGAACCAGACGACATAGTCCATTTGAAGTCAACACAGCCCACACCATTATGGAGTCACTACCAGCTTGCACAGTGCCTCATTGACAACTTTGTTCCGTGGCTTCGTAAAGTATTAACCACACTCGAACATTGCCATCAGCTCTTGAGCACTGAAATCAGGACCCATCTGACCAGGCCACGATTTTACAATCTTCTAGGAACCAGCCGATATGGCCACGAGTCCAGGAGAGATGCTGCAGGCGATGTCGTGCAAATAGCGAAGGCACTCGCGTAGGTCATCTGCTACCATAGACCATCAACGCCAAATTTCGCCACACTGTCACATCGATTTCTTCGATTATTTCACGCGGTGCTGCTTATTTGTTAGCACTGTCAAATCTACACAAACTCCACTGCGTTGTCCGTGATGAGAGGTTAAGCCTGAAATATGGTTTCTCGGCCCACTCTTGACATTGTGAATCTCAGAATACTGAACTCCCTAACGATTTCCGAAATTGAATACCACACGCGTTCAAAGTCTGCTAATTCCTGTCATGCAGCAATAAGCAAGTCGGAAACCTTTCCACATTAATCACCTGAGTACAAATGATACCTCCACCAATGCATCGCCCTTTCATTCCTTGTCTACGCGATACTGCCACCTACTGTATATGTGCATATCGCCATCCCGTGACTTTTGTCACCTCAGGGTCTAATAAGAAAAAGTTAATAAATATTATCATGTTGCAGAAATGAGATTAGCGAAAACAATAGCATCAAAAATTTACCGTCTAGTAAGGTCATCCGAAGACCAGTATCAGTTGCAAAACGATTTAGAAAAGATTGCTGCATGGTGTGCCAAGTGGCAGTAGACGCTAAATAACGAAAAGTGTGAGGTGATCCACATGAGTTCCAAAAGAAATCCGTTGGAATTCGATTACTCGGTAAATAGTACAATTCTCAAGGCTGTCAATTAAACTAAGTACCTGGGAGTTAAAATTACGAATAACTTCAGTTGGAAAGACCACATAGATAATATTGTGGGGAAGGTGAGCCAAAGGTTGCGTTTCAATGGCAGGACACTTCGAAGATGCAACAAGTCCACTAAAAAGACAGCGTACACTACACTCGTTCGTCCTGTGTTAGAATACTGCTGCGCAGTGTGGGATCCTTACCAGGTGGGATTGACGGAGGACATCGAAAGGGTGCAAAAAGGGCTGTTCGTTTTGTATTATCGCTTACTAGGAGAGAGAGTGTGGCAGATATGATACGCGAATTGCGATGGAAGTCATTAAAGCAAAGACGTTTTTCGTCGCGGCGTGATCTATTTACGAAATTTCAGTCACCAACTTTCTCTTCCGAATGCGAAAATATTTTGTTGAGCCCAACCTACATAGGTAGGAATGATCACCAAAATAAAATAAGAGAAATCAGAGCTCGAACAGAAAGGTTTAGGTGTTAGTTTTTCCCGCGCGATGTTCGGTAGTGGTACGGTAGGGAGTTAGTAGGATTGTAGTTCGATGAACCCTGTGCCAAGCACTTAAATGTGAATTGCAGAGTAATCATGTAGATGTAGATGCAGATGTAGAAAGTTGGCGACCCTATAGCGAACGAACTGAAGAAATTCTGCAATTTTGAAGACAATATAACGCACGATGAACGAAGTACGGAGAAAGTAAGAAGCATACTAGCACAGGAAAAGACACCATTACTCGCTAAAATAAGTCTGCAGGCATGAAATATAAGACTTAATATGAGACTGGAAATGTACGCCTGGAATGCAGCTACCGTTGAAGTAAATCGAGGACTGTGACAAAACCGAAAAAAATAGTCTATTAAACATTTGAGATGAAGGGTTACTGAAGAATACTGAAAATAAAGTGGGCTGAGAGAAAATGATGAGGTCCTCAAAAAATGGTTCAAATGGCTCTAAGCACTATGGGACTTAATATCGGAGGTCAGCAACCCCCTAGACTTTGAACTTCTTAAACCTAGCTAACATAAGGACATCACACGTATCCATGCCCGAGGCAGGATTCGAACCTGCGACCGTGGCAGCATCGCGGTTCCGAATTGAAGCGCTTAGAATCGCTCGACCACAACGTCCGGCTGATGAGGACCTCAGGAGAATCGATGAGGGAAGAAGTGCGAGTCAAACACTAAAAAGAAGATAGTAGAAAATATGGTAAATGTTGCAGAGTTGAGAACTGTAGAGGCCAAAGAGGAAGACAGAAATTGGAATACCAACAACAGACAGCTGAAGACATTGACTGTGAGACCTACTCTGAAATTAAGAAGATGGTACATCAGGGGAAGTCGTGACAGGGCAAATCAAAACAGTCAGAAGACCATCATGAAATAAACAAAAACAAAAAAAACTGGATAGGTTCCAATACTTGCAACTGAATCGACAGTACTAACATGAATATCGATTCCAACTTTATGACAAGAATCGATTGTTGATTTTTTTTATGTTTCTAAGATGATATGTAAGACAAAAACACTTGTTGAAAGCACAAGGCAATATCATTGTTTCATGAACCAACTTGGATGTAAATCAAATACTGCACATGAACTTTAACAAAGAATGGAAGGTTTTAGTGCAGCAAATTACAATGTATGCCTGAAAATCAATTTAGAGATGACTAACGTACTTGTAACCCAAAAAATTAAAAGCAAATAGTACAGTTTAACTAAAGTCATAGGACATGCTGATGAGTTTTTTATGTGGGTAACAACAGTAATGAAATAATTGGTAATTGTGACTGTAATGAGAGGTTTTCCAAGGCATAAGAAGAGATCGACACAACGTAATACAACCCAGCGAGGTGGCGCTATGGTAAGAACACTGGACTCGTATTTGGAAGGATTACGATTCAAACCCACGTCCGGCCATCCTGATTTAGGCTTCCCTTGCTTTTCCTAAACTGCTTCTCGCAAATGCCGGGACGATTCCATTGAAAGGGCATGGCCAACTTCCTTCCTCATTCTTTCCTAATCTTATGGGACCGATGACCTCGCTGTTTGGTATCCTCCCCAAACCAACCAACCAGTCAGCCAACATAATACGCAATAAAGGATTTTCAATACGTCTTTCTTTATGTATGTGTGTGTGTGAATTTCTGAGGGACCAAACTGCTGATGTCGTCGGTCCCTAGTCTTACACACTACTTAAAATAACTTATCTAAGAACAACACACACAACCATGCCCGAGGGGGTTTGAACCTCTAGCAGGAGGGGCCGCGCAGTCCGTGACATGGCGCCTTGGACCGCTCGGCCTTTCTTTATGTTTAACAGCTATGCAGCACCGCTTACAGAAAATATTACTCACATCGGTAATACCTTCAGAGATGTTGCTGCTACAGCGAGCAAGTAGTGACGCGACCTGCCGCTGGCGGCGCCACGTCCGCCCTCCCGTCCGCCAATTAGACGGCGCCGTGGCGCCTCTGCGCCAATTACGGAATCGGCCTCGCGATTAGCGAGAACGCCAGTCCGCCATAATGGCTTAACAACAGGCCGGCGCCCGAAGCTCCGTTACCAAATGCCCCTCCGTAATGGCGCAGTTTGCTCCGAACAGTAAGCAGTAGCGGTAAACGCGTCGCTTGCCGAGCCCCAGGATCATTTTCAGAGAGCTTCGCATTTCGGGATTCCACGAGAAAAACGCTCGAGGATGATTTATATCGGCGGCGCGACGGGCGACGCTGTTCTTACCGAAACGTTAACATCGTCTGTGGCCTAGTTTCGCCAGGTAAAGAGAGAAGAACCAATTACTAGTGGTTTTTCTTACCCTTCAGCTCTTCTTGTGGGCCTTAATGTTGTTTCATTAAAACGCCACTTCCGCAAAGTGGGTGCCTGATTGCTACACGCCAACATAACTGGTTGTTAACTCATTTGCTGCACTTATGGACATTTTATATTCAATAATTTGGTGGATACCTTCGGTAAAAATGTTGTAAATTTGACAATTTTCTTTTGTTTTTCATTGCCCATTGGCTTTTCAGCCTGTTCTCCTCGAACTCTTCGCTCTTACAATACAAAGGTCTGTCCTTTTTGTCGATACCTTGAAAACACTCAAGCACGGAGTCAATGAGTGGTTTATTCAATGAGATTGGAGAGGGATAAAAAAATTTAGGACGGGAAATTTGTATGATAGGAGGGATAAGGCGGATGTGCAGATCATAATTCGTTTTTATTCATCGCGTCAGCAGACGTGTGTGGCGATTTCCTGCTTTGCTTTAAGATTATAGGTTTGCCTGCAGGCGATTTTCTTTTGAACCGTCGCTGCTTGCGTCTTCTGCTTCAACATTAAATATATTGTGAGAGTTCTGCAGAGACGCAAGTACGGGCAGTTGGTCATGGGAGCAAATAAAGGGTTATTCAAAAAGATAGAGACCAGTAGCTGTCAAACTTTTTTCCTCAAGGGCCAATAGTGACATTCTGGGGCGGCACCTCAGGCTGAGTTTGTACAGATATTACTATTAATGAGTATGTTATGAACCATCAGTGGTCTAACTATAGTAAAGGTTGCTGTCCTCTCAAGTACTGATTCTTAGAAGTCCGCCCCATTCGGAACACTCCGTGTTTATTGTTCTTTGTTTCACATTGCTGCCACCCTCGCCAGTCCCAAATATGTGACGCTGTAATTACCTAACGATGTGTTTTTGTGTTATCTGTGTGAAAGGATGTTGAAAGCATTATACAATCTGAGAAAAGATCACATCTGTTTAGTAAATGATTTGAATGTCCTTTTTCTTTGACTCATTGCGTTGTATTACAGTAGCATTGCTTTAGTTTCACATTCATTACTTCAGATGAGTACCGCATTTGAAAATGAGCTTCTCCATAGTGCGCGATCACCAATTCATGTAACTTCCACTTGAAATTTGTACCATAGCAGCTGATCGATACGAGACGTACACGTCTAAGAGTTGCCAACACTGGAGGAGAAACAATAAAACAACCCCCCCCCCCCCCCCCCACACGCACGCTACTTACCTCTCTGTCCTCCAGGTAAGGGGACTACTTGAATTCGCACATGATCGAATTCACCGCCGTCAATTAAAATTAAGTACATCTTAAAATATTACTGTCCCTGTAATAAGTTCTGTTTGTTACTGGCCGGCCGCGGTGGTCTCGCGGTTCTAGGCGCGCAGTCCGGAACCGTACGACTGCTACGGTCGCAGGTTCGAATCCTGCCTCGGGCATGGATGTGTGTGATGTCCTTAGGTTAGTTAGGTTTAAGTAGTTCTAAGTTCTAGGGCACTGATGACCACAGCAGTTGAGTCCCATAGTGCTCAGAGCCATTTGAACCATTTGTTTGTTACTGAGCAGGAAAACTTGGTTCTTAACAAGCTGTTAATGTTAGTTGACGTTTTTGGATTTAGCTCTTAGTTGCCAGATGCGTATTATAATTAAATACGACTGACAAACCGCACGCTGCTCGAATAGTTGATTCGGGCCGCACGCAGCGATATCTGCCACAGTACTCTTACTCCTGTTGCGCATAGCAGCGATATGTTTGTATGATTTACCTTTCGTGTTAAAAAAGTGCCTTGTAACTTCGCATCAACGATCAAACCGAGTGCTACACTCTCCAAATATTATAGTAATGTGAAAACTGATCAGTGTTTTATTTAAATTGTGTTATCTAACAACTGTTATAAGTTGTGTAAAAACATTCATAGTGCTATTTATTGGACGTCTGTCTTAACATAATAAAGGATCGTCGGCCCGTGTGGCTGAGCGGTTCTAGACGCTTCAGTCTGAAACCGCACGACCGCTACGGTCGCAGGTTCGAATCCTGCCTCGGGCATAGATGTATGTGATGTCCTTAGGTTAGCTAGGTTTAAGTAGTTCTAATTTCTAGGGGACTGATGACCTCAGATGTTAAGTCCCATAGTGCTCAGAGCCATTTGAACTATTTGAACCTAACAGGATCACTTTGTTATTTCTCTGTCCTCTGTCCCGACCGTTGCAAATCCTTTTTCTCAGGAACGGTTAGACGTTGAAATTTGTGTCACATACAAAAGTTTACAGTTCTTGACGGCGTAAAACATTGCAGCTTCTAAGTTGAAGATACGGTCACTGATGTCATATATTTAAGACTCTGGAGACTAGTGTGAAAATTACCAATCTATCAATTTAATAAGTCACGGTAGCAAAATACTAACACGAATTCCATACAAACGAATGGAAAATCTGGTAGAAGCCGACCTCGGGGAAGATCAGTTTGGATTCCGTACAAATGTAGGAACACGTAAGGTAATATGGACCGTACGACTTATCTTACAAAGATAGGTTAAGGAAAGCCAAATCTACATTTATACCATCTGTAGACTTAGAGAAATCTTTTGACAATGTTGACTGGAACATTCTCATGTCTTATTCAAATTCTGAAGGTGGCAAGAGTAAAATACAGGGAGCAAAAAAGCTGTATACAATTTGTACAGAAACCAGATGGCAGTTATAAGAGTTGAGGAGCACGAAAGGGAAGCAGTGGATGAAAAGAGATTGAGACAGGATTCTAGCCTATCCCAGATGTTATTTAATCTGTAAACTGAGCAAGTAGTAAACGATACAAAAGAAAAATTTGGAGTAGGAATTAAAATCCAGGGAGAAGAAATAAAAACTTTGAGGTTTGCCGATGACATTGTAATTCTGTCAGAGACAGCAAAGGACTTGGAAGAGCAGTTGAACTGAATGGACGGTGTCTTGAAAGAAGGATATAAGATGAACATCAACAATAGCAAAACGAGGATAATGGAATGTAATCGAATTAAAACAGGTAATGCTTAGGAAATTATATTAGGAAACGAGATGCTTTAAGTAGTAGGTGATTTTTGCTATTTGGGCAGCAAAATGATGGTCGAAGTAAAGAGGATACAAAATGTAGACTGCTGATGGCAAGGAAAGTGTTTCTGAAGAAGAGAAATTTGTTAACGTCGAATATAGATTTAAATCTCAGGAAGTCTTTTCTGAAAGTATTTGAATGGAGTGTAGCCAAGTATGAAAGTGAAACATGGACGATAAGAAGTTTAGACAAGAAGAGAATAGAAGCTTTTGAAATGTGGTGCTACAGAAGAATGCTGAAGATTAGATGGACAGATCAAGTAACTATTGAGGAGGTACTGAATACAATTGGGGAGAAGAGGAATTTGTGGCACAACTTGACTAGAAGAAGGGTCGGTTGGTAGGACATGTTCTGAGGCATCAAGGGATCACCAGTTTAGTATTGGAGGGAAGTGTAGGGGATAAAAATCGTAGAGAGAGGCCAAGAGATGAATACACTAAGCACATTCAGAAGGGTGTAGATTGCAGTAGTTACTCGAGATGATCAGTCTTGCACAGGATAGAGTAACATGGAGAGATGCATAAAAACAGGCTTTGAACTGAAGACCAAAACAACAACAGATTTAAGACTCGCAGGTTCATTCATCAAAACCTATAGAGTACTACCCGTTGACCTAGAATCATGAAATTCGGCAAGAAGCAAGGTTTCACAGCACAAGTAAAGGAAAATATCAGAAATTTGTTACTTTGTAATTATATCACATGAGAAAAACATTTCTTTTATCATTTGTTATTCGACGTCAAAATTGAAATTTAAGCAGTCTATAATTCTGTATTATGGCTGACTGTGTCGCAATGGTAAGAAACAAGGAACGGCATTGTTGCTCAAACGACGCGTTCCGGAACTTATTCAGCATCTAATATCCAGGAGCGATCACTGCACGTAGATATGGCCTTGCAGCTTTTGTTTGAAACTAGAATTCGCAGACTACTCTGACCATGGATCAATTCGGAATCATATGAGCAATAAAGTCATTCCTTGCCTGATGCTTGACTTTTAGCATTGCGACTCAGTCAGCCCGAATAGAGAACTACTAATTATTATATTAATGGTCACTTGCCTCCGGCATAACTTCGCCTCATTTATATTATTGAAATTAAAACATTATCGAAAATTTTGGAATCCCTGAGACCGATATGTTGCCAGTATCAATGTCGATAACAGGCAAAAATGGTAGGGATTCTCGATTATTTAAGTGGATTAACTGTCTATATACATTGTCCCTCAGACAACAGGTAGTTGCTTGTTCAGTACAAAATACAAATAATCAACCATCACAAAAAGTGGGGTTTATAAAATCACGTGCCATGAGTGTCAGTCTCGCGACATTGGACAGAAGTGGAGGGCGATCTGCACCAGGCTTAAAGAACATGACAGATGCTGGAGAGTGAAGAAGCCTGATTCAGCCATTCCGAAACATTGCCTGATCAATAACCACAAATACATAACAGATGTACAGGCCTTACATACAGAGGAAAACGGGGCTAAACTCAAATAATTAGGAATTTTAGAAATTAAAAGCCATATGTGTACATCCCCACATCTATTATTAAACGAGCAAACCCAATTCAGCTGTTCACCTCGTTTGGATGAGATCACAACCTCAGGACAGAAGTAAAACTTTGGCCCCAGTCCATGGTAGTTAAAAAGTTAAAAAAAAAAATTCGAATGGCTGTGAGCACTGTGGGACTTAATATCTGAGGTCATCAGTCTCCTAGAACTTAGAACTACTTAAACCTAACTATCCTAAAGACATCACACACATCCATGCCCGAGGCAGGATTCGAACCTGCGACTGCAGCGGTCGCGCGGTTCCAGACTGAAGCGCCTAGAACCGCTCGGCCACACCCGCCGGCGTTAAAAAGTTCTTGGCTGATGCATAACTTTACTCCTGTCATGTTGGGGTTATTTCTGAATTGTGTATTTACGTACGTAATTTATCAAAAATGGTCATTGACGTGCTTTTACATTAAGGTATGGATCGATACCTTAAGAAGTTGAGATGATTATCTTTGCCTTGTTATCATGTTTATCTGTGCATTATCATCTTTGGGAATCGGTAAAGTATTTGAAAATGGGATTATAGCCCGAAACTTAGGTTGTGCAGAAAACATTAATAATAAAATTGCGAAACAAGGTAAAAAAACAGTGTTTGTTTAGTTAATTTACAATGTTTCACCAAGAACCCACAGTAATTCCAATTAAAATTAAAAGGAGTCTACATGTTGTTGTTGTTGTTGTTGTGGTCTTCAGTCCTGTGACTGGTTTGCTGCAGCTCTCCATGCTACTCTATCCTGTGCAAGCTTCTTCATATCCTAGTACTTACTGCTACCTACATCCTTCTGATTCTGCATAGTGTATTCATCTCTTGGTATCCCTCTACGATCGTTACCCTCCACGTTGCCCTCCAATGCTAAATTTGTGATCCCTTGATGCCTCAGAACATGTCCTACCAACCGGTCCCTTCTTCTTGTCAATTTGTGCCACAAAATCCTCCTCTCCCCAATTCAGTACCTCCTCATTAGTTATGTGATCTACCCAGCTAATCTTCATCATTCTTCTGTAGCACCACACTTCGAAAGCTTCTATCCTCTTCTTGTCTAAACTATTTATCTCCCACGTTTCACTTCCATACGTGTCTACACTCCATACAAATACTTTCAGAAAAGACTTCCTGACACTTAAATCTATAACCGATGTTAACAAATTTCTCTTCTTCAGAAACGCTATCCTTGCCATTGCCAGTCTACATTTTATATCCTCTCTACATCGACCATCATCAGTTATTTTGCTCCCTAAATAGTAAAACTCCTTTACTTCTTTAAGTGTCTTATTTCCTAATCTAATTTCCTCCGCATCACCCGACTTAATTCGACTACATTCCATTATCCTCGTTTTGCTTTTGTTGATGTTCATCTTATATCCTCCTTTCAAGACACTGTCCATTCCATTCAACTGCTCTTCCAAGTCCTTTGCTGTCTCTGACAGAATTACAACCTCAAAGTTTTTATTTCTTCTCCATGGATTTTAATATCTACTCCGAATTTTTCTTTTACATCATTAAATGTCTACGGAATCCTCAGTACGCGAGTTCTATTCGCACCTGGAAAATTTTTATTTTTATTTTATTAAGAATAAAGTTATGATCCTAGAAGGTGAAAATCTCAAGTTGACCGAATATTAACGAAGTCGCTGTAAATAAATAAGTAAATAATATATGTAGGCACGATTGCTCGAGTGTTCTTGCAACTCTGCAACTGAGCTGGCCTGGACAGCGCTGTCCTTTCGTGAATACAGTTGAGTTGGACTCGGTTGTAAGCGCTGCGTTCTCACTGCAGGCCGCGGTTAATTCGAAACTGACCGTGTCGACTGGCAATGAGCGGTTGTTTACGTTGCAGCGCCGCGTTGTGCAAGCGAAGAGAAGAACGCCGCTCGCAGCTACGGTACTGCAGAGGCGCTCAGCCCACACTGCGCCACATGGCCTGCTTTCGCCGCGGCGGCAGGCGTCAGCCACACAAACATTCCGCCGCCACTGGTGGTCAGCCAGCGTGCACGTCATCAACGCTGAGCTTCTAGCAACAAGAGACGCACGCAGATACGCACTGCGGAATATCAACAACATTCTGATAACAACACAGTCGAGGAGAGCACTCGAGTTTTCCACTGACATTTTCTCACGATATCTCCATTTCCAGCACGACTAATTTTGATAAGAACTTTATTTGATGCACAAGTATGAAACATTTCTGATGTACCAGACGCAGGAGAAGTGGCGTATACACAGCTGCCCTGAAGCATCTAACAAAAATGAAGGCGTTTTTTTTATAAATTGAAATTTCTTTTTAAAAGTTCAAAACATTTTTAAAAATTCCGCGTGATCAAAAAGTCAGTATAAATTTGAAAACTTAATAAACCACGGAATAATGTAGATAGAGAGGTAAAAATCGACACACACGCTTGGAATGACATGGGGTTGTATTAGAACAAAAAAAAAAAAACAAAGTTCACAAAATGTCCGACAGATGGCGCCGGACAGCAAAACGTCAGTGACTACGCATGACAATCGTATATAAAAGGAGCTGTAATGAGAGAGAGAATCAGATGCGCAAGCAGCTGCAGCATGTTGACGTTACCTGAAAAGGCGCTTTTAGTGAAGCTGTATTATCAGATTGGGGAATGTGCTAGTTCAGCGTTACGATCCTATCGCCATAGGAAGGGGATTCGAACGTTGTAAAGGTCCGTTGACAAATACAGCTGTGGCGAGAATGATTTCGAAGTTCGAAGCCACGAGTTGTTTAGACGATGGACCCTGTAGAGGTCAACCGAGCACAAGGCGTAATGCTGCTGAGACAGTTCAGGAAGAAATGGAGACTGCAGCGGGTTCGTCTATGCACGGGGAAGTCAGCGCTCGTGCAGTCGCACGTCGCACCGGCATTCCATACACTACTGTTTGTTTGGCCCTTAGGCGTACCCTCCGATGCTATCCGTACAAAATCCATCGGCGTCCTGAACCGTTACCTGGCGATTTAGTGAAGCGGAGGGCATTTGCGATGTGGGCGTTTCAAAAGATGGCGGAAGGTGAAGATTTGTTGAGTAACGTGTTGTGGACCGACGAAGCTCATTTCACGCTCCGAAGGTCTGTTAACACCCACAACTGCAGAAATTGGCCTACCGAAAATCGTAGAACTGTCGTGGAAACTCCATTGCACGACGAGAAAGTCACGGTATGGGTTGGATTTACCACATCTACCGTCATCGGGCCTTTTTTCTTCTGCGTGATTCTGGTTTTGTAACTGCTACCGTGACGGGTGAGAGGTACGCCGATATGTTACAGAATCGCATCATCCCCAGCCTGGCTGATAAACACCTGCTGGAACGCACGATGTTTATGCAGGATGGTGCTCCAACCCATATTGCTAGATGCGTGAAAGATCTCTTGCGGGCGTCGTTTGGTGGTGATCGTGTGCTCAGCCGCCACTTTCATCATGCTTGGCCTCCCAGGTCCCCAAACCTCAGTCCGTGCGATTATTGGCTTTGAGGTTACCTGAAGTTGCAAGTTTATCGTGATCGACCGACATCTCTAGGGATGCTGAAAAACAACATCCGACACCAATGCCTTACCATAACCCCGGACATGCTTTACAGTGCTGTTCACAACATTATTCCTCGACTACAGCTATTGTTGAGGAATGATGGTGGACATATTGAGCATTTCCTGTAAAGAACATCATCTTTGTTTTGTCTTACTTTGTTATGCTAATTATTGCTATTCTGATCAGATGAAGCGCCATCTGCGGGACATTTTTTGAACTTTTGTATTTTTTTTTTTTTTTTTGTTCTAATAAAACCACATGTCATTCCAAGCATGTGTGTCAATTGGTACATCCCTGTCTACATTATTCCGTGATTTATTCAGTTTTCAAATTTATAGTGACTTTTTGATCACACGGTACTTTCTATACTGAGTCAGCTTTGTTTATCCGGGCCGGCCGCGGTGGTCTAGCGGTTCTAGGCGCTCAGTCCGGAGCCGCGCGACTGCTACGGTCGCAGGTTCGAATCCTGCCTCGGGCATGGATGTGTGTGATGTCCGTAGGTTAGTTAGGTTTAAGGAATTCTAAGTTCTAGGGGACTGATGACCATAGATGTTGAGTCCCATAGTGCTCAGAGCCATTTGACCCATTTTTTTTTGTTTATCCGGCTTGGCAGTACAGTATTGTCAATAGGAAAAGGCTTGCGCGAATGGACAAAGGCTTGTTTGACTGCTGAAAGAGTGTAACTGCAATGTTGGAAAATCTTGACTGGCAAAGGATTGATCTGGCTAAAAAACTGTTTATGGCGTTCTCCGATTTTTTTTAGGTAATATGATCACTGTTTATTTCACTCTGGAATCATTCGACACTAAATAAAGTCGTATTTTGATCCAAATTCTAACTGACCGTATGTTGATACTGATACACAATACTTAGAGGCAAGGCTTCCGAAATCCAATATTGAAACGACTATAGCAGATAATATTATTTAAACGGTGGTACTGGAATTTTATCATTCATTTCATCTGAGAACGTTCCTTTTTGCGCTTGTCTGGCATACGATTGACTGCTAGACAGACGACATAATACTTTCTGATTATTACTATTTTTAACTGCACATGCGCTGATATGGTAGTGGAGCTGGCGGAGAACCCCTCACAAACCGTAAGCAATGAGGGAATGATGTTTCAAACGGTGTCACTGACGTACGTTGGATATATGTACGTGTGTCAATAAAATGCAAGTTATAAGTACAAGGTGTACAACTTTTCCGCCGTTTTTTCCCCAACATTTGAGGCTTTAATGAATTAAATGGCTCTGGGCACTATGGGACTTAAGACGTCCAACATCTGAGGTCATCAGTCCTCTATAACTTAGAACTACTTAAACCCAACTAACCTAAAGATATCACACACATCCAGGCCCCAGGCAGGATTCGAATCTGCGACTGTAGCGGTCACGCGGTTCCAGACTGAAGCGCCTAGAACCGCTCGGCCACAGCGGCCAGCTCAGGCTTTAATGAAACAAATTGGTTACACATGTATCATTCAAAGTGTTTTCCATCGCTGGCCACTATTTTCTATCTTTCGGGCAGTATACGAATCCCGCGTCGAAAAAATCATTCAGCTTTTGAAGCGATCCACGAATCGATCCAATTTGTGACTTCTTCATGAGGTCGGAAGTGATGGTCAGCCGAGCCATGCTCCATTGATCTAAACAGGTAATAGGTAGAGGGAGCAATCTCTGGAGAATACAGCGGGTGAGATAGGACTTTCCATTTTAACGTCTCCAAGTACGTTTTGACCTCTTTTGCAACGTGGGGTCGAGCGTTGTCGTGCTGCAAAATCACTTAATTCTGCATCTCCCTGCACTGTGGCCGTTTGTCTTTTAATGCTCTGCTCAAACGCATTAATTGTGTTCGATAACGAGCACCTACGATTGTTTCACTTGGTTTTATCACCTCATAGTACACGATGCCGGGCTGGTCCTACCAAATGCAGAGCATGATCTTGTGAGCCGTGAATATTCGGTTTGACCGTCGACGTGAAAACACGGCGGGGGTATCCCCACGATTTTTTGCGTTTACGATTATAGTAATGAACCTAATTTTCGTCCCCGGTCACAATGCGAAGCAGGCCGGGATATCCCCACGATTTTTTGCGTTTACGGTTATCGCAATGAACCTAATTTTCGTCCCCGGTCACAATGCGAAGCAGAAATCCATTCCGTTTTTGCCTCTGAAGCAACTGTTCACAAACACACAAACGCCGTTCACCATTCTTGGTTTCAGCTCACACGGGACCCACGTTCCTTCTTTCTGAATCATGCCCATAGTCTTGAGACGTTTTGAAATGGCTCGCTGTGTCACTTCCACTAAGCCTGCCAATTCTTCTTGAGCTCGACGCGAGTCTTCACTCAGCAATGTCTCCAATTGTGCATCTTCGAAACCTTTCTCTCTTCCACCACAATGCTGGTCTACGAAGTTAAAATCACCGTTCTTGAAGCGTTGAAATCAGTCACGACACGTTATTTCACTAATAGCGTCCTTACCATACATACCTGAGTACTTTCGATGAGACTCAGCCGCTTTTTTCTTCATATTGAAACAAAGAAGTAACACCTCCCGGCAAATGACGAGAATTAGGTTCGTAAACCGACATTTTCGATCAAGAACAACTTAATAATGCAGACACAAATCGACTAATGTTTGAATGAGGTTGTGCTGACCAAGGTCCAAGCTGACTGCCTGACGTCTGCAGTCTGTTTCTTTCGACCGCTACTTACCACTGTCGCCACCTATCAGCAAACGGCGGAAGCAAAGTTGTACTCCTTGTACCTGGTCACTATTACTATTGCGCTCATTCCGGCATAACTACATTTTGGCATATGCCAAAAGGGAATCAGCCGTTTCATTTACGAAGGTTCCATCTCGTCATGCAATTTCAATTACACTCCTGGAAATGGAAAAAAGAACACATTGACACCGGTGTGTCAGACCCATCATACTTGCTCCGGACACTGCGAGAGGGCTGTACAAGCAATGATCACACGCACGGCACAGCGGACACACCAGGAACCGCCGTGTTGGTCGTCGAATGGCGCTAGCTGTGCAGCATTTGTGCACCGCTGCCGTCAGTGTCAGCCAGTTTGCCGTGGCATACGGAGCTCCATCGCAGTCTTTAACACTGGTAGCATGCCGCGACAGCGTGGACGTAAACCGTATGTGCAGTTGACGGACTTTGAGCGAGGGCGTATAGTGGGCATGCGGGAGGCTGGGTGGACGTACCGCCGAATTGCTCAACACGTGGGGCGTGAGGTCTCCACAGTACATCGATGTTGTCGCCAGTGGTCGGCGGAAGGTGCACGTGCCCGTATACCTGGGACCGGACCGCAGCGACGCACGGATGCACGTCAAGACCGTAGGATCCTACGCAGTGCCGTAGGGGACCGCACCGCCACTTCCCAGCAAGTTAGGGACACTATTGCTCCGGGGGTATCGGCGAGGACCATTCGCAACCGTCTCCATGAAGCTGGGCTACGGTCCCGCACACCGTTAGGCCGTCTTCCGCTCACGCGCCAACATCGTGCAGCCCGCCTCCAGTGGTGTCGCGACAGGCGTAAATGGAGGGACGAATGGAGACGTGTCGTCTTCAGCGGTGAGAGTCGCTTCTGCCTTCGTGCCAATGATGGTCGTATGCGTGTTTGGCGCCGTGCAGGTGAGCGCCACAATCAGGACTGCATACGACCGAGGCACACAGGGCCAACACCCGGCATCATGGTGTGGGGAGCGATCTCCTACACTGGCCGTACACCTCTGGTGATCGTCGAGGGGACACTGAATAGTGCACGGTACATCCAAACCGTCATCGAGCCCATCGTTCTACCATTCCTAGACCGGCAAGGGAACTTGCTGTTCCAACAGGACAATGCACGTCCGCATGTATCCCGTGCCACCCAACGTGCTTTAGAAGGTGTAAGTCAACTACCCTGTGTCTATGTGCCTGTGGTTCTGTCAGTGTGATCATGTGATGTATCTGACCCCAGGAATGTGTCAATAAAGTTTCCCCTTCCTGGGACAATGAATTCACGGTGTTCTTATTTCAATTTCCAGGAGTGTATTTACGAACTCCAACGGAAACTTTTGGTGACTGCGAAGAAATCACGAAGAGAGTCCCACAGGAATCAATGTTGGATACACTCTTTTTCGTTATATATTTGGATGACATTCCACTTAACATCCATGAAGAACTGGTAATTTTTGTAGATGTTACTGGTGTTATAATAAATCCCAGCAAATATAAATCGACAGAAAAAAGATTGTTTTCGATTATGATGTTTTCCTAGAAGTATTAAGTTCGATATTGCATTGACTGTGCTGTGAAGAACAATGCAGTGATCCTTGGGATATGCACGCATGTCTGAAGGAACAGCCACTGCGGCAACTATAGCCGTTATGAAATACATGAAATGTATTCGCAGCTGCGAATACTGACAACCATCAGTTGTATAATGAAGTGACGACAATGAAAAGTTTTTCCAAACTGAGATTCATTCCAATTTCCCGCTTTATGGGTGCTGTCCGGAAAAAATGTTCATTGTCGTCATTCCCTCATACAGATGATGGCTGTTCGTATTCGCAATTGCGAACACATTTGATGTAGACATCTTGGATATTCGGGAATCCAGCCGGATGTTCGCGTCGTTCTCGCGCGATATTTCAACAGCGTGCCTCGCTGTCTTCTTCAGGTGCTACCTGAGACTGGTCCTTGGGTCGATCGAGTCCAGTATTTATGCCTGGGAGGAGCTGGGCGTTCCCTAATCGGTCCGCGCCGAGTCGACTGTTCCATCTGTGGTCCGCGCCCGCTAGACGCGGCTACATTGTCCCTCTCTGGTCGCCGGTGTTCCCTCCGCCGTCCGCGCCCGGCCTGGCCGTCTTCTGAAGTCGAGTACATGATCTGGGGTGTGTCAGATCTGGTCTCTAATGTCTGACACCTTGTCTCACGGCTGTTCTCTCGGTCTCCACTTCTATTTCTTGTAGAATCCCGGAGTGTCCTGCATTGAGTTTTCACAAGCTCAAGCGCTGGATTCTAGGCAGTGCTGATTTGGTAGCCTGAGTCACGGTTGATTAGATTGTCTGTGTCCTTAATCTCAATGGCTTCCTTAATGACACTGTCCCAAAATCTTGAGATCTGTGTCACAATCTTGGTGCCATTGTAATCCATTGAATGACCAAGTTCCAGACAATGCTCTGCTATGGCTGATTTAGTTGCCTGCCTGAGTCTGGTATGTCTCTGGTGTTCTTTACACCTGATGTCCACAGTTCTGGTGGTCTGGCCAATGTATGACATCCCACACTGGCATGGTATATTGTAAATACCTGGCTTGCATAGCCCCAGGTCATCTTTCACATTCCCCAGCATAGCCCCAATTTTAGTGGGTGGGCGAAATATGCTCTTGATGTCATATTTCTGGAGAATCCTGCTGATCTTGGCAGAGATAGGTCGGGCATATGGCAGGTATGCCACCTTCTTTGCCTCTTCTGGTTCCTCTTCTGGATCCTTTGGCCGGTTGGCAGGTTGAAGTGCCTTCTGGATATCTCTAGAGCAGTACCCATTCCTGCTGAACACTGATTGTAAGTGATCTATTTCTGTAGCCAGACTATCAGGATCTGACAGAGTTTGTGCTCTGTGGACCAGTGTTTTGAGCACTCCATTCTTCTGTGCCGGATGGTGGCAACTGCTGGCTTGTTGGTATAAGTCAGTGTGCGTAGGTTTGCGGTACACACTATGTCCAAATGTGCCATCTGACTTTCTCTTCACCAGAACATCCAAGAACGGAAGTAGTCCATCCTTCTCCATTTCCATTGTGAACTGAATGTTACATTTCATGTAATTATTAAGTTCTACTCCTTAATTTTGAGAAAACACACGTTGCCTGTGTTGTTTGAGCTTACGTGCTACTGTTAAAAGTCTGCGAGTTTCTGCGAGCAAGCAGGTAAAAAAAAAAAAAAAAAAAAAGAGAGAGGTTGCACTACAGACTTACGCTGTACTTTGTTATGAAGCCAAAGTGTGCACCGTTTTAAGTAGCCCAAAACATTAGCAGGCTACTGTTTACGAGTGCTTCTTGTTTATTAGCCGTCCGCGGTGGCCGAGTGGTTCCAGTCGATTCAGTCCGGAATCGCGCGACTGTTACGGTCGCAGGTTCGATTCCTGCCTTGGGCATGGATGTGTGTGATGTCCTTAGGTTAGTTAGATTTAAGTAGTTCTAAGTTCTAGGGGACTGATGACCTCAGATGGTAAGTCCCATAGTGCTCAGAGACACTTTTTTGTTTTTTACTTCTGGCGTGTGCGCGCAATAACTGATTTAAATACTAAAAATTGTAGAGCTTACATGAATAGCACAGTCAGGGAAGACAATTCCGAAAGTTTTGTTGTTGTTGAATGCGTGTTTGCTCTAGTAATATGACACAGTCAGAGTGAAGTCAGTGCTAAGTGTCACCGCGGTGCACCGTGGGGGTATGAATGCGGTAAACCTAATGTTTTGGGGCTAGTTAGGATGGCTGAAATCGGCTTCAAGTTTGTGACGTAATGCTACCTCCCGTCTTTTTACTCCAAGGTTGCGAGCGCCCCCCACAGTGAAAGCTAGTCTCATCGACATCAGATCGACCGTTTTCACACGGCAATATCGCAGAACAATGCCAGTCACGGAGAACACAAATCTTATCTGTGACAGTATTCTGAGCCGTATCTGACTGCAAACAGCAGCGCAGCACTGGGCAGACCTGTTACAGAAGGCTTAAATAGGAGAGCTCAGTGCAATTCCTCTACCCGCACTGGTAGCCGCCTGTATTAGCACACTGATTCTGGAATTAAAGGCAAGCCCACTGCTCACTGATGGAATCCGCCTGGCGTATTAACGATGAGGGCCTCTGTGCTGGCCAGCCTAGATGTGTTTTATAGGCGGTTTACTACATCCGACTAAGTGAATACCGGGCTGGTACTCACGTTCTGCCTCACTTATAAGGTTCGTAAACATTAAGAAAATTTTTGCACACTTTCACTCTATATGGGGGGTAAAGGGGTGGGGGCAGGAAAGGTGTCCGGCCACCCTCTAACATTAACAATGCCAAATCCGATAATAGCCACGCCAACTCCGTGTAGTTACGGGATAAAGGCAAAAGAAAATGAAGTGTACTTTCGCCATTATACCCCCGAAGGTGACCAGAAGACACTGAGCCCAAATATCTTGGCAGCAAGTTATCGACATCCGTTAGTTCGCCTGAAATTCCACAGAACGATCTGCACGTCAGGAAGGTTTTAAATTTCACAGGTGGACGCTGCGTGGGCCATTGTCTACCGGGTTCATATGGCTGCCGTCATATCAGCTGGTGACCAGGAGGTAGTGTAAAAGTCCTTTATAATTGATCCACATATGAAATACTGAATATTCTTTTCCAAAAACTTTTTCCTCGTGTAACGTGTTCTTAAGATATCGTATTCACCTACCGAGCAGTTCTCACTTCCGGTTGGCCCTGTATTGCGCTTGTTCACAGTGTCGTGAAACAAAACTTAAATCTCAGTGAAATGCTGAATGTGAAATAATGAAATTGAATCTAATTCAATCCCAAAAGAAACTAATTGTGCACTCAAAAATGGTTCAAATGGCTCTAAGCACTATGAGACTTAACATCTGAGGTCATGAGGCCCCTAGACTTAGAACTACTTAAACCTAACTAACCTAAGGACATCACACACATCCATGCCCGAGGCAGGATTCGAACCTGCGACCTTAGCGGTCGCGCGGTTCCGGACTGAAGCGCCTAGAAGCGCTCAGTCACAGCGGCCGGCTTTTGCACTCGATGAAAACTATTCAAGTGTAACTCAGTATTGAAGTAAGTTATGAAAGTTACGTAACATTAAGTGCAGTGTCTGACTTGAAACACCCACAAAATAAAATACTGCTCAACTCCGAAGAAAGTAACTGATTGACATTACTTCACTGTTCACTGCAAATTAATCTGCTTACTTAGCTCAAAAAACACCTGAAGTTTCTGGTTATGTATTGTTTACTCACTGGAATGGAAAGTGAGATCTCTTCTGAAAGAAATATAACTTACTCGTTGTTCAGCATGCTTTTGTGTGCCTGGTGTACTGACGATCTCAAAAGCAAATTGAAATCAAGAAAAGCAGCAGCTAAGGAAAAATAATTTAATCACTATTAAATTTTTCTTTGCCTGTCGGAAATAATCTGTGATTTCGTGTGTGGTGAGGTTCAACGCACGCACGACAAGATATTTAAAACTTTACTAACAAGAGAAACTCCCCATCGCACTTCTCTCAGATTTACTGGTAAGATGGCACAGTGGATAGCCTGTCAAAAACCAAACACAGATCAAGAATGGAAACTGGAAAAAGGTGTGGCTCCTGAACTGTTAAAAAAAAATGTGCAGCATCAAGCAAATTTGAATAGCGACAGCGTCCTGGTTGAGTGATCACGGTGTTAGACTATGAAGCGGGTGATCTGTGTTCAAATCTCCCTCGCACACCTTGTTTTTTTTTCCACAAACTTATGAACCGCTCGTCCTGTCATCGACGTGTCTGTTCTTCTGTAGTCTTGGCAGTAGTCGTACTATAAATTGGTTACGGAAAATTAAGTCGTGTGGATAGAATATGTTACCGTCGTAAGTGTGATGAATGATGAGAGCAGATGAAATGCCGCATAGAACTCTCACAGAAATGAAAACAACAAATAAACAGATGTGAACTATGTTACACCAAAGGAACTTTAGAGTCAAAACTTCCAAAACGAAACGCAAGGGTCATAACATGTGGTATTAGTGTAGAACAAGTAGGAGATACGTGTGTCTGGAAATCCTTACATCTCGCTGTTGAAAGTGGACGTTACACCACAATACAGGCACAAATCTGAATACAACGAACAGACACGTCAACGACCACACAGTTCGTAATTTTATGAAAAAGATATGGGGCACGACGGAGATTTGAGTACGGTTTCGATTTTGCTTCGTTTTTCACAGTTCTGTACACCTTCTTCCTTTTTTCGTGCTTGTTCTGTGTTCAGTTTTTGGCGGGCTATCCACTTGGCCATGTTACCATTAAGTCTGAGGGGGGTGCGATGGGTAGTTTTCCTTGTATCAATGATGGAGGATTGTTTTACTTTAAAGAAATGCGTTCTTGCAAAATCGAAGTATGATTATTGTCGAAAAAAGACTGTAATACCGAGGGGAGTTGTAAAATAAGTTTCCCCTGTCGACTGTGGGCAGAATTGTGTTAGATGGGCGAAAGACGACACGACAGGTGAACGCGCACGTGCGAGACACCGATACAACACTGGGTGGAGGTCGACCGCGATCAAGCAGGTGGCCCTGTCGCAGAGCCTGCTCAAAACGGTAGCCAGCCGCTCGGTCTCTTCTCGGAGCTATGGAGAGAAGGTGCGTTTTGGAGTCGTGGTCGCAGGGGGAAGTGATAGCTGTTATCCGCTATGAATTGGCACGTGGAGTATCAGTCACAGAAATTCATAACCGCCTTGTTGAGGTACATGGGTCAGGTGTGATGTCGAGGCAAATGGTGCGGAGATGGTGCCAGGAATTCAGTGATGGAAGTCAGCAAGTGCAAGGCACACCGAGACCTGGACGGACGCGCACGGCCACTACAGATGCAAATGCCGGGAAGGTGGAGGACATGATTCAAACGAACTGGCGTATCACCATCGATTGAGTAGCGGCAGAACTTGGAATCGGACACGAGCGAGCCTACAAGATCATCCACGACATTCTGCGTTACAAGAAGGTTGGCTCTGAGCGCTATGGATCTTAACATCTATGGTCATCAGTCCCCTAGAACTTAGAACTACTTAAACCTAATTAATTTAAGAACAGCACACAACACCCAGTCATCACGAGACGATACAAGAAGGTGTCAGCACGATGGGTGCCCCGCCAACTAACCCCGACACACGCGGAACAACGCATGGCGTTCAGCCTGGAACAGCTCGTATGTTACCACGAATCTGTTTCGGATTGTGACAGGGGATGAAACGTGGGTCCACCATTACACGCCCGAATCGAAGGCCGCATCCATGGAGTGGAAACTTCCGTCATCACCTGTCCGAAAGAAGTTCGAAAGCTACTCACCGTTTTCTGGGACGCCAAAGAATTTTTGCTGGTGGGCTTTCTGGAGGATGCAACCATCAATGGTGAGCGGTACTGTGCCAGTCTGTCAAAACTGAAAGAGGTGATTCGGAAAAAGCGGCCTGGCCTTCTCAGATCTGGCGTTCTGCTGTTGGGTGACAATGCGAGACCACACACGGCGACGGCAACGCAAAACCGTATTGCAACTCTTGGTTGGGAGCACCTACACCATCCGGCTTACAGTCCGGATCTCGCACCAATTGACTTCCATCTGTTTCCTGCTTTGAAGAAGACTCTCGGCGGAAGGCGCTTTGGCAGCAATGCTGACGTCAAACAAGCCGTTCAACGCCTTGATTTTTTCCTGGAAGACTTTTTGAAGCTTAAAAAGCGGTATGACAAATGTGTCAATGTACTTGGAAATTAGGTAGAAAAATAAAGATATGTCCTATCTTTAATGTCTCATTCTCTTTTTTTTTTATTTCACATACAACTCTGATCACAGTCAGCAGGGGAAACTTATTTTCCAACTCCCTGGCGTACATAAGAAGATTTTAACAGTTACGAAATTTATTCATTATAAAAATTACAGACTTAGAAAACAATTACGTTATTTGTGACTATAAAAAGAAAGAGATTAAATTAACACTAATCATGAATGTTATTAATTATCTAAGAGATAAAGATTGAAAGGTCTCTGTTGGATTCCTTTCATGTTAATTTCTTAAATCTGTTGTCATTTACGGCATAAATTCCTCTTCTGAATTTACTGTGGTGTTTCTATCTGGGAGGAGACTGAGCAGTGAAACGTGTTACTTTTACACATAAACAAGAACGATCTGCCACACTACTACACTTTAAAACACAGTTTATATGTAATTCATGTCACACAGTCTCATACGGAACCTACATCCGCTTTCTTTTATATACTGTATATGATAAGATACTGTCATCCCCCTTCCCTTCTGTGTGAGAGGATGAATGAGCAAATGTATTTCTAGTTACATGCTTGATGGTAGCAGACAAGCCTGTCTGCTAGCGAACAGTAAGACCAACGTCGGAACAGGTAGCTACTCTTTCTAAAAGCAAAGAGATTTCTGTCCTTAGTATTGTCCTGTCCGTTCCTTGTCATGTTGGTATAGGAAGCTGCCTCTCTGGTCACTTCCGTTTTGTATACGGAAGCACGCTCGGTAGGAGCGCAGGGCAGCCTGTCCGCGGCGAGCGTCTGAAGTGGTAAGATTTCCGGCTAAGCGCGTGTCTGCTAAGTCTGTAGGACAATGGATTTCTTAAGTTCA
Source organism: Schistocerca gregaria (assembly GCF_023897955.1). Taxonomy (NCBI): domain Eukaryota; kingdom Metazoa; phylum Arthropoda; class Insecta; order Orthoptera; family Acrididae; genus Schistocerca; species Schistocerca gregaria. The sequence continues at coordinate 483,631,598 of NC_064924.1, forward strand.
GCCTAACTGAAAATTTAATCACCTTTATTTCAGGTTTAGCTCTACAATATCTAATGTTATCTTAAATTGCAGCGCAGTGTAATTCGAGTGTGAAATTCAGAATATCTTCCGGTAGTTGCTTTGTCACTACTTTGTGAGTAAAGTGGAACCACGTGTTGATCAGTAACTCTAACTAAGATCATCAATCTTAAATGCGAATGTGCGTGACATTATAACGTCTCGTCTTGACAATATTTTTCAATATAGCAATTTTTCTTTATGTTCAACCCACGTGCGGTGTACTTTGTGAGACCAGTACCACGTGCTTCTACAATTGTTTGACCCATCAGGTTAATAGTAAGACGATAGTAACCAGTTCGAGGTTTTTCTTTTGTAAATTGCTTTTCGATCTAATTTATTTTAATTATCAAAATTATTGTGGAGTTACACTCTTTGTGTAAACCAAGTCGACCACGTGAAGCATGTGGTGTAAGCATCAAAGTAGCCCTCAGCTATTCTTTTCGGGAAGATTTCACAGAGAATTAGTATGAATTTAGTATACCAGTGTGTGGTAATTTCATGACGGACAGGATTGCGCTACGAACGTAACTTCCTTTGGGTGAAAATTGAATCGGTTGGTTGTGGTTAATTTCCTCTTGCATATGTTTCAACGTTCTTCGTGTCTTATTTTATGAATGCAGTGTTGTATGTAGTCTCCCAATCTGGACTCCCTATTTGATGTGTTCCGTAAGATTACAAACTCACATTTACACAATCCTAAATAAGGCACCAGTTTAGTTATGAATCAAGCTTAATATGCTGAAATTTCAATGATCAATGTTAAAATAAATTTCCGAATATACAGAAGAATGCTGAAGATTAGATGGGTAGATCACATAACTAATGAGGAAGTATTGAATAGGATTGGGGAGAAGAGAAGTTTGTGGCACAACTTGACCAGAAGAAGGGATCGGTTGGTAGGACATGTTCTGAGGCATCAAGGGACCACCAATTTAGTATTGGAGGCCAGCGTGGAGGGTAAAAATCGTAGAGGGAGAGAGACCAAGAGATGACTACACTAAGCAGATTCAGAAGGATGTGGGTTGCAGTGGGTTCTGGGAGATGAAGAAGCTTGCACAGGATAGAGTAGCAGGGAGAGCTGCATCAAACCAGTCTCAGGACTGAAGACCACAACTATATATATATATATATATATATATATATATATATATATATATATATATATATATATCACCGGTTGTCGTATGACTATTAAAAGATTATAATTAATGTTAGTCTGGTTGGGAATTTGGTAAGCTAGACTGGATACCTGGTGAAACAGTTTCTCAGTAATGCAAGGTTAACTTCCCCAGACAGCTCACAGCTTTTAACCCACTTTTATGGTCTTGAATAGCTGCACCGCTTACGCAACAAATTAATGCAACAATATTACAGGATTTCCTTAACTTAATATTTCTTATAAGCAAACATTCCATTGTTGTTCGTGCATTGGTTACCTCGAAATATTCCTTTAAAAATCTTCTCCTTCCATACAATCAAAAAACTACCTTTACAAACATGTTTTCATTTTCATAATAAAGTAGTATTCCAGATAATTTCACCAGATTCACAATTATCACGTCTCCTTTCCTAAAACTCAACTGCTCGCTCTATGCCTCTGATAAGAATGCCCTAGCGCCACACAACTGATTGGTGACCGAGCGCACCATAGATTACATTAAACACAGAGTCAAGGATCTTATCCATTACTCGTGTAGCGAGCTCATGCATCTTCGTCCCAGTACAGTAAAGATGAAACATTTACAGTGGCAGAAAACATATGGAAACATTACAGCAGGGCAGTTTCGAGTCGTGAAGGCACCGCGGATTTTACCAGCTACTCTTTTTGCCAACGTTGCCAGCAGAGTGTCTCAGTCTTGCACAAAGCGGTTATCAGGTGGTGGCTGATGGGACGTGCACATATGGGGAGCTGTTTCGCGAGGAAAGCTGTAAACGGCTAATGGCCGAGATGCTGGCCCTACAGCACTAACGAGTACGTGTGAGATGTGGCCTCCTGCAGATAATGTTACGGAGACAACTGGGCCTTGCCTCTGCTGCTCATCCAGCGGTCTCTTCCTTATCGCAGTCGGGCACCTACGGAGGCGAAACAATTGGCAGGCACCTTGTGGCGGTACACTTTACCTGCCTTTTCACTTCCATCCCAAAAAGCTGATTCGCTAACACATCTTCTTGGGAGCATCCTACTCGATCCTGTTTGTAGGACTGCATCAAACAGTTAAGCTAAACACTGATTAATCAAAGGTTGTCATGGGGATGTAGGTGAATTGTAAGGGCCGTTCCGCTTTCAAGGCAAGGGGAGGAGCCAAAATTTGTCTCATTAATAGAAATATATTCTGCGTTCAAGAAAACTAGTATTATGCACTGAAATCAGGAGGAAAGAATGTCCTTTTGTTCAATTAGTAACCCAGCCTGGCTTCTACATGAGTAGCATTATGCTAGCTTTCAATATTTATAATTACTTACACCAGTATGTCCTCAGATCACTGCCATGAGACGTTGAAAGTTGGACGTCGGCGCTTCTTTGCAAAGTTGACTAATGATTCTGCAGAGCTGTAGACAAAATCTAAGTATGAGATATTATTGTAGCTAGTAAACTACTGGCCATTAAAAGTGCTACACCAAGAAGAAATGCAAATGATAAACGGGTATTCATTGGACAAATATATTATACTAGAACTGACAAGTGATTACATTTTCACGCGATTTGGGTGCATAGGTCCTGAGAAATCAGTATCCAGAACAACCACCTCTGGCCGTAACAGCGGCCTTGATGTACCTGGGTATTGAGTCAAACAGAGCTTGGATGGCGTGTACAGGTGCAGCTGCCATTCAGCTTCAACACGATACCACAGTTCATCAAGAGTAGTGACTGGCGTTTTGTGACGAGCCAGTTGCTCGGCCACCATTGACCAGACGTTTTCAATTGGTGAGATATCTGGAGAATGTGCTGGCCAGGGCAGCAGTCGAACATTTTCTGTATCCAGAAAGGACCTGCAACATGCGGTCGTGCATTATCCTACTGAAATGTAGGGTTTCGCAGGGATCGAATGAAGGGTAGAGCCACGGAATCGTAACACATCTAAAATGTAATGTCCAGTGTTCAAAGTGCCGTCAATGCGAATGAGAGGTGACCGATACGTGTAACCAATGGCACCTCATACCATCACGCTGGGTGATACGCCAGTATGGCGATGACGAATACACGCTTCCAATGTGCGCTCACCGCGATGTCGCCAAACACTGATGGGACCATCATGATGTTGCAAACAGAACCTGGATTCACCGGAAAAAAATGACGTTTTGCCATTCATGCGCCCAGGTTCGTCGTTGAGTACACCATCGCAGGCACTCCTATCTGTGATGCAGCGTCAAGGGTAACCGCAGCCATGGTCTCCGAGCTGATAGTCCACGCTGCTGCAAACGTCGTCGAACCGTTCGTGCACATGGTTGTTGTCTTGCAAACGTCCCCATCTGTTGACTCAGGGATCGAGACGTGGCTGCACGATCTGTTACAGCCATGTGGATAAGATGCCTGTCATCTCGGCTGCTAGTGATAAGCGGCCGTTGGGATCCAGCACGGCGTTCCGTATTAACCTCCTGAACCCACCGATACCATATTCTGCTTACAGTCGTTGGATCTCGACCAACGCGAGCAGCAATGTCGCGATACGATAAACCGCAATCGCGATAGGCTACAATCCGACCTTTATCAAAGTCGGAAACGTGATGGTACGCATTTCTCCTCCTTACACGAGGCATCACAACAATGTTTCACCAGGCAACGCCGGTCAACTGCTGTTTGTGTATGAGAAATAGGTTGGAAGCTTTCCTCATGTCAGCACGTTGTAGGTGTCGCACCCGGCGCCAACCTTGTGTGAATGATCTGAAAAGGTAATCATTTGCATATCACATCATCTTCTTCCTGTCGGTTGAATTTCGCGTCTGTAGCACGCCGTCTTCGTGGTGTAGCAATTTTAATGGCCAGTAGTGTAGTAGCGAGCGAACAGTTGTTGGGAGGAGTCGGAAGTGGTGGGACGCAGCCTGCTGTGGGGAGAAGCCGCACGGCACGAGGGGTCGCAGCGCGCTGGGATCGTGCTAGTAGCGCCGGAGGAGACCTTTGTATTAATTGAGGATTTCTGGTAAGTCGCCTTTTTGTTGGACGTAGTTGTTGCTTGCTTGCGCGCTGGACGGATTTTGTCAGACTTGTGTATTCATACTTTGAGAGTAATATTCGTATCTTTGTTGTGCCCAGTGACGTGTTTATCGAGTATAGACAGTGTGCAATAACTGAAGTCTGTTTAAAGTTTGTCAGTGTACTATTTTGCGGTTACAGTAAATTAAAGTCTTTATTGGTTTCTTTCATTTTTTTCACAGCGTTTAAGGCTATTTGAGCAAGGCCCCCTTGATCATTCAGGTTCTCTACATATAAAAAAAGAATATAGCAGTAGTTATTGCATCATCGCAGAACAGTTATTACGAGTTGTTAGAGAATATTTTAAAACTTGCAGTCAGATACTTGAGAGTTGATTTCTTTATTATTTGTAGGAAAAGTACTTAATTTTTACTTATTTTTGTTCTCAAACAGAGTTCTGTTATTGTCAGCAATGCAACGTCACATATTTCCGTACGTCTTATAGCAGAACACACAATATTTACAAATATACTCGAGTTTTAGGAATAATTACGAGACAAAAACTACCTAGCAGATTAAAACTGTGTGCCGGACCGAGATTCGAACTCTGGATCTTTGAATTTCGCGGGCAAGTGCTCTATCACATTTTTTATCTCATTTTGTTTTATTTTGTTCGTTGAATTTGTTCGGGGCGGACGTCCGATGACACCCTTTTAGTTACTTCGTTGATCAATTCACCCAGTTTTTCGTTACAGACGTAGCTAACCCTCTAAGCGAACAGATTGAGCTACAGTGCCGGCTAAAAGACAAACTAACTTTAATATAAACTAAGGTGGAAAGGGAAGAAAGGAAGGGGGAAAATGTTCAGATGTGCAAAGTTCCTAACAGCCGATGTCATCGGTCCCTAGACCTACACACTACTTAAACTAACTTATTCTAAGAACAACATACACTCCCATGCACGAGGAAGGACTCGAACCTAAGGGGGGAGAGGCCGAGCAGCTGAGCTACCCAAGCACGACTCGCGCCCACTTCCTCACAGCTTTAATTCCGCCAGTGCCTCGTCTCCTACCTTCCAAACTTCACAGAAACTCTCCTGCATACCTTGAAGAAGTAGCACTCCTGGTAGAAAGGATATTACTGAAACATTACTTACCCACAGCCTGAGGGATCTCCCTAGAATGAAATTTTCACTCTGTAGCTGAGTGTGCGCTGATATTAAACTACGAGGCAATTTCAATGTCGCTCCAAACGATATTTTAGTATGTGACACATAGCATTCATCCCTACAGAAACTTTCCGTGTGTGCACTGCTTGCACCGCTTAAGCAATATGAAAGTGATGACATTCAGTTACCTGATTTTTTTCTCTGACTTTTATTTGTAACCCTATGCAGTGACCCACATTCAAAACTACCACTACGCCATAAAAGTCGTCTGATTCTATTAGGTTGGTGCATCGGTTCGTAGCGGTTTTGTTTTGCATGTTATATTCAGGTTACTATGGGTTTATTTATCGATTGTCATTTTTTATTTGTAGTTCACTGTTGCTGTTTGAGTTTACTTATTAGCATTTTGTCATTTGGAGACAGAGAGTGGAGCTGTGAACGTTAGAAAATGAAGTGTCAAACGCAATATTTCCCACATATTCCTCTGTTAGAGATCAATAAAGGGGTGACAGCAGTGGAGGCAGACAGAAACATTTGCGCCTTGTACGGGGACAATGCTACTGGACAGAGCACAGCAAGAAAGTGCACAATATGCATTAGATGAGTATGTGGCAAGCAAAATCGTAAGAGACGGAAAAGAGCCACCGTGGTACAACAACCGAGTTAGAAAACTGCTGCGGAAACAAAGGGAACTTCACAGCAAACATAAACATAGCAAAAGCCTTGCAGACAAACAAAAATTACGCGAAGCGAAATGTAGTGTGAGGAGGGCTATGCGAGAGGCGTTCAATGAATTCGAAAGTAAAGTTCTATGTGATGACTTGGCAAAAAATCCTAAGAAATTTTGGTCTTATGTCAAAGCGGTAGGTGGATCAAAACAAAATGTCCAGACACTCTGTGACCAAAATGGTACTGAAACAGAGGATGAAAGACTAAAGGCCGAAATACTAAATGTCTTTTTCCAGAGTTGTCTCACAGAGGAAGACTGCTCTGTAGTTCCCTCTCTAAATTGTCGCACAGATGACAAAATGGTAAATATCGAAATAGACGACAGAGGGATAGAGAAACAACTAAAATCGCTCAAAAGAGGAAAGGCCACTGGACCTGATGGGATACCAGTTCGATTTTACACAGAGTACGCGAGAGTACTTGCCCCCTTCTTGCAGCGGTGTACCGTAGGCTTCCAGAAGAGCGAAGCGTACCAAAGGATTGCAAATGTGCAGAGGTCATCCCCGTTTTCAAGAAGGGATGTCGAACAGATGTGCAGAACTATAGACCTATATCTCTAACGTCGATTGGTTGTAGAATTTTAGAACACATATTATGTTCGAGTATAATGACATTTCTGGAGACTAGAAATCTACTCTGCAGGAATCAGCAAGGGTTTCGAAAAAGACGGTCGTGTGAAACCCAGCTCGCGCTATTCGTCCACAAGACTCAGAGGGCCATAGACACGGGTTCCCAGGTAGATGCCGTGTTTCTCGACTTCTGCAAAGCGTTCGATACAGTTCCCCACAGTCGTGAACAAAGTAAGAGCATATGGACTATCAGACCAATTGTGTGATTGGATTGAAGAGTTCCTAGATAACAGAACGCAGCATGTCATTCTCAATGGAGAGAAGTCTTCCGAAGTAAGAGTGATTTCAGGTATGCCGCAGGGGAGTGTCGTAGGACCGTTGCTATTCACAATACACATAAATGACCTGATGGATAACATCGTAAGTTCACTGAGGATTTTTGCGGATGATGCTGTGGTATATCGAGAGGTTGTAACAATGGAAAATTGTACTGGAATGCGGAGGATCTGCAACGAATTGACGCATGGTGCAGGGAATGGCAATTGAATCTCAATGTAGACAAGTGTAATGTGCTGCGAATACATAGAAAGACAGATCCTTTATCATTTAGCTACAATATAGCAGGTCAGCAACTGGAAGCAGTTAATTCCATGAATTGTCTGGGAGTAGGCATTAGGAGTGATTTAAAATGGAATGATCATATAAAGTTGATCGTCGGTAAAGCAGATGCTAGACTGAGATTCATTGGAAGAATCATAAGGAAATGCAATCCGAAAACAAAGGAAGTAGGTTACAGTACACTTGTTCGCCCACTGCTTGAATATTGCTCACCAGTGTGGGATCCGTACCAGATGGGGTTAATAGAAGAGAGAGTGAAGATCCAACGGAGAGCAGCGCGCTTCGTTACAGGATCATTTAGTAATCGCGAAAGCATTACGGAGATGATAGACAAACTCCAGTGGAAGACTCTGCAGGAGAGACGCTCAGTAGCTCGGTACGGGCTTTCGTTGAAGTTTCGAGAACATACCTTTACCGAGGAGTCAAGCAGTATATTGCTCTCTCCTACGTATATCTCGCGAAGAGACCATGAGGATAAAATCAGAGAGATTAGAGCCCACACAGGGGCATACCGACAATCTTTCTTTCCACGAACAATACGAGACTGGAATAGAAGGGAGAACCGATAGAGGTACTCAAAGTACCCTCCGCCACAAACCGTCAGGTGGCTTGCGCAGTATGGATGTAGATGCAGAAAATGTTTTTCTCGTTTTAAGGAGGGTCGTTTCCATAATAGTGACTCTCCACATTCAGGAAGACCAACGCGGTTTGATGAAAATCGTTTAAACGCATTAATCCACAATACTTCACGTCAGAACAGGCAAATGTGAAGAACTGAGATCATGCAGGGTGCATGTAGAGAGGGAGGTTCAAAAATCGGGTGCGTAGATACCGTAAAGTCAAAACCACATAAACGAGCACGTCTGCTTCTTCGTCATTAAGTGGCTCGTGAACAACACCGACCATTACTATACTGTATCATTACTGGTGTCGAGAAATGGATGTATTTAAGCTAACATAAGGAAAACAATGCAGTGGTTGAGCCCAAACAAAGCAGCAACTCCCTATACAAAGTAGCAGAGAGAAAACTAGTCCAAGATAAAATGTAACTATCGATAATAGTCCGTCATAGATAAAAATCACTTATCGATTCTGTAACGCCACTGTCCATATCTTGCTTAATTTCAAGGCCTCTTCTTTTCTATTAAAATTATCTTCATGTTTATAAATTTCAATAGCCTCCCTATACAGGCGTGGGTAATAGTTCGTGGTAGCACTTAAAACTGTAGTTTCATAAAACTTAACTACAAGGTCACCTGACTGAAGTGCATGTTCCGCAACGGCCGATTTATCTATTTTTCCCAGTCGGCAAAGACTTTTATGCTTATTTACCCTCGTATTCACACTTCTTTTCGTAGTACCAATATAGACCTTGCCACAAGTACACGGAATTTTATACACACCGCTAGATGATAATGGTAGCCTTCTATCTTTAATATAACGAAGTACTTGTCCTATTTTTCTGGTAGGTTTGAATACCGGTTTCACTTTATGTTTCAGCAAAATTTTGCCGATTCCATCTGTAACCTTACTAATGAAAGATAAAGACACCGTATTCTTCCATTGCTGTGTACCAGCCTTGTCCTTTGGCCTGCTGTAATTAGGTCTTAAAACTCTATTAATTTCTTTGTTTGAGTACCCATTCTTTTCGAAGGCCTATTTCAGATGATTCAGTTCCGTATCCAGATGTTCCGGCGTACAAGTCCGTTTTGCCCTGTCCACTAAACTTTTGATTACACCTCTTTTTTGTTGTGGGTGATGATTGGTGCTCTTATGTAAGTATCTATCAGTATGTGTGCTCTTCCGAAACACTTTATGTTTTAGACTGCCATCCGTCTGTCTCATGACTAACACATCGAGAAACGAAATAGCCTGGTCTTTTTCCACTTCAATGGTAAACTGAATTTTAGGGTTTACGCTATTAAGATAATCAAAAAATTCGTCTAAGGCTTTTTTTACCATGTGTCCAAACCACGAATGTGTCGTCTACATAAGGATACCAACAACATGGTTTCTTATTTGCTTTATTCAACGCTAATTGTTCAAATTTCTCCATGTAAAGATTAGCAATCGCAGGGCTCAATGGGTTACCCATGGCAACACTATCCAGTTGCTCATAAAACTCCTCATCCCACTGAAACTGGCTAGATGTGAGACAGTGTCTAAACAGAGCGGTCAAATCTTCAGGGAAAACTTCCTTTATGTAAACCATAACTTCATTGACCGGAATCATAGTAAACAGAGATACAATATCACAACTGACCAGAATGTCTTCAGGAGCCAAGGTTAGACCTTCAGTTTTCTCAGTAAAATGACATGAATTCCTCAGATGAGAATCAGTCTTACCAATGTATGGTTGTAGAAGAGTTGCAAGATACCTAGATATTTGATAAGTAGGGGAATCAATCGCACTAACGATGGGTCTCAGAGGGAGAATTATCAACAACAGTACCACCCGGTCGTGAAAGCCTTCATTGTATGATTAGAAGGCTCTACGGGGAGAATGTCTCGAAATCAGTTAGACTTCTGGAAGGTTCACGTAAGAAGAAAGCACATTTACTTTGCACTTTAACTTTTTTGTTACGTTGCAGAGACTCCTCTTCCATACCAAAATTTTTAAAATTTAGAAGAATGTTTCGGACAGCTCGTGTGCAACGGATTTATGATTACGCAGAAGCTGCGTTGCTCCGTGAAAGAATACATTTTACCAGACGAGAGCTGGACTCTGTGGACCGTAAGTTACTGCAACTGCATTTATTTATTGCTAACAATGTATCGGTAAATCTGTGGAATAAAATAGATGGTTTAACGTTCAAATCAATGGAATCTATAATGGAAGTGACCACCAATAGACATAAGAAGAAGTTCAATATAATAAGATCTAATGTGTGCTAATAACACTGTAACGGCAGAGACTGTTGTTAACAAATCGTCGAGAACATTGTCTCAGGATGAGATTTCAGTTCTCGCAAAAGGAGGTAATTATGCTGTTACTCCTACGCATGTACCAGTGGAATAGAAGGGAGAACCGATAGAGGTACTCAAGGTACCCTCTGCCACACACCGTCAGGTGGCTTGCGGAGTATGGATGTAGATGACGGCATATGTTCTCTTCAGCCGTCCACTGCGCCCATATATACAATGTGCCTGAGAGGCAGTTACACGACACTTCGCGTCAATAGGTCCGCGTCAAACAAACGCTGGCTTACCCGCTGCCTCGGATGACGTCGCAGGCAGGCTGCAACTAAACAAATGTTTTCTTTACGAATAGGAAGTGAACTCGTGAGGAGGGTATACCGTCCTGGATCGCTTAGGTTTCGCGGAAGTAGCTGTCTGTGTGCCGCCCCTAAAGTTAACAAAACCGCTTCGCACGTGGTGAGGTTATTTTCCACTTTTGATTATTAGAAGTCAGAAATTACCGTAGAGGTCGCCACTGAACTGCTCATAGCGCTGTTTACGATAGAGACATTATTATTATTATCATCAGGAATATTACTATGTTTGTGCGTGTTAACTTCAGTAAATACATTAATCATTTAGAACTCAAAACTTTCGTTTGTAATCATAGTTCCTATCCCGCTAACTACATAGAGACTAGAAACATTTCTTTCAGTGAGAAGAAGGAGAATGTGGACTTGCAGACTGGAAACAGTGGTCAGTATGTTCTCCATCGCTTTCTGGCTGACCGCAAAAATAGTTCTCAGGCTCTCGTAAGTAATTCACCCGCCGCCCCACACACTATCCAGATTTGTTGGGCATTCGGATGCGACAGTTCCCGATGTTAGACTGCAAGGGAACGTGAGGGCAGGCATACTCATCGTCAAGGTTCCGGTCGACCACATCAGATCACCAGTACGGAGATTTTGTATGTCCATCCTTCTGACTGGAGATTTGATAACTTCGGCCGGTCACTTGTGTAATAAAATGGAGCACCTACAGCCTTCCTTACGATGTTATTTATTATATGGCTATCAGTTTCGATGCTTCAGCGCATCATCTTCAGGCAGTAACTAATACTAAGGTTCAAAGAATGGCTCTGAGCACTATGGGACTTAACATCTGAGGTCATCAGTCCCCTAGAACTTGTTGTTGTTGTTGTTGTTGTGGTCTTCAGTCCTGAGACTGGTTTGATGCAGCTCTCCATGCTACTCTATCCTATGCAAGCTTCTTCATCTCCCAGTACCTACTGCAACCTACATTCTTCTGAATCTGCTTAGTGTATTCATCTCTTGGTCTCCCTCTACGATTATTACCCTCCACGCTGCCCTCCACTACTAAATTGGTGATCCCTTCATGCCTCAGAACATGTCCTACCAACCGATCCCTTCTTCTAGTCAAGTTGTGCCACAAACTTCTCTTCTCTCCAATCCTATTCAATACTTCCTCATTAGTTATGTGATCTACCCATCTAATCATCAGCATTCTTATGTAACACCACATTTCGAAAGCTTCTGTTCTCTTCTTGTCCAAACTATTTATCGTCCATGTTTCACTTCCATACATGGCTACACTCCATACAAATACTTTCAGAAATGACTTCCTCACACTTAAATCAATACTCAATGTTAACAAATTTCTCTTCTTCAGAAACGCTTTCCTTTCCATTGCCAGTCTACATTTTATATCCTCTCTACTTCGACCATCATCAGTTATTTTGCTCCCCAAATAGCAAAACTCCTTTACTACTTTAAGTGTCTCATTTCCTAATCTAATTCCCTCAGCATCACCCGACTTAATTCGACTACATTCTATTATCCTCGTTTTGCTTTTGTTTATGTTCATCTTATATCCTCCTTTCAAGACACTGTCCATTCCATTCAACTGCTCTTCCAAGTCCTTTGCTGTCTCCGACAGAATTACAATGTCATCGGCGAACCTCAAAGTTTTTATTTCTTCTCCATGGACTTTAATACCTACTCCGAAATTTTGTTTTGTTTCCTTTACTGCTTGCTCAATATGCAGACTGAATAACATCGGGGATAGGCTATAACCCTGTCTCACTCCCTTCCCAACCACTGCCTCCCTTTCATGCCCCTCGACTCTTATAACTGCCATCTGGTTCCTGTACAAATTGTAAATAGCCTTTCGCTCCCTGTATTTTACCCCTGCCACCTTCAGAATTTGAAGTAGAGTATTCCAGTCAACATTGTCAAAAGCTTTCTCTAAGTCTACAAATGCTAGAAACGTAGGTTTGCCTTTCCTTAATCTTTCTTCTAAGATAAGGCGTAAGGTCAGTATTGCCTCACGTGTTCCAGTATTTCTACGGAATCCAAACTGATCGTCCCCGAGGTAGGCTTCTACTAGTTTTTCCATTCGTCTGTAAAGAATTCGTGTTAGTATTTTGCAGCTGTGGCTTATTAAACTGATTGTTCGGTAATTTTCACATCTGCCAACACCTGCTTTCTTTGGGATTAGAATTATTATATTCTTCTTGAAGTCTGAGGGTATTTCGCCTGTTTCATACATCTTGCTCACCAGATGGTAGAGTTTAGTCAGGACTGGCTCTCCCAAGGCCGTCAGTAGTTCTAATGGAATGTTGTCTATTCCGGGGGCCTTGTTTCGACACAGGTCTTTCAGTGGTCTGTCAAATTCTTCACGCAGTATCGCATCTCCCATTTCATCTTCATGTACACCCTCTTCCATTTCCATAATATTGTCCTCAAGTACATCCCCCTTGTATAGACCCTCTATATAGTCCTTCCACCTTTCCGCTTTCCCTTCTTTGCTTAGAACTGGGTTTCCATCTGAGCTCTTGATGTTCATACAAGTGGTTCTCTTATCTCCAAAGGTCTCTTTAATTTTCCTGTAGGCAGTATCTATCTTACCACTAGTGAGATAAGCCTCTACATCCTTACATTTGTCCTCCAGCCATCCCTGCTTAGCCATTTTGCATTTCCTGTCGATCTCATTTTTGAGCCGTATGTATTCCCTTTTGCCTGCTTCATTTACTGCATTTTTATACACTCCTGGAAATTGAAATAAGAACACCGTGAATTCATTGTCGCAGGAAGGGGAAACTTTATTGACACATTCCTGGGGTCAGATACATCACATGATCACACTGACAGAACCACAGGCACATAGACACAGGCAACAGGGCATGCACAATGTCGGCACTAGTACAGTGTATATCCACCTTTCGCAGCAATGCAGACTGCTATTCTCCCATGGAGACGATCGTAGAGATGCTGGATGTAGTCCTGTGGAACGGCTTGCCATGCCATTTCCACCTGGCGTCTCAGTTGGACCAGCGTTCGTGCTGGACGTGCAGACCGCGTGAGACGACGCTTCATCCAGTCCCAAACATACTCAATGGGGGACAGATCGGGAGATCTTGCTGGCCAGGGTAGTTGACTTACACCTTCTAGAGCACGTTGGGTGGCACGGGATACATGCGGACGTGCATTGTCATGTTGGAACAGCAAGTTCCCTTGCCGGTCTAGGAATGGTAGAACGATGGGTTCGATGACGGTTTGGATGTACCGTGCACTATTCAGTGTCCCCTCGACGATCACCAGAGGTGTACGGCCAGTGGAGGAGATCGCTCCGCACAGCATGATGCCGGGTGTTGGCCCTGTGTGCCTCAGTCACATGCAGTCCTGATTGTGTCGGTCACCTGCACGGCGCCAAACACGCATACGACCATCATTGGCACCAAGGCAGAAGCGACTCTCATCGCTGAAGACGACACGTCTCCATTCGTCCCTCCATTCACGCCTGTCGCGACACCACTGGAGGCGGGCTGCACGATGTTGGGGCGTGAGCGGAAGACGGCCTAACGGTGGGCGGGACCGTAGCCCAGCTTCATGGAGACGGTTGCGAATGGTCCTCGCCGATACCCCAGGAGCAACAGTGTCCCTAATTTGCTGGGAAGTGGCGGTGCGGTCCCCTACGGCACTGCGTAGGATTCTACGGTCTTGGCGTGCATCCGTGCGTCGCTGCGGTCCGGTCCCAGGTCGACGGGCACGTGCACCTTCCGCCGACCACTGGCGACAACATCGATGTACTGTGGAGACCTCACGCCCCACGTGTTGAGCAATTCGGCGGTACGTCCACCCGGCCTCCGGCATGCCCACTATACGCCCTCGCTCAAAGTCCGTCAACTGCACGTACGGTTCACGTCCACGCTGTCGCGGCATGCTACCAGTGTTAAAGACTGCGATGGAGCTCCGTATGCCACGGCAAACTGGCTGACACTGACGGCGGCGGTGCACAAATGCTGCGCAGCTAGCGCCATTCGACGGCCAACACCGCGGTTCCTGGTGTGTCCGCTGTGCCGTGCGTGTGATCATTGCTTGTACAGCCCTCTCGCAGTGTCCGGAGCAAGTATGGTGGGTCTGACACACCGGTGTCAATGTGTTCTTTTTTCCATTTCCAGGAGTGTATTTTCTCCTTTCATCAATTAAATTCTATATTTCTTCTGTTACCCAAGGATTTCTACTAGCCCTCGTCTTTTTACCTACTTGATCCTCTGCTGCCTTCACTACTTCATCCCTCAAAGCTACCCATTCTTCTTCTACTGTATTTCGTTCACCCATTCCTGTCAATTGTTCCCTTTTGCTCTCCCTGAAACTCTGTACAACCTCTGGTTTAGTCAGTTGATCCAGGTCCCATCTCCTTAAATTTCCACCTTTTTTCAGTTTCTTCAGTTTTAATCTACAGGTGTTAACCAACAGATTGTGGTCAGAGTAAACATCTGCCCCTGGAAATGTCTTACAATTTAAAACCTGGTTCCTAAATCTCTGTCTTACCCTTATGTATCTATCTGTTACCTTTTAGTATCTCCAGGGTTCTTCCATGTATACCTTCTAGAATTTAGAACTACTTAAACCTAACTAACCTAAGGATATCACACACATTCATGCCCAAGGCAGGATTCGAACCTGCGACCGTAGCGGTCGCGCAGTTCCAGACTGTAGCGCCTAGAACCGCTCGGCCACCCCGGCCGGCGTGATGCTAAGGGATTTAACTCCAGTCGTGCACATGATTCCTCAGTGGCCACCAGCTATGAACTGGTTTTCGCGACTACCTGTAACAACGATGTTGTGCCTCCAACCATCAACTAGTAGTTGTGTACTGAAGCACCGAAACTGGTAAGCATATAATAAATAACACCGTACGGACGGCTGTAGGTGTTCCATTTTATTATATCAGTAGGGAGGATCACCGTATTGGGCACCAAACATGTTATGGACCCTTCGCATCTGCACCTGCTATCCGAGAAAAATTAATGATCTCCTTGCAATATTCTGTGTCACTTGCACCATTGGTCAGACATTAGCAGCAGCTGGTGAGCCCTGTGCGACTCTCGTTGGTGCCGTTGGTAGGTTGGCATCGTGTAATAGGGGTAGTGGCGTCTCGTTTTCTTCTTCTGTTTACTGGCGCCACTACATTTGCTAGCGTTGTCTCTGTCTGGGAGTGGCAGCAGCAGCGTTTATCGATATCTAGTACCCGTATTATCTTTGGAAGGACGTGAAGTGTTTTCCCGGTCGGGTGTGAGAGGTCCGGCAGCGCGAGGACACGCCAGGACCGCTGGCGGCATGCAGGCATTGCCGGATCGAGTGGCTGTAGTTGCGAGGACCACAACCTTGTTGTCCACATTACCCAGCACGTTGAGTTGAGTGAAGATTAATCCAGTAGTGAAACCTCCACTATTTTGTGTTCACGCCGTTTGTTCATGCGTTGCTGCTCGCAGTGTCGCGGCGAGATGAACAGAAAAAAAGGCTCTAAGCACTATGGGACCTAACATCGGAGGTCATCAGTCCCCTGGACTTAGAACTACTTGAACCTATCTAACCTTAAGGACATCACACACATCCATGCCCAAGGCAGGATTCGAACCTACGACCGTAGCAGCCGCGCGCTTCCGGACTGAAGCGCCTAGAACCGCTCGGCAACAGCGACCGGCCAGACGAACAGCAACTAGTGGAGCGTGTCGAGTTGGCAGAACCTGTTAGCTGTCTTCTACTGCCTGTTGTTAGATTTTCAATTTTGTGTTATTATTTGGCGAAGTGCAACCAGCGGTATTTTACTGCCTGGCGGCCGCTAACGCCCCAGTTGCCTGCCCTAGAGGTTAGCGTATTTTTGCGGCAATCTACTTTCCCTCGTCTTCCCGATGCTGTCTGGCATGACGTGTAGTTCGACAGCCTCCTTCATTGCAGTATGGATAGTGGTTCCTTCTGCCTTTCGATGTTTTAAACACCGGATTCTGAAGATGCAGTGCTGTCTGTCACTTCGCCCTCGCTTGGATTGTTCCATCAGTGTACTGGTTATCACACATTAGGTGAATTTGGTAAGAGGATTGATCGGCGTTTAAACTGTCCCTAGTTTGAGTTGCCATCCTGTTAGGTGAGCGTAACTCTTGGCTGCTTGTCTCACCGCTTACACAGCTGTACGTACTTTTCTTGGGTCGATCCTTGGAGCACTGTCTGTGGCTGGCTCTGAGCACTATGGGACTTAACAGCTGAGGTCATCAGTCGCCTAGAGCTTAGAACTACCTAAACCTAACTAACCTAAGAACACCACACACATCCATGCCCGAGGCAGGATTCGAACCTGCGACCGTATCTGTCGCGCGGTCCCAGACTGTAGCGCCTAGAACCGCTCGGCCACACCGGCCGGCTTACTGTCTGTGGATCACTTCCTTCTAATTTGTCTACATCTACATGGAGACTCTGCAAATCACATTTAAGTGCCTAGCAGAGGGTTCATCGAATCACCTTCACAATTATCTGTTATTCCAATCTTGTATAGCGTGCGGAAAGAATGAACAAATGGTTCAAATGGCTCTGAGCACTATGGGACTTAACATCTGTGGTCATCAGTCCCCTAGAACTTAGAACTACGTAAACCTAACTAACCTAAGGACATCACACACATCCATGCCCGAGGCAGGATTCGAACCTGCGACCGTAGCAGTCGCGCGGCTCCGGACTGAGCGCCTAGAACCGCGAGACCACCGCGGCCGGCAAGAATGAACACCTATATCTTTTCATACGAGCTCTCCGTAAGAGCTCTTCGTCTTGCCGATGCTGTCCGGCAAGACTGTGATTGTGTCAATTGTTTAAAAAAATATTTTATTTGAATTATTCCTATTACTCGTGGCCTTCAGCCGACAAAGAATTTGAATTCTTTCTTAATAAGGCCTTCAGCCATCAATGTAGCTAGTGTTACAGTCAACTTTTTTAATGATTGTTTTAAAAATTATTTTGGTATTTTTAACGTGCAATTGTGTTCCTCATTTGTAATTCAGGCCTTCAGCCGTTAATTTTCTGAAGTATTGCTTGTAGCCTTCAGCTGACAAATAATTTTGAATTCTTTCATAATAAGGACTTCATCCGTCAGTGTAGTTCGTGTTGCAGTGAGTTTTTTTTAAATGATTGTTTAAAAAAATATTTCCTTAAACAAAGTGTATGTGTTTACTGTTGCAACCAACGGTAGCTGATTAGGCCCCGACCATACCTTTTCCTGCTTTCCCTTAGCTGGACTAGAAGATTACCGTCCCATTCATGGGCTGTCATTAACACCACAACAAAAACGGGTGTGTCTGTGGTGGTGTTGAGACTAGAAAGCATGGACTGCTGATGAATGGCATCGCTTCGTGTTCAGTGATGAATCACCCATCTCCACTAGCCAGGATGGCCATCGTCGTCGAACATGGCATCGACCTGAGGAGAAGTCCTATTCTTTCAATGTTTCAAAAAGACATACTATGGTGTCATGGTTTCGGGATGAGTCAGGTTGAGTTCCTCCCACGGCCAGCAAGAGGCCCCAGATCAGTCTGCGATACAAGATGTGTGGGACCAGCTCGGACAGCTACTCCATCTCACTTACAGTATCCACAATATCAAGAACCGATTATATCAGTTGTGGGCCGTTTTGCTTCAGGAGAGGCTACGACGGCTTTCTGGCACCCTTCCCAACCGAACGACTGCATGCGTCCAGGAGAGATGCAGTGCAGCCTCATGCTGGTGAGTGGGCACATCCTGCCAAGTTCCTTCTTAACTTTAACTCGGTTTTTTAAACACTGAAATAACATGGCATATCCTCTTAACCAGTTAAATTTCATTTCGTTTACACTTCCCCTTCTAGATGCTTCACTGTTTTGTCAGGCGTTGTATTAATGGTCAACCAGTTCAGGGAGTCGAACATCTTCACATCACAATTACCATTTCATCAGGATAATGAAAGGTTCCTTGACGCCAATAATTATGTATTTAACATCAAGGAACTTTTCCTTTTACCTAATGTAACGGTATCCGCGAAATGAAGATGATCGCCTGCCCGAAACTAGTTGTCCATAAATAATTACGCATTAAAGTCTTTTTGTTGGTGGCTAGATGTACAATTCTCTTTGGGCTGGGGAGAGCTGTTGAGTCGAGGATCCATTGGAGGCGGCTGCCATTGGAGGCGTGACCCCCTCCTCCATAGAGCAGTTTACCACAAGTGTTACGTATATTAGTTCCAAATTTCACATCTGACTTTCGAAGAATAAAGTAGTATGAAAACTGAAACTTCGAAAGTGGTAAGCAACTCTAGAAAATTACGAGGT
Organism: Schistocerca gregaria; assembly: GCF_023897955.1. Lineage (NCBI taxonomy): Eukaryota > Metazoa > Arthropoda > Insecta > Orthoptera > Acrididae > Schistocerca > Schistocerca gregaria. Next base: position 483,650,425 of record NC_064924.1, read on the forward strand.
ATGTCTGCCCTGCTTCTATCGACCAAAATGTTGGCACTGTGCACCATTTTACTTCTAGGTAAGGGCCATCACTATGTAAAGACCTCGCCACGGAGACGGGCACTGGGTTAAATGGCGGGAAGAGGTGAATGAACCAAACATGTACTCGACGCCAAGGTCATTATCGAATGAGCATTACTTCAGGTGCTGGGATTTGGCTGAGATCTGTTCGAAAGAACCATTCTAACTTTCACCTGAAGTAAATTAGAGAAACGGTAGTCAACTATTAAGGAAACTTGGGTCCATGTGCATTATCAAAATGTATACTAGAATACGGTGTACAGACTCAATCTATCCATAATCCAAACGGTCTCTACTGGTAGTTAAATCACAATAAGCCGTGGATAACGGACTTAGTACGTGAGGCGAACGTACTACTGTATGCAGTAATTATTTTAAAATATCGATCGCCAAGAACTCGAGAGGAAAACCCGTATCCGAAAGTAAAGGCGATTTCGCTGTTTACTAATGTAACATTCGGTGAAGTTAAGACTGGGATTTCTGGGGGAAGACTCTTTTTTTTTCTGAAATTGCACTGCCGGCTTCGTAGTGGAACAGGCTGCAGTCCGTAGATTTCACATAAAATATGTATCCCAATTGTTGAAAAAAGGTTGGTACATCTCCCGCTTTACATGAGGAGAGGCCAGATCTGTTAGATATAACCGAAATCATCCAGCTAGCCCACTCTCTTACTTGTATTGGGTACATGTTATGCCTCTTATGCAAAACCCTGTTTTTTTCTTATTTTGTTTTCTTTTTATCTCCCCTCATTGCATAAATGGCGGAACCTATATCCAATAATTTTAACTGCAAACACGAAAAAGCACTAGAGCTGCAAATGCAAAAGGTGAATATCTCTTACTTCTGTAATCTTACAAGAAAACCAGAGGGTAACTACCACAACGTAAGTTACTCTCTCGAAATGGCTTTGTATTTTTTATCACTTGGAGAATAAAATGTCGAGGTACGTGGCTATCTGGAAAGATTCGTAATCGGTGCCCACGTATATGCAGTGTGGTGAGATCTCAAAAATTAATTACATCAACAGAAAAACTCCGTAATTATTCTCCTGCACCTAAAAGCTATAACTGAATTCTTGAAAGAAAAGTAGCAGCCTGCAATCTAGATAATGAAAAGAAGCATTTCAAGTAATTTACGTTGTATTCCACCATCCAGCAAATTGCAAGTCATTTCTCTTGTTATAATTTCTAACAGTCTTTCTGCATCCCCTTCTTTTTTTAAATCTCATTTTATTTCAGAATAATTTCAATGTCCATATGCTAACTAACGTCTCTCTGTTAACAATCCAGAAAAACCCAGAACAATTCCTTCTCCGTCCAACCACAGAAAAATTAATTACAACAGTATTGTTACGTGACTAAAGCAAAGATCATCTTTTATTAATTATAATTACAACGCTGCCCATGCCACTGCCGCTCATTTTAAAAATCTCGCTGGTGCTGTTTAGGTTTCTCCGCTTATTCACAGATGTCACTTTCGTCGACAAGTTATGTGCTCCCTAGTAAGTCCTCCTTGCGTCCAACAGACAGCAATAGCCTCGTGTGTCACTCCCCTTTCTCTCTCCTGCGCGTATTACAAAAATTGGTTGCGGCCTACGTAGTTTTAAAAACATACATAGTGTAAAAAAACATTTTAGCTAAATTACATTTCCCTTGAACGACGAAAAGAAATTAATTGCATTTCTTTAGAGACAAAGAAACGGCTTTCGAACGGAATTCACGTGTAAAATGCTCACAAAAACATCTTGTCTTAGATTACCATTAGTTCAAAAGTTTGAAACCCCTATGACCTTTAAAACTAAGTGGGACAAAGTGTTGGAGTAGTAGTGGATGAAGCTCCTAAACTGGACTGAACACACCGCAGTACATCGTGGGAAGTACGAAACCTTGTAGATCCTAGTGTTGGCTGCAGTGATCTTGGCCTACAAAGTTCTTTCTCACGAAAGCTCGCGGCGCTTGGAGATGTGATGAACACCTGTGCGCGATATATTGATTAATGAAGACGAAAGGTACGTGCTTTGAGGTATTATAGTATTCGTGATTTTGGACATCAAACTTCATACGGACATAAACTTGTCTTCGAACAGTTCCCAATATAGAACACCTTTCACAGCAATTTTGTGCATTTTTCTGGAATAACTCGAAAACTGCGGCCTCTAAAGAAAAAGTGTCGCAGCACATAATTAAACACTTAAGCATTTATTTTAAAAAATGGTCCTATTAATTTTTTCTCTAGGGGTAAGAGTTTGCTCGAAGAGTCCAGAAGGATATTGAAAATCTCCCCCAACGCGCATGCGTTGTAGCTTAGGTAGTTTTTGTACACCATTTTCAGGTAGCTCCCCGACGAACTGATGGACCACATGTTGAGTTTTTCAATTGGAAAAGGGGTTATGTCCACTTTTGTTCAGATTAAGTTTACCGAAGATGTCTGGTTTATATTTGTATGCATCTTTTGTTATAACAAGAGGTCGTGTCCCATAAACGGAATTGCTCGTTGGATGGGTACTGTGTTAAAGAAGGGACAATGTCCGGAGATGATCCGTTAGTGGAGCATCAGACATCTACGTACATCCACTTCATTTTCCGTAGCGATTCCCCTGGAATTATTAAATCCATGCCATTCATTGATGGACTCACTCTTTCCAGTTTACACGGCTTAATTCCAGATAAACAAGCAGTACAGTGGACCTGTTCCATTAAAAAAGAAAAAAAACTAGACGATATAAAGAAAATTCTACAATACGTACCTGACGAGCAGACACCATTTTATAATTTGCCAGTGGCCAGCGAAGAATGGATATGATTAAGATGACTGAAGCATGCCCACCATTGTATTTTGGGTACATTATTAATAAACCTGTTTGCTCATAACGCAGTTTCTTACTGCTATAATAAATATGAATAACAAAAACTTGCATAACACAAACTTTTCGCTGTAAACAGCCTCATCAACGTCATCAGGTTCGGAAAAAAAGTCATCTCTAGTACATTCAAACTGAATTGCTGACTACACTCGATAGCTAAAGTATATTGTAATGGTGTAATTTGTTTCACCCTTTCCTTCAGACATCGCACAACCTGGACTATTAAAACACTGGTGAAAATGAAGAGAAGCTAGAAGAATGCACGAAGGACAAAAACTCCATCGTAGTTCTGGCGCCAAAGAAATGAAAATCTTTCGCTCTGCTAGATGGCACACTGATACCAGTCCTGGCCCGTGCTCTCTCTCCACTGACGAAAACACACTTCCTTTGAGTCATACTAGAAATGTCCTAAAAAGTTTTCCAAGACGCCAGAGCCGCCCCACAGTAATCAGTACAGGATTTGAGATATCTATAATAAATTCCATTAACAAGCCCAGATAGAATTTCAGGAAAGCTGTCTGGAATTAATATACTAGAGATTGACACTAACTTACGTTTGATATCCGCAAAAGTAGAAAACTACAAGAGATTTGTGTGCGTCATTATTGGAGTAGCCAAACGTAATATACCACGCAGGCTTAGGAAACATTACATCTCTTGCTGCGATGACACAACAGAAAACATATATGCGGTGTACCAACAGACTGAAAACCCTGATACTGGTAAAATAATACTAGAACACCTAAACGAAGTGAGAAAGCAGATATGGATGGACTTGACTTCCAGTTTAAATTTCACTCATTCAAGCAGAAAGGCGTAGACAGTATTAATGTAAGTTGGCACTGCATCCAATGTCTGCAATCAGCAACCGAATATAACGCCATCGGAACTGCCATTATACATAAAATTAAGACCTGAGAAGGTCCGTGTAGACTCAACCACCAAAGAAATGATAAAGGATGAACTGGATGAAATTAATCATAACACCACCTTATCAGATCCCTTTAACGAACGAGGTATAAATGAGGCTATCAAAACATTGAAAAATGAGGAAAGTAACAGAACTGAATGGAATGATCTCTGTGACTCTATCAGAAGGTTTAAATGGCTCTGAGCACTATGCGACTTAACTTCTGAGGTCGTCAGTCGCTTAGAACTTAGAAATAATTAAACCTAACTAACCTAAGGATTCAAAAAATGGTTCAAATGGCTCTGAGCACTATGGGACTTAACATCTATGGTCATCAGTCCCCTAGAACTTAGAACTACTTAAACCTAACTAACCTAAGGACATAACACAACACCCAGCCATCACGAGGAAGAGAAAATCCCTGACTCCGCCGGGAATCGAACCCGGGAACCCGGGCGTGGGAAGCGAGAACGCTACCGCACGACCACGAGATGTGGGCCAACCTAAGTACATCACACACATCCATGCCTGAGGCAGGATTCGAACCTGCGACCGTAGCGGTCGCTGGCTCCAGACTGTAGCGCCTAGAACCGCACGGCCACTCCGGCGGGCGACTATATCAGAGAACAGACTCACATCCCCACCTCCAAAACGCTACCGCACGACCACGAGATGCGGGCCAACCTAAGTACATCACACACATCCATGCTTGAGGCAGGATTCGAACCTGCGACCGTAGCGGTCGCTGGCTCCAGACTGTAGCGCCTAGAACCGCACGGCCACTCCGGCGGGCGACTATATCAGAGAACAGACTCACATCCCCACCTCCAAAAGCCAGCTATTGATCTATCCACTAAAACAATAGTGTCTGCCCCCGTTTTTGTACGTAGTGCTTTCTAAATTACAACTAAGTACTATCATTCCATATCATGTAGTTATGGGGCCCTACCTGGGGCAGTGACCTGAATTTTCCCCTTAGAACGATTTATGTTATAATAGCTCACTTTCTTACGCCTGCTGTGTATTCTTATGGTACTTATTATTATTATTATCATTAATAATAATAGTAGTAGTATTCGTGATGGTGGTATTTGTTTGTTATTTCTATTTTTTGGCTATTATCATTTCAAATGGCCTTATCTATATGAAAATCTTACCATCTGCAGTATTATAATTAATATTATCGAAGTTAATTGTGACATAAAAAGTTTCGTGGAGGTATCTCGTTGTTATTCGTGTTAATTTTTTTAGGTACTATAATTTCAAAAGACCTTACATACATGCAGATCTTACCATTTGCAGTAATATAATTATTATCATTATTGAAGTTAACTGTGAGATATAAAGTGTCGTATGTGTAAAACTCTGATGTGGTGTAAGAGAAGGCCTGGATGCCCTAATACAAGGATCGGCAAGTAATTTTACATTGGGTCTGGATTCTGCTGAATATTTTTATCGAGGTCCGGAAGAAAAACCTCTAATTCTTACATATTTTTTATTTTAATTTTTACTCACGAAATAATATGAAATACAATAGATAGCCGTTTTTGTATTCAAACACCTAGAAAAATATCATATTCCTTACTAATTTTGTATTTTAGTTTTATTTCTCAAACTAATATGGAACACAATAAATGGGTACGTTTGTATTAAAAGATCCAGAATTTTTATTTTTATTATCACTCACAAAAGATATGAAATACAGTAGATGGTCATATCTGTATTGAAAAATCCACAAAAAACGAATATTCGGTACTATTTTTTATTTTAATAATACTCACAATATATTAAATGTAATAGATAGGCATATTTGTACTAAAAAACAACGTCAGAAATTACATTAGCCAGTTTCGTAAAGTTAGGTTCATCTAGAGAGCAGCTTATGCGAATGGTGTCTTGAAGGTGGGCGGCCGTTAACCTTGAGCGATCATTAAAAATTAATTTCTGACAATGAAATTTCACAAATATTTAAGGAGCCAAATATAGTAGCAAGGTATGGGACACGTTTACTCCAAAATTCTTCAGCAGGTGCAGTTTTATGCTTTTGCAAGGCAATGTCTTCCTGCAAGTCTGTTATCTCCATTTGGAGAAAGGCTCTGAAAGGCAGAACAACTTCAGAGCTACATCTGTCCATTCTGTTGCTGGAGAAACTACAAAAGGAGACTTTAAGAATCGCGACAGCTTCTCTGTCTTTGAAAAGTCCTAGAATCTTGCTGCTAATTTCTTCTTAAGGTCTGACCTAAAATTTGACAATACTGAAATGTCTATTTCAGAATTATTTTTATATTCAAATATTGTTGGAAAATGATAATAGTTCTTGACTTCCAATATCTTATACAAAAAATCCAGCTTGCGACAGAAAAAAGACACACTTTGTATCAGATCAAATATTAATTTTCCATTTTCTTATAGCTTGGTATTGAGTACATTTAAATGTTTAAGAATGTCTCTCAAGAAAGCCACAGCTAGCGTACTGCGTTTGTTTGCTGGGAACTCCAAATGGTTTCTTGCTTCTTGTGAATCCAAGGTTTCTAAAATGGATGCGTCGAATCACACACAAAGAGGGACTCTTTGAATTGTCTGTGCTGAAGAGCAGGACGAGACCTCATAAAATTAATCCACTTGATCAACCTGTCCATTACTTCTTTCAGAGTCGCACTAAGTTTTCCACAAAAGGCTGCCTGGTGAATTATATACTGAGAAGATAGTTGCCCAGAATTCTTATCTTTGACTCTCTTTACTTGCCCGTTTTCCTTGCCGACCATTGTTGGGGCTTCGTCAGACACCATTTTATCATAACTAACGTTTGATATGACATGCAGTCATCAAAAATCTTGAATAAATTTTCTACAAAGACAATACTGTTAGCAATTCTTCTCTAAATTCTTTATTTGGATATCCAAAAACTGCACGAAAATGGACATTTGTTCTTCATCAACTATGTCGTATGATTCATCTAGCGCTATGGGGTATCAAGGCGCCTTCTGCAGAAGTTAGAGCAAACTTCTTTTATTGTCAGCAGCAAATATTTCGGCTCTTCTTGTATTACTTGTTGCTGAAGATGGAATACCGTGAATTACAGAAACAAATTCCTTTTCCTCTTAAAAAAGTGCCATGGCACTTCCAACATACATCTCTTTACGAGGTCTGCTCAGAAAGTAATGTATCGCATTTTTTCCTCAGCCAGAACCAATGCTACGAATGCGAAACGTTACGTATGTATTATTTGAAGTCTCCTGAGTGAGAGCGCCAAGTTACCGCCACTTCCGACAGATAGCGTAGCTGCAGGACAGTTTCAAAATGGCGTCTGTAGGTGATACACGTTACAAACAACGTGCCGTCATTGAATTTCTTACTGCAGAGAAAGGCACTGTGGCGAATATTCACAAACGCTTGTGCAAAGTCTACGGAGCATCAGCTGTCGACAGAAGTACAAAATGGTTCAAATGGCTCTGAGCACAATGCGACTTAACTTCTGAGGTCATCAGTCGCCTGGAACTTAGAACTAATTAAACCTAACTAACCTAAGGACACCACACACATCCATGCCCGAGGCAGGATTCGAACCTGCGACCGGAGCGGTCGCTCGTTTCCAGACTGTAGCACCTAGAATCGCACGGCCACTCCGGCCGGCTATGGAAGTACAGTTAGTCCCTGGGCACGGAGGGTAAAGTCAACAGAAGACGGTTCGGCGGAGCTCCACGATTTGCAGCGATGTCTAACGATGGATCACAAATCGCACAAAAAAAAAAAAAAAAAAAAAAGAAAATAAACATTTGTCTTGACTTGTTGCAACGCTTTGAAGCAGAGGGGGAGGCCTTCTTGTCCCGTATTGCGACAGGTGATGAAAACTTGATTCACCTTTTTGAGCCCGAAACAAAACGACAGTCGATGGAATGGCGCCATTGCCACTCCCCACAGAAGAAAAAAATTCAAAGCAACTGCTTCAGCCGGTAGGGTCATGAGAACCGTGTTCTGGGACTGTGAAGGTGTGATTCTCGCTGCTGTGATGCCAAGAGGCCATAGTCTTAAATCAGAAGTATATGTCAACAGATTAACAAAACTTGAGACGCGGTTCCGGAGACTTCAGCGCCACAGCAACCCAAGAGACGTTTTGCTGCAAGACGATAATGCTCGGTCCCCACAAATCTGAGCACTGCTGAACACAACGCAAAACAGCGTTCGACGGATTTATCGCATTCACCCTACAGCCCTCACTTAGCCCCCTCGGACTTCCACTTGTTTGGGTGTCTTCGTGGAAGACACTTTGCGGACTATGAGGAGGTGATTCGTATAGTAAAGCACGGGCTCCGTCTCCAGGACAAGAATTGGTACCGACAGGGCATACACGCCCTTGTTTCGCGCTAGAGGAAGGCCACAGAACGGGTTGGAGATTACGTGGAAAAATAGGGTGTATAGATAAAACACTATCCTTTAGTGTGTTAATTCTCATTACGTTCAACAAAGAATCGTTGAAGAAAAAATGCGGTGCAATGCTTTCTGGCAAATAATTGTACTATCTCATAGCCTGAAAATGGCCTCTGGTGTTTATCAAGCGTCCAAAACAAATGCATTGCTGTCTCTGCTCGCTCGTAGAGAGAAATACGAAGGTCGTGCTCTTTTTGTGAGAAGCTAGATACGTCTGAAGTTTTTCTTGACGAGCTTTACTACTCAGAGGAAAATTTTGGTGGAAATGCTGAAGAGCTGTTTCGTAGGGTCGCTTTAATTTGGTACTTTTAACAATAGCGACAGTTCTGCTGTACGTGTAGTAAACTGGAACAGGTCCAGGCCTATAAGGCAGCGTAAAACGATAGTGTTCAGCTGTCAGTCAAAAAATTTCTAGTTTCACTATCAACATTAGGCTTTTTAGGACCCATGTCGATGCAAAATACACGTTACAAGCCTCGATAATAACGAAACGCTCCGTAAGAGATCGCAACAATTGCTTTATAAAAAGTATCGGCGCCCGACACACAGCACACGCAGGCGCACCGCAAAGCAGCTACTTGTGCGTCAAAGTGTAAGCAGCCACACACTAAAGGAGCCGCACCGCAGAGTCGCTTCGTCGTCAAATATCGCCACCGCCGAGTGAACGCGCCTCAAGTTTCATGAAGTAGTTTAAGCCAGGGGTCTCCAAACTACGGCCATCGAGGGCCGGCAAACCTGCCCGCGCTAGCTGGCCGGTCATCCCCGATATCCGGCCCGCCAAATATCTGAGGTGGTACCTATACTGGCAACAACTGAGTTCGAGGCCTATCGCCACCAATACACCGCGACACTGTCGGAGCTCTATCTTTTACAAAGCGGAAGGTCATGGTTAAACTTGTGGCTATCCATAATAAACAGACAGACCATGCTCCGTGCGACAGTGAAAACAAAAGAACGGTTAACAGACTAGCACAATAGCAGTTTGTGTAATTTTCATCACAATAAGTATGGTATGCAGCCATATCAGACATACAGTTGCCCAAATCCTGCCCTTATTTACCTGGAAGCTGCAGTTTTACATTACTCATGCCGGTAAAACTGAAGAATTAACTCAACCGTTGAGGTCAACAATAAGCTGTGAAAAACGGAAACACCAAAGAGAGGTGCAGAAACTCATGTTCTGTATGTAGTTTAAAATAAAAATGAGAAGAAGTTCACGCCAAAAGCTTATTCGAGCATTTTATTCTACTCACGAGTCTGGTGCAAGTCTTTCAAATGGACGCCACTTCGGCGACTAGCCTTAGTAATCAATCATTATGGAAGATGCTTCTTAAGCGAGGTTTCACTTTCTTTTTATTACGTCGTGAAATACATACAGAATGTGCAGAGACATACTTTTTTGTCGGTGAAATTCGCCAGAATAAAATACGCCAGAATTTCGGTCACGTACGCCCACCAACAAAAATTATGTAATTAAATAAAAATCGTAGTTCGTTTCAGTGCTAGCTATTCCCACAATCTTAGATTTTTGCGATTTCATCTTTCCTTTAGCCTTACATTACGGTGATCATGGAGTGCTAAGGTGCTTTAATCCCACTAGGTAGATCTTGGCCCTTATGACTTCGTGGAGGAGTCAATGTGGCCCACGGACTAAAAAGTTTGGAGACCCCTGGTTTAAGGCATAAAAAATGGCGTTTAAATGAATATGCCTTATCCAATTTAATATAGGTTTCGGAGGTTTCCAAGGTCTGAAATCGTTTTACAAAATTTCGTTGTCCATTGGATAAAATTCTTGTGCTGCAATTCGTGTGTACAGAGCTTTTATGAGTATTGACACAACACGCTGCGCCAGCCGGCCAGCTTTCTCCCTTCCGCCCACGCTCGTCAGCGCACTTTCCTGTCCTGCACAGAATAGCAAATGTATAATTTAATCTGTCAGTAACTAACCATTAAGAATTCTCATTACACTACTAGAAAAAATTGTAAGGATCGAGTTCGAACGAATTGTTATCTACAGAAATTGTTTTTAAATAATCTGAGTACGTAATTCATATTTTCAAAATCTTTTTGGAGGGCCAGTATTGACCTTCCGCGACCCGGACCTGGATGGCGGTCCGACGGTTGCCCACTGCTACCCTATAACATGATCATACTACACGAACGGATATCACTACATTTTATTTGTTGTCATAAGATGATCTGGGGATCGTATTGCTTTTCTGTCTGAAACCTATTTAGAAGAGCTGTTCAACTAGGTATTTCAGATAGAAGTGTGGTAACTATATTTTCAACAAGAAAAGACGTTCCTCAATTGAAAGCACCATAATGTGAACACAAATTGAACATCTAAACACTACACACCGCAGTCAGCAGGTTTCATCAACAGAACCAAACAAATGTTGCACAGGAGTAGAAAGAACTAAAAAATAATCGTATATCTATGAAAAATACGTTTTGCCAACTTGTGTTCTTCCAACATCATTTCGAACTGCCAACGTAATTTACATTCGCATTCCGTAGTCCACTGCTCAGCAACTTTCCTTATGAACTGTACTTTAAAGGTACGTAATACTACATGCACAGTATAGACAGATTTCCATTATTTGTATGTTAGTATGTGAAATAATGATTTCTGTTCAAATGGTTCAAATGGCTCTGAGCACTATGGGACTTAACATCTGAGGCCATCAGTCCTCTAGACTAAGAACTGCTTAAACCTATCTAAGGACACCACACACATCCATGCCCGAGGCAGGATTCGAACCTGTGACCCTAGCGGTAGTGCGGTTCCAGACTGAAGCGCCTAGAAGCGCTCGGCCACAGCGGCCGCCTAATTCAAATGGTTCAAATGGCTCTGAGCACTATGGGACTTAACATCTGAAGTCATCAGTCCTCTAGACTAAGAACTGCTTAAACCTAACTAACCTAAGGACATCACACACATCCATGCCCGAGGCAGATTCGAACCTGCGACCGTAGTGGTAGTGCGTTTCCAGATTGAAGCGCCTAGAAGCGCTCGGCCACAGCGGCCGGCTAATGATTTCTGTTTTGCCATATTTATAGAACCTGATAATGAGATCATGCCTTCCCAAACCATGCGGTATTTTTAAATAAAGTAACTCACATTTCTGGATTACTGGTGCGTCATACTTTCCGAACAGTTTTAAATATGATGTTTACGCGGGGTAACTCTCAAGTAGCAGCAGTAGTAGTAATTGTTGTTGTTGTTTTATTCATCTATGGATCACTTTTACATGGAACTGGACGTATCATGTTATTACAATTTCAGAACAACAAAATTAACGTAATTCATACACAGAGGCACTTACATCCTTACTGGTTTCAGAAGGATGGGGCAGACATTACAGTAGCAACCATCCAGACATTTCCCTGAAGTAAGTTAGGGAAACCACGGAAGCTCCAAATCAAGATGGCTATTTAAAAATTGCAACCTACATCCTCCCGAACACAAGGCCTGTCTGTTTAAAACCGCTACTCTATTTGATTTATACCTAGCGTACTGTATAACGCCGCTTTGCAAAGTGGTTTTTTAATGATATAAAAACCTACACCGTTCATCCATTTCTCACTACCAGTCACTGCGCACACTGCATACGCTACCTCATTATGTAACACTAATACTGTCAGTTGAGCTCGGAACCGTAGAGACGCTGTTTGGTTTCCATTCTGTGTGATTCCAGTTTCCCTTGACATCGGTCGGCGTTTGTAACCGAGCGGTTCTAGGCACTTCAGTCCAGAACCGTGCTACTGCTGCGGCTGCAGGTTCGAATCCTGCCGCGGGCATCGATATGTACGATGTCTTTAGGTTAATTAGGTTTCAGTAGTTCTAAGTTTAGGGTACTCATGACCTCAGATGTTTAGTCCCACAGTGCCTAGAGCCAGCCTTGAAATCGGAACCACACCAACTATGCTTGGTTTCCATTTTGTACAACTGTAATTTTTCCCTTTCGTTATGCATAAATATTATTTCAGCATTCCTCTGTGATGAGTGAGATGTTGAGCTCAGAAAGAAGATAAGGTGTGATAAGGTGTCAGTAGTATTCCAGGCCTACATCATACAGCTTTGGGACTAATGTTTTCCAGAAAAGAAAATGAAGTAAAAAGCCTACTGTTAATGATATTATTGTTGTTATTATCATCATCATCATTATTATTATTTCCTTGTGTTATTTTTTTTTACCATTCCCCTACTCTGTGTTATGTAAGTAATCCTTCAGTGTACAGAATGTATTGCTTAAAAGGCGCTTTTGAGCTGCCTTTTTTTAATTACGTTTGTTTAAGTAATTTATTTAATCTCGTCAGTCAGTTAGTTGCATAGTTTCATTCTTTGGTAGAAAATTCTTCGTAGAGTTTATGTTTTTCTTTTTTGGTATTAGTAAGTACAAAATGGTTCAAATGGCTCTGTGCACTATGGGACTTAACATCTGAGATCATCAGTCCCCTAGAACTTAGAACAACTTAAACCTAACTAACCTAAGGATATCACACACAACCATACCTGAGGCAGGATTCGAACCTGCGACCGTAGCCGTCGCGCGGTTCCAGACTGAAGCGCCTAGAACCGCTAGGCCACACCGGCCGGCTAGTAAGTACTGTCTAGAGAGCCAGTAGTCTGAATATATGCTCTGCAGTTCAGTCTCGATTTGCTCCATGGCCATGGACAGAGCTGTTGGTGCGGCAATTATCAGTGTTATTTTTAATGTGCATAACTGATTGATAAATGCAGTCACACGGTGTAGTTAAAATCCCCAGTTGTTAAACAGGTGTTTGCACTGAGCCCAACTATAATTTTTGGTTGTTATTCTTGTAGTCCTTTTCCGCAGTTTGAAAACTGATTTCCAACTTTGTGTATTTGATCCTCAGAAAAGAATTCTGTAGGCAAGAGTTTGTAACGTATCACTTCCGGGCCCGCGATCCTCGGTGAGCGCTGAACGCTGCTGTTAGAAACAGTGTCGGTTTCTCGGCTTCCGGGCGACGGGAACTGTTCTCATATCTGCAGGAAAGTATCCCACGCTTTGCTTAATCCGGCGGTTTTCAAAGGCGAATGTTTCTCACGGAATACCCTTCGGGAAACAAGCTCCTGAAAATGTCGGCGCGTTTCATCGTTGTGGCATGAGGCTTGGTCCTCTCTCCATGAGAGCAAGCTTAGGGCCATTAAACCGATCCCGACGTCTTGGACGACCTCCTCACGCCCCTCCCGGAGATAGAAGGTCATTTCGGCCAGGTTGCGGATCGGGCACTGCCGATTTAGCCACCGCTACCTGTTGTCCGGTGATCCCGCCCCGTAGTGCCCCGGTGGTCATCCATTGACGGTGCGCCATGTCTTATTGTCCTGTCCCCGTTTTATTCACTCTCGTGTCGGTCTGTGTCTGCCGTCTACCTTACAGGAACCTTTAGCTGATGACGCTCGAGCAGCTGCTCGTGTCCGTTTTCTTACACTGACGGACTTGTCCAACAAGATCTAACTCTTTTATTTTGTTTCTCTGCGTCTTTGTAAGTACTTTCTGCTGTTGCCCCCTTGCGTTTTTCTACGCTATTAGTGCACTAGCCTTTGTGACTGGGCGCTAATGACCTTAGTAGTTGAGCGCCCTAAACACAAAATAAATAAATGCGCAGAAGCATTAAGTTGGTGCATAAGCTCGTAGCGTTATTGTTTTACAGGTTGGTATTACTGTTCCTATGGGTGTTTTATGGATTGTCATTTTTAATTTGTAGTTCATTGTTAAAAAAAATTATTCAAACGGCTCTGAGAACTATGGTCCCCTAGAACTTAGAACTACTAAAACCTAACTAACCTAACGACATCACACACATCCATGCCCGAGGCAGGATTCGAACCTGCGACTGTAGCGGTCGCGCGGTTCCAGATTGAAGCGCCTAGAACCGCTCGGCCACACCGGCCGGCAGTTCGTTGTTGCTATTTCAATTTACATGTTGTCATTTTGTCATTTGTAGATAATGAATGGAGCAGTGGTTGCTAGAAAATGAAGTGCCAATGCAGAAATCGGAACATTTCCGACGTATTCTTCTGTATGAGTTAAGTAGACCGCAGAAGAGGCAGCAGAAACATTTTCACCGTGTGTGGGGATGATAGCAATGGACAGATCACGGCAATAAAATGGTTTTCTAGTTTCAAGGAGGATCGTTTTGATATTAGTGGCTCTCCACGTTCAGGAAGGCCTTCGGGATTTGATGAAGATAGTTCAAACGCATTAACCCACAATGGTCCACGTCAGTGTGTTCGGGAACAGGCAAATGGTGTTAACTGTGATCATTCCGCCATCGTGAGACATTTGCATGCCGTGGGAAGGTTAAAAACTCTGCTGTATGTGCACCGAATGCTCTAAGTGAAAATCATATAAATCAGCGGAAGCCATATGTGCATCTCTGCTTACTGGTCATCAATTGGCTCGTGAATAAGAGCGACCAATCCTATCCTGTGTCATTGCTGGTGACTGAAATAGTATATTTATGCTAACGTAAGGAAAAGGAATGAGTGGTTGAACCCAAAGTAGCAACTCCCCGTGCAAAAACCTGAGTGCGTCCACAAAAGATTATGTTTTGCATCTGGTGGAACGCTGGAGGCGGGGTGTACTAGGAATTGCTGCCTCGAGGTGTAACCATTAGTGATATCATTTATTGTCAACAACTGAGACGCCTTGCAAACGCAGTCTGAGAACGAAGACCAGGAAGACTGTGTGAAGTGATGCTTCTCCACGATAACGTCTGCCTTCATTCTGCTACACCGACAAAGACCGCTACACAGAGGTTGGGTTGGGAAGTCGTTCCACGCTCACCTTATTCACCTCAGATTTCCACCCTTTTCCGCTCTCTATCGAACGACGTGCCAGGAACGTCAATGATCTATGAACATGGCGCGACGAGTTCCTCTGGTCAAAACAATGTCATTTCTACAGTCACGAAATCGAAAAGTTACGCCGTCGTTGGCAGACAGAAGGAGAATATATTATTGATCACTAAAGTTTCTGTTCTTTGTATCTGTTGTGTTTATTAAAATTACCGAAAAACGCTACGAACTTATGCACCATCCAAATACTACAAATATTAGGAGGAAATGGCCAATCTCAGTGCATGTTAGATGCTCTAGAGTATTGATTCCCAACCTTCCTTAGACCATTACCTCTGAGTGCAACCACACATCAAATAATACCTCCGCCTTCCTCGTCATGCTGTCTGTTGTCCCTCCCCCTCTCCTTCCCACACATTATCACTAACTGAACTGTAGAATGAAAGAGATTTCTTGGCATAATTTTATTTTAAAAATGACGAATGACGAAGGTATTCGTGGTGCATCTTAAGTCTACCCTCAGCTCCTTCTCAGAGAAGAAAGCTAACTAACCACAGTCAGGAGAGATACTTGTTAAAAAACATACTTCCCTGCATTACTTCTCTCCATTGCGGTACTTGTTTACCTTGCACACTGCAACCCAATCTGAAATCAAACAAGTTCAAATGTGTGCACTACACTTACTGTTCGTAAATCACTTTATTGCTGCACCCCTTACTTCTGAACTGCATAAATTGGAAGACTTCAGGCTGTTAATGCTTGGTGTCTAACCACTCCAATAATAATAATAATAATAATACTGTGTCCCGTGTGGAACTGCTAGTGTCCAGTCGGGTGCTCAAATGGTTCAAATGGCTCTGAGCACTATGGGGCTTAACATCTTAGGTCATCAGTCCCCTAGGACTTAGAACTACTTAAACCTAACTAGCCTAAGGACATTACAAACATCCACGCCCGAGGCAGGAATCGAACCTGCGACCATAGCAGTCCCACGGTTCCGGACTGCAGCGCCTAGAACCGCACGGCCACAGCGGCCGGTTCCCATCGGATGCCTCCCCAGTTGGTGGATATGGGAATGCTCACAAGATTTAGTGCGTACCGGGGAAATAAAATACCAGAGGTGGACCAAAACTACCGGCTGCTGCCTTGTAGTGTGATATTGGCTTATCAAAGGCTAAAGGAAGAAAGCCTTGAGAAGAAATAACCACACAGAAGCCAGAAAACGTCTTGAAGCAACCTCTAGGATTAACAACTCTAGTTCAAATCAGGATGCGTATGCGTCCAAAACAAGTACAATTCGAGAAGCACGATGGCACAACATTTCAAGAAAATTACCCCAGGGGGTAAGTCTTCGGATGACTCCCTCGTCGTGAAAGCCATGGCGCACGAGTCACATTCGGATTTTGGGGGAGACTCGGCTTCATACACGAGACGAATCGGAGCGTCTCGGTGTGTTCCGCGCAATCAAAAACTCAGAATTAAATCAAAAACCTTTCTAGCAACTTTCGACGTAAACTCACTCACACAAATGGGCAAGCTTGAAAACCTTACCAAAGCCCTACACGAAATTCAAATATCCATGTTTGCCCTACAAGAAACAAGGTATCCAGATGAAGAGATCTTTGAATCCGGCGGTTACCGTTTTTAAAGACTGGAGCTCAAAACGGATCCTCAATGTAGCTGAGATACTTGTAACCGCGTTTGCCGTGATAACCACAATCCTTAAATCGATTACAAACTTTAAACTAGTGAATGACAGATTATCCATACTGACAGTCAAATGTGCCAACAAAAGCTACGCCCTAGTAAACGTGTATAAAATGATAAAAACAGGTCTGACCCAGGAGAAGTGAATAACTTCTGGAACCTACTGGATGAAAACAATCTAAAATTTCTAAACACCATGTGAAACTCCTTATGGATGACGGCCGAGAACGAAAATACAAGAAAATTATAGGAAATTACCCTGCTCATAAGAAAACCAACCAAAACGGCAAAAGATTTGTATCCATCTGTAAAAATCATAATCTGCACCTAATGTTGACCCACATTCGCCATCTTCCCAGAAAGCAGACCATTTGACGATCTGTCGTCCAAACTATCGGGGAGTTCCAAATAGACCACGTCGCGATCTTCAGGGGGAACAGCCCTGAAATTATGAATGCCAGAGTAAAGAAAAACATATATGTGGCTCCAAATCATTACATGTCCATAACTAAATTCAAACCTATACCCACAAACATGAGAAAGACACCAAAAAATTATACATTTTGACAATGATAAACTTGGACAAAAGGTCATGCAGTTCCAAGAAAAGGCAAAGCCAAGCGACTGTAACTTCAATACCACCAAAGAGCGCCTTATAGAGGCTGCCTAAGTAGTTGCAGAAATCAAAAGAAGCAAAAAGCGTGCCTGGTGGAATGACACATACGAATCAGTCCTCAAGGAAAGGCCCAGTGCATGGAAACAATACTACTCAACTAAACTGGAAACTGACTTGGAAACCTACAAAATCCAACGTGCCCAAACAGCCAGAACTGAGAAACACATTGAAAAGATAGAACAAAATTTTAGGAAGAATGAAACCACAGAGTACTACAGAGCCTTCAAACGCAAACTGACCAGTTACAAACCACTATCACTATGATTTCAGCGCAAGGACGGTACACTGGCGGCTTCAAATGAAGAAAATTTCTAGATTCTAGCAGACTAATTTCGAGATCTACTAAACTGTAATTAAACCCCCAAACGGCATTGAGACCATAGAACCACTGCACGGGTCCCAGACTCCAGACCACATAACAGAGATGAAATCAAGCGCCACATTGCCCGTCTCAAAAACAACAAAGCTCCTGGTAAATACTCAGTCGTAGCAGGACTGTGGAAATATGCCCCATAGGAATCACTTGAAATCTTACAAAAACAAACAGAAAAAATTTGGAATGAGGAAACACTGCTCAAAGATTGGAAAACGGCCCTGGTCCATCCCTTGCTCAAGGAAGGCAACATGAAAGACATTAACAACTACCGAGGAATATCCCTGCTACCGGTAACCAATAAAATTCTCTCACTCGCCGTTCTCAAGCGGTTAGAAGCCCGTCACACATCGCTCAACAGCCGAACAGATCTACAACCTCAAAACAATCATCAGATATTAAACTCTAAGGTGTAAACATTACGTGTCAGTCTTTGTGGACTTCAAGAAGGCATACTACTCCATAGACGGCGAGGTCCTGCTGAACGTCCTAAATGAGTTCGAAGTTTGATCTTGAACTGCTGACCTAATAGATACAAAATCCAACGTAAAATTCCTCGTGTGTCTCTCGGATTCCTTTGATCTCAAAACATGGGTCAGGTAAGGTGATATCCTGTCTTCAATGCTTTTCAGCTGCGTCCTTGAAAAGATCATCAGAACCTGGCGCAAAAGATTAATGGAAACCAACCATAGCCTGTTGCGAATTGGAACCAAATCGAAGGGGATTGAGGTAGACTGCTTGACTTTTGCCGATGACATTGCCATTCTGTCAAACGACGTAGACACCGTTAGAGATGAAATCGAACTGTTAAAAGAAATCGCCGAACAAACTGTTCTGCAAATATCATTTGAGAAAACAGAAGTCATGGCTAACATTAAAGGCGCCCCACAAAAACTCCATAAGGAATTTGGGGTCATCGCTATTGCAGAGATCATCATGAAAAATGGACTGGAGAAGGAATGGCTTAGGGAACTGATACACACACTAGAAACAGCTTACCAACCTTTCCGCACGATATACAGCAAGAAATGCCTTTCCCAGACCACTAAGATACGTCACTACGAAACAGATTTGAAGTCAGTAGTTTTGTATGCAGCCCCAACCTTATCCCTAAACGCTGATCCTCGAAGAACTGGAGAAAAAATTGCGCAAAATCATTAGAAGTATCCTAGGATCCAAGTACAAGAATGGCACCCATAAAAACTGATCCAATAACGAAGTCTACAGTAAAATAGAAAAACTTACAGGCACAATCCGCAAAAGACGGGCACGATTTTATGGTCACCTCAAAAGAATGGACGGAAACTGGTTAATCAAAATAACATTTCTCTCCTTTGATTCGAAACCAAAAACTACGATGCCATGGCTTAAAAACACGGAAGAAGACCTCCAGATGCCCCATATCAAACCGGAAGATGCTTTTGACAGAGTTCTTTTCTGAAAGGAGATAGTGACAAACAGAATAAATCGGGACGAGCAACCGAAAAGACGACATGGTGGCCTTTGGACTGATGGATGCAAGCAGGCCCACTCACAACGATTGAGGGAAATCTGGGCTCAGAAAAAGCCAGGCTCAGTGCTAAGTGCAACAAGACTTAACGTGTTTCTATGTGGCCCCATTGAAGAGATAAATAAATAAATACGAGGTGCGACAATAAAGTAATGAGACTGATTTTCTTTGCAAGATGTGGCAACCCTGCAGGCTTGCGTAGACACAATATCTATAAGCTGCTTGTAGTCCAAGCGGCACATCGATGCAACTGCTCAGTTGTGAGTTGTGCTGTAATAAGCTAACACGTGTCTGTGTCTCCCGTCACGGAAATGGAACCGCATTATTATTATTATTATTATTATTATTATTATTATTATTACTGTGCAGCTGTATGCCGTTTAGTTTTGCGTTAAATTAGGTGAAAACGCGACGACAACTTACAGTAAATTCAGAAGGCTTTTGGAGAAGAGGTATGTCAAGAGCTCAAGTTTTTCACTGGCATAAAATGTTTAGTGAAGGCAGAACGAATATTGAAGATGAAGACCGCAACGGACGACCATCAACCTCACGGAAGGATGTCAACTTGGCCAGGGTGCATGACCTCGTACGATCTGATCGAAGATTATCTGTGAAAATGATTGCAGAAGACCTTAACATCAATCGAGAAACGGTTCGTCTGAGAATAACTGAAGATTTTAGTATGAGTAAGAGTTGTGCAAAATTGGTTCCCAAAAATCTCACACCACAACGACGAGAAACAGCAATTTTTAACCTCAAAACAAATCTCAGTACTACCACAGCCACCTTATTCACCAGATATCGCGCCGAGCAGCTCTAGGCGCTACAGTATGGAACCGCGCGACCGCTACGGTCGCAGGTTCGAATCCTGCCTCGGGCATGGATGTGTGTGATGTCCTTAGGTTAGTTAGGTTTAAGTAGTTCTACGTTCTAGGAGACTGATGATCACAGCAGTTAAATCCCATAGTGCTCAGAGCCATATGAACCATTTGATCCCAACGATAAGCAACATTTTTTCACATCAGTCTCATTACTTTATTGTCGCACTTCATAATACTGCGTACAGTACAACAGTAGCCCTTATGTAGTTACTGCTGTGTCGTCCTGTCAATTAATTTATTTAATTGTTTCGAAGTGAAAAAAATTATGGACTACTGCAGGCTCTATCTTCAACTTGGAGAAGACATTTTCTTGAGATATTTAGCATTTGTTACATATATGTCCCACTTTTATCATCAGCGATGTACGACACAAAGTACAACACATGTTTGTAGTGCGTGAATTATGTGACGAACCTGTAACCTCCTCTGCATTAATGCTGCTAACCGAGAAGAAGCAATGGTTGATAATTTATGTAATCTGTAATAGACCCATACAAAATTCTGATAATAATAATGATCTTTTGATAATAATTTAGTTTCGTGAATGAAACAGAATCGTTTAGTTCATAACGCTCAAAAAATTTCATTTTAGCCCTCAGGGGGTAATTGGGAACCACTGCCCTAGAGGCATATTGACCACATGGTCTACATGTGAAAACAGGTTCGTTTAAGTAGCTGCTAGTGGGCTCATGCGCAGAGCTGAAGTTGTCTTTAAACACCGCCTTCCTCATTATCCGGCTACTTGGAATGAGGCTCTTAAGCTGTTTTCAGCACTGAGCAACAAGTAGGTAGAACCTACCTGGAAAAATTTCCCTGGCACTTCCAGGCTGCAAAATTCGAACACAGCTCTCTGAGTTGGAGTGGGGCTAGTCTTCACGCAACACGTGTTTACGTTTAGTTAGTTTGGTGTTTTCTGTTTTTACTTCTTGTACAGCTGTCTCGTCAAATGAAAACGAATGAATTTCTGAGACAGGGGGGAATCAAGTGAATTAAAATATGCTTACATAACTGTGCAAGATTAAAATAATGTATTATTAGCTTCAGTTTTCTGATCTGAATGTGTTCAACATTATTAGTAGCAGTGATTTTCTTGCAGATGATTGAAGTTATGTTTGTCGGCTTACTAAAGAAATTTGGCTTTAATTAATTAACCAAAATTAACTGTTCTTTTCCGATGAGGCAGTCAATTTATATGAAACAAACTGTTTCCTAGCACACTATTGACTAGTTTCGACTGTTCGTTCCATTTCAAGTGTACATTTTCATTTCTTAGTGCGTACAGCATTAACAGATCACAAATTATGACATAATCAAGAACCGAGTATGAGAGAATATTCCAAGAAAATGGGCATCCAAAAGACAACACCGAGGAACCTTAATATCATGTATTCCATTGCTAATCTGGACATACGAATGTGCTATTTAAGCTGCGTTATGCTTTTTTCGCGTGGTTTACGAAATTCCGATGCTTTTGGCGTATTCTACGATGTCTTGTTTGTTTTATCACACAATGTAAGATATGTTAATGCTATATGTACGAATATATGTAGATGTTCACTTATATATGTAGATGTTCACTTGAAGGTGATTAAGTAGGCAAATTTGATCAGTACTATGAAGTAAAATATTTTGTTTCAAATATATTGGCGGTTTTAGCTAAATAAATGTCTTCTGTTAGACATATTGCTTCCGCAACACACACCCTTTTGCGATTACAAGACACTTTCGACACCTGTCTGGCACCTTCTCTAGGCTTCAGGTTATTTCTTACTTTGTCTTGTTACGTTTTAAATTTAGGGAATGTAATTCTTTGGTAAATTATAGGCTGGCAGCATATCGTGTTTTATAATTGTAATTGTAATTTTTTCCCTTGGCGTTTTTCACAATTTCAAACCACAGTCACGTGTGAAACAAGCAGAAAGTGACAGAAAAAGTACTAGTAACGACTGAGGACAAACTCGAGCCTGCGCGTTTGTAGTCTGGTAAACACTTTATCGAGCCACAATTGTGCCAAAGAAGTATGTAAAATAACAGAATACATGCTCCTTTTGAGGAAATAAGGAGACCTCTAATACCACACAGCAGCTTTAGGGACCGCTAAATGTGACATGTGACAAAACATCCAGGAGTAGTTATTTGAATCCAGATAGAGAAGAAGGGGGAGGAACTTATAGTAGCAAGCGCAGAATGTCTGCAAAAAAGTCAAGCAACCAAAAGGGGAGAAGGAAACGAAATGAAAACACAAGGGTTGAGAGGGTACATAACGTTATTTCTGTGAATACAACACTGTATCATACACTGAAGTACCAAAGAAACTAGTATAGGCATGGGCATTCAAATACAGAGATATGGAAGCAAGCAGAATACGGCACTGCGGTCGGCAACGCCAAGTGTCTGGCGCAGATGTTAGAACGGTTACTGCTGCTACAAGGACAGGTTATCAAGATTTAAGAGAGTTTGAACGCGGTGTTATAGTCGGCGCACGAGTGATGGGGCACAGCATCTCTGATATAGCAATAAAGTGGGAATTTCCCGTACGGCCATTTCACGAGTGTACCATGAATATCAAGAATCCGGTAAAACATCAAAACTCAGACGTCGCTGCGGAGAACGAACCTGCAAGAATGGGACCAACGATGACGGAAAAGACCGTTCAACGGGACAGAAATGCAAACAATTCCGCAAATTGCTGCAGATGTCAGTGCTGGGCAATCAACAATTGTCAGCACGCGAACCATTCAACGAAACATCATGGATATGGGCATTCGGAGCCGAAGGCGCACTCGTGTACCCTTGATGACTGCACGACACAAAGCTTTACGGCTCGCCTGGGCCATGCAGCACCGACATTATAGTGTTGATGACCGGAAACATGTTGCTTGGTCGAAAGAGTATCGTCTCAAAGTGTAGCGAGGTGATGGAAGTGTACGAATATGGAACAGCCTCAAGAATCCATGGACCCTGCATACCGTCAGGGGATTGTTGGTCGAAAGAGTATCGTCTCAAAGTGTAGCGAGGTGATGGAAGTGTACGAATATGGAACAACCTCAAGACTCCATGGCCCCTGCATACCGTCAGGGGATTGTTCAAGATGGTGGAGGCTGTGTAATAGTGTGAGGATGTGCAGTTGGAGTGATATGGGACCCATGATACGTTTAGATACGACTGTGACAGGTGACACGTACGCAAGCATCCTGTCTGATCACCTGCATCCCTTCATGTCCATTGTGCATTCCGACGGACCTGAGCAATTCCAGCAGGACAAGGCGACACAGCACAGGTTTAGAATTGTTACAGAGTGGCTCCAGGAACACTCTTCTGAGTTTAAACACTTCCGCTGGCCACGGAACTCCCCAGACATGAACATTGCTGAGCACATTTGGGATGTCTTGCAGCGTGCTGTTCAGAAGACATCTCCACCCCCTCGTATTCTTACGGATTTATGGACAGCCCCGCAGGATTAGCGATGTCAGTGCCCTCCAGCATTACTGCAGACATTAGTCGAGTCCATGTCACGTCGTGTTGGGGCACTTCTGCGTGCTCGCGGGGTCCTACGCGATATTAGGCGGGTGTGCATTTTCTTTGGCTCTTCGTTGTATATACAAAGAAGTTCGCAGTATGGCCCCCACTTATTAGTACGTAGCACCACCTCTGGTCTGGACCAGTGTACTGTTTCGGTTGGGAAGGGTGTCATAAAGCCGTGCTGTCCACTCCTGAAGCAAGCTGACCCACAACTGTTATAACTGGTGCTTGATACCGAGTTGACGTCGCGCTGGTCCCACATGCGTTTTTCTGGTAAAGATTTGGGGATCTTGCTGGTTACGGGAGAACTTCAGCATCATGTAGATAGTTTACAGAGACACGTATCACTTGTGTATGAGCAGTGTCCTGTTGAAAAATGTAACCGCTACACTGTCACATGAGATGAATCACATTAGGACTCAGAATGTGCGTGATATACCGCTGTCGTCGAACTTTTCTCAATCCCTACCAGCCTTGATCTTATGCCATACCCCATGCTCCCCTCACTATAACACCGCGAAGCCAGAAGTAACGCCGCTGTGCCTCACCAAGACATGGAAGAGTATGACCTCTACCCAGGTCGCCACCGCAGTAGCCGACAACCGTCACCCGGGGCAGTAGTTATTATTTATTTATTAACATTACAGAGTGATCCACCACCTTGGTAGGTATAGTGGGTTGTTTGCTTCTACAAATTAGATAATTTTCAGAATTTTAGCACTTTTCTTATTTTTTATGTAATTAAATGGTTAATTAAAAAAGAAAAACAAAACAAAAAACACAAGATTCGTTAAGTACAATTGGGGAAAACAGAAAAAAATAGATTTTACTACATGCTCAAGAAGAAAATAATACGCGAAAGGAAAGATTCAGATAGCAAAAGAGGTACATTTACCTAGCTATTTCAAGTTGGAGAGTTTCGGTAGACACTTCGAGCATATCTCACTTGAATTAACATATTCTATCCTAGAAACCAGATGGCAGTTATAACAGTAGAGGAACATGAAAAGGAAGTAGTGGTTGGGAAGGGAGTGAGACAGGGTTATAGTCTCTCCCCGATGTTATTCAATCTGTATATTGAGCAAGCAGTGAAGGAAACAAGGAAAAATTTGGAGTAGGTATTAAAATCCATGGAGAAGAAATAAAAACTTTGAGGTTCGCCGATGACATTGTAATTCTGTCAGAGACAGCAAACGACTTGGAAGAGCAGTGGAAAGGAATGGATAGTGTTCTGAAAGGAGGATACAAGATGAACGTCAACAAAAGCAAAACGAGGATAATGGAATGTGGTCGAATTAAGTCGAGTGATGCTGAGGGAATTAGATTAGGAAATGCGACACTTAAAGTAGTAAAGGAGTTGTGCTATTTTGGGAGCAAAATAACTGATGATGGTCGAAGTGGAGAGGATATAAAATGTAGACTGGCAATGGCAAGGAAAGCGTTTCTGAAGAAGAGAAATTTGTTAATATTGAGTATTGATTTAAGTGTCAGGAAGTCATTTCTGAAAGTATTTGCATGATGTGCAGCCTTGTATAGAAGCGAAACATGGACGATAAATAGTTTAGACAAGAAGAGAATAGAAGCTTTCGAAATGTGGTGCTACAGAAGAATGCTGAAGATTAGATGTGTAGATCGCATAACTAATGAGGAAGTATTGAATAGGATTAGGGAGAAGAGAAGTTTGTGGCACAACTTGACCAGAAGAAGGGATCGGTTCGTAGGACATGTTCTGAGGCATCAAGGGATCACCAATTTAGTATTGGAGGGCAGCGTGGAGGGTAAAAATCGTAGAGGGAGACCAAGAGATGAATACACTAAGCACATTCAGAAGGATGTAGGTTGCAGTAGGTACTGGGAGACGAAAAGCTTGCACTGGATAGAGTAGCATGGAGAGCTGCATCAAACCAGTCTCGGGACTGAAGACCACAACAACAACAACATGATCATAGCGTGTAGGCTTTCACGGTCGGCATCGTCAGTAGTTAAAACTTCCGGGCTGAGAGGCCGTGGTCGAACAGTAGAACTTCTTCTCCCTGACATTTCGTTGCCAGCTGCGGACAACATCTTCCGAGGCGAGTCTACGACTGGCTACCAAGCCGCGGAGGTCCTGTATATATAGAGCGGGTAGAGGGCACCACCACTCGTCACGTGATGTCAACAGTAAAACTATCTCTGACTGGCGTCATTACTCTCGATCGAAGGTAATCGATTGTCACATCTTTGATGCAAGGTTGATCGCCATATTTTATCTAACTTCAAACCTTCTTCTTTCTTGTTAAAATTATTGTGGTTTTTAAAAATCTCTATCGCCTCTCTATACATACGTGCATGATAATGCGATGTCTTAGCTAGCACGCTTGTCTCGCTAAATTTTATCTCATGGTCTCCGTCTTCGAAAACATGTTCTGCTACAGCTGACTTATCCGTGTGTCCCAATCGGCAGTTCCTCTTGTGTTCAGTCAGGCGAGTATTGATACTTCTTTTAGTTGTTCCAATGTAAACTTTCCCACAACTACACGGAATTTTGTAAACACCCGGAGTAGCTAAAGGGTGTCGTGCATCCTTCGCCGGTCTTAGACATTCACTAATCTTCTTAGTTGGTCTGTAGATTGTTTCAATTCTAAACTTGGCTAGCACTTTTCCGATACGGTCCGTAATATTATGGATGTAAGGAAGAAAAACTTTCCCTGCTGAAGGTTGTTGTTTTTGCATGTTTTCGGACATTTTCTTTCTAGGGTGGAGTGCACGATCTATCTCCTTATCAGTATATCCATTTTTCCGAAAGACTGTCCGCAAATGATTTAGTTCCTCTTGTAAATACGCTGGCTCACAAATTCTATTGGCCCTGTCCACCAGTGTTTTGATGACACCTCTCTTCTGCCTGGGATGATGATTTGAACTCTTATGAAGATAACGGTCGGTATGCGTATCTTTTCTGTATACTTTGTGACCAAGAGTACCATCTGCTCGTTAATTAACCAAGAGTACCATCTGCTCGTTAATTAACGAGCAGATGGTACTCTTGGTCACAAAGTATACAGAAAAGATACGCATACCGACCGTTATCTTCATAAGAGTTCAAATCATCATCCCAGGCAGAAGAGAGGTGTCATCAAAACACTGGTGGACAGGGCCAATAGAATTTGTGAGCCAGCGTATTTACAAGAGGAACTAAATCATTTGCGGACAGTCTTTCGGAAAAATGGATATACTGATAAGGAGATAGATCGTGCACTCCACCCTAGAAAGAAAATGTCCGAAAACATGCAAAAACAACAACCTTCAGCAGGGAAAGTTTTTCTTCCTTACATCCATAATATTACGGACCGTATCGGAAAAGTGTTAGCCAAGTTTAGAATTGAAACAATCTACAGACCAACTAAGAAGATTAGTGAATGTCTAAGACCGGCGAAGGATGCACGACACCCTTTAGCTACTCCGGGTGTTTACAAAATTCCGTGTAGTTGTGGGAAAGTTTACATTGGAACAACTAAAAGAAGTATCAATACTCGCCTGACTGAACACAAGAGGAACTGCCGATTGGGACACACGGATAAGTCAGCTGTAGCAGAACATGTTTTCGAAGACGGAGACCATGAGATAAAATTTAGCGAGACAAGCGTGCTAGCTAAGACATCGCATTATCATGCACGTATGTATAGAGAGGCGATAGAGATTTTTAAACCCCACAATAATTTTAACAAGAAAGAAGAAGGTTTGAAGTTAGATAAAATATGGCGATCAACCTTGCATCAAAGATGTGACAATCGATTACCTTCGATCGAGAGTAATGACGCCAGTCAGAGATAGTTTTACTGTTGACATCACGTGACGAGAGGTGGTGCCCTCTACCCGCTCTATATATACAGGACCTTCGCGGCTTGGTAGCCAGTCGTAGACTCGCCTCGGAAGATGTTGTCCGCAGCTGGCAACGAAACGTCAGGGAGAAGAAGTTCTACTGTTCGACCACGGCCTCTCAGCCCGGAAGTTTTAACTACTAACAACAACATGACTTATCTTTAAAAAGGGAAACGTAAAGCTATTTTCTAGTACTTGTAGATGTACGAGGTTTGTTCAAAAAATTCCGGAACATTCGTAATTTCGCACTAATGGTGTGTTGGAGCGAAAAGCGGCTGGCATCACTGCACGCGCCTGGTTTTTAAAGTGTAACTGACGGAAGTTTCAGTGTTGTATGTCTGTTAGTTATTGTTCAGTGCTGTATTGAGTAGAACGTTGTGTCGTTCAGTTTGCGAATTTCGAGATTGCAGAGTTAGAGAAGCAACGCGTCTGCATTAAGTTTTGCGTGAAACTCAAGAAAATCTTTACACACACACCAAATGGTGCAGGAGGCCTACGGTGATGAGTGCTTATGCCGTACTCGGTGTACGAATGGTTCACACGCTTTAAAAATCGTCGGACGGAACTTGAAGACGCCAACGGCCTTGCCGCAGTGGTAACACCGCTTCCCGTCAGATCACCGAGGTTAAGCGTTGTCGGGCTGGGCTAGCACTCGGATGGGTGACCATCCGGTCTGCTGAGTGCTGTTGGCAAGCGGGATGCACTCAGCCCTTGTGAGGCAAGCTGAGCTACTTGATTGAGAAGCAGCGGCGCCGGTCTCGGAAACTGACATACGGCCGGGAGAGCGGTGTGCTGACCACATGCTCCTGCATATCCGCATCCAGTGACGACTGTTGTCTGAGGATGACACGCCGGCCGGTCGGTAACGTTGGTCTTCATGGCCTGTTCTCAGGAGTTTAGTTTTAGTTTTTTTTACTTTTTAGGGAATTAAAGATGACCTTCGAACAGGACATTCGACGTGTCATGTCATGCACGTCAACGAAATTGTGCGTGACAATCGAAGACTGTCTCTGCGAGATTGCAGAAGAATGTAACATTGCAGATGCATCATGTCATGAAATCTTGACACAGTGTCTTGGAATGCATCTTTCTGCCGCCAAGTTCATCCCACGGCTCATGAATCAAGAGCAGAAAAACCTTTGCCTCGCGATCTGTGAAGAGCTTTTGGATCGCGCACATGAGAATGAGATGTTCCTTAGGAGAATCATAACTGGTGATGAGACGTGGGTCTACGGTTACGATGTTGAGACAAAGGTTCAGTCTTCACAATGCGTCGGGAAAGGTTCTCCAAGACCAAAAGAAGCTCGTCAGGTTAGGTCAAATGTCAGAGCCATGCTGATAGTTTTCTTTGATCTTGAAGGGATAGTTCATCATGAATTAGTGCCTTAGGGACAAACTGTTAATCGATGGTAATATTGGGACGTGTTGCGACGCGTCCGAGAAAATATTAGAAGGAAACGTCCTGAAATTGACGGCTCTTTCATCGCGATAACGCACCTGCACATTCATCGCTGCTGGTGCGTGACTATTGCACAAAAAACGAAATCACTATGCTGCCTCATCTTCCATACTCTTCAGACATGGCCTCTGCGGACTTCGTTTTATTTCCAATGTTGAAAACCCCGTTGAAAGAACGAAGATATTGTAACGACAGACGAGATCAAAGGAAATTCGCAGACGGCGCTTCGGCGGGATCTAGCAAGAGGACTATCAAGACTGGTTCCGGAAGTGGAAACGGCATTGAGAACTGTCTATCAATTGTGGAGGAGACTATTTCGAAGAAGTAAAAGGTAAAGGTAGAAAAATCTTGTCGACAAAGTTCCGGAATTTTTTTGAGCAGACCTTGTAGAGAAAGCTTTTGAAAATGTTGATTGGAACATACTGTTTGAAATTCTGAAGGTACAATGGATAAAATACAAGGAACAAAAGATTAGCCATAACTTGTTCAGTAGTTGAGATACGAATGGTGTAGGATTGTACTTATCCCTGATGTTATTCAGTATGTACAGTGAGTAAGCAGTAAAGGAAACCAAAAAGTATGACAATGGAATTAAAATCAATCGAGAAGAAATAAAAATTTTGTGGTTTGCCAGTAATTTTGTAATTCTCTCATAGACAGCAAAAGGGATTTGAAGAGCAACTGAATAAAACGGATAGCACCTTAAAGATCTTACTTGATGAACGCCAACAAGTGTATAACAAGTGTAATGGAGTGTAGTAAAACTGAGTCAGACGATGCTGACAGCGTTTAGAAAATGAGACACTGATAATACTTGATACATTTTGCTATTTTATCATCAAAGTAACTGTTAATAAACTAAGTAGAAGTAGATCGGCATTATCAAAAAAGGGTATATGAAAAGAGAAATTTGTTAACATCGATTATAAAGTGTGATGAAGTCTGTTCTGAAGACATCTGTCTTAATCACAGCCTTACACAGTAGCGAAACATGGACGATAAACAGTGTAGACAAAAAGAGAGCAAAAAGTTTTGAAATGTACAACAAAAGAATGATGAACGTTAGATGGTTTGATCGAATAAATAATGAAAAGATTCTGAATCGAACTGAGAAAAAAAAAAGAAATTTATGGCACAAATTGTCTAAAAGAAGGGACGTCTTGATGAATATTAAGGCTCCTACTCTCATCGAATTTGTACAAATTTTGCTGCAGTTGCAGTTGACTTAGAAAATGATGAGTTTAATGCAACTTACTTAAAATTATTCAAATAAAAAATATTCATTTTACTTATCTTTTAGGATTGATGCTCTAGAGTATTCTTCGTCAACACTGTTTTGCAGAAAGTCCTGTATTTCATTATTTTATACGGTTCACGTAGAACTGATGATTCCTGAAATAAATCCAACATCCAGTTTTAACAATTTCTGCTGTTATATGCATTTTCTTGAACGTATATTTCAAACGTATCTTTGCACAATGCTCAATTGCTGCTTTACACTCTGTCAATCACACTATCGATGTTCTCAACGCTTCTACACTCTTATAACCAACTTCCTTAGTTAAAGCATCGTCTCATGCCAAAACTCCATACATACAACGATAACACGATATAGAGATCCATGTTATTTAACAAACAGTATCTACGGGGTGTTTCAAAAATGAGCGGTATATTTGAAATGGCAATAAAAACTAAACGAGCAGCGATAGATATACACCGTTTGTTGCAATATGCTTGGGACAACAGTACATTTTCAGGCGGACAAACTTTCGAAATTACAGTAGTTACAATTTTCAACAACAGATGGCGCTGCAAGTGATGTGAAAGATATAGAAGACAACGCAGTCTGTGGGTGCGCCATTCTGTACGTCGTCTTTCTGCTGTAAGCGTGTGCTGTTCACAACGTGCAAGTGTGTTGTGGACAACATGGTTTATTTCTTAGAACAGAGGATTTTTCTGGTGTTGGAATTCCACCGCCTAGAACACAGTGTTGTTGCAACAAGACGAAGTTGTCAACGGAGGTTTAATGTAACCAAAGGACCGAAAAGCGACACAATAAAGGATCTGTTTGAAAAATTTCAACGGACTGGGAACGCGACGGATGAACGTGCTGGAAAGGTAGGGCGACCGCGTACGGCAACCACAGAGGGAAACACGCAGCTAGTGCAGCAGGTGATCCAACAGCGGCCTCGGAGTTTCCGTTCGCCGTGTTGCAGCTGCGGTCCAAATGACGCCAACGTCCACGTATCGTCTCATGCGCCAGAGTTTACACCTCTATCCATACCAAATTCAAACGCGGCAACCCCTCAGCGCCGCTACCATTGCTGCACGAGAGACATTCGCTAACGATATAGTGCACAGGATTGATGACGGCGATATGCATGTGGGCAGCATTTGGTTTACTGACGAAGCTTATTTTTACCTGGACGGCTTCGTCAATAAACAGAACTGTCGCGTATGGGGAACCGAAAAGCCCCATGTTGCACTCCCATCGTCCCTGCATCCTCAAAAAGTACTGGTCTGGGCCGCCATTTCTTCCAAAGGAATCATTGGCCCATTTTTCAGATCCGAAACGATTACTGCATCACGCTATCTGGACATTCGTGAATTTGTGGGGGTACAAACTGCCTTAGACGACACTGCGAACACCTCGTGGTTTATGCAAGATGGTGCCCGGCCACATCGCACGGCCGACGTCTTTAATTTCCTGAATGAATATTTCGATGATCGTGTGATTGCTTTGGGCTATCCGAAACATACAGGAGGCGGCGTTGATTGGCCTCCCTATTCGCCAGACATGTACCCCTGTGACTTCTTTCTGTGGGGACACTTGAAAGACCAGGTGTACCGCCAGAATCCAGAAACAATTGAACAGCTGAAGCAGTACATCTCATCTGCATGTGAAGCCATTCCGCCAGACACGTTGTCAAAGGTTTCGGGTAATTTCATTCAGATACTACGCCATATTATTGTTACGCATGGTGGATATGTGGAAAATATCGTACTATAGGGTTTCCCAGACGGCAGCGCCATTTGTTGTTGACAATTGTAACTACTGTAATTTCGAAAGTTTGTCTGCCTGAAAATGTACTGTTGTCCCAAAGACATTGCAACAAACGGTGTATTTCTATCGCTGCTCGTTTAGTTTGTATTGCCGTTACAAATATACCGGTCATTTTTGAAACACCCTGTATAATATCATTGCAATAATTTAAGACTACGGAAATTAATTTTTAAAATGAATTTATTGTATTGAAACATAGCAACTAAGAAAGGTAAGTATAGTATATATAGCAATTAGAAAAGGTAAGTAAAAATTCATTTATAGCTGGTCTTTGAATTGGTCAGGACAGCAGCCATTATTAATACTTTCTTAGTCCTGACTCCAAAAAGAAATCTATAATGATTTTTATTGAATTTTGCGTACTTCAGTGGTACATTTAACTTCTCGATACTGTGCACTGCTATGTAAAAGGAGAGACTTATAGCTATTGAAACGAACTTCCGTACCTTAAACCGATTACGTAGGACACAGCATGGGTACCAAGGAGGGGGGGGGGGTATAAATTGCAGAGGGTTCTTGAGTACAGAGAGCGGTTCAAATACACTCCTGGAAATGGAAAAAAGAACACATTGACACCGGTGTGTCAGACCCACCATACTTGCTCCGGACACTGCGAGAGGGCTGTACAAGCAATGATCACACGCACGGCACAGCGGACACACCAGGAACCGTGGTGTTGGCCGTCGAATGACGCTTGCTGCGCAGCATTTGTGCACCGCCGCCGTCTGTGTCAGCCAGTTTTTCCGTGGCATACAGAGCTCCATCGCAGTCTTTAACACTGGTAGCATGCCGCGACAGCGTGGACGTGAACCGTATGTGCCGTTGACGGACTTTGAGTGAGGGCGTATAGTGGGCATGCGGGAGGCCGGGTGGACCTACCGTCGAATTGCTCAACACGAGGGGCGTGAGGTCTCCACAGTACATCGATGTTGTCGCCAGTGGTCGGCGGAAGGTGCACGTGCCCGTCGACCTGGGACTGGACCGCAGCGACGCACCGATGCACGACAAGACCGTAGGATCCTACGCAGTGCCGTAGGGGACCGCACCGCCACTTCCCAGCAAATTAGGGACACTGTTGCTCCTGGGGTATCGGCGAGGACCATTCGCAACTGTCTCCATGAAGCTGGGCTACGGTCCCGCACACCGTTAGGCCGTCTTCCGCTCACGCCCCAACATCGTGCAGCCCTTCCTCCAGTGGTGTCGCGACAGTCGTGAATGGAGGGACGAATGGAGACGTGTCGTATTCAGTGATGAGAGTCGCTTCTGCCTTGGTGCCAATGATGGTCGTATGCGTGTTTGGCGCCGTACAGGTGAGCGCCACAATCAGGACTGCATACGACCGAGGCACACAGGGCCAACACAAGGCATCATGGTGTGGCCGTACACCTCTGGTGATCGTCGAGGGGACACTGAATACTGCACGGTACATCCAAACCTTCATCGAACCCATCGTTCTACCATTCCTAGACCGGCAAGGGAACTTGCTGTTCCAACAGGACAATGCACGTCCGCATGTATCCCGTGCCACCCAACGTGCTCTAGAAGGTGTAAGTCAACTACCCTGGCCAGCAAGATCTCCGGATCTGTCCCCCATTGAGCATGTTTGGGACTGGATGAAGCGTCGTCTCACGCTGTCTGCACGTCCAGCACGAACGCTGGTCCAACTGAGGCACCAGGTGGAAATGGCATGGCAAGCCGTTCCACAGGACTACATCCAGCATCTCTACGATCGTCTCCATGGGAGAATAGCAGCCTGCATTGCTGCGAAAGGTGGATATACACTGTACTAGTGCCGACACTGTGCATGCTCTGTTGCCTGTGTCTATGTGCCTGTGGTTCTGTCAGTGTGATCATGTGATGTATCTGACCCCAGGAATGTGTCAATAAAGTTTCCCCTTCTTGGGACAATGAATTCAAGGTGTTCTTATTTCAATTTCCAGAAGTGTATATGTAGATTGCAAAAGCAACTTTTTCAGAGAGAAGAAGAGGCTTGCACAGGATAGAATACGGGGAGAGTTGAATCAAATGATTCTTTGTACTGGACCACAACAATAAAAACAAGAAGTAGGAAACGTCTATCTCTTACATCTGTAAATCTTTCCGTGAAAATTCAAGACGTTAGGTGTTATACTGCCTACATGTGTCAAAATTTTCAAAAGGTGTGAATTCCATAGGGACCAAACTGTTGAGGTCATCGGTCCCTAGACTTACACAGTACTTAAACTAACGTATGCTAAGAACAACACACACACCCATGC
This sequence comes from Schistocerca gregaria, assembly GCF_023897955.1. Classification (NCBI taxonomy): domain Eukaryota; kingdom Metazoa; phylum Arthropoda; class Insecta; order Orthoptera; family Acrididae; genus Schistocerca; species Schistocerca gregaria. The sequence goes on from NC_064924.1 coordinate 483,684,823, forward strand.
CCGAGGGAGGCCTCGAACCTCCGGCGGTAGTAACAGCGCAGTCCGTGACATGGCGCCTCAAACCACGCGGCCAATCATAGCGGCTTACATGTGTCTTCACAATTGTACTCGACAACGGAAGTACTCGTTACGCTTTTTTATCTGATACCTGATTTTTCGTTGGAATGATGAAGATTAATGTTACTAATTAAAAAGCTAGTAATGTTTTGTAAATGAGCAACAAAAACGAAAGTATCTGGTTGCGGTGATTATATTAATACTCCATTTCGTGTAAAGGATTGCATTAAGGAATTGTTGATTTTTGGCAACAACTCAGACACCGATGTCAGCAGTTATATTATTACTGCCCAAAAGAAGAAATTAATGTATTTTAGCTGCTAATATTAAACTCGTTGTTATTGAACTAGTGTGTGTAGTTTCTCTGTCTGTATGTCTGTGAATTACAATATCTTGATCGGTGTCGAATACTCGAACAGCATACATAATTTCGTACATCCAGACAAGTTACTTTTGTGATGTAAAAGTAGCCGCCGACTCAGACTGTTGCCTGTAAAATACTTGAAATGTAAGAGAAAGAAAACTTCTGGATCTTCTCGAATTGGAACACTGCCATTCGCATTTGGTCATTCGATGATTGTCTGCGAGTGAAATGAGTTCTTTTTAGCAGAGAAAACTTTTTCCTATGCCTTGGGCCGTGTTACTGAAGCAGGCTCTACAGCAAACATTGAGCACCGAATTGTCGAAGCCCTATACAAGCTTGTTGTGTGTAATAGTTCATCACAGAATCCTTTGATCAAAATTAAATACGTGCAATTACCTTTGAAATGCAACAGACTATATTCTGGCCGTTACTAAACACCTCATAAACATTACATATCTCTTGTGATTCTAAAAAAAACCACAAATTATACAATATGGCGGCCAACAATGACTGTTTCATTGCACACACTTCATACACGTCCTATCGTTATCCTGTCTCGTAACAAATTCCCGTCACATTCCGATTTTCTTACTTTTCCTCGTTCTCCATGGAGCAACGCGAAGTTAAAGAATAACTAGTCATCTCGTAGAATCGGGTGTACTGCCGGTGGTCAGCGTCTTCCCAACACGATATTTCGACGTCGTAACTCCACATCTTCATCATATATAATTATAAATGATAAAGAATAACTATCTCTCTCGCGCATGCGAAACCACCACCTCGCGATATATATTCACTTTAAATAAAAAAAATTGAAGATTCCGTCCATCTCTGATACGTCACCACACATATTGTACAATATAAAGTCTTTTGATGCAGATGTGATTCCAAACACTTCCTCCTCCCATCCCTCTCCCCCCCCCCCCCCCCCCCCCCCCCCATGCCCCACATATGCGTCCAAGATTGCGCCTTCAGTCTTTAAGCACTCTCTCAAGAAATATGTATCGTAACGAAGATGCTTTTCAAACTCGTTGTCTCGTATACGTGACATTGCTCACAGAAATCCACTGCAAGTGGAACAAATTCCTCTCTTGTTTTCTTTCTGTGGTTGTAGCTTAATGGCTTAACCTTATGCGCAACTTAATCGCTTTTCGTTGATCGTGGCCTGTTATTCCCAATGTCACTTTCCATCCATTAGCTGTAATAGAACCAAGATTTCTCTTGAACCGGTGATATTACTTTATTGCCACCAACAATATGGAATGTCAGCCGGTTTGTTGCTGATTATGATGTAGCACAGCATCACAAAATACTCGTTTAAACGTCTGTACAATCACAAACCAAAAATAAAGACAAAAAAGATTAGGATGATACTGGCAGACAAATGGAACATAGAAGTAAAGGCAAAGATTAACATAGAAAAAACAGTACTAATGCTTGTAAAGGAATTTTGCTACTTGGAAAATGAAATAACAGATGATAACAGATTTATAACTGATATTAAAAGAAGAACTGAAATCAGCAAATAACCTTCTGAAATAAGAGTAATTTATTGACAGTCATCTTAATACAGAATCTTAAAAGAAATTAAACAATAAGTTTGCTTGGAGCATTTTAAGCTATCGTTGTACAGGCTGAACTCTGGGAAAACAAACAGAATTAAAGCGATGGGGGTGTGGAAATGGAGAAGAGATACAAAATCTCCTGGACCTGAAGAAAGTTCAATCAACAAACACATGGACAACGTTTAACGTATCTACATCTACATACATACTCAAACGGCCAACGTACGGTGTATGGCAGAGAGTACCACGTACCACTGCTAGTAGTTTCCTTTTCCGTTCCATTAGCAAACAGAGCGAGGGAGAAACGACTGTCTACAAGCCTATATACGAGCCCTAATTTCTCTCATCGTATCTTCGCCATACATACGCAAAATGTACGCTGGCGGCAGTACAGTTGATCCGCAGTGGGCCTCAAATGCCGATTCTCTAAATTTCCGCAATAGTACCTTGCAAAAAGAGCGTTGCCTTCCCTCCAGTTAGTCCTGCTGAGTTCACGAAGCATTTCCGTAATACTCGCGTGCTGATCGAACCTACCGATAACAAATCTAGTAACATGCCTCTGTATTGCTTCGATATCTTTCGTTAATCCGATCTGGTGGGGATCGAAAACACTCGAACAGTATTCAGAAAAGGGTCCCACTAGAGTTCTAATGCAAAGAAGAAAAACTAGTATAACTGGTCATCTAATTCGACATGACAGCTTCATAAAAACATATTAGAAGGAAAAATTCCGGGGGAAAATTGAAGAGGCAGGTCTACTATATATATATATATTACTAACTCGTATCAGTAGAGTGAACTACAAGAACTACAAAAAAACGGTATAGATGGCGAGAGACAGAGAAGGATGATTCATCGAGGCCTGTACTGTCTGTGGTATCTATGAGCAGTTAACACTGTGTGTTACCGCATTGTGTGTTCTGTCTGCATCTCTTTGAAACAATGAAACAAAATAAATTTAAAAAAAATTAATAAGTTATATAGTCCAGCACTAATAAAAAATAAAGTTAAAGCGAAACGTTCCCTTAGAAAAATTAGTGAATTACTGTGCTGATAAACCCCTTACGTTATTTGATTTTCAAACAGCTGAGTAAAACTGAACGTACTCAAGACATTTCTCTCTTTACTTATTCTGATCATCACTAAACTGACACACAATATTTTTAGCGCAACGCAATATGACTTTCAATATGAAAAAGAATGGCACTGACTAACAATAACCTATACCTTTCATGAATCACTTACCTCACAAAAATCTTCATTACTCGAACTACTGCAATACAGCGAGCGCCAATACTGCCAGCTAAATAAAAGATTCTAACTGCTGAAGCCACTAACTACTGATAGGCATAGTTAGCAAATGAAAGATTTTGATAACGAACAAACAATGTATTTACCAAAATAGTGTTCAAAAGTCATTATATATATCAGTTCATGACAACCAGTCTTACAAATTTACTGTCTCTGATGGACACGCGTCCAGATTATCCGCTCTCAAAACTCCGCCATCTCACTCCCCACATCCACCACTGCTGGCGGCTCACCTCCAACTGCGCAAAGCTACGCCACCTCCAACTGCGCAAAGCTACGCGCTGTTCACATCCAATACTACAATAGCGACTATTCCAACAATGCCACCCACCCACAGACGGCACACAGCACAGCCAGTGATTTTCATGCAGAGCGCTACGTGGCGTTACCAGTATAAAAACCTAATCATCTTACTTACAAAAGGAAGTGCATCTTTTATGGATAGTGTTTTTTGGCATAAAAAGATGTTCGAAGGGTAATTTAATACCTGTAACTTCACACCCCGATCAGTTAAATCACTATTACTGACTGCAAACTTAAAAGTTTAGCAATACAGTCAAAACGAAATGGAGGGATGTACGTGTAATGCTAAAAACTGTAGTCGTGTCTTGCATAACTTCTAGTAATTATGATAAAATGTAGAGCAAATCAGTATGAATGTGAACTGGTAGAAATGGCCACTATTTGACAAAAATGGGGAAAACCTGAATAATTGCTCCAAAACAATACGGTCGTCAGTTCTCTATGCCCCCCTCTTAACTAACTAGTTATAATGTAGAGATACACATGAGAGTAGTGCAAGACGAAAATTTTCCCGTCCAACCCGAAAGTAAGCTACTTTGAATTAAATGACAAAAAAAGACATTGCCCGACAAGAAAAGTTAAGCCCCCAGAATAGGGAAGGAAACGATATGAAAGATCACAGGTTGAAAGGGTAGGTACTCCCACCATATGGATCTGATCACTATGGGACTTAACATCTGAGGTTTAACATCTGAGGTCATCAGTCCCCTAGACTTAGAACTACTTAAACCTAACTAACCTAACGACATCACACATATCCATGCCCTAGGCAGGATTCGAACCTGCGACCGCGGCAGCAGCTCGGCTCCAGACTGAAGTGCCTAGAACCACTCGACCTCAACGGCCGGTGTACTCTCACCAGTATGGCATTTCACCCCCACTGGCTTGAATGCTTGCACTGATTCGTCTCGGAATGCTGTCCTAAGGCCGCTGAGGTAAGATGGCCCACAACATTTATAACTGGACCCTGATACCCTGTCTACTGGCATTAGGACAAAGTCAAGATGGTTCTATTTGGGACAGGTCTGGGAATGTTGCTGGACTTGCAAATACCTCAACAGCATGCAGACTGTTCGTAGAAACACGTGCCCTGTCTCAGTGAGCTTTGTACTGTTGAAAAATGGCATGACTGTACTGACACATGAGATGTAATATATGAGAACAGAGGATGTCTCTGACGTATCATTGTGCTGTTTCGGTTCCGTCAATCACTACCAGCCATGACCTGAAGTTATACCCGATGGTTCTCCATACCATGTAGCTAGGAGTAAGGCCACGGTGCCTCCCCAAAACACTGAAAGGAAGAGGCCTCTCCCAGGTCACCGCTGTACTCGCCCACGAAGGTTAGCCAGTATAGTGCATCTCTGAACACAATGCGAAGCCCTTGGTTCAAATAGCTCTCAGCACTATGGGACTTACCATCTGTGGTCATCAGTCCCCTAGAACTTAGAGCTACTTAAACCTAACTGACCTAAGGACATCACACTCATCCATGCCCGAGCGATGCCCTTCATCAGCAATTTAACCAATCAGACGCTTTATGTCAATTACAGGTGTAAGGGGATGAAAAGAAAGAAAAGTGGAAGAACTCATTGAGCTGTGGCTGGCTCATGCTATGCGCTGGATCAAACCTTCATTGCGATTCTGTGTTTAGTCTCCCGCGGTCATCGCGATCATGCTGTTATCCTCTCCTTCCACGGGTGGCAGCAGCGATGTGTATCGATATTCGCACCTTGGACCATCTTTGACCTGGCGCTTATACACTCCTGGAAATTGAAATAAGAACACCGTGAATTCATTGTCCCAGGAAGGGGAAATTTTATTGACACATTCCTGGGGTCAGATACATCACATGATCACACTGACAGAACCACAGGCACACAGACACAGGCAACAGAGCATGCACAATGTCGGCACTAGTACAGTGTATATCCACCTTTCGCAGCAATGCAGGCTGCTATTCTCCCATGGAGACGATCGTAGAGATGCTGGATGTAGTCCTGTGGAACGGCTTGCCATGCCATTTCCACCTGGCGCCTCAGTTGGACCAGCGTTCGTGCTGGACGTGCAGACCGCGTGAGACGACGCTTCATCCAGTCCCAAACATGCTCAATGGGGGACAGATCCGGAGATCTTGCTGGCCAGGGTAGTTGACTTACACCTTCTAGAGCACGTTGGGTGGCACGGGATACATGCGGACGTGCATTGTCCTGTTGGAACAGCAAGTTCCCTTGCCGGTCTAGGAATGGTAGAATGATGGGTTCGATGACGGTTTGGATGTACCATGCACTATTCAGTGTCCCCTCGACGATCACCAGAGGTGTACGGCCAGTGTAGGACATCGCTCCCCACACCATGATGCCGGGTGTTGGCCCTGTGTGCCTCGGTCGTATGCAGTCCTGATTGTGGCGCTCATCTGCACGGCGCCAAACACGCATACGACCATCATTGGCACCAAGGCAGAAGCGACTCTCATCGCTGAAGGCGACACGTCTCCATTCGTCCCTCCATTCACGCCTGTCGCGACACCACTGGAGGCGGGCTGCACGATGTTGGGGCGTGAGCGGAAGACGGCCTAACGGTGTGCGGGACCGTAGCCCAGCTTCATGGAGACGGTTGCGAATGGTCCTCGCCGATACCCCAGGAGCAACAGTGTCCCTAATTTGCTGGGAAGTGTCGGTGCGGTCCCCTACGGCACTGCGTAGGATCCTACGGTCTTGGCGTGCATCCGTGCGTCGCTGCGGTCCGGTCCCAGGTCGACGGGCACGTGCACCTTCCGCCGACCACTGGCGACAACATCGATGTACTGTGGAGACCTCACGCCCCACGTGTTGAGCAATTCGGCGGTACGTCCACCCGGCCTCCCGCATGCCCACTATACGCCCTCGCTCAAAGTCCGTCAACTGCACATACGTCCACGCTGTCGCGGCATGCTACCAGTGTTAAAGTCTGCGATGGAGCTCCGTATGCCACGGCAGACTGGCTGACACTGACGGCGGCGGTGCACAAATGCTGCGCAGCTAGCGCCATTCGACGGTTCCTGGTGTGTCCGCTGTGCCGTGCGTGTGATCATTGCTTGTACAGCCCTCTCGCAGTGTCCGGAGCAAGTATGGTGGGTCTGACACACCGGTGTCAATGTGTTCTTTTTTCCATTTCCAGGAGTGTAGTTTCCGGCTCGGCGGTGTCCGGCCAGTCGGTCGGTTGGCCGGGGCCGCTAGCGGTTCTACGCAGTGTCGTAATTTGTGGGGCTGTTCCCATTGCTATGTGGTCCGTGGCTTACCGACCCTGGACACGAAAGTTGAGTTTTGATTTAATCTACCAGCAAGTCAAGAGTGTTCACACTGAGTGGTTTCAAGTTCGTTGTCGGCTGTTGGGATATTCCCGCGAGCAACAACGTGGTTTTCAAGTTGGAAAATTCTACCGCCCTCCGGTGGAGTTTCACTGTATTTGGTTATTTGAATTGAAGTGCACCAGCGCCGGCCGGGGTGGCCGAGCGGCTCTAGGCGCTACAGTCTGGAACCGCGAGACCGCTACGATCGCAGGTTCGAATCCTGCCTCGGGCATGGGTGTGTGTGATGTCCTTAGGTTGGTTAGGTTTTAGTAGCTCTAAGTTCTAGGGAACTGCTGACCTCAGAAGTTAAGTCCCATAGTGCTCAGAGCCATTTGAATCATTTTTGAAGTGCACCAGCGGAATCTTCTGCCTTGGGGCCGGTATCGTTCCGCTTACGTGCCCTGGCCGTTGACGTCAATTTCAGGCAGTGTAGTTTCCTCATAGTGTTGTTGCTGCCCAGCACGATGTGTAGTTTGACAGTTCCGTGTATGATTGTTTGTGGGCGCCGATATCTTCTACGTTGTAGCTTTGAACTCCCCGTTGTGCCCTGGTCGGTGAAGTGGAAGTTATCTTGTCGGTGGGTCCGTTGACTGACGGTTGGTTGGGTTGTCGTCGGATCGTGAATGTTTGGCCCGACTGCCAGTCTCACCTAACCGAGCGTTAGAGATTGAATTCCAGACCGTCCCTTGAACATCTGAGCGCCTTTGGTTGTACTGCCTTTTTTAATTTGTTCTTGTTGTTTATACTTGTATGGCTTCAAGCCATTTTTTTAAAAAAATTAAGGTTGTTTTGCCCTTAAGGCGTAAGATTCTTTAAGCCTTCAGCCTAGTTCAAAGAACACGTAAGGCCTTTGGCATTTTAAAATTTTTAATGTTGTTGAGTTTTAAGTGTTGGGCCTTCAGCCGATTTTGAGTTTGAGTGTTTTGCTCTTAAGGCCTTCAGCCTAAATTAAAGAACTGCCTTAGGTATTTAAAAAAAATTAATGTTATCGGTTTTTAAGTGTTAGGTCTTCAGCCGTTTTGAGTTTATCTTGTTTGCTGTTGAAGTGTCTGATTCTTTGGGCCTTCAGCCTAACTAAAGAACTGTTTTAAGATAAGACTTTGCCTTTTAAATTTATGATTATGCTTGCGTTTTAAGTTATTCGCCTTCAGCCGTTTTTAAATTAAAGTGGCTTTCACCGGTAATCGAGTCCCAAAGATTAAAGCTGTGTGTTTAAAAAAAAAATTATTTTTGGGCTCTTGTAATGTTTGATCAAATAATAAAGTTGTATGTTCGAGTGTAACTGACAGCCCCTTATTTTGGCCCCTTTCCACAATTTAAGCTACCTGTTCTGTCCTGCCGGTTAAGCTGAGCGTGTCACACATGTCAGCTACATCGGGAGTTCTTGTGGAGTCGGAGGCGCCGAGTGAAAATGTACGCCAGACCGGGATTCGAAACCGTGATCTCCTGCTTACAAGGCAGTTGCGTTTACCACTGCGCCACTCTGACACTGTACTTGTCGCCCTTGGGCAGGCTGTCTCGAAACGCTCCTCGGCCGTCCCAAAATTCCTACGTAATGCCTCCTATCCGCAGTCCCCGTCCATATTCTCCATGCTCGCAGGAGGCCGAACGTAATTGTGCATCCTCACTGAAGGTGGTGGATTCATTGCCCATCGAGGCGAGTCGGCTGTATGAATGCGTGGTGTCTATTCTTTCGGACACGTCCGAAGGAACAGACACCACGCATTCATACACTCAAACGCTGCCGTTTGTATTGCGGGGTTAATGCCAGCCTACACTTGGCACGGTAATTCCTTACTCCGGCTGCTGCTAGTCTCCGACGAGTGGTGTCGAATGACAGAGAATGTCCCACGGAGTCAATTACTTCTTCCCGGATGGCAGGCTCAGATGTGTAGGAGTTCTATGTGCTTACTTCACAAACGGCGCTCTTTCCATGTAGTGGTCAGACGTGATCGACGGGACCTTTACCTCGAGCATGACTGTCATCACGCAGGCCACGATGGGACTTATGTTAGATCTGAATGCCCCACAAATCTAGACATTCCACGGTTCGACCAGCCGAACAAATGGGCAGCTCGTTTTGTATTATCGCGAAATAGGGGAGATAGTGTCACAGACATGATACGTGAATCGGAGTGGCAATCATGAAAACAAAGGCGTTTTTCGTTGCGACGGGATCTTCTCATCAAATTTCAATCGACGGAATCTTCTCATGAAATTTCAATCACTAGTTTTCTCCTACGATTGCGAAAACATTCTGTTGGCACCCACCTACATAGGGAGAAACGATAATCACGATGTTGTTGTGGTTTTCAGTCCTGAGACTGGTTTGATGCAGCTCTCCATGCTACTCTATCTTGTGCAAGCTTCTTCATCTCCCAGTACCTACTGCAACCTACATCCTTCTGAATCTGCTTAGCGTGTTCATCTCTTGGTCTCCCTCTACGATTTTTACCCTCCACGCTGCCCTCTAATACTAAATTGGTGATCCCTTGATGCCTCAGAACATAATCACGATAAAATAAGAGAAATCAGCACTCGCACAGAAAAATTTAAATTCTCGTTTTCCCGCGTGCAATTCGAGAGTGGAACGGTAGAGAGACAGCATGAAGGTGGTTCATTGAACCCTCTGCCAGGCACTTTATTGTGAATAGCAGAGTAATCACGTAGATGTAGATGTAGACTCCGTAAGTAGGCTGTTTAGGTTTTTATGTTGGTAACGCCATGTAGCGCTCTATATGAAAATCACAGACTGCATACAGCACATCTGTGACTTTCATATAGAGCGCTACAGGGCGTTACCAACTTAAAAACGTAAACTGCGTACTTGCAACTCACAATGAGGTGGCTTTCAAACTATGTCAGGTGCCGGTACCACTGCTCACACCTCTTGATATACGCCACCACGCATGGTAATAACACTAAACATGAACAATACTAATGCACTCTGGTGGCCATTTTGTGACAGAGAATTGGAACACCAATCATTTGCATATCCACCTATAGAGTTTATGTGTATCGAGTTCCACCGACATCCAAGCAAGTCTTCTGGATGCTCCACATTTTCGTCAGACAGGGTACATTAATAAGATTTTTAGCCGCTACATGCAGGTAAGGCATGGTAAGGCCTTGCCGCAGTGGATACGCCGGTTCCTGTCAGATCATCGAAGTTGAGCGCTGCCGGGCGTGGCCGGCATTTGGATGGGTGACCATCCGGGTCCACATGCGCTGTTGCCATTTTTCGGGGTGCACTTAATCACGTGATGCCAATTGAGGAGATACTCGACCGAATAGTAGCGGCTCCGGTCATAGAAAACCCTCATGAAGACCGGGAGAGCGATGTGCTGACCACACGCCCCTCCTATACGCATCCTCAGCTGTTGATGACACGGCTGTCGGATGGTCCCGATGGGCCACTTGTGGCCTGCTTTACATGTTAGTAAAGGTAAGCATTATCATTGAAAGTTTTAACTATTACCTCGAAAAATAAAATTACAAGCCTTATCATGAGTATTCTTTAAGCTTTATTTACCACCTCAGAAAATAAAGTTACGTAATCAGTTCTGTTTATTTGTTTGAAAATACATAGCTATGTTCTTGGTACACACAGAAACTCGTGCATTTCGTTACCATACCACACTGGTAGAGAAGCCTACAATACGGCACATGCCATCGATAAAGTGAGGGGTGCGACGGTCCTGTGTCACAAGGATATCGGTGTGTACCAGGAGAGCAGAAATGTGCTTCAAAACAAGCGAAATTAATTACGTAACTTTATTTTTATGGTGTGATAGTTAAAACTTTTGAGTGCCCTTCGTATAGATTTTGCTGTAATTGCAAAAATTCAGATAATATTTACAAATGCAAATGCCTTGAAACACTCCCTGAGCTGACGAAAGTCATGGGATAGCGAGACACACATATACACACGGCGATAGTATCGGGTACGCAACATACGAGGTATGTCCACAAAGTAAGTTCCGTTTGGTTATATAAAACAAACGTGTAAAAGTACAGAAACAATAATATTTTACAAAAATCTTCAATTGTTAAACTACTTTTCTTCACAGCTTCCGAAATTTTGTAGGCACTTTTCATAACGTGGCACAAGTTTTTGTATACCTTCTTCATAGAAGGTTACCACCTGTGTATTCAACGATGTGGTAACATGCTCTTTCAGTTCGTCAACATCGTTGAAGTGTTGACCACCAAGGACAGATTTTAGGTGTAAGAAGAGACGAAAGTCGCTAGGAGCGATATCCGTGCTGTACGGAGGATGATCAAACGCGTCCAAGTGAAATTCCCCTAAGAGTTGTTTGGTCACATTCGCCGTGCGAGGTCTGGCATTAACGTCCAAAAAAACCACCTTTTGACAATAATCCTCGGCACTTGTTCTGTATTGCGCGGAGCAATTTCTTAATGGTCTCGCAGTAACCATGTGCATTGATTGTTTGGCCTAGTGGTAAGTAGTCAATGAGCCAAATCCTTTTTCTGTCCCACAAAACGGTGCACATGTCTTTTCGAGGTGTCAAGATTTGCTTAGGCTTAACTTTCGTTGTGTATGAAGTGTGCCTCCATTTCATTGATTGCCGTTTTGTTTCAGGCGTGTCGTACGATATCCAAGTTTCATCCGCCGTGACTGTCCGAGAATGAAAACCATCGCCTTCTTCATTGTAGCGTATGAAAAACTGAAGTGCACTGCCGATCCGTTGTTTCTTGTGTTGTTCAGTAAGAATTTTAGGAACCCGACGTGAACAAAGTTTTCGAAATTTCAGTTTTTCAGTAACAAGTTCATCAATTAGTGATCGTGAGATTTGTGGAACTTCCATAGCAAGGGCACTAAGTGTAAACTTACGCCGGCCGCGGTGGCCGTGCGGTTCTAGGCGCTCCAGTCCAGAGCCGCGCTGCTGCTACGGTCGCAGGTTCGAATCCTGCCTCGAGCATGGGTGTGTGTGATGTCCTTAGGTTAGTTAGGGTTAAGTAGTTCTAAGTTCTAGGGGACTGATGACCACAGCAGTTGAGTCCCATAGTGCTCAGAGCCATTTGAACCCTTTTTTGTAAACTTACGGTCGTGGTTAATCTTAACTTCAATTGTGTGAACCAGTTCATTAGTAACTATAGACGGGCGTCCACTTCGTTCTTCATCGTGCACTTGATCACATCCTTCATTGAACAGTCTGACCCATCTTCTAATCATTGAATCTCTCATAGCATTTTGTCTGTAAAGCTTGCAGATTTGCCGATGAATTTCCTTTGGTTTAACTTTCTCTGCATTTAGAAAACGAATCACAGATCTGATTTCACTCGCAGCGGCGTTTTCAATTACGGCTGACATTACAAAGAAGCACTACGAAGCACGTGTCGGCAGCAGCAATCTGAAAATGGCGTACATGTCTTCTCCTTGAGTCGGAGTAACAACTACCGCACATGCTAGGAACTGCGATAGTAGGGGACAGAAGTGGAACTGGACCTTACTTTGTGGACGACCCTCGTATAAAAGGGCAGTGCCATGGCGGACCTGTCATTTGTATTCAGTTGATTCGGGTGAAAAAGTCTCCAGCGCGATTATAGCCAAACGTCGGGAATTAACGAATTTCGAACGCGGAAAGGCAGTGGGAGATTCCATTTAGGAAATCGTTACGAAATAAACTATTCCGAACTCTACAGTGTCAAGAGTGCACTGAAAAGACCAAATTTCATGCATTACTTCTCACCACGAACAATGCAGTGGCCGACAGCCTTCACTTAACGATCGAGAGCAGCGGCGTTTGTGCAAAATTGTCAGTGTCAACAGACAAGCAACACTGCTTGAAATAAGGGTAGAAATCAATTTGGGTTGTAGGACGGACGTATCTGTTCCGACAGTCAGGCTATATTTGGCGTAACGGGCTATGTCAACAGAAGGCCGATGAGAGTGTCCCGGTGGAGGTTCGAGTCCTCCCTCGGGCATGGGTGTGTGTGTTTGTCCTTAGAATAATTTAGGTTAAAGTAGTGTGTAAGCTTAGGGACTGATGACCTTAGCTGTTAAGTCCCATAAGATTTCACACACTTTTTTTTATGCGAGTGTCTTTGCCAACAGCACAACATCGTTACATCGTTGCAGCATCTCTCCTGGGCTCGTGATCATGCCTGATGGACCTTAGGCGACTGGAACACCGTCACCTGGTCAGATGAGCCCCGATTTCATTTGTAACAGTTGGTAGTATGGTTCGAGTGTTACGCAGTCCTCATGAAGCCATTGGCTTATGTTCGTCAACAAGGCACTGTGAAGCTGGCGGTGGCTCCATAATGATGTGGGCTGTGTTTACAAGGAATGGACTGAGTCCTCTGAGCCCACTGAACCGATCATTGACAGGAATGGTTATGTTCGGCTACTTGGAGAGCATTTGCAGCCATTCATGGACTTCATGTTCCCAAACAACGATGGAATTTTTCTGAATGACTGAGAGCCACGTCACCGGGCGACAATTGTTCACGACTGGTTTGAAAAACGTTCGGGACAATTTGAGCGAATGGTCTGGCCACTCAGATCGTCCGAAATGAATCTCATCGAAAATTTATGGTACATAATCGAGAGGTCAGTTCGTACACAACAGGCTACACCGGCAACACTTTCGCAATTATAGACGCCTATAGAGGCAGCATGACTCAAAGTTTCTGTAGGGGAGTTTCCAATATGCTACTCCAGGCGGGTGTAAAATGAATGTGCGCAACGGGGAATAATAAAGGCTAAAATTGAAGATTTGGCCCTGTCTGACTACCTCCTAAAGCAGATCTTGGGATCTCTTACTTCTATAAATTACAATCTAAACATAATGAATGCTGAAGGCAACTAATCCTACTAAATGATAAACGTTTCTTCTGCTTATATATTGTTGTAGATTAAAAAACTTTTATATTACAAAGTTCGCATTTACTAAGTAAGATTAATAATCAATTGCAAAACTCTGTCCCTTATTATTACTGCACGGGTGTAAAATGAATGTGCGCAACGGGGAATAATCTGACATCATCTAGGTACCAAATACTAGATGACACTACATTCAAAGATGACCTACGGTTGTGTGAATCCTCAGTAGAAATAAACTAACGTGATCACAGTTATTTTGCTATTATAGCCCTAATAAGCCGAAGCAATTTGCAGTATCACCGTATGTACTGCGTCCGGTGCGTCGAAGTGATGGTTCTCGTACTCATCTGCGACGACGGAAGAACTCCAGCAACAAAGAAACTCTTTCAAACACTAGGACGGCAGAAGGCTGACCTCTAATATAATCAAATACTGTCTTCTCCTCTCTGTCTTCCACAGACGAGAAACGCGAACTCCCAGCCACAAGGACGACGTTCAGATAACGTCTCAGCGTGAGTATAGGCAGAGGAAGTGCTCTCAATTACTGAACGCTGCGTACTCAACGATGACTCCCAACCCGGTGAAGTCCAGAATCGTATAGGTTCGCAACAGCACAGTGCCTAACTGTTCTAACTATAAACTCTCCTGAGAGCAAAGACAGCAATTCCGTCTGTACCAACAAAGCTGATATCGAGCGACCGTCACACACGGGCGCTCGCAACTGAAGACCACGTCTCTCCAGCGCTGGCTTCCCAGCAAGGCATGGCTCCCCACCATCATAATTCCGAAAACGAATCGTATTCCCGAAACCACGGAGTATTCTCCCTCTCTACAGATTCTTCCGAACGCCGGCCAACCATATTTTCGTCTTTTGTCGTCCAGTACGGAAAGTTTGCGAGGAAAAAACATATACTCGTACAATGGTACGCTTCTGAGTAAAAATCCTTGGAAATAACCCAGCCTACGTGGTTTCCGAAGGTTCGTTTGAGCAGTTGCAGACACCACCAGACAACAGCCTGTACTGCGCATGCGCAGCTACGATGACGTAGGCAGCCCGTGCTTGGGGCTTGCTCTGCTAATACGCTTTTATCGCATTTCTGCGTGGAATTTCGTACGTGGTGGGGCATCTCGTGACCACGTGCAGCCCTGCGACATGATGTTGTGACGACCTAAGTAGTTGTACCTGGAGCAATTATTTTATCAATTCTACCCAGCTAAGGAATGCAAATAAGGAAGCAATTTTTGGCGTGTTATTCATTTCAAAACTAGACTTCACAGCTCAATGTACAATAAAAATTTGCTATGTGGTGACTTTTCCAGATTTTTTTGTTCGTTCTCTGCAATATTGTTACGTAGTATTTCCAATCAGGTTTATATCTACGCAGCACTGCAAAAATCTAGTAAGATGGAATACAAATTTCTTGAAAAAAAAAGTACCTTGTGTAGCTTACACCAGAATAAAGGACAATAAGTTTCATGACTATTTCAAAATGTGTAAAAAGTTAACAAGGTTGTCTGTGAGGCAAAGAAACTACAACTGACAGTTTATATTCTACTCTAGGAATAAATATAAAGCCATGTAGGGAGTTAAAACGATAAAACACGGTATGCTGCCAGTCTACAATTTAGCATAGAATGGAATTCTATAAATTTGAGATGTAAACACAAATTAAGAAGCCGGACAGTATGGCCGTGCGGTTATGGCGCTTCAGTCTGGAACCGCGTGACCGCTACGGTCGCAGGTTCGAATCCTGCATCGGGCATGTATGTGTCTGATGTCATTAGGTTCGTTAGGTTTATGTAGTTCTAAGTTCTAGGTGACTGATGACCACAGATGTTAAGTCCCATAGTGCTTAGAGCCATTTGAACCATTTGAACAAATTAAGAAATAACTTCGGCCCTAGAGGAAGTATTAAACAAGTGCCATGTGATCGAAAAACACTGTTTCACACAACGCAGATTTGTAAAATTCTGCCAAGCTGTCAGTATATTTGAAACAAAATATTTAATTCAAAACTACTGACCAAATTTGTCTACTTAGTCAACTTCAATTCAATGTTTACGTATGTTCGTACGTTGTTGTTGTTGTTGTGGTCTTCAGTCCTGAGACTGGTTTGATGCAGCTCTCCATGCTACCCTGTCCTGTGCAAGCTTCTTCATCTCCCAGTACCTACTGCAACCTCCATCCTTCTGAATCTGCATAGTGTATTCATCTCTTGGTCTCCCTCTACGATTTTTACCCTCCACGCTGCCCTCCAATGCTAAATTTGGAATCCCTTGATGCCTCAAAACATGTCCTACCAACCGATCCCTTCTTTTAGTCAAGTTGTGCCATAAACGTCTCTTCTCCCCAATCCTATTCAACACCTCCTCATTAGTTACGTGATCTACCCACCCAATCTTCAGCATTCTTCTGTAGCACTACATTTCAAAAGCTTCTATTCTCTTCTTGTCCAAACTAGTTATCATCCATGTTTCACTACCATACACGGCTACACTCCGAACAAATACTTTCAGAAATGACTTCCTGACATTTAAATCTATACTCGATATTAACATATTTCTCTTCTTCAGAAACGCTTTCCTTGCCATTGCCAGTCTACATTTCATATCCTCTCTACATCGACCATCATCAGTTATTTTGCTCCCCACATACCAAAACTCCTTTACTACTTTAAGTGTCTCACTTCCGAATCTAATTCCCTCAGCATCACCCGATTTAATTTGACTACATTCCATTATCCCCGTTGTGCTTTTGTTGATGTTCATCTTATATCCTCCTTTCGAGACACTGTCCATTCCGTTCAACTACTCTTCCAGGTCCTTTCCTGTCTCTGACAGAATTACAATGTCATCGGCGAACCTCAAAGTTGTTATTTCTTCCCCATGAATTTTAATACCTACTCCGAATTTTTCTTTTGTTTCCTTTACTGCTTGCGCAATATACAGATTGAATAACATCGGGGAGAGGCTACATCCCTGTCTCACTCCCTTCGCAACCACTGCTTCCCTTTCATGTCCCTCAACTCTTATAACTGCCATCTGGTTTCTGTACAAATTGTAAATTGCCTTTCGCTCCCTGTATTTTACCCCTGATACCTTCAGAATTTGAAAGAGAGTATTCCAGTCAACATTGTCAAAAGCTTTCTCCAAGTCTACAAATGCTAGAAACGTAGGTTTGCCTTTTCTTAATCTTTCTTCTAAGATAAGTTGTAGGGTCAGTATTGCCTCACGTGTTCCAACATTTCTACGGAATCCAAACTAATCCTCCCCGAGGTCCGCATCTACCATTTTTTCCATTCGTCTGTAAAGAATCCGTGTTAGTATTTTGCAGCCGTGACTTATTAAACTGATAGTTTGGTAATTTTCACATCTGTCAGCACCTGCATTCTTTGGGATTGGAATTATTATATTCTTCTTGAAGTTTGAGGATATTTCGCCTGTCGCATACATCTTGCTCACCAGCTGGTAGAGTTTCGTCAGGACTGGCTCTCCCAAGTCCGTCAGTAGTTCTAATGAAATGTTGTATAATCCCGGAGCTTTGTTGTGACCCAGGTCTTGCAGTGCTCTGTCAAACTCTACACTCAGTATCTTATCTCCTATTTTGTCTTCATCTACATCCTCTTACATTTTTATAATATTGTCCTCAAGTACATCGCCCTTGTATAGACCCTCTATATACTCCTTCCACCTTTCTGCCTTCCCCTTCTTTGCTTAGAACTGGGTTGCCATCTGAGCTCTTGATATTCATACAAGTGGTTCTCTTCTCTCCAAAGGTCTCTTTAATTTTCCTGTAGGCAGTATTTATATATAGCATTAAGAGATCTTACAGTGTCATAAAAGGAACAGGACTTCCGAGACTACTCCAGCAGCATCGGAATTTCATAAACCGTACTAAAATGCTTCATTCCGCTCTAATTGTACATTTCTATGTCCAGATGCACTCTGAAGTACCTGATATTCAGATTTTCTATGTGGTTTTCGTGATACCATTTTTCTTGGAGGTCCAGTACTGTATTCTCATGTTTGGTTCTTTATTATGGTGCAATGTCATTCGTCCCAGAAAATGAGAATTTGCACTTGAAATTGAACGAAGTTGAAAGTAGCCAATGGTGCGGAATGAAACACTTCGTTTCATACAAACTAACTCTCTGAGGGGAAAAAATTAATAGAAGCAAATTTCTCTACAAAACTGACAGAAATAGCTTCATTAAGACAGTAATGGCTGATTGCTAATAACGTGGAAATAATATAAAATCAGAAAATTGAAACTACTAACTTATTTTGGTCTTTCACGATTATGAGAATGTATATTAATTCACTTGATGGCTCCCGACAACAGAAATCTGTTTTGTTTTCATTTGACGTGGGAGCGGTAAACGAAGACAGGACAGCAATATGGCGAAAAATATACACGGGTCACGTGGAGAAGGACCCGCCCCCCTCCTCCCCCTATAAATCAGCTTGCTCTGCGCTTGCGCGAATGTGGCAGCTTGGGCGCGCCGGAAAAATTCTTCCGTGTAGCGTCTGGCAGCTTGCTGCTACTCATACAGCAAGCAGACCCCATTTCAAGTAGCCACAAAGCGGGTGAAAGCGCTGCTCATACGCGACTTCAGCTCAGCGCATGCGCGTGAGCCGCTGGTAACTGCTCAGACGAACCTCGAGGTGCTGCTTCTTCGTTCCTCTCACCTGCATCCAAGATTTTTAGCGTTCTGGAGTATTATCCAGTTACCATAGCAGCCGGCCGTCACCCTGTTGTGCTCCAGAGCTCAGGTGCCACGACGTCCGTCTAGCAACTTCCTGTGTTTAAGCACGAACCACACCTGTGCGAGCCTTCCACCCAGAGCTTGAGTACTGCCTGCCGTTTCACCTCCACTGGCGTTCCAACCTCTACTAGTAGAGGCAATCATTCATTACGCCGGTAAAAAGACGAGGACTAGTAGAAATCCTTGGGTAACAGAAGAAATATTGAATTTAATTGATGAAAGGGGAAAATATACAAATGCAGTAAATGAAGCAGGCAAAAAGGAATACAAACGCCTCAAAAATGAGATCGACAGGAAGTGCAAAACGGCTAAGCAGGGATAGCTAGAGGAGAGATGTAAGGATGTAGAATCTTATCTCACTAGGGGTAAGATAGATACTGCCTACAGGAAAATTAAAGAGACCCTTGGAGATAAGAGAACCACTTGTATGAACATCAAGAGCTCAGATGGAAACCCAGTTCTAAACAAAGAAGAGAAAGCAGAAAGGTGGAAGGAGTATATAGAGGGTCTATACAACGGCGATGTATTTGAGGACAATATTATGGAAATGGAAGAGGATGTAGAGGAAGATGAAATGGGAGATATGATACTGCGTGAAGAGTTTGACAGCACTGAAAGACCCGAGTCGAAACAAGGCCCCGGGAGTAGACAATATTCCATTAGAAATACTGACTGCCTTGGGAGAGCCAGTCCTGACAAAACTCTACCATCTGGTGAGCAAGATTTATGAGACAGGCGAAATACCCTCAGACTTCAAGAAGAATCCAATAATTCCAATCCGAAAGAAAGCAGGTGTTGACAGATGTGAAAATTAGCGAACTATCAGTTTAAAAAGTCACGGCTGCAAAATACTAACGCGATTTCTTTACAGACGAATGGAAAAAAACTAGTAGAAGCCGACCTCGGGGAAGATCCAACACGTGAGGCAATACTGACCGTAGAAATATTGGAACACGTGAGGCAATACTGACCCTACGACTTATCTTGGAAGCTAGATTAAGAAAAGGCAAACCTACGTTTCTAGCATTTGTAGACTTAGAGAAAGCTTTTAACAATGTTGACTGGAATACTCTCTTTCATATTCTGAAGGTAGCAGGGGTAAAATACAGGGAGTGAAAGGATATTTACAATTTGTACCGAAACCAGATGGCAGTCATAAGAGTCGAGGGGCATGAAACGGAATTAGTAGTTGGGAAAGGAGTGAGACAGGGTTGTAGCCTCTCCCCGATGTTATTCAGTCTGTATATTGAGCAAGCAGTAAAGGAAACAAAAGAAAAATTCGGAGTAGGTATTAAAATTCATGGAAAAGAAATAAAAACTTTGAGGTTCGCCGATGACATTGTAATTCTGTCAGAGACAGCGAAGGACCTGGAAGAGCAGTTGAACGGAATGGACAGTGTCTTGAAAGGAGGATATAAGATGAGCATCAACAAAAGCAAAACGAGGATAATGGAATGTAGTCAAATTAAATCGGGTGATGCTGAGGGAATTAGATTAGGAAATGAGACACATAAATTAGTAAAGAAGTTTTGCTATGTGGGGAGAAAATTACTGATGATGGTCGAAGTAGAGAGGATATGAAATATACACTGGCAATGGCAAGGAAAAAGCGTTTCTGAAGAAGAGAAATCTGTTAACATCGAGTATAGATTGAAATGTCAGGAAGTCGTTTCTAAAGTATTTGTATGGAGTGTAGCCATGTATGGAAGTGAAACATGGACGATAAATAGTTTGGAAAGGAAGAGAATAGAAGCTTTCGAAATGTGGTGCTACAGAAGAATGCTGAAGATTAGGTGGGTAGATCACGTAACTAATGAGGAGATATTGAAGAGGTTTGGGGAGAGGAGAATTTTGTGGCACAACTTGACTAGAAGATGGGATCGATTGGTAGGACATGTTCTGAGGCATCAAGGGATCGCCAATTTAGCATTGGAGTGCAGCGTGGAGGGTAAAAATCGTAGATGGAGACCAAGAAATGAATACACCAAGCAGATTCAGAAGGATGTAGGTTGCAGTAGGTACTGGGAGATGAAGCAGCTTGCACAGGATAGAGTAGCATGGAGAGCTGCATCAAACCAGTCTCAGGACTGAAGACTACAACAACAACGTGACCATGTCAGTCTCCTTTATACAGGGTGAGTCGCGTAAAACGTAACACCCCCTTTATTTCGGGTGCGATTGCACGCATCGACAAGCGGTGTTCGGCGATCAAAGCCGACATGGGGCACATACTTTGTTACATGCACAATAATCACAACGTTTATACAGGGTGTTACAAAAAGGTCCGGCCAAACTTTGAGGAAACATTCCTCACACACAAAGAAAGAAAACATGTTATGTGGACATGAGTCCGGAAACGCTTACTTTGCATGTTAGAGCTCATTTTATTACTTCTCTTCAAATCACATCAATCATGGAATGCAAATACACAATGCAACAGAACGTACCAGCGTGACTTCAAACACTTTGTTACAGAAAATGTTCAAAATGTCCTCCGTTAGCGAGGATACATGCACCCCCCCCCCCCTCCCCACCTCCATCGCATGGAATCCCTGAAGCGCTCATGCAGCCCTGGAGAATGGCGTATTGTATTACAGGCGTCCACAATACGAGCACGAAGAGTCTCTACATTTGATACCGGGGTTGCGTAGAAAAGAGCTTTCAAATGCCCCCATAAATGAAAGTGAAGAGGGTTGAGGTCAGGAGAGCGTGGAGGCCATGGAATTGGTACATCCTGACGAAACTAAAATGAGCTCTAACACGGAAATTAAGCGCCTCCGGACACATGTCCACGTAACATCTCTTCTTTATTTGTATGTGAGGAATGTTTCCTGAAAGTTTGGCCGTACCTTTTTGTAACACCCTGTATTGTCGGAGATGATGAGGCAAGTTCATTTTTTTTTTATATAGCAAGCTATACTTTTTTACCATGATTCGAACGCTCTTGAAAAGACGCTTACAGTGATGTAATGCATGTTGCTATTGTGATTCAAACTTTGCTTAAAAGACGCTGGGAAATGAGGATTTACCTACGTAGCGTAGGGCGTGCACGCTGCACAGAGCACGGCAACTCGGCCTGCGGATCACGCGAGGCGTGTTTACAGTCTGCAGCCGCTTCCGACCGCATCGACCTTCAATCGAACAATATTTCTCAGCGACTTTTAAGCAAAGTTTGAATCACAATAGCAACATGCGTTACATCACTATATGCGTCTTTTCAGGAGCATTCGACTGATGGTAAAAAAGTATAGAGTCCCATTAAAAAAAAAAAAAACATGTATTGTATTGTATGTTAACGGAGGACCTAGAAACGGCGGGCAGGCTCCGTCCCCGCGGCAGCCGCAGTGGTCCACAACCCCACGACGACTATCGCTGTCCACTTCACCCCTCGGCCGCTCCACACCGACCCCAGGGTTATTGGTTCGGCCCCCGGTGGACACCCCAGGGAACGTCTCACACTCTATGTTTGCGTGGTAGAGTAATGGTGGTGTACGCGTACGTGGAGAACTTGTTTGCGCAGCAATCGCCGACATAGTGTAACTGAGGTGGAATAAGGGGAACCAGCCCGCATTCGCCGAGACAGATGGAAAACCGCCTAAAAACCATCCACAGACTGGCCGGCTCACCGGATCTCGACACAAATCCGCCGGGCGGATTTGTGCCGGGGACCAGGCGCTCCTTCCCGCCCGGAAAGCCATGCGTCAGACCGCGCAGCCAACGGGGCAGGTTAAAAAACATGTACTTGCTTCATTATCTCGGCCAAAATAAACGTTGTGATTATTGTGCATGTACCAACGTATGTGCCCCATAGTCCGCTATGATTCGCCGAAAACCGCTTGCCGATACTTGCAATCGCCCTCGGAATAAAGGGGGTGTTACATCTTACGCGACTCACCCTGTATATTCATATACACGATGTACAGACTATCACATTGAAAGGTGGCTGCACTGAGTCACAGAGATTGCGCCATAGAGTATTATTGAGCCGCCTCCAGCAGTTGCAGCTGAGAAGTTGCTGAGGGCAGTGGTAGTTCTGAGGTAGGCGTGATCTGTGCCTGTTGAGACGTCGATAGAGTACTAGTTGTTCCGTTGGGCAAGACACCATATGTTATTCGATTGGGGATGTTGTAATGATCAAAGTGTATTTTTCGTGAATATATATGAAGGTAAAGAAACTTTTTTATTATAGACGTCCTAAATAACAGTGCCTTTTGTCACAGGTTCAGTCAACAAAGCATGTGGCTCGTGTTCTTGTGTTAGACTGTAATTCTGGTTTCTATATGCAATTATAGTATTTCTTGTCTTTTTTTAATTACTTTAGTGTAAATCGTGTTTAAAATATCTTGTCTTATTGAGGTAGAACCGTGCCAGATGTGTACGTTGTATCACACTTCCACACACAGAACAGTTACATTTGTACTTTGTTGTTTCGTAGCTTTATAGTTGCTGGGGACTTACTTAATTAATTGTGTTAACGGAAATTTCCTTTCATTCTTTGTTGTAATTCTATGCAGTCCGATTGCGTACTAATATTATTCAGGGCCAACCGGTTACGAGACTGCGTAACCGGACAAACAGCGACTAAAGCTAAAAATATTTGCATTATATTTAATTAAGCCCCCATGCAACATGACACCTAATTGTGTTTGTAGATCACGGCAAAGCATGTGGATGAGTGATTGTAAGGTGCGAAATTATAGCCACCTTACAGCTTGAATCGCCTTGGTGAGTCCATGCCACGTCAAACTGCTGCACTGCACCGGGCAAAAGGAGGTCCGACACGATATTAGGAGGTGTACCGTGACTTTAGTCAGCTAAATGTAGTAACACTTCTTTTTTACACGATTGCTGTTTAATCTACTGTAACATATTTCAAAGCGGCACACACAATGACAACTGCAGACGACTCGAGTTAGATATGAATCGTGGTGTAATGGTGCGCCAGGTTACCTGCGTAGCGGAGCACGAGGCGGCTTGAACCGGCGCGAAGAAAACCCCGTGTTGTCACACTGACGGCCGGGTGGCCCCATCGACCGAAGCGGCCACAGGCAGCCTGCCTGGCCAGAATGAGCGAACGTCGTTTGCACGCTCCGGTGCGGCACGTGGATGACTCGCTGCGCTGGAGAAACGGAGGCATCAGCACGACATCAGCTCTGCAGTCATTATACTACGTTCCTCATATGGTCAGGGGAGCGATCGGCAGTGCATACTAACTGAAGAAAACTTCACAAGCCAAGCATTTTATTGGACGATCTGTTTCCACAGAGCTATCCTGTCTTCATCGTATCTTATGCTTTTGAAATACATGAAATGCATTCGCAGTTGGGATAACGAAAAACTATCAGCTGTGAAGGGAATGACGACACTAAAAATTTATGCCGAACCGAAAAACTTCATTCCAGCTTTCTTAACGCTGTTTTGACTGGATCTCTTTAGTCAGTACTTAAAATACTGACCCATTTTAATATGCAAGCGATATAATTTTTAAATTTTGTGTCTCACTTTGATTATGTTATTTCATTAATTCAGGTAACAATCTTCTGTAATTGGGAGCAGCCACTGGATCAGGAACACTAATGGCCATTGAAATTGCTGCACAACGACGTGCTACAGATGCGAAATTTAACCGGCAGGAAGAAGAGGCTGCGATAAGCAAATGATTAGCTTCTCTGAGTCGGCGGTGACACCTACAACGTGCTGACATGAGGAAAGTTTCCATCCGATTTCTCATACACAACCAGCAGTTGACCGGCGTTGCCTGGTGAAACTTCGTTGTGATGCCTCGTGTAAGGAGGAGAAATGCGTACCATCGCGTTTCAGATTTTGATAAAGGTCTGATTGTAGCCTATCGCGATTGCGGTTTATCGTATCGCGACACTGCTGCTCGCGTTGGTCGAGATCCAATGACTGTTAGCGGAATATAGAATCGGTGGGTTCAGGAGGGTAATACGGAACGCCGTGATGGATCCCAACGGCCACATATCACTAGCAGTCAAGATGACAGGCAGCTTATCCGCATGGCTTTAACGGAACGTGCACCCACGTCTCGATCCCTGAGTCAACAGATGGGGACGTTTGCAAGAGAACAACCATCTGCACGAACAGTTCGACGACGTTTGCAGCAGGATGGACTATCACTCGGAGACCATGTCTGCGATTACACTTGACGCTGCATCACAGACAGGAGCGCCTGCGATGGTGTACTCAACGACGAACCTGGGTGCACGAATGGAAAAACGTCATTTCTGTCGGATGAATCCAGGTTCTGTTTACAGCGTCATGATGATCGCATCCGTGTTTGGCGACATCGCGGTGAACTCACATTGTAAGCGTGTATTCGTCGTCGCCATACTGGCGTATCACCCGCCGTGATGGTATAGGGTGCCATTGGTCACACGTCTCGGTCACCTCTTGTTCGCATTGACGACACTTCGAACAGTGGACGTTACATGTGAGATGTGTTACGACCCGTGGCTCTACCCTTCATTCGATCCCTGCGAGACCCTACACTTCAGCAGGATAATGCACGACCACATGTTGTAGCTCCTATACGGGACTTTATGGATACAGAAAATGTTCGACTGCTGCCCTGGCCAGCACATTCTCCACATCTCTCCCCAACTTAAAACGTCTGGTCAATGGTGGCCGAGCAACTGGCTCGTTACAAGACGCCAGTCACTGCTATGATGAACTGTGGTATCGTGTTGAAGCTGCATTGGAAGCTGTACCTGTACATACCATCCAAGCTCTGTTTGACTCAATGCCCAGGCGTATCAAGGCCGTTATTAAGGTCAGAGATGGTTGTTCTGGGTACTGATTTCTCAGGATCTATGCACCCAAATTGCGTGAAAATGTAAACACATGTCAGTTCTAGTATAATATATTTGTCCAATGAATACCCGTTTATCATCTGCTTTTCTTCTTGGTGTAGTAATTTTAGTGGCCAGTAGTGTAATAATGACATGAGAATAATCTCGGACACCGGTTATAATATTACAGTTAAGTTAATAGACCACCATGAACCATGGACCTTGCCGTTGGTGGCGAGGCTTGCGTGTCTCAACCATACAGATAGCCGTACCGTAAGTGCAACCACAACGGAGGGGTATCTGTAGAGAGGATGTTGTGGTACTGCGAACGGCTGAAAGCAAGGGAAACTACAGCCGTAGTTTTTCCCGAGGGCATGCAGCTTTACTGTATGATTAAATGACGATGGCGTCCTCTTGCGTAAAATATTCCGGAGGTGAAATAGTCCTCCATTCGGATCTCCGGGCGGGGACTATTCAAGAGGATGTCGTTATCAAGAGAAAGAAAACTGGCGTCCTACGGATCGGAGCGTGGAATGTCAGATTCCTTAATCGAGCAGGTAGGTTAGAAAATATAAAAAGGGAAAAGGGTAGGTTAAAGTTAGATATAGTGGGAATTAGTGAATTTCGGTGGCAGGAGGAATAAGACTTTTGGTCAGGTGAATACAGGGTTATAAGTATAAAATCAAATAGGGGTAATGCAGGAGTAGGCTTAATAGTGAATAAAAAATTAGGAGTGCGGGTAAGCTACTACAAACAGCATAGTGAACGCATTATTGTTGCCAATATAGACACGAAGCCCACGCCTACTACTGTAGTACAAGTTAATATGCATACTAGCTCTGCAGATGATGAAGAAATTTATGAAATGTATGATGAGATAAAAGAAATTATTCAGGTAGTGAAGGGAGACGAAAATTTAATAGTCATGGGTGACTGGAATTCGACAGTAGGAAAAGGAAGAGAAGGAAACGTAGTAGGTGAATATGGATTGGGGGAGAGAAATGAAAGAGGAAGCCGCCTGGTAGAATTTTGCACAGAGCACAACTTAATCATAGCTCACACTTGGTTCAAGAATCATGAAAGAAGGTTGTATACATGGAAGAACCATGGAGGTGCTAAAAGGTTTCAGATAGATTATACAGTGGTAAGACAGAGATTTAGGAGCCAGATTTTAAATTGTAAGACATTACCAGGGCCAGATGTGGACTCTGACCACAATCTATTGGTTATGAACTGTAGATTAAAACTGAAGAAACTGTAAAAAGGTGGGAATTTAAGGAGATGGGACCTCGATAAACTGACTAAATCAGAGGTTGTACAGAGTTTCAGGGAGAGCTTAAGGGAACAATTGACAGGATTGGGGGAAAGAAATACAGTAGAAGAAGAATGGGTAGCTTTGAGGGATGAAGTAGTGAAGGCAGCAGAGGATCAAGTAGGTAAAAACACGAGGGCTAGTAGAAATACTTGGGTAACAGAAGAGATACTGAATTTAATTGATGAAAGGAGAAAATACAAAAATGCAGTAACTGAAGCAGGCAAAAAGGAATACAAACATCTTAAATATGAGATCGACAGAAAGTGCAAAATGGCTACGCAGGGATGGCTAGAGGACAAATGTAAGGATGTAGAGGCTTATCTGCCGAGGGGTTAGATAGATACTGCCTACAGGAAAATTAAAGAGACCTTTGGAGAAAAGAGAACCACTTGTATGAATATCAAGAGCTCAGATGGAAACCCAGTTCTAAGCAAAGAAGGGAAAGCAGAAAGGTGGAAGGAGTATATAGAGGGTCTATACAGGGGCGATGTCCTTGACGACAATATTCTGGAAATGGAAGAGGAGGTAGATGAAGATGAAATGGGAGGTATGACACTGCGTGAAGAGTTTGACAAGGCACTGAAAGACCTCAGTCGAAACAAGGCCCCGGGAGTAGACAACATTCCATTAGAAATACTGACAGCCTTGGGAGAGCCAGGCCTAACAAAACTCTACCATCTGGTGAGCAAGATGTATGAAACAGTCGAAATACCCTCAGATTTCAAGAAGAATATACTAATTCCAATCCCAAAGAAAGCAGGTGTCGACAGATGTGAAAATTACTGAACTATCAGTTTAATAAGACACGTGAGGCAATACTGACCCTACGACTTACCGTAGAAGAAAGATTAAGGAAAGGCAAACCGACATTTCCAGCATTTGTAGACCTAGAGAAAGCTTTTGACAATGTTGACTGGAATACTTTCTTTCAAATTGTGAGGATGGCAGGGGTAAAATACAGGGAGCGAAAGGCAATTTACAATTTGTACAGAAACCAGATGGCAGTTATAAGAGTTGAGGGACATGAAAGGGAGCAGTGGTTGCGAAGGGAGTGAGACAGGGATGTAGCCTCTCCCCGATGCTACTCAATCTGTATATTGAGCAAGCACTAAAGGAAACAAAAGAAAAGTTCGGAGTAGGTATTAAAATCCACGAGAAGAAATAAAAACTTTGAGGTTTGCCGATAACATTGTAATTCTGTCCGAGACAGCAAAGGACTTGGAAGAGCAGTTGAACGGAATGGACAGTGTCTTGAAAGGAGGGTGTAAGATGAACATCAACAACAGGAAAACGAAGATAATGGAATGTAGTCGAATTAAATCGGGTGATGCTGATAACTGATGATGGTCGAAGTAGAGAGGATATAAAATGTAGACTGGCAATGGCAAGGAAAGCGTTAACATGGAGTATTGATTTAAGTGTCAGGAAGTCGTTTCTGAAAGTATTTGTATGGAGTGTAGCCATGTATGGAAGTGAAACATGGACGATAAATAGTTTAGACAAGAAGAGAATAGAAGCTTTCGAAATGTGGTGCTACAGAAGAATGCTGAAGATTAGATGGGTAGATCACATAACTAATGTGGAGGTAATGAATAGAATTGGGGAGAAGAGGAGTTTGTGGAGCAACTTGACTAGAGGAAGGGATCGGTTGGTAGGACATGTTCTGAGGCATCAAGGGATCACCAATTTGGTACTGGAGGGCAGCGTGGAGGGTAAAATTCTAGAGGGAGGCCAAGATACGAATACACTAAGCAGATTCAGAAGGGTGTAGGCTGCAGTAGGTACTGGGAGATGAAGAAGCTTCCACGGGATATAGTAGCATGGAGAGGTGCATCAAACCAGTCTCAAGACTGAAGACCACAACAACAACAATAAGTTAATAGAACTGTATATTCGTTTTACACGCTAAACAGTTCTAACGATTATCCTTTCACTTTGTTGATGTCGTGATAGCGTTGGCGGCGGCTGATGTTCTGCCTCAACAACCGTTCCGGCTCCCGAGTGCCATAATTCTGGCTGGACCTTTTGCCAGACAGCACCTGCCTCTTCGCTGCCGACGGAGTTGTCTTGCAAGGCAGATGCTGTCCGATATCTAATTATTCCAGCGAGCCTTGTATCCAGTGATGAGACGTGAGCGTCTCTTCTGTTTCAACAACTAAACAGCGTTTGAGTGCATCCTGGACAGTTTTTTCCTTTTGTTTGCAATGAAATTTGGAAGACAGTCTACTTTTTATTGTACCACGTTTTTCTTTTTTTGTATTTTTTCATTGGGAGTAGTTATATAATAGCTACACGAAATAGATACTGGGGCTGGATTGAATATACGAGGGTTGGAACTTAAATAGTGGCAACTATTTATTCACAGCCGATACAACAGAGTTACATGTGCACCTGTTACTGTTCTTCAGAGGAGTCACCAGCGTTGTGTAAAACCCTTTGCCAGCGATGTGGAAGGCGTAGTATACCGTTAGCAGAGTCTGTTCTGTTGATGGTGCTAATGGAGCGGTCTACTGCCTGTCGAAGCGAATTCCACGAAGTAGTTCCTTCATCTTCGGAATCAAATCAAAGTCACAAAAATTTAAGTCCGGGGAGTATGTTGGATGATACAGTATTTCCCAGACCCATCGACCGAACAGAGCATCCACAGCTTGCGCTGTATGCGCCCACGCCACGAAGCCAAAACTGAAACGGCAATCCAACGAATGGCGCCATTATGGGTCGCCAAGAAAGTCGAAAGAGCGTCAGAGCCCCAGTATGGTGAAAGTTATGGTGATTCTCGTGTACGACTGTGATGGTATTATACCAACGTATTACGTTCCTCCACGGCAGACCGTCAATGCACAGTATTACTGTTCGTTTTTGGAGCATATCCTGCGACCAGGTTTGCGAAAGAATCGACGACACTTTCTGCGCTGCCCAGCCATCATTTTGCACGACGCTGCGCGGGCGCATATAGCGCAAGCTGTGGCTACTCTGTTCGGTCGATGGGACTGGGAAGTACTGTATCATCCAACACACTCCCCGGACTTAAGTTCTTGTGACTTTGATTTGATTCCGAAGATGAAGGAACTACTTCGGGGAATTTGCTTCAGAACTGTTCCAAGGATTCGATAGGCAGTAGACCGCTCCATTCGCACCATAAACAGAACAGGCTGTGCTAACGGTATACTACGCCTTCCACATTGCTGGCAACGGGTTCTACACAACGCTGGTGACTACTTTAATAAAAGGTGCAAACATGTAACTCTTTTGTATCAGTTATGAATCAATAGTTGCCACTATTTAAGTTTCAACCCTCTTAAATGTAGATGCTAAGCAAACCAGCATTGGGCTGTTGTATTTGACCATTAACGGCAGACTATATTAGATTAGATTAGATTTGTATTGTTCCATAGATTATGAATACGACACTTCGTAACGATGTGGAACGTGTCAGATTAATAAAAGGTGTTTATAAAAGATGTTACATTACACAAAATATTACATTATACTTAATATTTTTTATTTTATTTTATTGGTGGGGGCTGTGGAAATAATCCACTTACTATATCAAAAAATGCATCCAATGAGTAGAAGGAGTTGCCGTTAAGAAATTCTTTTAATTTCTTTTTAAGTCGTATATGGCTATCTGTCAGATTTTCGATGCTATTAGGTAAGTGACCAAAGACTTTTATGGCATCATAATTTACCCCCTTCTGAGCCAAAGTTAGATTTAACCTTGAGTAGTGAAGATCATCCTTTCTCCTAGTGTTGTAGCCATGTACACTGCTATTACTTTTGAATTCGTTTGGATTGTTAATAACAAATTTTATAAGTGAATATATTTATTTTCAGGCTACATTGAAGATCTCTAGCTCTTTAAGTAAGTGTCTGCAGGATGATCTTGGATGAGCTCCAGCAATTATTCTGATTACACGCTTTTGTGCAATGAACACTCTTTCACTCAATGATGAGTTACCCCAAAATATGATGCCATACGACAGCAGAGAATGAAAATAGGCATGGTAAGCTAATTTACTGAGACCTTAATAGCATTCGTAGCTGAACTCAAACGATTCAGCAGATCTTCAGTGTGTTTTTTCCAGTTCAACTCCTCTTCAATGCATACACCTAGAAATTTAGAATATTCTGCCTTAACTATCCAAGATCCTCAGTACGTTACTAGTGTAAGTCCTGTTAAGAAAAGTGCTGTGTGTCGTTGAGAGTACATAATGTCGGAGCTAAGTGCATTCGAACGTGGCAAACTGTTGGTACTCGTGTGATAGCCAAGATAGCAGAAGTGTTTCGTGTTTCAACAGGCACCGTATCGAAGATTAATACCGCATTCAGGGAAAGCGGATAAACACCATCCGCTAGGTCACAACGCGGACGAAAATGTGTGCTGCATGATCGTGACAGATGGTCACTGAGAATGATTCTGACAAAAAATAAGAGGTCGACAGGTGCAAAAGTCACTGCAGAACTTTATGTAGCACTCGCGAACCCCGTCAGCACCAAAAGAACAAGAAGGTTCCTCCATAAGCAGGAAACTGCAAAGTGGACTAGAATTCCAAAACTATTCATCAGTGAAGCAAATGCCTGTAACAGGAAAACGTTAGGCCGAAACTATAAAACGTGTACTATGGATCAATTGAAGGAAGTGATTTAGTCGGATGAGTCTTGTTTCACTCTATTTCCAACTTCTGGTCGAGTTTATGTCCCAATATTATATTGTTCTATCGTGGTATTCCACGAGCTCCATGATTTCTCTGCGAGATCGCATTACTCCAAAGGATTATGTGACCATTTTGGCTGATCAGATCCGCCCCCTGGTACAATGTTTGTTCCCCACGGTAATGCTTTGCTCCGAGACGACAAGGTCGCACTTCACAAAACTTGTATCGTACGGGACTGGTTTTCTGTGCACGAGGAAGAATTGTCGCCTCTCCATTGGCCACCAGTCGTCAGGTATCAATACTGCTGAGCATCTGTCATCTACTTCGGAGAGAAGGGTGTGTGATCGCAATCCACCTCCAGCATCATTACTTGAACTTGCCGCTATTCTGAGGAAAGAATGGTATAAGAGCCCCTTGAAAACCATAAAGTGCCTCTGTTTATCCATTACGAGACTACTGAAAGCTGTTCAGAATGGCAAACACTGTATTAGCTATAGTAATGCGTTCCCATATTTTTCTCCACCCCCTGTAATTTCTTATTTCTACTGTATTTATCATTCACAAGATAGTTTTCAGACTACTGGTGGTAGTGATACATTTGGTTGTTATAGAAATTATTAGTCATTATCTATATATGCAAAAATATGAAATTTTCTATGAGCAAATAGCTGTCTGTTTCTTTATTGGCAGAGCTTATTCGAAAGCCATCATTCTCGTTTTCTCGATAAACAATTTCCTTTTTCCAAAAACATAAAGATTCAAAAGTTTTTAGTGATTAATAGTTTTCGTGTTCTAGAATGTTTAAATTTTAAATTTTGATAATTTCCACAATTCAGTACCATAATTTTGTAGCCCCAATTTTTCTGATCCCAAAACTACCTACTTACATTAAAATAACTAGATAATTTGTGAATTATTCAACGCAGAAAGTTTCAGTTTCTCGAGACTTCAGGAACAAAATTTGACAATCCGTTTTTGTTAATATTGCTCTCTCACGAAACAGTACTATTACTTCGGTAATTTCCTATTTCTGCATCTATTAGTTAGACTTACGTCACTGTCTATTGTGTCTTTGTCTCTTAAGTTTCCTGATTTTATGTCATTAAGTATGTATCAAGCGCGTATTTTACCATTTTGTGATTCTTTTGTTATGCTCGTCTATAAATAGGCGTAGAGCACGAAGGCTCAGTCATTCAGGACTCGACACTGAACTTGAGAGGCCAGACAAACGTGTGATTCCTGAAGAGGGGCAGCAGCCTTTTCAGTAGTTGCAGGGGCAACAGTCTGGATGATTGACTGATCTGGCCTTGTAACATTAACCAAAACGGCCTTGCTGTGCTGGTACTGCGATCGGCTGAAAGCAAGGGGAAACTACAGCCGTAATCTTTCCCGATGGCATGCAGCTTTACTGTATGATTAAATGATGATGTCGTCCTCTTGGGTAAAATATTCCGGAGGTAAAATAGTCCCCCATTCGGATCTCCGGGCGGGGACTACCCAAGAGGACGTCGTTATCAGGAGAAAGAAAATTGGCGTTCTATGGATCGGAGCACGGAATGTCAGATCCCTTAATCGGGCAGGTAGGTTAGAAAATTTAAAAAGAGAAATGGATAGGTTAAAGTTAGATATAGTGGGAATTAGTGAAGTTTGGTGGCAGGAGGAACAAGACTTTTGGTCAGGTGAATACAGGGTTACAAATACAAAATCAAATAGGGGTAATGCAGGAGTAGGTTTAATAATGAATAAAAAAATAGGAGTGCGGGTAAGCTACTACAAACAGCATAGTGAACGCATTATTCTGGCCAGGATAGACACAAAGCCCACGCCTACTACAGTAGTACAAGTTTATATGCCAACTAGCTCTGCAGATGATGAAGAAATTGAGGAAATCTATGATGAGACAAAAGAAATTATTCAGGTAGTGAAGGGAGACGAAAATTTAATAGTCATGGGTGACTGGAATTCGTCAGTAGGAAAAGGGAGAGAAGGAAACGTAGTAGGTGAATATGGATTGTGGGGAAGAAATGAAAGAGGAAGCCGTCTGGTAGAATTTTGCACAGAGCATAACTTAATCATAGCTAATACTTGGTTCAAGAATCATAAAAGAAGGTTGTATACATGTAAGAATCCTGGAGATACTAAAAGGTATGAGATTATATAATGGTAAGACAGAGATTTAGGAATCAGGTTTTAAATTGCAAGACATTTCCAGGGGCAGATGTGGACTCCGACCACAATCTATTGGTTATGAACTGTAGATTAAAACTGAAGAAACTACAAAAAGGTGCTAATTTAAGGAGATGGGACCTGGATAAACTGAAAGAACCAGAGGTTGTAGAGAGTTTCAGGGAAAGAATAAGGGAACAATTGACAGGAATGGAGGAAAGAAATACAGTAGAAGAAGAATGGGTAGCTCTGAGGGATGAAATAGTGAAGGCAGCAGAGGATCAAGTAGGTAAAAAGACGAGGGCTAATAGAAATCCGTGGGTAACAGAAGAAATATTGAATTTAATTGTTGGAAGGAGAAAATATAAGAATGCAGTAAATGAAGCAGGCAAAAAGGAATACAAACGTCTCAAAAATGAGATCGACAGAAAGTGCAAAATGGCTAAGCAGGGTTGGCTAGAGGACAAATGTAAGGATGTAGAGGCTTATCTCACTAGGGGTAAGATAGATACTGCCTACAGGAAAATTAAAGAGACCTTTGGAGAAAAGAGAGCCACTTGTATGAATATCAAGAGCTCAGATGGAAACCCAGTTCTAAGCAAAGAAAGGACGGCGGAAAGGTGGAAAGAGTATATAGAAGGTTTATACAAGGGCGATGTACTGGAAATGGAAGAGGATGCAGATGAAGATGAAATGGGAGATACAATACTGCGGGAAGAGATTGATAGAGCACTGAAAGACCTGAGTCGAAACAAGGCCCCGGGAGTAGACAACATTCCATTAGAACTACTGACGGCCTTGGGAGAGCCAGTCATGACAAAACTCTACCATCTGGTGAGCAAGATTTGTGAGACAGGCGAAATACCCTCATACTTCAAGAAGAATATAATAATTCCAATCCCAAAGAAAGCAGGTGTTGACAGATGTGAAAATTACCGAACTATCAGTTTAATAAGTCACAGCTGCAAAATACTAACACGAATTCTTTACAGACGAATGGAAAAACTGGTGGAAGCGGACCTTGCGGAAATATTGGAACACGTGATGCAATACTTACCTTACGACTTATCTTAGAAGAAAGATTAAGAAAAGGCAAACCTACGTTTCTAGCATTTGTAGACTTAGAGAAAGCTTTTGACAATGTTGACTGGAATACACTCTTTCAAATTCTAAAGGTGGCAGGGGTAAAATACAGGGAGCGTAAGGCTATTTACAATTTGTACAGAAACCCGCTGGCAGTTATAAGAGTCGAGGGACATGAAAGGGAAGCAGTGGTTGGGAAGAGAGTGAGACAGGGTTGTAGCCTCTCCCCGATGTTATTCAATCTGTATATTGAGCAAGCGGTAAAGGAAACAAAAGAAAAAATTTGGGGTAGGTATTAAAATTCACGGAGAAGAAATAAAAACTTTGAGGTTCGCCGATGACATTGTAATTATGTCAGAGACAGCAAAGGACTTGGAAGAGCAGTTGAACGGAATGGACAGTGTCTTAAAAGGAGGGTATAAGATGAACATCAACAAAAGCAAAACGAGGATAATGGAATGTAGTCAAATTAAATCGGGTGATGCTGAGGGAATTGGATTAGGAAATGAGACACTTAAAGTAGTAAAGGAGTTTTTCTATTTGGGGAGGAAAATAACTGATGATGGTCGAAGTAGAGAGGATATAAAATGTAGACTGGCAATGGCAAGGAAAGCGTTTCTGAAGAAGAGAAATATGTTAACATCGAGTATAGATTTAATGGTCAGGAAGTCGTTTCTGAATGTATTTGTATGGAGTGTAGCCATGTATGGAAGTGAAACATGGACGATAAATAGTTTGGACAAGAAGAGAATAGACGCTTTCGAAGTGTGGTCCTACAGAAGAATGATGAAGATTAGATGGGTAGATCACATAACTAATGAGGAGGTATTGAATAGAATTGGGGAGAAGAGGAGTTTGTGGTACAACTTGACAAAAAGAAGGGACCGGTTGGTAGGACATGTTTTGAGGCATCAAGGGATCACAAATTTAGCAATTGAGGGCAGCGTGGAGGGTAAAAATCGTAGAGGGAGGCCAAGAGATGAATACACTAAGCAGATTCAGAAGGATGTAGGTTGCAGCAAGTACTGGGAGATGAAGAAGCTTGCACAGCATAGAGTAGCATGGAGATCTGCATCAAACCAGTCTAAGGACTGAAGACCAACAGGAAAGTGTAAAATAATGTGTTAGTCTGCCACCAGAAAACTTTGGGATATGGTGGTAATAGGTGTAACTTACTAATCTGGTTCGAAAGTTGAGACTCCTGTTTGGTACAAAGCTGATCTTCAGTAAAAAAGAACATCGTGTGTAAAGAATTGTGAAGAAATCGAGAATCCATTACTGTGGTGTAGTGTTCGTTATTTAACATATTTTCATCTAATCTAATATTAGCAGGAGGACAATCGACTACGAAAGACTAAGAGATTTTCGAGGTTTCGTAACAGGTTACTGAGGTCACACTCCTACTTCTAATAATTTACTTTAAAGTTCTATTCACTGACAAGTTCCATTGCGTACATACATGCAGACACTGAAACATAGTATGACGTAGGCCTATATTAATCATTTTACAAGATTCGTACGAAAATATTGTTTACATTTAGCAAATAATATAAGAAAATTGCAAAGAAACCAAGAAATTGTCGTTTCAACTGTGTAAATTCGTCGCAATGAGGATCACGTCTTGTTTTTGCTAGAAGCCGCGGCGTATTTCTTCTTAGCTGAGAGTTTGCACGTATATGACTAGCTAAAAGTCGTAAACCCTTGTTTAATATAGAATGTCAACATTCTTAAGCTTGCTTAGTTTCCCTTTTTTAGAGATGACACTAAGCAATATCATTTTACAACCACCGTGAGAATATACCATAAAAGGGCAGATTCTTGTGTAATAGATTGACAGGTGGGGTGAGAAGACAGGCGATAATAAGTGGATGTTTTTGATGTGTATACAAGCTCAGTGACGGAATGAATGTGACTGCAGAAGTTTCCTTAGCCAAGCACACTGTTTTGGCAAAACACTTCACCGTTCCTTCGCGTATCAACAAGCACGAAAACGCTCCTGCAGCGTGTGCGGATGGCGTCGTTAGTAACAAAACAGTGAGGCAAGTCAACGTCAGGTGTTTCCGCTACAGAAAACATACACCGACAACAGGTTACTTCCGCTTCGAAGGTCACCTAACAAGTACGGATAAGAGCCTACTGCCTCAAAATGATGTCATATAATCTTTTATGAAAGAAGCCACAAAATTTTACGCTTCTGTTCTTCAGGTATCGGTTGGTGTCGATTTTAACATATTTCTTGATTTATTCTCCATTTAGGTTTATATCTTTCGTTGTGTTAAAGCGTTCACTTCATTTTTTAAAGCTTTTTTCCTGACCTATAGACATTCAATTAATTCCAAATGTCGTTAGTACTAATTCCATATAATCAACGATGGATGTTCAGTGAAATGAATATTCAATAGGGTAAAACTTGTATTAATTGTCTATGTAGTCCATAGCAAGGCAAAATCTTTATTTCATTTATTCTCCTATCAGACATACACACACTGTATACACAGTCATGTCATACACACAGTTATGACTACATAACTTTTGCTCAAAATTTGGCCACTTCCAATGCATTTTCGGTTTCTTGGTGAAGTTCATCTTCTATGCAGGACTTCCAAGTCGTCCATTTCTCATTATGGGCACGCGTCAAAGTTTATGAAAGACTGTTCCAGCCGGGAGGCAGGTAGGTCGTAGCTCCCCATAGCTGCAAACTAGGTTATTCAGAAGCTTTTTCAAGAGCCGTCGACGTTCTTAGGAAACTCCTCCCTGACTTCAGTCGTTGCGGGTGCGCTTTGTGCACCTCCACTTTCTTTCTCATCGGCTGTTTCTCTTCGAACAGGAGGTGGTGCTATTCCTGCGAGGTGGTAACGCTATTCGGCTGGAGTGGATTTCAAGCAATCTGTTATGATTCTGCAAGTTCCATTTAGAGCTCTGTTTACATGTTTGGTATGTGTTGAATTATGCCAAGCAAAATATGCATACTCTGCTGCAGTATAGCATAGTGCCACTGCAGATATTCGTAACATTTCTGGTTGACTACCCCACCGTGATCCGGCCAGTTTCCGTAGAAGATTGTTACTTGTGGAAGCTTTTGACTTTTAATTCATGCAGTGCTTCTTGAAGGAAAGAGATCTGTCAATTGTCACTCCTAGATATTTTGAGATCTCACAGTGTTCCAGTTCAACACCTAACCGTACTATCTTTAATTTGCGACTAGCTTCCCTGTCTCTCAAGTGAAAAGAGTACACTTGTGTCTATGAGTGATATGGTTTAAGTTGGTTTGTGTAGTAATATCTGCAAAGTTGTTTAACAACATTCGTGAGGATATTCTGCACTGAGTCACCTAACGTTACCGCTGGATATATTTCGTAAACCACATCAAATACTGACGAATAGATTCCACAGACCGAACGTGAGGAGAGGGGCTAGTGTAATTGGTTAATACAAACCATAAAAAATGCACGGAAGTATGTTTTTTTAACACAAACCTACGTTTTTTAAATGGAACCCCGTTAGTTTTGTTAGCACATCTGAACATATAAACAAATACGTAATCAGTGCCGTTTGTTGCATTGTAAAATGTTAATTACATCCGGAGATATTGTAACCTAAAGTGGACGCTTGAAACCTCCGACGTTCAGTTATGGGCTACGGTCGGCGAGCAGCATGTGCAGGGACATGTTTACGATGACGACCGTGTTTACGAGTGTGGCTGTAGTGCACTGTTGTGGTTTGGTCTAGCTGTCGCAATGTCCGCATGTAGCGCTTGCTGCTATTGTTATTCTGCATACTGCTGCTATTGTTATTCTGCATCCGTCTCCGCACGCAGACCAACTGTAGTACACCGTGTTACCAGACGTCTGTGATAGTGTAGTGTTGTAGGAACTATGACCATGGTGTATTCGAACTCTGAAAAGGCGGAGATGATACTCATCTATGGCGAGTGTCGACGAAATGCAGCTGAAGCCTGCAGGGTGTATGCAGAACGGTACCCGGACAGAGAGCATCCAACGTGCCGCACATTGCAAAACATTTACCGCCAACTGTATGCAACAGGTATGGTCGTAGCACGCAAACGGGTCCGTAACAGGCCCGTCACAGGAGAAGCGGGTGCAGTTGGTGTGTTAGTTGCTGTTGCCATGAACCCACACATGAGTACACGGGATATTGCAAGGGCCGGTGGACCGAGTCAAAGTAGTGTCATGCGCATACTGCATCGTCACCGCTTTCACCCTTTTCATGTGTCACTACATCAGCAATTACATGGTGATGACTTTAATCGTCGAGTGCAATTCTGTCAATGGGCATTAACAGAGAATGCGTTGCAGTTCTAACTGATCGGGGTTTCACAAACCACGGGGCAGTGAATCTACGGAACATGCATTACTGGTCCGTGAGCAATTCTCGCTGGCTCAGACAGGTAGAGCGACAGCGACCGTGGGCTGTAATTGTATGGTGCGGAATCATTCGCGACCACCTCATTGGCCCTCACTTCATTGCAGGGGCCCAAACAGCTGCAACATACATCGCGTTTATACAGAATGATCTGCCAACGTTGCTCGAAAATGTCCCACTGGAAACGCGTCGACGTATGTGGTATCAGCATGATGGTGCACCTGCACATTCCGCAATTAACACTAGGTTGACCCTTGTCAGGATGTTCGACGGGCGTTTCATAGGACGTAGGAGACGCATAAATTGGCCAGCCCGTTCTCCTGATCTTACACCTCTGGACTTCTTCCTGTGGGGTACGTTAAAGGAAAATGTGTACCGTGATATGCCTACAACCCCAGAGGATATGAAACAACGTATTGTGGCAGCCTTCGGCGACATTACACCAGATGTACTGCGGCGTGTACGACATTAATTACGCCAGAGATTGCAATTGTGTGCTGCAAATGATGGCCATCACATTGAACATCTATTGGCCTGACATGTCGAGACACACTGTATTCCACTCCGTAATTGAAAACGGAAACCAGGTGTGTACGTGCTCCTCACCCCTCATGATAATGTACATGTGCGTCAGTGAAAAAGACCAATAAAAAGGTGTTAGCATGTGGACGTAATGTGCTGTTCTAGTCTCTTCTGTACCTAAGGTACATCACCGTTCCCTTTGGATCCCTACGTAATTCGGTGCTCTCCGATACACACGATCGAACAGCCGAGGAGTGGTACTCAAGCGTCAACTTTAGGTTACAATATCCCCGGACGTAATTAACATTTTCCAATGCAACAAACGGCACTGATTACGTATTTGTTTATATGTTCAGATGTGCTAACAAAACGAACGGGGTTCCATTTAAAAAAAAAAACGTAGGTTTGAGTTAAAAAACATACTTCCGTGCATTTTTTTTATGGTTTGTACTAACCAGTTACACTAGCCCCTCTTCTCACGTTCGGTCTGTGGAATCGATTCGTCAGTATTTGATATGGTTTACTAAATATATCGAGCGGTAATGTAAGGTGACTCATCCTGTATACGTTTGACATCGCGCCAACAGCTAGACGCGATCTGAATTGTTATATTTTTACTGAAATATCAGGTACACCAAGATCGTTTGTGAATCTTTTTATTGATTACCGGCTTTGACAGAACTATGTTGTTATTGTCGGATCTTGTAATACATTAACAGAAATTCATGATCTTTAAAAACTTGCAATTCACATGTGACCTTGGCTAGTAGCAGCTGATGATTGACAGTGTAATGTGCAGCTGATAAGTCAGCAAATAACACTACTGTCACGTTACGAGCTTCAATGCAATCTATGTGGGATTTAGCAGCCCTTAGACATAGCTTTTGCCAGGTCGAGATCCAGATTGGTGAAGTATAAGTAAGGAATCAGTTAGAAGTGGCAGGCAATTTGGAATAAACCTTTCCAGGAATTCTTAAAGGTGCGACAGGTCTAAAATTCTTTGGATTATTTCTTTCTTTGCCAGGTTTCAGAAAAGCAATCACTCTTCCTTCGTATCTCTGGGATCTGGCTTCCGCTCACTGTTGTTAAAAAGCTGGAGAATCCGTTTTCTTTTGTTGTTGTTAAGCCGAAGTACTTAATTCGCTCGGTTCACATATCATCATATGAGTATATCCGATCTATTAAATTTACACCTTCGTGTAATACAGATTTCATCCATTAACTTTGTTCTTCTTGTGTACATATTTAAAGCGGAGCTGAAAATTTTGAAATGAGAAAAGGAGGTCATCTTTCCTTCTATTTTTGCTCTGATTAGTAGTCATCTCTGATTCTTCCGTGCTGAATGATGTTGTGAGGTGTCTACTCTCCTCTTGTTTTTCTCTTTGCAGTTTCGTTTCTCGTGATTTGTGAATTGTCTTCCCGTTCAGCAATAACTTATGTGCTGTTTAATTGGTAGTGGTGCTATGTTGCGCAGTGATCTTAGCTGGATCATTGATTAGGCTTCTCAGATGTCTCCAAGATTTATGGCAGTCTCTTTTCAGATCCAAATTTTCTATAGTTTTAATCCACTTGTCACTCTATGTCTCCCTTATAGAGGAAATGAGGTTCTTTTATGCTTCCAAGCTCCCTTCACTGAAAAGATTTTCTTCACGTAAGTGAGAGACCATTTGGTTAATACCTTCACTGTAGAATGTTCTGCGAGTAGGGTGGCTTGGTCTGATTAAAGCCCAGGGATATAAGATTTTCGACAGGCGCGAGGGATAGACATTCTCAAATATCTCTTTACAGACATGGTAAAGGTGTCATATCATCCGGGCACTGGTTATGTAGAGGATACTACTACGTTCAACAATTCCGCAAGTCTTGACCAGTCTTCTTTCTTAAAATTAAACCTCTTCCGAAAGGTACTTTGAGACAATAATTGTCACATTACTGGTCTGTGCTGTAAGTTGGGTATGGGGAGACTACAGAATTTACACATTGTTGTTTGATATTGTCGCTGGCAAATATGAGTTCAGGGTTGTCAGCTCGCCTCCACCTGCCGCTCTTAAAAGATCCAGGTACTTATACACAATGAATTAAGATCAATTTACTGATTTCTAACCACTCCTGTGCTGTTGTCCCACTCTCCTCTTCATCATCACAGCCCCAAGCAGTATGAAGGCTGTTGAAATCGCTAATCACAATCTGCACATGTTTATTTTGACATTGAATGGTTTGTTAGCAGTAGATTTGGCACCAACTGGTTTATAAAGGGATGAAATGGTGCAATTAGCTTTTTCTAGAAAGTGGAGTTCAATGTTATTTAACTCCTTGACTACTGTGGATAGTGCGGATATCTGGGCGAGAAAAGGTAGCACTTCCATGTTTATCGTGTGGTCCTTCAGTGGCTAGACGCATTCCATCTATTTTTGGTCTGTACATGTCACAATTTCTGTATGTCTCCTGTACGCACAGTATGTGGCACTGGTATTGACTGCAGCAGTTTTTCTTTGGCTGTTGTTATGCCTTCCGTGATAACAGAGATAATCGTTTGGCCCTGAAAAGGGATCCGATGTGGATGTTTCTGGTATGCAAGGATTATCCAACATTCTCTGACGTTTCCCACGGAACCCCCGACAGCTCTATTTTCTCGACTGCAAATCACCGCAGTCTCCGGGGAGGCTCCTTTCGTATACCCTCCACAAAATCATTTACCCCAGCACTGTGCTAGCTTTCTGTCTGCTCTGATAAGAATGTCTTAATTTACATGTCTGAGCTAAATACAATTTGCTGGAGCACTTTGCCGTTTCCGACATTCATACTCCGCAAAACTTTGAGCGAACCTAGCAGATGAAAGTCGAATGTATTGTCGAAATAGTAAGTGTATGTTGGAAAGCTTCCCAGTCCAAATTTTACGATAATCTCTCCCGTTTTATGGGTGTGCTGCGGACGTGGAGAGACTTGCAGCTTTTGCGAGAAAACCTTGGCGTTTTCTTCTTGTAGCAGACTTTTCTTTCTCTAGAAGCGTGGTAGAGTAGTACTCTGTATTCACAGCACTGTGCTTTTCTCGAATAACCCTTGAGAGTTTCAGAAGAATAATTTTGTGTGTGGCCGAATTTGAAGGTGTTGCCTTTCGTATTGAGATTTGTATTAGTGAACTTACTTTTCATCGTAAGTCAGAAGACGGTCGTCAGAGTTGTTATCTCCCATTGAATACCATCATTGAAACCTGAATATATAACAAATGCAAATATTAAAGTTTTTAAGTGTCCAAATCAAGTGTTTTGCAATCCATCTCGAACACGTTATGCCATAATTAATGCGACTGGGATCATTTGCAAGTCTTTTTGCACATCGATCGATGTATCAAACGGTTGTTTAGAGCAGTGAATATGAGTATATCCGATCTATTAAATTTACACCTTCGTGTAATACAGATTTCATCCATTAACTTTGTTCTTCTTGTGTACATATTTAAAGCGGAGCTGAAAATTTTGAAATGAGAAAAGGAGGTCATCTTTCCTTCTATTTCTTTCATATATCCCCAAAGTTGCCGACTTAAACCACACAATGCTTCATATAGCAATTTTCAGTATTTTTCTCGATAGTGCAGCTTGTCTCATTATATATTGGATGTCCTTAGTACTAAACGCTATCACAGCTTTCAGAAATCTCAGTTCTGTTCTCTCTCCTTGACTTATTCCAGAGAGTAACGTAAGTAAAACCATGTCAATATAACAAACAACAGAAACTAAAAAGTCAAATAGTGGTGTTGGTTGGAACATTAACTGCACCTATTTTCACCTGCCATTCGTTATGTGTTGGTTTAAATTATACTTGTATAACGTAGATGACTGTCTTGAGTGCGTCGGACCAAGTAAAAATGGATCCGGTTGTGTTGACAGGATGGTGCCATCTTGTCTTTCGAAACCAGCAAATGGAGCTCTTTGTGAACTGGGATCAAATGAAAAATGTAATACCAAGTACAGCATTTTACGGTTAACATTATTTTCTTCTCCAGAGAGGAAATGTAGAAGATATGGGGAACAAGCACGGCCTTGACATACCGCAACGAAAATACTAAATAATTCATTAGTTTTATTTTTTCAAGAACTGCTCTAAAAGAACCTGCTTCCAAAGCCGAGTTCGCTAACGCACTCCCGTGCAAGAGCTGTCGACTCGGAGATAGCCTTTTTGAGTCGTGGTGGAGGAAGAAACTTTTATCGCTAATATCTCGTCGGTAAA
The DNA here is from genome assembly GCF_023897955.1 of Schistocerca gregaria. Lineage (NCBI taxonomy): Eukaryota > Metazoa > Arthropoda > Insecta > Orthoptera > Acrididae > Schistocerca > Schistocerca gregaria. The sequence goes on from NC_064924.1 coordinate 483,728,530, forward strand.
GGGAATATATATGGTGACATAGAGTTCCTGATCACTATATATGACACCAATGTCGGGGTTTAAATTGCAACCTCGCCGCAGCTTCTTACTGAGTGAGGATGTGTGACGCAGTTGATCGTGGTCTGCCAGTAGTCGGGAACGTTAAGCATGCGAGCTCCATTTGTGATTTTAAAGAAGAAGAATCTTAGTGCTGGCGCCGGCCTTCATCTTTTCCCTTCCTTTCATCCATAACGACGCAAATGCGACGCTACACAGTCCAAATACTCATCACATCAATCGACACGACACAGACTCACATTTGATACTTCATAACAGGACGGAGGAAGGAAACTGGAAGCTTCCTCAACTGGGAACTTGCCCATGAGGGCAGTGCAGAATACCCACATGTGTTCCCATTGTTCGTTTCCTCAGCCTAATTTAACTGTTATAAGTCTTGAGGTCTGTGCGGATAAACGAAATGCTATTCGCATCTGCAAGCCCCTAGTCCACAGCGTATGTTTCTTATTCGCATCTGCAGATATCAAAATATTGTAAACCACGTTAACCCGTTTAGTACGCCGGAGCTCAGACGGTAGGCATGCGTCTGACGAGAACTGGCATCTGCTTAATTTGGGCCTCGTAATTTACATTCCACAGACCAAGAACGTAAACGTCGACCATGGCTACATTTTAATACAACATAGTCTGCCACGTTCTACATACATGCTGCAAGTTACAACCTGCTGCAGCAATTACTGAATTGAATTCTCTGAAATTTCCTGCGTAATATTTCTTCAAGACTGTGAAATCTGGTAAAGTCGTTTTACACGTTATCCTTAGATCTTACATACCGTTATATGTATGTTATATATTTCGTTAATTCACCGTAATCTAAAACCATCGTAACATGGAAAACTTCCTAGCTTAAAAAGTGTTACAATGTGTCCTTGTAAATGTAGTTTGAGAAACCATCACAATTTATGTACATTTAATGCAAATGTATGGAAGTGATAATACGAACACTGTCCTTTAATTTTTAACTTCAAAGTAACTACAATTGGTGCTCAGTAAGTAATGCAACACTTTTTTGGGACAATTTCGGTTGAAGAAATGCGGAATTTGTTGTGGGACATTGTGGACTTTTCCCACTTGAGCCCTATACTTTCATTAAGTTTCGATGTGTGGTGGCGTTGTACGTAGCCTCCAAAATGTGTAAATAGGCTGTTTAGGTTTTTATGTTTATAACGCCACGTAGCGCTCTATATTGAAATCATGACTGTGCTGAGTGAAATCTGTGGCTGGTTTGCATTGTTGGAATACTTGCTATTGTAGTGTTGGGCAGTTGGAGGTGAGCTGACAGCAGTGGTGGATGTGGGGAGAGAGATGGCAGTTTTCAGAGCGGACGCTCTGGACGTGTGTCCATCAGAAAGAGTAAATTTGTAATACTGTATATCATGAACTGATATATATGATAACTTTTGAATATTATTAAGGTAAATACATTGTTTGCTCTCTATCAAAACGTTTCATTTGCTAACTATGCCTATCATTAGTTAGTGCCTTCAGTAGTTAGAATCTTTAATTTAGCTGGCAGTACTGGCATGCGCTGTATTGCAGTAGTTTGAGTAACGAAGATTTTTGTGAGGTAAGTGATTCATGAAAGGTATAGGTTATTGTTAGTCAGGGTCAATCTTTTGTAGGGATTATTGGAAGTCAGATTGCGTAGCGCTACAAATATTGTGTGTCAGTTTAGTGTTGATCAGAATAAGTTCAAAATGGTTCAAATGGCTTTGAGCACTATGGGACTCAACTGCTGTGGTCATCAGTCCCCTAGAACTTAGAACTACTTAAACCTAACTAACCTAAGGACATCACACACATCCATGCCCGAGGCAGGATTCGAACCTGCGACCGTAGCAGTCGCATGGTTCCGGACTGCGCGCCTAGAACCGCGAGACCACCGCGGCTGGCACTCAGAATAAGTAAAGAGAGAAATGTCTGAGTACGTTCAGTTCTGCTCAATTAATTGAAAATCAAATAAAGTAAGAGGTTTATCAGCTCAGTAATTCATCAATTTTTCTAAGGGGATGTTACAAATGGTGTCTGTAATGGAGGGGCGTTCCAAACAGAGAGCTGTCACTGAGTTTCTTTCGGCGGAAAACCAGAATCCCAAATACTCATAGACGCTTGCAGAATGTCTACGTGGACCTGACAGAGCACAAAAGCACGTTGAGTCGTTGGGTGATGCGTCTGAGATTGTGGCAACAAGGTCCCGCAAACCCGTCCGATCACCCGCGTGCCAGCCGGCCGCACGCAGCTGTGACTCCTTCACTCCTGGAACGTGCGGACACTCTCATTCGAGGATCGCAGTCAAACAGTTGGCTGCTCAACTGGACGTCTCTGTTGGTAGTGCTGACACACTCGACCACCAGTTGGAGCACTCAAAGGTGTGTACCTGCTGGGTTCATCGCCGTCTAACAGAACACCATAAAGAGCAACGAAGGGCCGTATGTGCTGAATTGCTTGCGCGTTACGAGGCTGATAGTGACAATACAGTGTCGAAAGTCGTCACAAGCGATGGAACATCGGTTCATCACTTCGAAGCGGAAAGAAAACAGCAATCTATGGAGTGGCACCACACCACCTCTCCTTCTAAGAAGAAATTCAAAGCCACACACCCAGCCAGTAAAGCCATGACCACGGTCTTCTCAGACTCTGAAAGTTTTATTCTGTTTGTGTCCTCCCTCATTGGGCAACGATCAACTCTGAAGTGTATTGTGCTACCCTCACGGATATGAAGAAATGCAAACAAACTTTTCGTTCTCATTGACATCTCATAAACGTGACAAAACTTCATTGAACTGTTCTCCCTCTTGCCCCCTACAGCTCGGATCTCGCATCTTCTGGGTTTCATTTGTTTAGTCCAATGTAGGGTGCACTCCATGGGAAGGAGGGCGTGTATGATGGGGAGGTTGTTGATGCAGAACTACGCTGGCTCCGACGTTGACCAGTAGAGTGGTACCATGCCAGTATACGCACCCTCCCAGTAAGGTGGCGCAAGGTAATCGCACTGAACTTAGAATATCTTGAAAAATAGGGTTTTGTAGCCAAAGAATGGGGAATAATATGGTGTATTGAAGTCCTGAATAAAATAAACTTGCTTTCAGAAAAGGAAATTTGTTGCATTACTTGCTGAACGCCCCTCGCATCAGAGAGGGTATCGGTAGATAAAGCGCAGGCTTTTCTCCGCAAGGTAATTACTGTTTCCAGAACAATCACAGAATATGTATTATATATAAAATCGAAAAGCCTCTGGTGAAAAAAACTCTTTTTGCTGCATTAAGTTTAAGATGAAAAAACCAATAACAATCGATTGTAACAGCTGTTGCAGGAGATGGCCATGTAAACAAACGTATCTTGGACACAAACATAATACTGCAAATATCTGCGTATATATCTGTCCATTTCAGCATCCGTGATGACCCCTAAGAATATTTTCTGCTACCGACTATACCGTATTTAAGAATTACACAGCGCTTCTAATACTTTTTGTTAAGCTGACCGTCATGTTTCTCGCTAAATTTATAAAGCAGTGGTTATTGCTAAACACATGATGTGACATGTTATAGACTGCGACGACCGTCCCCTCAGTTAATGTAGAAAATAATTGGACGTACGAACTTCATATCTACAGTTGTTATTTACGTCAAATGCACTTTTTGGTAGTGACAACACTAATGCAGTGCAGCCAAAAGTCTGAGACAGAAGGCCGCGTAGTAAAAATTTTAGTACTCATCCTTTTCTTGTGGTACGAAAACGTGGCTCGCTAAGAGATTAATTAGCATTTATGTAGTATGATGCAAGTTTTGATTTTCAGATAAGAACACCGTGTGGCTATAATGCGTTCACCTGTTGATTTACTGCCTCAATTTCACATATAGTAGTTTTCATGTTTCCACATTGTCTCCAAACTTTGAATTTTCCATTACAGTCCGTCACAATAGTTCCACAAATCAAAAATTATACTGCCTCTCAAAAAATGAAAAAAAAAACACTCAATGTGTAATTAAAATCGCATTTTTCATCATACAAAATCATTCGAATAAACTTCTAGGTATAAAACCATGAAGTTAAAATTTTCCAACGTGGCAGTATGCCTCAGAAACTACATTTCACTCCTGCCAACATACGACTTTCACCTACTAATCGTGAAGTTCAAAGATTGTACGCGTATCAAAGAGAGTCTTCCACTTAACAAATGCGCTAATTGCCGTTAATCTTTTCTTTGAAGTTGTTTTAAAAGTTTAATGAACAATTTGAATTTTGATGACTTCAAATGGAAGTAAAACTGAATAGGTGCGTTTCGAAATAGATCTAATATATGAAAAATAAGAAAAGTAATATTATTTAGGTTAGATCTAACGTTTGAACACAAATTCGGCATACAATCATACAAAACTATTTTGCTGGTGTCATTAAAACTATAGAAGATGCGAAAGAAATTTCAAACTTGTCTGTACTGCAATGTGAATTCACGAAGTGTGAAACGTCCCCTTAGAAAAATTATACATAACTGTGCTTAAACTGACACACAATACTTTTGGCGCAACGCAATCTGACTTCCAAAAATCCCTACGAAAGAATGGCCCTGACTAACATTAACCTATACGTTTTACAAATCACTTACCTCACAAAAATCTTCGTTACTCGAACTACTGCAATACAGCGAGCGCCACTACTGCCAGCTAACTAAAAGTTTCAAACTACGGAAGTCGCTAACTAATGATAGGCACAGTTAGTAAATGAAAGATTTTAATAGAGAACAAACAATGTATTTACCTTTATAGTCACAATATATATATCAGTTCATGACACCAATTCTTACAAATTTCAAAACTCCGCCATCTCTCTCCCCACGTCCACCACTGCTGGCGGCTCACCTCCAACTGCGCAACGCTACGCGCTGTTAGCATCCAGCTGCCGCTGCCCGACACTACAATGGCAGACAACAATGCAAACTAGCCACAGAATGCGCACAGCACAGCCAGTGATTTTTCATACAGAGCGCTATGTGGTGTTATCAATAAGAAAACCTAAACAGCCTACTTACAAGTGTACCGAATAATCCATTTCTTTAAGTGAATGGACAACTACCACACAAAGCAAAAGACGGGCATGTGACCATTTGTACTACAAGATTCTTCCGTATTCAATATGTTTTCTAATTTAAAAATCCCTTTCCTCTGTTTTTACGTTATAACTTCCTGCGCTTATGTGAGTGCGCATACCGACATAGAGTGATGGGTCGCGTATCGACGCGATGCTGTGAGAACATCGCTGGCCACAAACCGTTGCAGATGGCGGTGATTGTGGTTGGTGTTTGCTAGTTATTATTATTATTATTATTATTATTATTATATGTTTAGAATGACAAAGTAACTGCAGTGTCTTAATCTTATTTTTTCTACACGAGACATGAGTTACTGTCTGCTTTCTAACAACAGTTACACGCCAAAGACTGCATTAGTAAACATGAAATGATTTTCTGAAGCACCTTGAGAGTTCTACATCTACATCTACATCCGTACTCCGCAAGCCACCTGACGGTGTGTGGCAGAGGGTACCCTGAGTACCTCTATCGGTTCTCCCTTCTATTCCAGTCTCGTATTGTACGTGGAAAGAAGGATTGTCGGTATGCTTCTGTGTGGGCTCTAATCTCTCTGATTTTATCCTCATGGTCTCTTCGCGAGATATACGTAAGAGGGAGCAATATACTGCTTGACTCTTCGGTGAAGGTATGTTCTCGAAACTTCAACAAAAGCCCGTACCGAGCTACTGAGCGTCTCTCCTGCAGAGTCTTCCACTGGAGTTTATCTATCATCTCCGTAACGCTTTCGCAATTACTAAATGATCCTGTAACGAAGCGCGCTGCTCTCCGTTGGATCTTCTCTATCTCTTCTATCAATCCTACCTGGTGCGGATCCCACACTGCTGAGCAGTATTCAAGCATTGGGCGAACAAGCGTACTGTAACCTACTTCCTTTGTTGTCGGATTGCATTTCCTTAGGATTCTTCCAATCAATCTCAGTCTGGCATCTGCTTTACCGACGATCAACTTTATATGATCATTCCATTTTAAATCACTCCTAATGCGTACTCCCAGATAATTTATGGAATTAACTGCTTCCAGTTGCTGACCTGCTATTTTGTAGCTAAATGATAAGGGACCTATCTTTCTATGTATTCGCATCACATTACACTTCGCTACATTGAGATTCAATTGCCATTCCGTGCACCATGCGTCAATTCGCTGCAGATCATCCTGCATTTCAGTACAATTTTCCATTGTTGCAACCTCTCGATACACCACAGCATCATCTGCAAAAAGCCTCAGTGAACTTCCGATGTCATCCACCAGGTCATTTATGTATATTGTGAATAGCAACGGTCCTATGACACTCCCCTGCGGCACACCTGAAATCACTCTTACTTCGGAAGACTTCTCTCCATTGAGAATGACGTGCTGCGTTCTGTTATCTAGGAACTCCTCAATCCAATCACACAATTGATCTGATAGTCCGTATGCTCTTACTTTGTTCATTAAACGACTGTGGGGAACTGTGTCAAACGCCTTGCGGAAGTCAAGAAACACGGCATCTACCTGTGAACCCGTGTCTAAGGCCCTCTGAGTCTCGTGGACGAATAGCGCGAGCTGGGTTTCACACGACCGTCTTTTTCGAAACCCATGCTGATTCCTACAGAGTAGATTTCTAGTCTCCAGAAAAGACATTATACTCGAACATAATACGTGTTCCAAAATTCTACAACTGATCGACGTTAGAGATATATGTCTATAGTTCTGCACATCTGTTCGACGTCCCTTCTTGAGAACGGGGATGACCTGTGCCCTTTTCCAATCCTTTGGAACGCTTCGCTCTTCTAGAGACCTACGGAACACCGCTGCAAGAAGGGGGGCAAGTTCCTTCGCGTACTCTGTGTAAAATCGAACTGGTACCCCATCAGGACCAGCGGCCTTTCCTCTTTTGAGCGATTTTAATTGTTTCTCTATCCCTCTGTCGTCTACTTCGATATCTACCATTTTGTCAACTGTGCGACAATCTAGAGAAGGAAGCACAGTGCAGTCTTCCTCTGTGAAACAGCTTTGGAAGAAGACATTTAGTAATTCGGCCTTTAGTCTGTCATCCTCTGTTTCAGTACCATTTTGGTCACAGAGTGTCTGGACATTTTGTTTTGATCCACCTACCGCTTTGACATAGGACCAAAATTTCTTAGGATTTTCTGCCAAGTCAGTACATAGAACTTTACTTTCGAATTCATTGAAAGCCTCTCGCATAGCCCTCCTCACACTACATTTCGCTTCGCGTAATTTTTGTTTGTCTGCACGGCTTTGGCTATGTTTATGTTTGCTGTGAAGTTCCCTTTGCTTCCGCAGCAGTTTTCTAACTCGGTTGTTGTACCACGGTGGCTCTTTTCCATCTCTTACGATCTTGCTTGGCACATACTCATCTAACGCATATTGTACTATGGTTTTGAACTTTGTCCACTGATCCTCAACACTATCTGCACTTGAGACAAAACTTTTGTGTTGAGCCGTCAGGTACTCTGTAATCTGCTTTTTGTCACTTTTGCTAAACAGAAAAATCTTCCTACCTTTTTTAATATTTCTATTTACGGCTGAAATCATCGACGCAGTAACCGCTTTATGATCGCTGATTCCCTGTTCTGCATTAACTGATTCAAATAGTTCGGGTCTGTTTGTCACCAGAAGGTCTAATATATTATCGCCACGAGTCGGTTTTCTGTTTAACTGCTCAAGGTAGTTTTCAGATAAAGCACTTAAAAATATTTCACTGGATTCTTTGTCCCTGCCACCCGTTATGAACGTTTGAGTCTCCCAGTCTATATCCGGCAAATTAAAATCTCCACCCAGAACTATAACATGGTGGGGAAATCTACTCGAAATATTTTCCAAATTAGTCTTCAGGTGCTGAGTCACAACAGCTGCTGAGCCCGGGGGCCTATAGAGACATCCAATTACCATGTCTGAGCCTGCTTTAACCGTGACCTTCACCCAAATCATTTCACAATTCGAATCTCCGTCAATTTCCTTCGATACTATTGCACTTCTTATCGCTATAAACACGCCTCCCCCTTCACTGTCCAGCCTATCTCTGCGGTATACATTCCAATCAGAGTTTAGGATTTCATTACTGTTTACGTCTGGTTTCAGCCAACTTTCTGTTCCTAGTACTATATGGGCGTTGTGACCGTTTATTAATGAGAGCAGTTCTGGCACCTTTCTATAGACGCTCCTGCAGTTTACTATTAGCACATTAATATTGTTATTCCTTGTTGCATATTGCCTACTCCTGCCTTGCCGCGTCTCAGGAGGCGTCTTGTCGGGCCTAGGGAGGGAATTTTCTAACCTAAAAAAACCCCATGTGCACTCCACACGTACTCCGCTACCCTCGTAGCCGCTTCCGGCGTGTAGTGCACGCCTGACCTATTCAGGGGGACCCTACATTTCTCCACCCGATAGCGGAGTTCTGTTTAAGACGCACCAAAATGTACCTTATCAGTAACTGATCAGCAGCTGCATGTTCATCTGCGGAAGACGACAAAGACGACATTTTCGGCAGGATCACGAGCCACATTAGAATATAACTTGGCTGGCATTCTAACGCTGTGATTTCTGGTGTTCAGCCAAGACACCTATTTTTTGTTGCCCGATATCCCAACGATCGATCCAGTCATCTTCTTCAAGCGTTGGTAGTTATGTTGTTGTACGTTCTCGCTGCCTCGGCTCCTACTAAACTGTGACGTATTGTTGGTGTCGCGCTGCTATTTATAGCCGAGTTCGACTCCCGGCAACGGCTACGCCCTTTGATGCTCATTTGTTTTTCAGAGCTCGCGTTGTCGCTTCGTGAAGCACAGTTTCTCTCAGAGTTTGCCACATGTGATGAGATGAGTGGTAGGCGAGAACTGAGCGCCCGAGCGCAAGCTTTTCTTATATTAAAACTATCCTCCTAGATCGACTGTTAATCGACCGTGACTGTTTCAGAAATGAAGTCAGTGTGAGTCAGTTGCAATGACCAAATGACCATAATGGAATAAAACGAGTTTGCTGAATAAAATAAAGTCGTATTACACCTTTTCGGTGTTCATGTCTCCCTTTTCCAAATGTTTAATCGGATGTTGAAGGAGCCAACCCAATATTCGTTCTAATTAATTTAGGGAAACTAAGGACAGGGTAAGCACGCATGACTGAACGTGGTTTCAATACCAGTCATTCCGAAGACGAGCCAGTCCAGTGTCCCAATTCGTGCGCCACATCGCTGCGTTGAGACAGACGCAGCTGTGAAGTCTGGAAGTCGTTTTGCATACCGTCTTGAGACACCTCGTCTCCGTTCGTAGGAACTGAGAACGTCATCCTCTGTGGTTTGAGTGGTGAAAGTGACATATTGCGCTCCGAAATCCTGACGTCAGCACATCACACACACAGAATGCTTTCGGCTCCCTTGAAAGTATGTCGGGCTGACTTTGTCGTTGCTGTAATATGTTCGCGGGAACAAAGAATTTCGCTGCGTGCGACATTGTATAAATTTACCACTGGTTGTGAAACTGCCGTCTGTGGGATATTAGATTCACTGTATGTGACAATACAACAGGTGATAGAACGAAACGACAACTATTACACACAGTGTGCTACGAGGAAGGATTAATAATTGACGAACAGATTACCGTAGAAAAGAAGTCAAAGAGAAAAATAATCATGTATGATTTTAAAAAAAGTCACTCAATCTGTTGATGGAAGAAGGCAATACAAAACGACTCGTGATGCGAAAGGTATATATTACTTAAAAATGAAGTCTATAGGAAGCACTATCAACCGAAAGAATTAAAACAAAGAGATTAACACAAAGGAATCGAAAAATAAATGACTGTAGTCAGAATCAAACACAGTCACATAAAAATTAACGAGAAAGGGGGACTGCTTCTGCATCTGTAACCCGGCAGCCACCTTACAGCGTGCGAGTGGGTGATAGTTACACATTCCATGGATCATTTGGAAGAATTTTTTATCGAAGGGATGTGAAACGAGTTAGTTTGCAGAATATGTATACATGATTAGTGTTAATATTAATGAACATGTTATTTTTCGTCCTACAGCCTTTTTTTTCTGGCGACCAGCTTTCAAGTAGAAATTCGTCAGTATAATAGAAAGAGTTGTTCGCGAGAAACTATTTAAGTTAGACTTAAAACTTTTTCGCTACCTGTTGGATATTTTATGTTATTGGGCAAACGAGCGAAATTTATTGTTGCTGCCCACTGAATTCCTTTTGAGCCACTGACAGCTTTAACAATCGTCAATAAAGGTCATTTTTCCCTCTAGTGTTGTAGGTATGGAATTCACTGTTCTTCTAATTCAAACACGTCTAAGCACTATGGGACTTAACATCTGAGGTCATCAGTCCCTTAGACATAGAACTACTTAAACCTAACTAAGCTAAGGACATCACACACATTTATGCCCGAGGCAGGTTTCGAACCTGCGACCGTAGCAGCAGCACGGTTCCGGACTGAAGCGCCTAGAACCTCTCGTCCATAGTGGCGGGCACTGTTCTTCTGAATTTATGATGGATTATGTATGACGAATTTTGACCCGCCAGGTTAACCGAGAGCGCTAATGCGCTGCTTCCTGGACTCCGGTAGGCGCGCCGGCCCCGGATCGAATCCGCCCACCCGATTAACCACGAGGGCCAGTGTGCCGGCCAGCCTGGATATGGTTTTTAGGCGGTTTTCCACATTCCTCTAGGTGAATACCTGACTGGTCCCCACGTTTCGCCTCAGTTACACGACTCACAAACATTTGAAACACACCCGCACTTTTCCATGATTTACACTAGACGCACGCAGATGGGATACTCTGATTCTGTCCCGGGGGGTATGGGGTGTAGGCCGGAGGGGCATCCGGCCACCCCTTCACATTAACATACCAAATCCGAATTAACCTCGCCAACCACACGCACAATGCGGGACAAAGGCGCAAGCGATAGATAGAATTTATGACGAATTTTATTTGCGAATGTATGTATTGTGACGGCACAATTAAAATTCAAAGCTTCTTAAAGAGGTACCTACATGACGTCCGTGATCGTTTTTGTGCAATCAGTACTTTCGTTCTGAGTGATGAGCTACCCTACAATATTATTCTGTAAGAAATCGTTGGGTGGAGAAATGTAAAATTCGTGAGAAGGCTGTTTACAAGATAATTATAAGAAGAGCAAAAATAGCTGAACTCAGTTGTCTGAGAAGCCTAGTAATATGCTTTTTCCAGATCAAGTTTCCGTCAATGCTTACACCCATAAATGTGAAGCATTCTACATTATCTATTGACTCCTGCTGACCTGGTACATCAGTTGTTGGTATGACTCTATTTCTCAAACAGAAATGAACATAGTGTATCTTTTCAAAATTAAGAGAGAGTCCATTTTCAGAAAAGCACTTAATAATTCTTTGGAAAATATCATTTACCGACTCTTCTGTTTTTCTCTCTCTAGTAGGGTTTACTATAACACCAGTATCATCTGCTTGTAGAATGGTACTTGGAGGGCCACTCGCATACATAAGGAATAAGTGTGGACCCAAAATTAAATCCTGTGGGGTCTCTCTCTCTCTCTCTCTCTCTCTCTCTCTCTCTCTCTCTCTCTCTCTCTCTCTCTCTCTCTGTGTGTGTGTGTGTGTGTGTGTGTGTGTGTGTGTGGTTTTCTATTTCCCAATTCACTAAAATTTTCTTCCTTTCCTTCGTTGTATGAATTATTGAGCACACCGTTTATTGCTAGAACCGATAAAACTTCCCTCATTTTCCTGTTTTATTTGCGAATTTGAGCTCTAATTCCTCTGATTTTTGCCATCGTGGTCATTTTGTGAGATGACTGTGGGAGGATGTGATATGTTGCTTAATCCTTCCTGGAATGTGAGATCTTGGAATAATTGATAGTATATCTGCTGGTGATGAACGAAACCACTTTTGTAGATTCCGTGCCTGCTACTGGAGTTTGATGAGCACCTCATTGAAACTATCACGCTTCATAAACGAACCGGTGACGAAACGCGCCGCTCCTCTTCGGGTCTTCTGTATTTCTTCTATTAATCCGACCTCACAAAAATTCTTTCGTGGGTAAATTACGTTTCTCTAAAGCCGTTGTCACATGGACCGTGCATTCGAACGTCAACTCTGAGCGAGCCGGGTTTAACGATCCGCTGAAAGCTCAGTTACGATGCGGCTTGTGCACACAGTACACGCTTCTCAACGTGATATAAGCAATCCCAGTGCGCTCCTGCGACAATTGTCGGCTGTATCTGGTTCGCAAATCAAAACTTCGTCTACGAACTGGACGGTGCAATATACCTATGTCAGCTCTATTCAACGCACATTTCCTTCCTTGTCTTTTAAACGAACAAGAATTACCCAGAGGTGAAAACAAAGAGGTGGACGCTACTTCCCTTTTCAAAACTCAGAAGCTCACGATGTTCGTTTTTGTTGATCCTTCCACTCAGTTTTTTTTATTACAGAGGCCAACCAGCTCTCTGACCGAATACGCTGAGCTAATGTGCCGGCGGTAAGGCAACTGATGCTATCAACTGATCTACAGCTTCACCATAGCAATGAGAGCTCCGTGTATAGCATACACTGTGCAAAGATGGTATCCACAAATAATATTTGATATTTAATATACAAACCGTACCAAAAATACGCGCTTTTGATACATCATCATTGTGCTGCAGCATTGAAACGGTATACTTACGTAGCACACAAGTTATGACACTAAGAATATCAACTGCAGAAAGCCTTAATCTACCGATACGTAGTTTCTTGTCATTTTGTATAACAAATCGTAGCTAGAACGACGCGTTTTCGCGAGATCCTGATGCTTTGAAAAGCTTATATTCATACCATTTACTCTTGGAGAAAGAAAACTCACCAAATACGATGGTTAATGCCGTTTAATATGGCAGATCGCTGTTCTGCTGGTGACGTAAAACTATGTCGCATCTCATTGGCCACGTTCCTCTGCACGGCATGACGGATTCCTTATTTCAGTCAGCGCAGCGTAGTGGAACGTGGAATTCCACGCTGTGACGTCACCAGCTCCTCCTCTATTCGCGTTTTCACGTCCCGTGAGGGTACTTGTCGTGCCCTGTTCGAATTGAATCCACGTAGCGCTCTGTCAAAAACTGGCAGCATCTACGTCAGGGATATTAGTTCTCATATTTTGTAGTGTGCATCTTAATTCTTCTGTCGCGGAGGCTAATACCACACCCCTTACTTGGAACTGCCCTGCTATGTTCCTGGTCGGCAGATCAGCGGATAAATCGAATACTTTAACAGAGTGAATACGGAAATACTGAATATGGTCTACTGAAATCGTTTCACTATAGAAGAACGTAATAATATTCCTTCTTGCAACCACCGTACGAACGCCGAAATGACAGATATTGAGCTAAGTCAAGCCGAAATAATCAACTAAAGTCACTCAACAGGAAATAGGCATCATGGGCTGATAAAATATGTGTAAATATTTTACACAGCGAAGGAACTAGCTCCTCTTCTACTAGCAGTTTTCCGCAGGTAATAGTGATGAAACACTGGGCTCGATCTTGCCTTGTATGATTTTGCTTTGTTTATGAAACAAATACATGCCTTATTAAAGTTTTCAACTTCCAAACAGAAAGAATAAGCCGTAATATTAAGTGGACATTTTAATTTAAATGTTCAGGTCAAATCTATTATACAGCTATACTGAAGTCCGTGGTCGTTCCTTGTTGTCAAACTTCTCTCCTGCAATTTACAACCTGGTACAGCAATCGTCAGTGCTGCTATTGACAACATTTCTATAGACACATCGAGATTGCAAAAAAAATCGTGTACTGTAATTATTTGAAGTTAATTCCTAAGACCAATAAATGAAAAAGGAACTGAGGAATGGTAAACGAAAAGCGAATTGTATTAGCATATGATAAAGATGTACACAACATACATTGTCTAAGTAAAAATGTAAGATATTATGTAAAGTAACCTATAGATCCCAAGAAAAGCGTTTCAAAACAATTTTAATAAATTACAGTTGCCGTTTTTTTTTAAGTTCATATTTTGCGAGTATTCGTAGGGATACAGAGACCAAATGCGACGACTGCTAAACGTAGTAGATTCTTTACCGTAGCAGAATTTCTTGATGCAGTGGTGTTCGTAATATTGGTTGAAATTGCTTGACAAATCGCTTGAGTGTGTCGGGATCGAGGCGAGCGACCGGTTGCAGCGATTTCGCTTGCGACTGATCGCTCATGTGTGGGGTTCTTAAGGGGCACGGGATGCAACAACCCTCTATTGTCACAAAAATAATATTAACTGAACTACGTAATTGTCAGTCTTAGCACTGTATTCATTTTGAAGTGACGTTTCTATACAGGGTGTAAATTTTAATTTGACAAAACCAGAGTATCTAGAAAAATAAGCTTCACACGAAAAAATGTGTAGAATCCAAAGTTCATTATTTTCCAGCGGGACATTTGCTGGTGCTAAAATTAGCCAGCCACCCCAGCCCTCTGGGGGTGGGGCGAGAGGCAACTTTCAAATTTCAAATGGGAACCACCATTTTTTATTGCAGAATCAGATTCTACACAAAAAACTACGTACATTTTGTCTTAAACATTTGTTTTGATTCTTGGTAGTTGGCGCTGTAATTCAAGAAAATCCATGTTCTCATTTTTGCTTGGAAAATGGTTACGGGTAAATAAAAAGTACTTATTTACTTCGTAAATTTTGATTCGCTAAAATTAAAACTCTCCCTCTATCCCCATAGGGTGGGGGTTTGAGAGAGAGGAATAAGAGTTTTAGAAATGTTGACCTAAATATTAATTTTTTCCGCAAATATTTGGTTCAACATTTGTAAAACTCTAGTTCCTCTCTTTCAAACACCATCCTATGCAGAGAGAAGGAGAGTTTTGGTTTTAGCGAATCAAAATTTACGAAGTAAATACGTACTTTTTATTTATCCGTAACCATTTTCCAAGCAAAAATGAGAACATGGATTTTCTTGAATTACAGCGCCAACCACCAAGAATCAAAACAAATGTTTAAGACAAAATGTACGTAGTTTTTTTATTTAGAATTTGATTCTGCAATAAAAATGGTGGTTCCCATTTGCAATTTTAAAGTTGCCTCCCGCCCCACCCTCAGGGGGCTGGGGTGGCGGGCTAATTTAAGCACCAGCAGATGTCCCGCTCGAAAATAATCAGCTCTGGATTCTACATACTTTTTCGTGTGAAGCTTATTTTTCGAGTTATTCTGGTTTGTCAACTTAAAATTTACACTCTGTATATGCAGCTGGGCAGGACTATTGCTGTTAACATTAACGTCTTAAGTGACTGCTAGGAACTATTTTTTCTACGAAGCGCATTGTAATGTTATTGGAGAATCTGCAATTTGCTGACCATCCAGTAGTCAATCGTTTCCTTTACAAACGGGTCTAACTGAAAATATTCTAATTTTGTTTCTAAGTAATTTATTGCACTGAGCCGTTTCTTTTATTAATTGTTGCGTGGAACCGAGACAATCGTTTATTCTTTGTTTTATCATTAAGTATTATTTGAAGATTCTCGGCCCCCGGAGCTGCGGAACATTGTGAACAGAAGTCAGGTGCATATTCCAGGTCCCCATACATGATTTTTGTGGTGGTAAATTAATATTTCGAGAGATGTCTCAGGCGAGACAAACTATAAAAAACCTGAACTCCAGAGCTCGGGAAGCCATGTTTATTCAGTTGTTTTTTTTGTTTTTTTTTTTTTTTTTTTTTTTTTAAGAAAATGGAGCCGCCGCAGTTTGGTCGCTGCATCTCACGGGCTAACATGACATGCTGAGTATCACGAGATCTCTGTTTGCGGAACCCACTTTGATTCCTCTATAAAAGATCATCCTCAAGAAGGGTCATAATAACTGAGCTTCAAATACGTTCAATCAGTCTGAAACCGACTACGTGGGTCATGTAGACTGAAAATTACATGCATCTTTTCGAAATCCGTTCTTCGAAATGAAAATGACATACACCTTTTTCCAATGGCTTAGGAAACTTCGCTGCTCAAGCGACTGCGGTAAACTGCTGTTCGAAGGGGAGCAAGTTATTTGGATAATCTGTGTAAAATTTTGCAGGTATTTTATCAGATCCCGATGCCTCTTCTCTGTTGAGTGTTTTTAGTTGATTATTTCGCAATATCTTAGTTCTTTATTTGCCTGTTCGGCGTACATTGATTGCAAGGAGGAATACTATTACGATCTTCCTTAACGAAACAATTTCAATTGACTGAATTCAATATCCCGTATTCTTCCCGTTAAAGTACTCAAGTTAGATCCCTGATCTGCAGACCATGTATCAGAACAGGCTAGTTCCAAACATGATACGAAACATGGGAATGGATGTCGTAGATGGAGGTTCCGCCAGTTGTTGACAGAGCACCACATGACTTGATTCAGACAGGGCAACACAAGTTGATGAGATATCTCCCCAATTATAAAGATTAATGGTATCAATGCTGACTTTTATCTGAAGAAGGTACAAAGAAAAATGCCTCCAGATCTGTGCACTTCGAAAGAGTCTTTGTAACAATATCTAAACGCATATTAGGATGAAAGAAAAATACTTTAATCACCTGTAGACTCTCCAAAAGTCAACTGAAAATAATAAAAGTGGAATTTGATGAAAGAAAACTTCATATTTGATATGGTGTTGGGGGGACTACGATTTGTCGATCTTTTTGGTTTGAATGACGATAGAGGAGTCAAAGAAAAGTGGGACTTCATATCTGTAGCATAATTTGAAGAGAACCAGATACCAATACCTACTTTTTCAGAAGTCACTTTTCTTATCGAAGTGTAGAGGGACAAGTTAAATGCAATAGAGTCACTTCCTAGCAAGTAATTGTTCAAAAAATGTTCAAATGTGTGTGAAATTTTATGGGACTTAACTGCTAAGGTCATCAGTCCCTAAGCTTACACACTACTTAACCCAAATTAACCTAAGGACAAACACACACACACACACACCCATGCCCGAGGGTGGACTCGGCCCTCCGCCGGGACCACCTAATTGTATTTACAAAAACGCACTTGATAGGAACCGACAGAAAGGAGAAATTTCAGAAACCAAGTTTCAGGAAGTTAACAATGAGTACCATGTCCGTAATATTACGGATACAACATCTCAGTGAGGACGTCAATGCCCATAATACAGGGTGATACAAAAAGAATACCACAACTTTAGGAATTTAAAACTCTGCAACGACAAAAGGCAGAGCTAAGCACTATCTGTCGGCGAATTAAGGGAGCTATAAAGTTTCATTTAGTTGTACATTTGTTCGCTTGAGGCGCTGTTGACTAGGCGTCAGCGTCAGTTGATGCTAAGATGGCGACCGCTCAACAGAAAGCTGTTTGTGTTATTGAGTACTGCAGAAGTGAATCGACGACAGTTGTTCAGCGTGCATTTCGAACGAAGTATGGTGTTAAACCTCCTGATAGGTGGTGTATTAAACGTTGGTGTAAACAGTTTACATAGAATGGGTGTTTGTGCAAAGGGAAAAGTTCTGGACGGCCGAGAACGAGTGATGAAATGTAGCACGCATCCAGCAAGCATTTGATTTTTTCTTATGGGCGTATGTTAAGGATACGGTGTTTCGGCCACCTCTCACAGCCACCATTGATGATTTGAAACGAGAAGTAACAGCAGCTATCCAAACTGTTACGCCTGATATGCTACAGAGAGTGTGGAACGAGTTGGAGTATCGGGTTGATATTGCTCGAGTGTCTGGGGGGGGCCGTATTGAACATCTCTGAACTTGTTTTTGAGTGAAAAAAAACCTTTTTAAATACTCTTTGTAATGATGTATAACAGAAGGTTATATTATGTTTCTTTCATTAAATACACATTTTTAAAGTTGTGGTATTCTTTTTGAATCACCCTGTATTACGGCCAGTTTTCCTCATGGATGTGTTAGCTGAGTAATATCAGTATTGCGGCAGATAAGAGAAGGCACATTAATATTCCTAGTACACATTTCTGCCAGTTCAGTTCACGACGATGTAGTCTGATAATCGAAACAATCAAACTAGTTAGTTGAGAGAAAGACACCACTGCCGGCGCAATGTGTACTCGGAGGAATGTATCTGGCAATAGTTCACTCTAGCTGAGATTATTCGCGTTCCTGAAGAATCTGAAGGTAATTGTAGCTATCGCTTTGATTCTGATGACACGGATCAAGATTCTACTTACAGTTTATCTGATGCAGGTAAGAAAACAGCAACCCTGGATCATATACGGAAATTGATTGCAGTCATCTTGCATATGAGTTTTGGCAAACGGCCGTCAACTGCAGATCGCTGGAGCACCAATGCAAATGGTTTCTCTACGACTACGTCGTGTCATTGTGGTGTATGCAAAGTGGGATTTTGTTTGGAAACGAATTTACAGTTCCACCACACAAAAAACTATTTGAAATAATAAATCACTCTTGTAATAAACTCTTCCATTTCATTGCATATGGAGACAAACTTACACTTTTCACTCGTAAATTATGAACTAAATGCTAAATATTTTTTTCCCATCTGAAAAAGGCTTTTCACGCCCTGTGATGATAAGAGGTTCAATATAACTACGATTTATTTCACAATATTTAAAAACCATTTAAAACCTTTATTTCAAACTAAGAAAAATCGTATCAATACGTTTCTTGAGTTTGTATCAAAGGATAAAATTATAGTGGAAAAGCCCGGCTCTGGAATAAGGGGACCAAAATAACAGGTTGGCGCTTAGGAAAATAAATCAAAGAGGGCGTCCGAGGCAAAGAAGACTTCGAAAATAGACTGGCAGAGTACAGAAAGCTTTCCTGACCTAAAAAAAGGCCTATAGTAGAAAGTATGAACAGTGGAAAAACTAGAGAAGAAGAAACTTTAAGTCTTTGAAATGTGGTTCAATGGTTCAAATGGCTCTGAGCACTATGGGACTCAACTGCTGTGGTCATCAGTCCCCTAGAACTTAGAACTGCTTAAACCTAACTAACCTAAGGACATCACACACATCCATGCCCGAGACAGGATTCGAACCTGCGACCGTAGCAGTCGCACGGTTCCGGACTGAGCGCCTAGAACCGCGAGACCACCGCGGCCGGCTTGAAATGTGGTGCCAGAGGAATATAAACATTTACATTAAGTGAACTATCATAAACATAGGGGAGGAGCGAAACCTACCAGAAAAAAGTCAGATCAATGGAATGCGTGATAAATTATCCAGTAAACCCGACATTGAAAAGTATATCAAAGAGAAAAAACAGTAGAGCCAGGTAAAGAGTAAAATATGCGAATCTGATTAGTAACAGCGTTGAATGTAATGGCCCTGAAGACGTCACATGATGACTACAAGAAGGAAAGATTAAGCAGATAGCAACAAATCAGTCGAAAAGGCCATCATTGTTTAAACAAATTATCATGGCTGCTGTTTTGGTTATTTAGGGTTTAATTCCGTTGTACTGATTCCCAGTATTTTCAGATGTTTGATTCCCTAATTTTTGTTAGTGCAGTTGGTCACTGTCAGAGAAGAGTAGAACAAAGACGCAACAAAGAGTGAACTAAATTCTGCACCTCTGAAATGGAGATTAATGTCTTAAAATACCACGTTTTCTTAAACAGTTATCCATTTGAAAGTTGGTCGTTTCGTAATGAACGTCATTCACAAGAAGCAAGGAAGGAAGGAATAGTAGTGTTTAGCGCCCCGTCGACAACAAAGTCATTATAGACGGAGCAGAAGCTCGGATTATGGAATGATGGGGAAGGAAATCGCCGTGCTCTCTTCTAAGGAACCATCCCGGCAATCGCTATAAGCAATGTAAGGAAATCTCAGTAAAAGTAAATTCTGATGGCCGAACGGGATCTAAACCATAGTCCTCCCGAAAGCGAATCCAGGTTGCTAGCCACTGCGCGACCTCACTACGTCTTTCATTCGAGGGCGTGTGGAAAACTAATGCTTCCGAATTATTTACGTGGAAAAACTCTTAGCGCAACATTCTATATCTTTATTCTTTCTGTCTACATATCTGCAGCCCTCTGCGGCTAGATGGTTCCGTATTGTAGCGTATAACATGGCGGCGTGTAATGTAACTACGTCAGTGAAAGGCGCTTCAGTCCGGTACCGCACTGCTGCTACGGTTGCAGGTTCGAATCCTGTCTCGAGCATGGATGTGTGTGATGTCCTTAGGTTAGTTAGGTTTAAGTAGTTCTAAGTTCTAGAGGACTGATGACCTCAGATGTTAAGTCCCATAGTGCTTATAGCCATTTGAACCATTTGAGAGAATGAAACTTCCTGGCAGATTAAAACTGTGTGCCGGACCGAGACTCAAACTCGGGACCTTTGCCTTTCGCGGGCAAGTGCTCTACCATCTGAGCTACCCAAGCACGACTCACGCCCAGTCCTCACAGTTTTACTTCTGCCAGTACCTCGTCTCCTACCTTGCAAACTTTACAGAAGCTCTCCTGCATTCATTTGAGAGAGTGCTATAATCGAGTTTCGAATTCTAAGAGTTCGTCCACACATGGAGCAGCTTCTTCTTCAGCACGAGAATGCCAGATCACACCCGACTGCTGTGACATCTGCAACAATCCGACGGCTTAGGGGCTTAAGTTCACTGTTGCCGATCATCGTCCATATAGTCTCGACTTGGCCCCATCCGATTTTCATCTATTTCCAAAACTTACAGAATACCTTCGAGGATTTCACTTTGGTAGTGATGAAGCGGTGCAAGCAGAGGTGAAGTTTTGGCTCCGTCAACGAAATCAAACATTCTACATTGACAGTGTTAAGAAATGTCTCTCGTTGAGAGAAATGTGTTTGCCGCCACGGTGACTATGTTGAGAACTAAACATGTAGATACGAAGAATAAAGATGTACAATGTTAATAAAGCTTGTTTTATTTAAAAAGATTTAAGAGTTTTCGCATAAAAACTCCGGAGGCATAACTTTTCAGCAAGCTATTTTACTCCGCATAGCTGCAGAACGGCTCGGCGTAAATCACTTTTTAGTTCACAGACAGTCAGTCATGAGTCGAATCTTTTGGGCGAGAGAGACTCATCTTTCTCAAAACAAGGAATTGCTGGTTTATCTTAAAGCGAGGCAAAAGCTTTTGACCGGAGTCGCCCAATGAGAACGTTAGGCGGCAGAGTTCGTTTCAGTCCAAACATGCTTTTAGACACCTAGGCGTTCTCGTCTCTTGTCTCATCCTTCGCCATGACCAGTACACAGTAGCAGGCAGTATTTCGGACTTTTGCCTTGTGGCTGATGCGGAAGGAGTGGGCCGACAACCTAGGTGGTAAAGAATGGTGAGACCGCAGGAAGCAGTGAGAATTTCATTTGTGTTCGTATTATTGAGATCCATGATAACATTAAAGTTAGGTAAAATCGTGCCTTTTTTGCGTTCTCTTTTACACGTGGACGTCAGGTCCAAAATGCTGGGTGCTGGTTCTCTTTTCTTCAGAGCACGTGGTGATTAGAATCCGCCATTGTGCTAGGCAACTGTAAATGCAAGCGACTGCGGAGCCGTTTGTCTAACTTGAGACTATATTTTCAAGCGAGTCGTAACGTTATTTCTTTTCTGATTCTGAGGTATGTTGTTCGGAGCTGATATTAGTTATTCCGATGTTCAACTTCACAAATTCCTTATATTACGCCTCTTTCATGGAACTGCCAATTTCGTCACGTGTATTTGCCCACCATGTGTGAATTTTTAAACTTGAGTTCCTGGGGAATCGTGCTTCTTACATTAAGTTGGATTTGCTCAGGGGTCGCATACAATATGCGTAGCCTTTTACTACAGAGCTGTTATAAATGATTCATTTGTTTTGAAAACTGTATATTTTCCAAAGTATTACATGCACAAGTAGCTTGATACATGAATAGATCCATAAACTCACCAAGATTGTTCTACGACTGGCCCGCTGGTCATACGACAGACGTCGAAACGTAGGTAAGTTCGTTCTGTACCTTACGTAGCAATATCCTTCCAGTGGTCATCACAACAGCATTGATGCGTTCTCTGTATTGTTCCAGTGTTCTTGCCAGTGGGGCAACGTAAACACGGACTGCAGTGTATCCGCTAAGGAAAAAGTAACAAGCTTTACGACAGGAGACTCGGCGGGTTGCGGGGAGGAGGGGTGGAAGGGGGGGGGGGGGTGGAAGGAAACAGGACCACATCATCTTCACCACTAACCCCAATCCAGCGATGTAGAAGTTTATTTTCAGGTTGCAAGGAAGATCGATGGAAGAAAAAAATTGCGTAATCAGCAATAAGTTTTAGAAACAACCGCAACTGCAACATATGTAGGTAAGACATATCCATCACATTCTTCTCACAGAACAAAACCGGATTGGCCCACCAGTGCTTTTCTGTTTACAGAGACAACGACTATTCCTGAATAGATGGTGCCGACGAACAGTGCTCTGTTTGAAGGGCGATTCTTTTCTATAACTCCTTCTGAATGCACGCTGCATTGTTACAACACATAAACATTTCGCATATTCCAACACATAAAAACTCTTTTCTTGTTTTGTCGCCCTTTCATCAAGGCACTGCACTCGTAACACCAATTAGTAGGCAGAATGTGAACTCGGTGAGAGTACGGTTCTATTCATGCATCAATTGTATTTGTACATGTAATATGAAGGGGATTCAATAATTAAAGCAAAACGTTTTTTCTCGGCCAGTTTAGGTTGAAAGAGTGCGGAATTTGCTGTGGGACATCGTGGAATATTCCCGCTTCAGCCCTTATAGTCTCATGAACTTCCGGTATGTGCTGGCGCCACAACTACCCATTAAAACGGCGCCTCTAACGGATGTGCTTTCCAAGCAGAGACCTGTCACTGAATTTCTTTTGGGAGGAAAATAGAACAACGCAAATATTAATAGACGTTTTGCAGAATGTCTACGAAGACCTCGCAGTGAACAGAAGCACGCTGAGTCGATGGGCGAAGCCTCTATCATCATCTCTACAAGTTCGCGCAAACCTGTCTGATCTCATGTGTGGCGGTCAGCTGCACACAGCTGGGGTTCTTGCGAAGTCGGAACCTGCAGACATTATCATTCCAGGTCGTCGACGGATCGCAAACTACTCGCTGCTCAACTGGACGTATCTGTTAATAGTACTGACACACTTGTATAACAGTTGAGTACTAAAATCTGTGTGTATGATGGGTTCCTCGCTGGCTAACAGAACAACGTAAAGAGCAACGAAGGACTGTCTGAGCGGAATTGCTTCACGTTACGAAGCTGATCGTGATAATTTTGATAATTTTCTAACGAACATCGTCACGGGCGATGAAACACGGGTTCATCACTTCGAACTGGAAACAAAACAGCAATCCATGGCGTGGCGATACACCACGTCCCCTCCGAAGAAAAGGTTCAAAGCCGCATCCTCAACCGGTAGTGTCATGGCGGCGGTCTTATGGTACTCTGAGGGTGTCATTCTGTTTGATTTCCTCCCTCATGGTGCAATGATCAACTATGACATGTATTGCGCCACCTTCAGTAAGCACAAGAAACGACTCAACGTGATCGTAGCCACAAAAATTCAAACGAATTTTTGCTTTCAGCCACAAAGCAAGGCCTCACACAAGTATGCACAAGCAACATTAGCTCACAAAACCTCCCTAGACTGTTCTTCCTTCACGAAAGAAGGTGAAGTATGTGGTGTCACCGTCAGACACCACACTTGCAAGGTGGTAGGTAGCTTTTAAATGGGCCGCGGTCCGTTAGTATACGTCGGACCCGCTTGTCGCCACTATCAGTGATTGCAGACCGAGCGCCGCCACACGGCAGGTCTAGTCTACAGAGACTCCCTAGCACTCGCCTGAGTTGTACAGCCGACTTTTCTAGCGATGGTTCAGTCTACATGCGCTCTCATTTGCAGAGACGACAGTTTAGCATAGCCTTCAGCTACGTCATTTGCTACGACATAGCAAGGCTCCATATTCAGTTCCTATAATTACTTCAAGAATGTATTCTGAACAGATAATATTGTGAATCATGTACCGTCAATAGCGACGTTCATCATTAATGGATTGAAGTTAAGTATCAAACAAATTATGTCCTCTTTCTGAATTCTCATTCCTTGTCATGTTCCAGACCTCACGTCAGTATAGTTCTTCCCTCTTCACGCCAACCTGCGTGAGCTAAAACGCGTGCATTTCGACCTCCACTCGTAACACGGTGTTGACTCTTCAACTAACACAAAAACGTAAATATTCTAGAATTCGAAACCAGAACAGCTGTTAGCATGAGTGACATACTCCGTTCACCGAAACAAGAGACGTACTGTAAACACGGCAAGGCGCGTGACTACAGCGCTGCCGTCGAGGGGTGTACAAGGCAGGGGCGTCAGAAATTAAAAAATGAAAGTCGTATTTTTTTTTAATTTGGCACCTGAACATGATAAAGTGATCCGAGAACTACCTACAGACACCTATTTTTACATTACATTAAAATTTATTGTCACTTAAAAAGAGAAATAGTTAAGCTTTCAGGAAAAGATGATTTTTCGCGTTACTCCATATTTATCACGCCATAGAAATATTTAAGCTTTCAGGAAAAGATGTTTTTTCGAGTTACTCTATATTTATCACGCCAGAATTGAAGAAATGTATGATCAAATATAATAAAGTATTCAGATAGTGAAGGGAGATGAAAATGTAATAGTCATGGGTGATTGGAATTCGGTAGTAGGAAAAGAGAAAGAAGGAAATGTAGTAGGTGAATATGGACTGGGGCAAAGAAATGAAAGAGGAGGCTGCCTGGTAGAATTCTGCACAGAGCACAACTTAATCATAGGTAACACTTGGTTCAAGAATCATAAAAGAAGGCTGTATACATGGAAGAAGCCTGGAGATACTAACAGGTATCAGATAGATTATATAATGGTAAGACATAGATTTAGGAACCAGGTTTTAAATTGCAAGACATTTCCAGGGGCAGATGTGGACTCTGACCACAATCTATTGGTTATGACCTGTAGATTAAAACTGAAGAAACTGCAAAAAGGTGGAAATTTAAGGAGACAGGACATGGATAAACCGAAAGAACCAGAGGTTTTACAGAGGTTCAGGGAGAGCATAAGGGAACAATTGACAGGAATGGGGGAAAGAAATACAGTAGAAGAAGAATGGGTAGCTTTGAGGGATGAAGTAGTGAAGGCAGCAGAGGATCAAGTAGGTAAAAAGACAAGGGCTAATAGAAATCCTTAGGTAACAGAAGAAATATTGAATTTAATTGATAAAAGGAGAAAATATAAAAATGCAGTAAATGAAGCACGCAAAAAGGAATACAGACGTCTCCAAAATGAGATCGACAGGAAGTGCAAAATGGCTAAGCAGGGATGGCTAGAGGACAAATGTAAGGATGTAGAGGCTTATCTCACTAGGGGTAAGATAGATACTGCCTACAGGAAAATTAAAGAGACCTTTGGAGAAAAGAGAACCACTTGTATGAATATCAAGAGCTCAGATGGAAACCCAGTTCTAAGCAAAGAAGGGAAAGCAGAAAGGTGGAAGGAGTATATAGAGGGTCTATATAGGGGCGATGTTCTTGAGGACAATATTATGGAAATGGAAGAGGAGGTAGATGAAGATGAAATGGGAGATATGGTACTGCGTGAAGAGTTTGACAAGGCACTGAAAGACCTGAGTCGAAACAAGGTCCCGGGAGTAGACAATATTCCATTGGAAGTACTGACGGCCTTGGGAGAGCCAGTCCTGACAAAACTCTACCATCTGGTGAGCAAGATGTATGAGACAGGCGAAATACCCTCAGACTTCAAGAAGAATATAATAATTCCAATCCCAAAGAAAGCAGGTGTTGACAGATGTGAAAATTACCAAACTATCAGTTTAATAAGTCACAGCTGCAAAATACTAACGCGAATTCTTTACAGACGAATGGAAAAACTAGTAGAAGCCGACCTCGGGGAAGATCAGTTTGGATTCTGTAGAAACACTGGAACACGTGAGGCAATACTGACCCTACGTCTTATATTAGAAGCTAGATTAAGGAAAAGCAAACCTACGTTTCTAGCATTTGTAGACTTAGAGAAAGCTTTTGACAATGTTGACTGGAATACTCCCTTTCACATTCTAAAGGTGGCAGCGGTAAAATACAGGGAGCGAAAGGCTATTCACAATTTGTACAGGAACCAGATGGCAGTTATAACAGTCGAGAGACATGAAAGAGAAGCAGTGGTTGGGAAGGGATTGAGACAGGGTTGTAGTCTCTCCCCAATGTTACTCAATCTGTATACTGAGCAAGCAGTAAAGGAAACAAAAGAAAAATTCGGAGTAGGTATTAAAGTCCATGGAGAAGAAATAAAAACTTTTTAGGTTCGCCGATGACATCGTAATTCTGTCAGAGACAGCAAAGGACTTGGAAGAGCAGTTGAATGGAATGGACAGTGTCTTGAAAGGAGGATATAAGATGAACATCAACAAAAGCAAAACGAAGATAATGGAATGTAGTCGAATTAAGTCGGGTTATGCTGATTGAATTAGATTAGGAAATGAGACACTTAAAGCAGTGAAAGAGTTGTGCTATTTGGGGAGCAAAATAACATTATGGTCGAAGTAGAGAGCATATAAAATGTAGACTGGCAATGGAAAGGAAAGCGTTTCTGAAGAAGAGAAATTTGTTAACATCGAGTATTGATTTAAGTGTGAGGAAGGCATTTCTGAAAGTATTTGTATGGAGTGTAGCCATGTATGGAAGTGAAACATAGACGATAAATAGTTTGGACAAGAAGAGAATAGAAGCTTTCGATATGTGGTGCTACAGAAGAATGGTGAAGATTAAATGGGTAGATCACGTAACTAATGAGGAAGTATTGAATAGGATTGGGGAGAAGAGAAGTTTGTGGCACAACTTGACCAGAAGAAGGGATCGTTTGGTAGGACATGTTTTGAGGCATCAAAGGATCACCAATTTAGTATTGGAGGGCAGCGTGGAGGGTAAAAATCGTAGAGGGAGACCAAGAGATGACTACACTAAGCAGACTCAGAAGGACGTGGGTTGCAGTGACTACTGGGAGATGAAGAAGCTTGCACAGGATAGAGTAGCATGGAGAGCTGCATCAAACCAGTCTCAGGACTGAAGAGCACAACAAAAAATATCTCCTAAACTGTGTGTCGCACAGCAAAGTGATTTTATAATTGCCTTCAGTACTATATGTTGATGACGTCTGAAAATTTTCTGCCCAATAGAGTCAGTAATAGTGAAGTAATAAATTAAAATCTCACGTCTGACGCAGAACTTTTACCAAATCATCATCCGAAATATAGTAAGCGACAAACTTTTCCCCTTTAAATTTTTTTGTGTGGGTGTACGCGAGAAAATTTTCAGAAAGGTTTGAATTAAAATTTGTAGTTTGCTCGAGTTCGATGGGTGCAACCGTTTGTCCTTTATGAGGGATGCATTGTGCATTTCGCAGGTGCGGCGCTCAGTCAGTGTGGCCGTCTCAGTTGCAGGTGTGATCTTGTTAGCGGGTGTTGTACAGCGGCGATTTCAGGAAGTCTTAAGTTAATCTGTCCTCATTATGTCAGCCACGGATTCAGCGAGCGAGGTTGATGTGTCAGTTCTGAGTCCACCAAAGAAGCGAGCAAAGAAGAAATCATTAAGTTCTTCTGAGAAGCACATGGTGCTTAATGTGCATAAAACGGAACTGTTACATCCAGAGCAGTCGATGAGTGACATTGTTTCGAAATCAGCTGCAGCTACAAGTGTTGAACTTCTTCAGTGTATCATGTGATAAGTGAGTAAAAGGATACACACTCTTTGAAGTCTCCCAAGAAAGGAATATTACGACAGAAACTTACTGAAAGTGTTGATGACTTCGATAGAAATGTGTTACGAAGGAAAGTACACGATTTTTTTTTCGTAACGAATTGCCAACAATTGTCAAAGTCCTTACACTTGTGAACCAAGATGCAGATCTGGGCAATTTTCGGAGAACAAAATTTTATAAGTTATTGAGAGAAATGAATTTCAAATATGTCCGGCGTTGGCGCGATAGCCTGCTAATAGACAGGGATGACATCATTTTATGGAGGCGGCGTTATCTTCGAACCATTAAACGGTTGAGAGATAAAGGCAGACCCATTAACTATTTGGACGAGACGTGGGTGAACGCAGGACATACCCGAAGTTACGTCTGGGTAAATGACTATAAATTCCTCAAAACAAGCGTTTCTGTCCGGATTATCCAACGGAAGCAAGGGCCCGTCAGGTAAAGGGAAACGTCTGATTATCGCACACATTGGCAGCAAAGCAGGTTTCTTTGAAGCATGTTTGTGGACTTTTGAATCCAAGAAAAGTGGAGATTATCATGACGAGATGTGCGCCGAAACCTTCGAGAAGTGGTTTCAAGATGTTCTTCCTCGGCTTCAGGAAAATGCAGTAATTGTTCTGGATAACGCGCCGTACCATTCTCGGAGAAAAGAAAAAGTTCCCAATGCGAATTCCAATAAGCACGAAATATCAGAGTGGCTAAAATTTAAAAACGTTGATTTCGAAGACGGTATGTCGAAGAAAGAACTTTAAGATATAGTTAAAAATCACAGAACAGCGCACAACGAATACGCAATAGATGTAATGGCGAAGAATGCAGGGAAAACTGTTCTCAGAATTCCTCCATACCACTGTAAATTAAACGCCATCGAGTTAGTGTGGGCCAGAATCAAAGGCTATGTTGCAGTGAGAAACAAAACATACAAAATGCCGGAAGTACTGCTGGAAGAAGCAGTAAGAACAGTGACTGCAGAGGATTGGAACAAGTGCATCCTCCACGTCGTAGAAAAAGTGGAAACTCAAATGTGGAAATTAGACTGCGTTATAGAGGAGAGAGAGGAGCGGTTGGTTATAAACCTCAATGAAAACAGTTCAAGTTCGACAGAGTGAACCTTGTTTCGTCCTTTATCATTATTATTACTGGTATTATTATTAATATTAACAATTAATTGTGTTTGAATAGAGCGTTTTGTTAGCAACCTGAATGAAAGAAATCTGCTTCGACAGAATGAACTCAGTTTAACATTATTTTAACATTATTGTTAAATTTATTTCGTACATTGTTGCCCAGGTTTCCCACGGACCGCTGTGACAGCTCGACAGCCAGCCGAACGCCGCCAGCTGCAAAGCGTGCGCCAAGAGTTTTCCACACCCCTACGTATCACGTGAACGCCGAATGCTTTCTCTGGAAACGAGCGTAGTAGCTCACGTGACACTGTTTATGTTTCGTCCCAGATCTCGGTGAATACCTAAGTCTACTGCCTTTTTGCCTTACGTAGGAAGAACTTCCAACAAGATCGGTCGTATTTTACGGAAAACAATGTGAAATGTGTTTTCCGACCTCCATCTAAACTTATAGTGCTTTTGGGTTCTGTTAAGGTTGATCTTGGTTTGGGTAAGACGGATGTATATCGCATTCTTTGTAGGTGTGGCTTAGCATATATTGGTCAATCTGTCAGGACCGCGGAGCACCGATGTACTGAGCATAAACGGAGCACACTATTACAGCAGCCAAGTATATCTGCTATTGCCGAACATTGCTTGGATACTGGTCACCCCATGCTATATAACAACATCGAGATATTGGCATGCGTGTCCAGCTATTGGGACAGTTTTATTAAGGAGGCAGTTGAGATTAAATTAGCGAGGAACATTGTAAACAAGGATGGAGGTTTTTGTTTAAACTCTCTTTGGAATCCTGCTTCTTGTAAAAAAAATAAAATAAAGAGGGATAGAGTCAATGTTACTCTCTTTGGAATCCTGCTTCTTGCAAAAAAAAAAAAAAAAAAAAAAAAAATTGAAGGATAGAGTCAATGTTACCTCACCTGCTAGTTCGTAGTCTCACTATAGATATCTCTGACTTTGGTCATCTTTGGTGGCACTAGTGTTCAGCGTGTGTTATTTTTCCTGCATCAGTCTAAGAACCGAGGTTTTAAATTTGCCTGTACATCACCTGTCCCTTGCAGTTTGCCTTGAAACTAGGGAGGTGTACTCCTGCCGAATATATCGGCGGTCGCTGAAAATATTACCTGTATGGATACCCGTAAGTTGTTTGAAAATTGTATACACAGGAGAAAGTCAGGTCTCATGCTGTATAAATGTTTCAGCTTTGCTGAGTCTCCATGTGCACATTCTTCAGGGTGAGTGAGATAAGTGAGAACTGCAAATATTTATGGAATTTGTTTTAGAAGTAATAACGATTGCTATCTGTTGTTCATTGTTGATTTTTAGACACAGCTTTGACCGTGTGACACGTTGTGTAGTAATGCATCGTTCCCCTACGGTACAAACACGTGTTGGTGTCGCTTGCGTTGGGTGGATGCTTCTCAGAAGAGCACGATGATCACGCAAGAGCACAGGGTCGCATTAGTGGCAGCTTTCTTCACGGTAAAATCTTCCGGGGTGCGTTGACTTGTTCCTCGAGACGTCTCCTGGTGTCCTTTTTGCAGGGACAACACCATTTTATGACAGTGTGAGAAGTTTTTGTCAGACAGGAAGGGTTAATGAAAGATCTCGAAGCCGTCAGCTTGATGTGTTAACACCGGAATTTACGGAGGGAGTTCAGCAGTCTCTGCTGCGATCTCTGGGTAAATCCCTTCATCGGTGGTCTCAACAGCTGGAAGCATCTTATTAAACCTGCCACAAAGACACCAAACACCAGACGTTGCAGCCAGTCCTAGTTGGAGCAGTTCAAGAACTGCGTCCTTCGGACTCAGAAAAGCGGTTCGCTTATTGTGAGTGGTTTAAGAGATTGATTTTTAACGAGTATGGATAATACGAGGCGTGTTTTTTAAGTAAGTACCGTTTTGAAAAGACGTGCTAAGATATCTGAATAATTTTATTTTTACATGAAAGCCTGTACCTTAATCTACTTTTCTACATAATTTCCGTCAATATTGAGGCACTTGTCATAACGTTGTGCCAGTTTCTGAATACCCTCCTCATAGACGTCTGCCGCCTGACTTGTTAACCACTGCAGCACCACTGTTTTGACTTCGTCATCGTCTTGAAGAAGCTGACCGCCCAGGTGTTTCTTCAAGTGCAGGAACAGATGGTAGTCACTGGACGCAATATCGGGGCTGTACGAAGGATGATCTAGAGCTTCCCATCGAAAAGATGTGATGAGATTTGTGGTCTGATTCGCCACATGCGGACGGGCTTCGTCTTGCAGCAAAACGATGCCCTTGCTCAACTTTCATGGATTGTTGCTTTGATTCCGGTGTGACGTAGGCCACCCACGTTTCATCGCCCGTAACAAGTTGGCTTAAGAAATCATCACCATTGTTGTGGTACCACTCAAGGGAAGTCAATGCACTGTCTAAACGACCATCTTTAAATGCTCCCATCCACTTTCTTTTCATTCCATCACTCACAATGTTTTCTCCGTAAACTGCACAGATCCCACTATAAATATCGATCGCTTTTAGGTCTTTAGCACTAAGAAATCTTATAACAGTTCGTACTTCACAGTCGGCGGGACTCACGATTATCGGAGGAATGTTAAACACTCAGTAAACAACGTAAACAAGGAAGAATCAGACTGCAATGGCGTCAGTGCGTAGATTAAGGTACAGGCTTTCATGTAAAAATAAAATTATTGAGATATCTTAGCACGTCGTTTTTTAATTTCAGAACGGTACTTACTTAACAAAACACGCCTCGTAACTTGCATAATACGGTGTTCAGTGATGAAGCATGGTTTCAATTCAAAGATATGTTAGCAGCCAGAACACTCGCATTAGGGATGCTAATATTCCTCGCTCATTACGTGAGACCCAACTTGACCCACAAAAAATTGGAGTGCAGTGTGCTATATTTAGGCAGCGAATTGTTGGAATAATATTTTTTAACATAGATGTTACTTGAATTGTTTATGCAGACATCATAATTCAATTTACAGTCATGCCTGAAGTGAATAAAAGTTATTGCTGGTTTCAACAATACAATACAACGTGTCACAACCCCAAAGAAACGATGACGATGCTTCGTGATTTCTTCGATTATCAAAAAGCAAAAAAAGCAAGCACTCCGTCTTGAGGCCACTATGGCCCATCGGGACCATCCGACCGCCGTGTCATCCTGAGCTGGCGGATAGGAAGGGCATGTGGTCAGCACACTGCTTTCCCGGTTGTTATGATGGTGTTCTTTGACCGGAACCACTACTATACAGTCGAGTAGCTCCTCAATTGACATCACGAGGCTGAGTGCACCTCCAAAAATGCAACAGTGCTTGGCAGCCCCGATGGCAACCATCCAAGTGCCAGCCACGACCGACAGCGCTTAACTTCGGTAATCTGATGGGAACCGGTGTATCCACTGTGACAGGGCCGTTACCTTCGATGATGAACTCATCTCTAAAAATCTATGGCCCCAACGCTCATCAGACCTCAATTTCACAGGCTTCTTTCTATGCGGCCACCTTAAGGAAGAGCTGCATTGCAGTCATCCGCTAAAGCTGGAGCGTTTAAAGAACAACTTTACCGCTGACGTAAGGGAAGTCACAAGGGAAGACGCGAGTGTCTCTGAGCATGTGTCATCCAGTCGATATGTGTTTACTACAAAATGGAGGATATTTCATCATCTTTTGTAATGGTATTTTGACGTCTTAAGTAACATTGATAAAGAAAATGGTAAATAAGGGTTTGTATTCTGACTTAAATGAATCATATTGTACTGTTTGGTTGCCAAGTGGAAGGACTACGCATTCGTCGAAGCACCTGACTCACATAGAGAGTCGGAAAATTTGTGAAGAAATTTGATTGACGCTTAGCAGATGGGGAACAAGGTGACGCCAGGCTGCATTGTCTGGCCGGCTGGTGAGCCCCGATTGGGCGTGGCCGCCGTGTTGGCTAAGGCAGCGGACGTGCCTGCTGGCCCCACAGCAGGTTTTCCCACTACCATCACCTCGTAATGAGGCCCCTGCTTCTAAGAAGCGGACGGACGACTAGGGCATCGCCTACAGCCGAAAATTCTTGTGTGCTGCTGATCACCGACCAAGCTCCTCTCTGTCAGACTGGTGCACAAAACTGTACATTTATTTACGCTTAAGCGCCAAAGAAACTGATACACGCATGCGTATTCAAATACGGAGATATGTAAACAGGTAGAATACGGCGCTGCGGTCTGCAACACAGACCAGAAGCGTGTGGCGGAGTTGTCAGATCGGTTACTGCTGCTACAGCGGCGGGTTATAGAGGTTTAAGTGAGTTTGAACGCACGGGCGATGGGACACATAATCTCCAAGGTAGCGATGAAGTGGTGTTTTCCCGTACGACCATTTTACGAGTGTACTGTGAATATCAGGAATCCGGTAAAACATCTAATCTCCGACATCGCCGCAGCCGGAAAACGGTCCAGCAAGAACTGAAGCAACGACGAATGAATTCAATCGTTCAAAGTGACTGAAGTGCAACCCTTCCGCAAATTGCTGCAGATTTCAGTGCTGGGCCATCAAAAAGTGGCAGCGTCCGAGCCATTCAACGAAACATCATCGAATGGGTTTTCGGAGCCGAAGGCCCACTCGTGTACCCTTGATCACTGCACGACACAAAGCCTTACGCCAGAGCCATTCAGCACTCACAGTGGACAATTGATGACTGGAAACATGTTGCCTGGTCGGACGAGTCTCTTTTCATATTGCTAGCGGACGGACGTGTACGGGTATGGAAACAGCCTATGAATCCATGGAATCCGTGGACCCTGCATGTCAGCAGGGAACTGTTCATGCTGGTGGAGGCTCTACAATGGTGTGGGGCGTGTGCACTTGGAGTGATATGGGACCCCTGATACGTCTAGATACGACTCTGACAGGTGAAGCGTACGTAAGCATCCTGTCTGGTCATCTGCATCCATTCATGTCCATTGTGCATTCTGGCGGACTTCGACAATTCCAGCAGGACGATGCGATACCCCATACGACCAGAGTTACTACAGAGTGGCTCCAGGAACACTCTTCTGAGTTTAAGCACTAAATTCCCCAGGCATGAACATTATTGAGCATATTTGGGATGCGTGGCAATGTGCTGTTCAGAGAAGATCTGCACTCCCTCGTACTCTTACGGTTTTATGGAGAGCCCTGGGGGATTCATGGTGTCAGTTTCCTCCAGCACTACATCAGACATTAGTCATGCCACGTCGTGTTGTGGCACTTCTGCTTGCTCGCGGGGGCGCTATCCTATATTAGGCAGGTGTACCAGTTTCTTTGGGTCTTCATTCTATACACACAATCATTTCATATGACACGATTATGTCATTCCGGCCGTCTCTTACATCTAATGACACATCTTTAGTCGGTTACCCCCATCGCAGACGGTATGAAAATAAATAAAAAGAAAACGAAAGGCGTGGTTATAGACTCAAAGAAAAGAAGAGCGAAGTTATGAACAGAAATAATGGAAGAGGTGAGTACATACGGTTATTTGGGAAAGTGGAATTGGGAAGATATGCAGTGTGAACAGGATATCAAATTCAGAATGACGCCGGCGAAAGAGGCACATCAAAAACAGAAAACACTTTCAGTTTGTGCTTAGAACACAGATTTAAGAGAGGCACCAGTGAAATGCCTCGTACGAAGCGTGGCCTTGTGCGGAGCAGAAACATGGATACTGGGATAGGAGGAGAGGAGAACTGAAGCTTGTGGAATGTGGATATGGTGTGGAAGAACAGCTTTACTGATAAATTCAGAAGATTTTGTGAAGAGTTGGAGAAGATCGGATGATGTTGCTCACAGTGAAGAATAGGAAGTTAAGCTGGATAGGACATAATTTGAGACGAGACCGCCGTCTAGCAGAAGCAACTGAGACTTTATTCCGTAGAAGAGAGGAAAGGCGAAGTTCAGAAGAACGCGAAATCCTGAAGATGGGCTAAAATTTACAGACGCGCGAAATTTGGCACGTACTTCGATGCGAGATGCCTTTAATAGGTTCCACAACGAAACATTGTCTCGAAATTTGGTAGAAAATCCGAAGAAATTCTGGTCGTATGTAAAGTACACAAGCGGCAAGACGCAGTCAATACCTTCGCTGCGCAGTGCCGATGGTACTGTTATCGACGACTGCGCCGCTAAAGCGGAGTTATTGAACGCAGCTTTCCGAAATTCCTTCACCAGGGAAGACGAATGGAATATTCCAGAATTTGAAACACGAACATCTGCTAGCATGAGTTTCTTAGAAGTAGATACCTTAGGGGTTGCGAAGCAACTCAAATCGCTTGATACGGGCAAGTCTTCAGGTCCAGATTGTATACCGATTAGGTTCCTTTCAGATTACGCTGATACTATAGCTCCCTACTTAGCACTCATATACAACCGCTCGCTCACCGATAGATCTGTACCTACAGATTGGAAAATTGCGCAGGTCGCACCAGTGTTCAAGAAGGGTAGTAGGAGTAATCCATTTAACTACAGACCTATATCATTGACGTCGGTTTGCAGTAGGGTTTTGGAGCATATACTGTATTCAAACATTATGAATCACCTCGAAGGGAACGATCTATTGACACGTAATCAGCATGGCTTCAGAAAACATCGCTCTTGTGCAACGCAGCTAGCTCTTTATTCGCACGAAGTAATGGCCGCTATCGACAGGGGATCTCAAGTTGATTCCGTATTTCTAGATTTCCGGAAAGCTTTTGACACCGTTCCTCACAAGCGACTTCTAATCAAGCTGCGGAGCTATGGGGTATCGTCTCAGTTGTGCGACTGGATTCGTGATTTCCTGTCAGGAAGGTCGCAGTTCGTAGTAATAGACGGCAAATCATCGAGTAAAACTGAAGTGATATCAGGTGTTCCCCAGGGAAGCGTCCTGGGACCTCTACTGTTCCTGATCTATATAAATGACCTGGGTGACAATCTGAGCAGTTCTCTTAGGTTGTTCGCAGATGATGCTGTAATTTACCGTCTAGTAAGGTCATCCGAAGACCAGTATCAGCTGCAAAGCGATTTAGAAAAGATTGCTGTATGGTGTGTCAGGTGGCAGTTGACGCTAAATAACGAAAAGTGTGAGATGATCCACATGAGTTCCAAAAGAAATCCGTTGGAATTCGATTACTCGATAAATAGTACAATTCTCAAGGCTGTCAATTCAACTAAGTACCTGGGTGTTAAAATTACAAACAACTTCAGTTGGAAGGACCACATAGATAATATTGTCGGGAAGGCGAGCCAAAGGTTGCGTTTCATTGGCAGGACACTTAGAAGATGCAACAAGTCCACTAAAGAGACAGCTTACACTACACTCGTTCGTCCTCTGTTAGAATATTGCTGCGCGGTGTGGGATCCTTACCAGGTGGGATTGACGGAGGACATCGAGAGGGTGCAAAGAAGGGCAGCTCGTTTTGTATTATCGCGTTATAGGGGAGAGAGTGTGGCAGATATGATACACGAGTTGGGATGGAAGTCATTACAGCATAGACGTTTTTCGTCGCGGCGAGACCTTTTTACGAAATTTCAGTCACCAACTTTCTCTTCCGAATGCGAAAATATTTTGTTGAGCCCAACCTACATAGGTAGGAATGATCATCAAAATAAAATAAGAGAAATCAGAGCTCGAACAGAAAGGTTTAGGTGTTCGTTTTTCCCGCTCGCTGTTCGGGAGTGGAATAGTAGAGAGATAGTATGATTGTGGTTCGATGAACCCTCTGCCAAGCACTTAAATGTGAATTGCAGAGTAGTCATGTAGATGTAGATGTAGATGTAGAAGTAGATACCAGATGCTGGATGACGACAATAAATCGCAAGGGAGTTACCAAAACATGAAGAGAAAAGCAGATGTCAGAGAAGCATGGAGGACTTTGAAGTTAAAACGTGCATAATGATAATAATACTACTAATGACTAGTATCGCATGTGTGATGGATCTGATCTCTACCTATATCTGTGACTGAAATCTTCGCCGCAGAAATCACCGATAGCAACTGCTGCATTTTAGGTATGAGTATTCTTGAATTAAATTTTGGGATTTCTCCTTAATTGTTCGGGTATTTGAAATGAGTCCTTGATACAATGCGTTGAAAAATACATATAACAACACAATGTGTACGCCGTAGTATTGGATAAAGTGATCTCAGATGCGAAGTGATTTGCATTAAAAAATCTACACAGTAAATTTATCAAACCGCAATTATAACCCTCGGAATTTTTTGGTATTACGTTCAGTGCACCTTTGAATGCAGCTTTCAGAACAACAGTATAATTATCATTATCAACGTCCACATTTTTGTTACTTTTTCTGCACAAAAACTGTGTCTCTCATGCTCCTTGTCTTCAGTCCGACCCGTTAGTGCCGCAAAGTAAGCACAATAACGACGCAAATATACAACGTTACTTACAGAATTTGTTACTACGATATTTTGATTCCCACTGCTGACAACGTCATCGACCTAGCAATTGTCACATTGCAGTTGCCGATATGCGTGTGTTACTGAAAATGAACCCGTAGGCTGAACGTCTATAGAATGTGGTATAACGAAGTGTTTTTACTTTCGAGTGTCATTTCTACCATAACACGTGGTCGGTACGCAGGTCATCACTTCTATTTTCATCAGAGCTATGAATATGAAATCATCTACTTTCTTTTACCCCTCTTAACGGCTTCCTACACACATGTTTTTCTTTTTTGTGCACATGCATTGAGGAGCCAAAGCAACTGGTACATCTACCCAATATCGTGCAGGGCCCCGCGAGCACGCAAAAGTGCCTCAAAACGACATGATGTGGACTCGACTGATATCCGACGTAGTACTGGAGGGAACTGACGCCACGAATCCTGCAGGGCTGTCCATAAATCCGTGAGAGTATAGTACGTTGCAAGGCAACCCAGATATGCTCAATAAGGTTCATGTCTGGGGAGTTTGGTGGCCAGCGGAATTGTTTAACCACAGAAGATTGTTCCTGAACCCACTCTGTAACTCTGCAGCAATTATGGACGCGTTGGGTGTCACATTATCCTGCTGGAATTGGCCGAGACCGTGGGAATTCTTAATGGACGTGAATGGATGCAGGTGATTAGACAGGATGCTTACGTACGTGTCACCTATCAGAGTGACATCCAGACGGGTTCAAGGCCAACATCGATTTCGCGGCGCAATACCAGCTGCCGGTAAAATGTGTTCTTAAAGTGTGAGTGTGAATCTGGGTTATATCCCCCCAAACCAAGTTCCCCTTCTTTACGAGGTGACTTACTTGGAACTTGCAGCCACTCTTCATTACTGGCTAGCCGGCTGCTGGAAACCCTCTTCACATCTTCTCCGTAGAATAATGCTAGGTACAGGAATTTTTATATTCTTTCTACTTATGAAAAAAAGTAGACATACAGACTTTACTTTTCGTCAATTAATGATGTACTTAACCTCCATACACAATAAAACTTCCACTTTCCACATAAAAAAGTTACTTCCAGTAAGTCCCTCGTCCAGCCGAACGTCAGAAACAAATTGAGTTACAGCTCAAAGAAAGATGGCTTAGATACCATAATGTTTCTTAACATGAATCAGAAAATAAGTCTTGCCTATAGTAAGGTTACGTCAAGAGTTTTCAGGAGTTCTTTTTCAACTATCCTTGTTTTAAGAACAATAATCAATGACACAATAAGCACAGAGCTGCATAAAAACTCCATGGTTCTTCCTTACACAGTCACTAAAACCTCTATGGACTGGCGTTCGTCCGCCGCGTCTATTTTCTTCCTGCGACTGATTTTAAATCTGTACACACAAACATTTGACGCGCTGTAGGTAGGATTCTACCATCCCACACTCATATCCAGAATATCGTGTGTTCGAGACGGTAGAAGGCTGAGTGGTTCTAGAATTTATACAGAAATGTTCGAATTACTACAGTGCATGCAGCTTTCGTTGTCGCTATAAACCGAAGGTAATGGATCAGTGTGACTTGAGTAGACGTGCAGAATGCCTCGCAGACGTCAGATCTGTGAGTTTGAAAGAGGGCGCATTATTGGCACGAGAGAATGTGATGCATCCATCCGGGAAATTACTGCTCGTGTGGGATGACGTGTTTCGGCAGTGTAACGGGTGCTTGCAGAATGGTTCACGGAAGGCCGTAGAACACGACGAGATGGGTCAGGTCGCACCACCCAGACCACCCCCCGAGAACATCTACATCTACATGCATACTCTGCAAATCACATTTAAGTGCCTGGCAGAGGGTTCATCGAACCACCTTAACAATTCTCTATTATTCCAATCACGTATAGCGCGCGGAAAGACTGAACACTACTGTCTTTCCATACGAGCTCTTATTCCCTTATTTTATCATGGTGATCGTTCCTCCCTATGTAGGTCGGAGTCAACAGAATATTTTCGCATTCGGAGGCGAAAGTTGTTGATCGGAATTACGTGAGAAGATTCCGTCGCAACGAAAAACGCCATTCTTTTAACGATTTCCAGCCCAAATCTTGTATCGATTCTGTGACACTCTCTCCCATATTTCGCGATAATATAAAACGTACTGCCTCTCTTTGACTTTTTCGATATACTCCGTCAGTCCTGTCTGGTAAGGATCCCACATCGCGCAGCAGTATTCTAAAAGAGGACGGACAAGCGTAGTGTAGGCAGTCTCCTTAGTAGGTCTGTTACATTTTCCAAGTGTCCTGCCAATAAAACTCAGTCTTTGGTTAGCCTCCTCCACAACATTTTCTATGTGTTCCTTCCAATTTAAGTTGTTCATAATTGTAATACCTAGGTATTACAGATCGACACCTCATCCGAATGGCATTGCAGCTCAGACCTACGAACTCCTCGGCTCTGGCGCAACTGTGGAACAGTGTAACACATCCTACACTATCAGGGGTGACAGTCTGTCGCCGTTTATTACGGCATTAGTTACGTGCGCGTCGTCCACTTCTCCGCCTACCTTTGACGAATGTGTAGAAATGGGCTAGACGGCAGTGGTGCATGGAACGACGTCATAGGTTCAGGAGTTGCATCAGATAGTATTTTCGGACGAATACAGGCTATGTTTGTTTGAAAATGATGGTCGCAATTTGGATCGCCGCAGACAGGGGAAGCGGCATTACGGTGACTGCATTCACACAAGGCATACAGCGCCAACTCAAGGCCTTATACTGTAGGGTGGTATTAGGTACAGCCACAAATCACAGTCGGTGCATATCCAGGGCACCTACGTGAATGTCATCCTTCGACACGTAGCCATACCCTTTCTGCGCTACACTCCAACGCCATTTTTCAAAAAGACAGTGCACGAACACATGCAACCTTTTTTGGTGTCACAGGAAGTACGCTTTTTGCTCTGGCCCGCCATATCACCAGATTTGTCGCCAATCGAAAATGTGTGGCATGTGGTGAAACGACGGGTGCAGCGCTGTGATCCAAGCCAATCATTGAGAAAACAAATGGCTCTGAGCACTATGGGACTTAACATCGGAGGTCATCAGTCGCCTAGAACTCAGAACTACTTAAACCTAACTAACCTAAGGACATCACACACATCCATGTACGAGGCAGGATTCGAACCTGCGACCGTAGCAGTTACACGGTTCCGGACCGAAGCGCCTAGAACCGCTCGGCCACCGCGGCCGGCGCCGATCATCACAGATGAACTTCGTAACCAGGTGAATGCAGCATGGATGGCTATATGACAGGATGCCATTCGCAGCTTATGCGCGTCGATGCCATCACGGATTGGATTGTTTGGGGGAAGAGACCAAACTGCGAGGTCATCGGTCTCATTGGATTAGGGAAGGACGGGGTAGGAAGTAGGCCGTGCCCTTTCAAAGGAACAATCCCGGCATTTGCCTGATTTATGGAAATCACGGAAAACCTAAATCAGGATGGCCGGACGCGGGATTGAACCGTCGTCCTCCCGAATGCGAGTCCAGTGATGCCATCACGGATGGAACAAGTAATCAGGGTCCAAGGCGGGGTTTGTGCCTAACAGGCAACAGGACACGTGCTGAATCGAGGCGAATGAAATGCTAATCATTTCTGCAGAACATATTAATGTAGATGTCCGGTGAATATGAACGTCCTGTCTCTAGTGGTTCAAGGGGTTCTTTTTTTCTGATTGGTTCTTTGCTTGATCTGAGGGAGGGGATCAAACAGCGAGGTCATCGATTCCATCTGATTAGGGAAGGATGGAGAAGGAATTCGGCCGTGCCATTTCAAAGGAACCATCGCGGCATTTGCTTGAAGCGATTTAGGGAAATCACGGAAAACCTACATCCGGATGGCCGGACGCTTGTTTGAACCGTCGTTCTTCCGAATGCGAGTCCAGTGTGCTAACCACTGCGC
The DNA here is from genome assembly GCF_023897955.1 of Schistocerca gregaria. Taxonomy (NCBI): domain Eukaryota; kingdom Metazoa; phylum Arthropoda; class Insecta; order Orthoptera; family Acrididae; genus Schistocerca; species Schistocerca gregaria. The sequence goes on from NC_064924.1 coordinate 483,769,929, forward strand.
CACCTCGCTCGGTCGTTTTTTCTTTCTCGGAACGTGAATGCAAATTAGTATGTTATGAGCCCCCGATAGTATGTTATAATAAGGACGTAATAAGTTGGCGCAGGTCCCAAGTACTGACCGTTAAAGCCTGCAAAACTCCGAACACATCGTGTCGGCTTTTCTTTGTTTCTGATTACTGCCACCCAGCGATCGCAGAGACGGGACACTGTCAATGCCTGACTAAGCGTTGATGTGTTGTCCGTGTGAGCGGATCATTATCTGATTACAACAGTAGTAGTACTTACACTTAAATACATAATGCAATATGAGACCCGATCACGAATGTTTACTAAATAAAATACTTTGAATGTTAATTCTTTTCTACTCACTGTGCTGTATTATAACAGTCTTTATTTAAAGTCTCATACTACTTGCTACAAATAAGTATCGCATTTAAAGATGACCGTCTCTATAACGAACAATCACGAATTCGTGTTACTTCCGTGTCAAAATTTATACGACAGCAACATGTCGATACGAGTTGCGCACGTCCGTGAGTTGGCCGTGCACAAGTAAAACATTCCATCTCTCATACCCTCGAACCCAGATGTGGCCGCTCTACTTATTCCTCTCCCCTTTAAGCGGCCAGCTTTACGTACTTTATAAAATGCATTTCAGCCATTAGCTGTTTATTTGTCCAATTATTCATTTACTGGTTTCGATTATTAACCATCTTCCAGGATGCAGGGTACAACAGATTAGTTAAAAGCATCCCATATTCCTTCGAAGCTGAACAGTATCGAAATTATCCAGTGAAATCGTACAAACATCTGATATAATTTGTCTTAGAATACTGGCAGTTGTATCTTATGTCAAATATACAGACATCACAGGTAAAACAAGACGAACAACTGCTGAAAGAATCCCTCAGCGAACTTGATTGCTGAGGGAATCTTTCAGTAACTGTTCGTCTTGTTTTACCTGTGATGTCTGTTTGACATGAGGTATCACTGTCGGTATTCTAAAACAAATTATGTCAGGTTTTGGTACAATTGCACTAGATAATTTCGATATTGTTTAGCTTCAAAGGAATGTGGGATGTTTTTAACTACCCTATATTCTGGATGATGGAATAACCGAAACCGGTAAGTGACTAATGTGACAAATAAACAGCTGATGGTTAAAATGCATTTTATAAAATTTTTACGGATTGTTGAACCTCATCTTATGGAAAAAATGGTTCAAATGGCTCTGAGCACAATGGGACCTAACTGCTGAGGTCATCACTCCCCCAGAACTTGATTCGAACCTGCGACCGTATCGGTCGCGCCGTTTCAGACTGTAGCACCTAGAACCCCACGGCCACTCCGGCCGGCAGCTTATGGAAACACAACTTTACGTAATTCACGGTCGAATCCACCCACCTCAATTAAAATGAAGCACAGTTAAAAATATTATTGTCCTGTATTTTTGTTTGTTACCGAGGAGGAAAACTACACTCTTAAGAAACTCTTAATGTTAGTTTACGTTTTTGGATTCGACAGTTAGTTGCTAGATAAATGGGGCCTATTACAGCATAATAACAGACGGTCAAGAACGGCGGGCCCGACGAATACTTGATTCGGGCCGCATGCAGCCTGCGTGCCTCAGTTTCAAGACCACTGCTCTAGAGCAACGACTTTTGTACAAACTGACGTAGTAGATCATTTTGATCATACTTTTTTGGGCTAAGAATGTTCATTGTGGGTGGTCAGATCTGGTTCAAAATGTAATGTGAAAGGACATAACAGACTGAAATTAGCAAAGTAAATCAGCTTTCGCAAGGCAGTATCATGGAGAGTGAAGGTTATTCCTATAATGAAAACACTGGCACTCAATTTCGGAAAAAGATCATGAACGTGACACTAAGAAGAATGGTTTCCATATACGTTCAGAATAAAGAATTTTAAATATCCGATTTTTTTATTATTTGACCTTTTTTAAACGACAAAATATTCGTCTTACGAGACTTCTGCATCAAAACTGTATATCCTACATTCTGTTACAATTAAATGTCAACCTGGAGCCTATAAGCTATGAGTTGATATCACTTACTATCCTATAAGCTAAATTATTTCGGTTAAAAAAAATGGCTCTGAGCGCTATGGGACTTAACATCTGAGGTCATCAGTCCCCTAGAACTTAGAACTACTTAAACCTAACTAACCTAAGGACATCACACACATCACATGCCCGAGGCAGGATTCGAACCTGCGACCGTAGCAGCAGCGCGGCTCCGGATTGGAGCGCCTAGAACCGCACGGCCACCGCGGCCGGTATTTCGGTCATTTTCTACACATATCACACCGAGACTCGTCATAGCTTTAAGCATATTTTTTACATTATCTTTCATCTTTAGTGATAAATCATCAATACACATCAAGTAAAAGAAGCAGTGGACCTAGCATAGAAACATGGGGAAATCCCACAACCCAACCGGCAATAAAGAACCATGAAGTAGTGTCCTCACAAAGAAATCGTAGGTCCTGAGTGTTTGTATCTGAGAAGCGATTACATTCAAAGGCTGTAACAACGTGTTCATCGAACCTGGTAAGCGCCATCCAACGACAATTCTTAATGAACAACGTTGCAAACTGCATTCCAGTGAAATACGGTCTAGCAGATTTGCCGAGACGGTTCATTCGGAAAGCAGACAGGCAATTTTCGTCTCCGTACCAGTACAAATCAGAGCTTGTATACAGACTCTAATGACAACATCGTCGACGAGGTCTTGAAGCCTAATCTTTTTATCCATTCTGATCGGAAATTTGGCAGTAGCTTAGGTGCACCAGTCCATAGATCATTGTGGTAACGGGCGTAGTCCTCAGGTTACTAACCGTACGTTAGCGGAAAAACAACGTTAACGACGTGCGTTAACAATACTGTACTGAGTGGTAGTACATGATGATACTGTACTTCGTGATCTAATCTTTACACGCAACCTTCCTCAGCAATTTTTCCGTGTATATATATTCGTATCACTATGCTCTCGGAATAGGACGTTTTAGGGTCCTATGTTTACGCAGTCTGTTATTCTCGTCGTGGTCCCAGGAATACCCACGCTAAGTTTGTGTCGCTATTTATATCACACCCTGGATCTGTAAAGGGGGATTTTTTCCCCAATGAGTACATTAGGCTAACTGTCCAGTAGGCGGTGGGCATTTCTGCATGTTTTCCAGGTTTAGGTGACGCACTGATCTTTGACGTCATCGTAGCTTGAGAGAAGTGTCGTAGTAATGTTATTTACGAGCTTCGAGAGGGATTTCCTCCACGTTTGCGTTAACTGTCCTGTTGGTAATACTAGTCCGCAATGAGAGTTTGCTTCCATAGCCGTAGCACGCGCGTTCGAATACCAGTAGTGGGTGGATCTGTCATCGTTTGTAATTTTCAGGAAAGGGAGCAGAGGTAAAGGTCCTGATCACCAAACTCTGCGTCAATATCATCTCTTAAACCACAAGCGTCCTGCGGCATCTCATAGAGTGAGTTCAGGTGACATCGCTCATGTGTATCGTCTATTGAGTGGCGACGTAAACAAAGTGACCGCATCGTAGCTTTACAAGAGGAGTAGGTTGTTACTGGCACTGGTTTTCACAGCCTCCATTCGCGATTTTAACTCTTCCGCACTTACCGCCAGCACTAGAGTGGTGATCTCTTGAAGTCTCATAATGTGTCCTACCAACCGATCTGTTCTCCTAGTCGGATTGTGTCACAAATTTATTTCTCTCCAATTATATTCAGTACATCCTCATTAGTTACTTCATCTACTCATCTAATCTTCAACATTCTTCTGCAGCACCACTTTTCGAAAGCTTCTATTCTCTTGTTTATCGTCCATGTTGCACTTCCATACATGGCTACACTCAATAAAAAGTTTCATAAAAAGCCTTCCTTACACTTAAATCTGTGCTCGACGTTGACAAAGTTCTCATATTCAGAAACACCTTTTTTCCCTTGCCAATCTACACTTTACATCCTCTGTGACTCGGCTATCACACACGGGGCGAGATGGCGCAGTGATTAGCACACTGGACTCGCATTTAGGAGGACGACGGTTCAAATCCCCGTCAGGCCATCCAGATTTAGCTTTTCTGTGACTTCCCTAAATCGCTCTAGTCAAATGTCGGAATGCTTCCTTTGAACAGGCACGGCTGATTTCCTTCCCCATCCTCTCGTAATCCGAGCTTCTGCTCCGTCTCTAATGATCTAGCTGTCGACGGGACATTAAACTCGGACCTCCTCGTCCTTACAGCCATCATCAGTTATTTTTTATTACAATGATCATTTCTCTCTATGTAGGTGGATGTCAACAAAATATTTTCCCATTCGGATGGCAATAAAAAATACCTTTGTTTTAATGATCTCCACCCCAACTCACGTATCATATCCGTGACACTCTCTCCCCTATTCCACTATAATACACAACGAGCTGGTCTTCTTCCGGTTTAGGATGGATACTGAGGCGCCGCTTTCCAGCAAAAATAAATAATAGAAATTAGACTCTTAGAAGGCTCAACATTTCAAAACCTTTCCCTGTGTTTGCTTACTTGATGAAACGAATATTCTCTCCAAATTTCATATTTCTGACACCAACACTTTGTGCCGCAACCGAGCGATGCGGCGCTGTGGTGAGATACTGGGTTCTTGTTCCGGAGAATGACAGTTTAATTCCCTGTCGTGCCTACCGTGACCTATTTAAATCACTTGGGGCGAGAGCTGGGATGTTTCCCCTGAAAATCCATGGCCCATTTCCTTCCCCAATCCAAGCTTATGGCTCGTCTCTAATGATCTTGACGTCGACGGGACATTAAATCATAACCTTCCTTTCTTACCTTCCTTAGGATAGACATCGATAAGCCATTTGAACACCCATTTGACTCCCTGATGGGCCGAATCCGAAAAATACTTTATTGGCGAGCGTCTATGTCACACAGACAATATTTTCTTCGAATTTCCTGCTTGTAGGACAAATGACTGGCTTAGGTTGGGTGTTGGTTCTCAGACTGTAACACAGCCGAAACAAGAGCTGTGCCCATATTTGTACTGACGTACAAAACGTAGTCCTCAACTAGAGGTTTCGGGTGTTCAGTCAAGCTGCTGTTTCCATTTTGCTACATGATATCTGAATGAGCGACCCCTTGTCTTCGAGTGCGGCAAGCTGTGTTACAGAGCTGACGCCTGTTTGTCTGCAGGCAATGACTTTCAAAATATCGAAAATCTTTCTGTTGTATTCCACAAGTGACATTAGAGCCGTTGCGTTGTTTCTAAGCGCTACTGGCTCTTTGTTAGAAATACTGGATTTAAGCACTGCTGTTTTTGTAAGTGCTGTATCGGTTCCGTGTTGAACCCTTTCTGCGGCTTTCGGTGATACAAAAGATAAAACACACTCCATGGAGCTGATTAAATTTACTATTCGTAACATTTTCCGGTGATAGGCAAAATTTAGCACTTTAGCAAGGATCAATAGTACTGCACCGTGCTTCTTGTTTAGGTATTTTGGGGTGGCGATCGAATTTAGCTTTTTGGTGTGCTGATATTTTAAATGCATGGATTGTTGTTTTGACCTCGACGGATTGACAGCCTAGTCAACTCTGCGGCGAGTGTAGCCTATATACACTCCTGGAAATGGAAAAAAGAACACATTGACACCGGTGTGTCAGACCCACCATACTTGCTCCGGACACTGCGAGAGGGCTGTACAAGCAATGATCACACGCACGGCACAGCGGACACACCAGGAACCGCGGTGTTGGCCGTCGAATGGCGCTAGCTGCGCAGCATTTGTGCACCGCCGCCGTCAGTGTCAGCCAGTTTGCCGTGGCATACGGAGCTCCATCGCAGTCTTTAAGACTGGTAGCATGCCGCGACAGCGTCGACGTGAACCGTATGTGCAGTTAACGGACTTTGAGCGAGGGCGTATAGTGGGCATGCGGGAGGCCGGGTGGACGTACCGCCGAATTGCTCAACACGTGGGGCGTGAGGTCTCCACAGTACATCGATGTTGTCGCCAGTGGTCGGCGGAAGGTGCACGTGCCCGTCGACCTGGGACCGGACCGCAGCGACGCACGGATGCACGCCAAGACCGTAGGATCCTACGCAGTGCCGTAGGGGACCGCACCGCCACTTCCCAGCAAATAAGGGACACTGTTGCTCCTGGGGTATCGGCGAGGACCATTCGCAACCGTCTCCATGAAGCTGGGCTACGATCCCGCACACCGTTAGGCCGTCTTCCGCTCACACCCCAACATCGTGCAGCCCGCCTCCAGTGGTGTCGCGACAGGCGTGAATGGAGGGACGAATGGAGACGTCTCGTCTTCAGCGATGAGAGTCGCTTCTGCCTTGGTGCCAATGATGGTCGTATGCGTGTTTGGCGCCGTGCAGGTGAGCGCCACAATCAGGACTGCATACGACCGAGGCACACAGGGCCAACACCCGGTATCATGGTGTGGGGAGCGATCTCCTACACTGGCCGTACACCTCTGGTGATCGTCGAGTGGACACTGAATTGTGCACGGTACATCCAAACCGTCATCTAACCCATCGTTCTACCATTCCTAGACCGGCAAGGGAACTACCCTGGCCAGCAAGATCTCCGGATCTGTCCCCCATTGAGCATGTTTGGGACTGGATGAAGCGTCGTCTCACGCGGTCTGCACGTCCAGCACGAACGCTGGTCCAACTGAGGCGCCAGGTGGAAATGGCATGGCAAGCCGTTCCACAGGACTACATCCAGCATCTCTAAGATCGTCTCCATGGGAGAATAGCAGCCTGCATTGCTGCGAAAGGTGGATATACACTGTACTAGTGCCGACATTGTGCATGCTCTGTTGCCTGTGTCTATGTGCCTGTGGTTCTGTCAGTGTGATCATGTGATGTATCTGACCCCAGGAATGTGTCAATAAAGTTTCCCCTTCCTGGGACAATGAATTCACGGTGTTCTTATTTCAATTTCCAGGAGTGTATAAATACGGCGATGAAGTTTTTTTTGTTGAAGGGGCATCTAGCATTCTCTCTCGCATGTGTCAGACTAACATGGCCATAATCCCTGGTGTGTTGATACGGCGTTTGATTACGGCGTACATACATAGACCTAAAACTGTTTCATGTGATGACCTGTCAGAATTGTCAGCGTACCATGAAGTCGATCTTCCTTCTGACGGATCTTACCCATTTTGTGGCACTTGCGGAGCGACGTGGTGCGATCTGTCAGACATTCTAGGCATGAATGATCATTGGTATGCTTTCGAGTGTTCGACCCTTTTTCATTCGCTTCCACCGGAAGCAGTAGACGAGGTTCGCTCCGAACCTGTTCAACGCTTACAAAGCATCAATGCTTAGTTTAACAATCTCTAGGAAAGAACAAATATCGCTTAGAAATCTGCTAGAGGATAGAGAAAGTGTAATGCTACTATCCAAGAAGACCAACGCTAATGGGTTGAGACAAGATTTGAGATTTTTTTTAATGACGTTGCTACACTCATTGGTGCTACAGACAGTATGGTGCAACACAGCTCGCAGTAGGGATGGGAAAAACCGACACCGGTATCTTAGTTCTGGATGGCCGGAGTTTTTCTGTTTTTGTATGGTCTCTACTAGAAGAAGTGTTTTTTTATTTTTTTACTAATAACAAAGTATAAGAACCTAAGTTTCAACCAACCATAGCAGCAGTGCTAACATCGTTCGTTTTTAAATAAACATTTTTAAAAAAGGAATGCATTTTACTCGTAAAATTTGCAGTAGTTTGAAATATTGCATTATTGTAGACAATGGGAAAAGCGATCAGTCCTATATTAATAATAATGGTGACAGAAATGAGCAACAAACACATGCCGTAAACATTGGTACATCATTGCTGAGACAATGATATCTCTGCTACCGTGTGATACGGCTTACGGTACGCGTATACGTGCAGTCCGCAAGACTTCCCCCACGTGGTCTATACGGTAAGTTTCTCGCTGTCGTCGCCGGACAATCACTGTATTACAGAATGGCGCCAACCGTAATGTGGAAATATTTTTACAAAGTGACGTAGCGATGAAATACAGCGCTTCGTTTACTTTAAAAGATTAAAGATCTGTCTGCGATTTCTATGAAATAATGAAAGTGGAATGAAATTAAGGTAACAGTAATAAATTAAAAACTTAACAAAAATAGCTGATCTGTTGCCTGTATCTACATAATATGCCTTTAACTGCCTGTATCCCTTGAAAACGGACAAATACACACGAAAAATAGAATTCTTCAACATCAGTTTTCACCCTTTAGCACTGGGTATTCGTGATGCCCAAATAATGGTTTGTATCAGATTACAAAATGATTTTTGACCAGAGTTTAAAAAAATTAGAATCAATAGGGGAGTACTGGTGATTTTTTGTTGTGTTAAATCACTTACCACATTCAAGAAACGCACCGAATGGTCGACGAATAAATTTTTCTTTTATTTGCCTATTTAATTTAACATTTTCATTCTATACATCTTGAAATTGGAAGAATCAAAATTTTTCTGTCTTTGTTCGATTTGTACTTTTATCACAGAAAGTACATTAAAAAAGCTCAAATCGGTTATCTCAGAAGCCAGTTATTTTTATTGGTTAAACTGGCGTGGAAAGAAAACGATATAACCGAAAATTGTGTTTCTTTCTTTTTTTCAGCGATAACCGTCATCCCTAGCTCGCAGCACTTCAAGAAGACAACTGAGTCGGTCGTCGAAATATCGTGCAGCAAAACGGAATTTACAACTAGGCTGAACACTAGAGATGGGAGAAACCGACCACTTAAAAATGATACCGATATTTTAGTTCTGAATAGTTGGTATTTTCGGTTTTCTTTGGTCTCGGTTGTAACAGACGATTTTTTTTACTAATAAACCGCCTTAGCAGCAGTGCTAACATTTTTAGTTTTCAGTATAATTTTTTTTTAAAAAAATAACATGTAAAATTTCCATTATTTTCAAATCTTAGGTTATTATAGAAATTGAGGAAAATCTATCAATACTATTTTGATAACAACGCCCACAGTTAGACTCTAGCAGCAAACACAGCGCAGCAGCGACATTAATGTATGTACCTGTTGCCGTGTGCATCGTTTATTAGGCAGGGTGCGTGAACATGCAGTGTGCAATAGCTGGCCAAGCCCGGTCTGCGCGACAGTTTCTCGCTGTCGCCGTCGGATAGGGGTTGCATTACAGAATGGCACCATGTTTAGTCTGAAAGTATTTTTCAAAGCGCAATACCAACTAAACTTAAAAAGTTAAAATTGGGAGGAGACATACCACAATAGCGACGTCATACACTAAGAAAAAAAGCATCCACAGTATTTCTTGGAAGAGAAGGTAAATTTGGTTGATGCACCTACAATTTTGTTGACATACTATAAACTAGGGAAATGAACTGAACGCTTAATTTTGTAGTTGCTTCAGTAACATATAGATACCACCCGAAAGTGACGATGCAGCTTGTAACCTTTCGCTCTCGCTGTCAGCGCGGCCGTCTCCTTTACTTTCGCAATCTTTCCTGGAGACAATAAGCCCGAATTCTGCTACAGCCCCTACCCCATATTGACCTTGATGTCCTTCTCCTTCACTTTCACTAGAATCTTTCAATCTTTGTTCGAAGTCTACGTTTATTACTGGGAGATTTAGCAATAAAAACACGAAAATCGATTGTTTCAAAAACCGGTTGTTATAAGAGGCTTTAACAGCCAAACTGGAGACGAAAAGACGGTTGTTTCAGCGATAACATACATCGTTACTTGTCTGCCGGCGGCGGGTAGCCCATTGATAAAGTGAAGTATCATGTGATAATTCGTGTTCTGCATTTGAAGGGGAGCAACGCTTCAGCAATGCACGCTGAGGTCGCAGTATATGGTAACAATTTAGAACCGTATGACACGGTGGTTAAGTGGCGCTGAAGCATCCATTGTGACCAGCGGCGAAGAACGATACAGATGAGCATCGCTGTGTGAAGAACCGGGAATCACGATAGTAGTGGACACCCGGTGCTCGAAGACCGGCGTTTCGTAATCGAGGCGACAACGGGAAAAGTGAAAATCAGTCACGCATCAGTTTTTAACGTCTTGCACGATGTTTTCAACACGATAAAGTTCGCCGCCCGTTGTGTTGTGCGACTGCTGGCACTGACTTAAAAACATCGTCGAGGAGGAATTGTTCTAGCTGTGTCATGTAATGACACAGGAAAATCCTTGACGACAAAACACACACACGTTCCATACAGTAGCAAATCTTATATTTTTCTTCCTTTCATCTACTAAAGTTTAAAAAGGTTACCTGTGATATTTAAATATATAGAGTGTTCCATAATTTCTCCGACAAACCTCAAGGTGATGTAGGTGTCTTGAGGAAAAATATGAGGATAGGAATCCGTATCCGGAAACGTCATCTAGCGACGCTACAGAGCGTCGAAGTTATAGGCGGCGGCACCTGTATATGTATGTATACACAGGGTGATTCGGTGATGATGTTGCAAACTTTCAAGGATGATGAAGAAGGATACATATATGAATTTGAGGTAAGGGACCCTGGCTCAGATAAGACCGAGTCGAAAGTTGAAAAGCATCAGAAGATTCCTACGCAGGGGAATACAGGTACCGCTACTGTTGTACCTAAGACTGCACGGTTGGAAACTTTAGGAGGGGGTAATATCGACCAAAACTAGGGGAAAAATCCAGTAACAGTATATCCAGGTTCTAAAATGCATACCTGAGAAGCTATGAGCACCCGTTCATCTTCGCTACTGTGAAACACATCTCTGTTAAAATGTGCTTATAGCTCTTAAGGAAGGTATTTTAGGGCTCATGTTTACTAGACACTTTTTTTCTAGTTTGGATCCATGCTACGACCTCTGAAAGTTGTCTACCCTAAAATCTCAGCTGTGACATATTTACGCCTTGCCGGAGTGGATACACCGGTTCCTGTGAAATCACTGAAGTTAAGCGCTGTCGGGCGTGGTCGGCACTTGGCTGGGTGACCATCTAGGCCGCCATGCGCTGTTGCCATTTTTCGGGCACTCAGCCTCGTGATGCCAATTGAGGAACTACTCGACAGAATAGTAGCGGCTTCAGTCAAGAAAACCATCATAGCGACTGGGAGACTGGTGTGCTGATCCCACGCCCCTCCTATCCGCATCCTCCACTGAGGATAGTCCCGGTAGGCCACTCTTGGCCTGACGACGGAGTAACATAATTACACTGGTAGAGCAAAGACTTCATTTATGGTAAAAGTGTCGCGTAGAATGCGTCTGTGGCTGGTGCGCAACGTAGCGGCGTGTGTGCTTGGATGGATGAAAATGTGCTATCTGGAGGAACAGAGTGGCTTATCATAATTGCAGTCGCGATGTACTAAGGAGGGAAGAAGGAAAGTGTTGGACTGTATGACGAAATGTAAAAGTGCCACAGAGCTGCCACAAAACTCGCTGCATGTACGTCAACAGTGCGTTGATCAGTCAAGTTTATCAAGAAATTTGTTTTAAAGCGCTCTTCCTCCATGATTCTTTTATTAAATTTTTGGGGATTGAAAGTAATTTTAGTGAAACTGGAATTTTTCTCTTAACATTTATTTTGAGATCCTGTAACGAGAAAGTATTGAAACGTTCCCCTTAGAAAAATTATAATTACTGTGCTGGTAAACCTCTACGTTATTTGATACAGAGGCAGCTGAGTAAAACTGAACGTACTCAGACAGTTCTCTCTTTACTTATTATGATCATCACTAAACTGACACACAATACTTTTTTAGCACAGTGCAATCTGGCTTTCAATAATCTCTTCAAAAGAATAGCCCTGATTAACAATAACCTATACCCTTCATGAATCACTTACCTCACAAAAATCTTCGTTACTCGAACTACTGCAATACAGCGAGCGCTAATACTGCCAGCTAAATAAAAGATTCAAACTACTGAAGGCACTAACTACTGATAGGCACAGTTAGCAAATGAAAGGTTTTGATAGAGAACAAACAATATATTTACCTTAATAATGTTCAAAAGTCATTATATATATATATTACAATTTTCCTTTCTCTGGCGGATACATGTCCAGATCGTACACTTATAGTGACCTCTCAAAACTCTGGCACCTCTCTCTCCAAATACACCACTGCTGACGGCTCACCTCCAACTGCGAAACGCTACGCGCTGTTCACATCCAACTGCCCAACACTACATAGCGAATATTCCAACAATGCCAACCAGCCACAGACTGCACACAGCATAGTCAGTGATTTCCACACAGAGCGCCACGTGGCGTTATCAACATAAAAACCTAAGGAGCCCCCTTACAGTATAAACAACAACGTTTTTGAATTACTGTTATTGCAAGGACGTTCGATACATTTTACTTGACGCAATTTTTCGGGAGATGCTACTAAAAGATTTGACAGTCATGTGGGAATGATTTTCTGATTGAACAGAATCTCTTACTATAGTAACATTGTTGCATTATGCATGATAAGTAATATTAACTGTGTACATGAAAATAGACGATACAGTCACATTAATGTATCCACTGTCTGTGTTCGAAGTCAACATGCAATAATTGGTCATTCACGAAAGACTGCAACACTAGGAGTGGAGAGTATACAAAGTGTGTCGGGAAGACGCAGGAAACACTACAGTCGTTGTCAAAATAGCCGGCCGCTGTGGCCGAGTGGTTCTAGGCGCTTCAGTGCGGAACCGCGCTGCTGCTACGGACTGATGACAGACGTTAAGTCTCATAGTGCTTAGAGCCATTTGAACCATTTGATTTGTCGCAATACGGAAACGGAGCGATTTATCTGACGTCCAGAAGGGCGTGATCATCGGATTTCGAAATGGAAGAATTCCCGAAACCGGTAATTTTGTGAACTGTTCGCGTACCGCCGTGGTAAAAGTATACCGTGCATTGTAAAATGACGCTGTCCAAAACTGGCACCGAGGCAAATGGGGTGCACTAAGGGTCATAGATGACAGGGATGAACGGTGGCTGTGGAGATGTGTACTAACTGCAACTGTGGACCAACTGACGGCTCCAATTAACCAAGCGGCTACCAACAGTGTCTCCTCAATGACCGTTCAGCGAACCGTTGCTGCGTATGGGCCTCCGTAACAGGCGCCTGATTCATGCACTTCTGTTGACTGCCTTTCGTCGACGACGAACTCTGCAATTTGCATCCCACTGAGTGAGATGAACACGTTTTATACTCCATCGAACAGACGGCAGTGAGCGCGTACGACCCTACAACAATTGTCGGTAGGGTCCAAGCGGGAAGAGGTAGCGTTATTGCATGGAGAATGTTTTCGTGGTGCTTCCTGGGTGATCTCGTCATTCTTGATGGCACATTGGATCAACACAGGTATGCATCCAACCTTGGGGACAATGTCCACTGCTGTATGCAGTTTGTTTTTCTTCGGCACGATAGCATCTACCAGCAGGGCAGTGCAAAGTGTCACACAGCCCGCAATGTACGTGCGTCGTTCGAAGAGCACCTGGTTGACATTACCATACAACGCTGCCCACTGAACTTCTCGGAATTAAACCCAATCGAGAATCCGTGGGACCACTTCGATAGGGCTGTTCCCGTCATGGATCCTCAGCCATTAAACCTAGCGCATCCGGCCGCGGCAGTGCATACATGAAATACACTACTGGCCATAATTGCTACACCATGAAGATGACGTGCTACAGACGCGAAATTTAACCGACAGGAAGAAGATGCTGTGATATGCAAATGATTAGCTTTTCAGAGCATTCACACAAGGCTGGCGCCGGTGGCGACACCTTCAACGTGCAGACATGAAGAAAGTTTCCAACCGATTACTCATACACAAACAGCAGTTGACCGGCATTGTCTGGTGAAACGTTGTCATGCCCAGTGTAAGGAGGAGAAATGCGTACCATCACAACTTTGATAAAGGTCGGAATGTAGGCTGTCGCGATTGCGGTTTATCGTATCGCGACATTGCTGCTCGCGTTCGTCCAGGTCCAATGACTGTTAGCAGAATATGGAATCGGTAGGTTCAGGAGGGTAACACGGATCGCCGTGCTGCATCCCAACGGCCTTGTATCACTAGCAGTCGAGATGACAGGGATCTTATCCGCATGGCTGTAACGGATCGTGCAGTCACGTCTCGATCCCTGAGTCAACACATGGGGTCGTTTGCAAGATAACAACCATCTGCACGAACAGTTCGATCACGTTCGCAGCAGCATGGACTATCAGCTCGGAGACCATGGCTGCGGTCACCCTTGACGCTGCATCACAGACAGGAGCGCATGCGTTGGTGTACTCAACGACGAACCTGGGTGCACGAATGGCAAAACGTCATTTTTTCGGACGAATCCAGGTTCTGTGTATAGCATCATGATGGTAGCATCCGTGTTTGGCGATAACGCGGTGAACGTACATTGGAAGCGTGTATTCGTCATCGCCATACTGGCGTATCACCCGACGTGATGGTATGGGGTGCCATTGGTTACACGTCTCGGTCACTTCTCGTTCGCATTGACAGCACTTTGAACAGTGGACGTTACATTTCAGATTTGTTACAACCCTTGGCTCCACCCTTCATTCGCTGGCCGGATTGGCCGAGCGGTTCTAGGCGCTACAATCTGGAACCGCGCGACCGCTACGGTCGCAGGTTCGAATCCTGCCTCGGCCATGGATGTCTGTGATGTCCATAGGTTAGTTAGGTTTAAGTAGTTCTAAGTTCTAGGGGTCTGATGACTTCAGCAGTTAAGTCCCATAGTGCTCAGAGCCAATTGAACCATTTTTCTACCCTTCATTCGATCCCTACATTTCAGCAGTATAATGCACGACCGCATGTTGCAGGTCCTGTACGGGCGTTTCTGGATACAGAAAATGTTCGACTGCTGCCGTGGCCAGTACATTCTCCAGATCTCTCACCAATGGAAAACGTCTGGCCAATGGTGGCCCAGCAACTGGCTCGTCACAACATGCCCGTCACTACTCTTTATGAATTGTGCTATCGTGTTGAAGCTGCATGGGCAGCTGTACCTGTACACACCATCCAATGAGTCAATGCCGAGGCGTATCGAGGCCGTTATTACGGGCAGAGGTGGTTGTTCTGGGTACTGACTTCTCAGGATCTATGCACCCAAATTGCGTGAAAATGTTATCAATGTCAGTTCTAGTATAATTTATTTGTCTAATGAATAACGGATAACGTCTGCACTTCTTCTTGGTGTAGCAATTTTAATGGCCAGTAGTTTATGTTCGCAGTTGCGAATACGGCAATCATCAGCCGCATAATGAAATGACAACAATGAAAATTTGTGCCAGAGTGGAACTCGAAGCTGGAGTTCCCGCTTTACGCGAGCGAACGCCGTTACAGCTTTGGATATCCGTGCACGACACTAGGCCACACCCAAACTTCCATATGTCGTCGTTCATGTGTTACAATCTGCACTCGTACGCGCTATGTGATTCCCGTACACGCATGCATTTCCCAACGAACACCGCATAGTAAGTGCTTCTTAACAACATAGGCACTTTCAATTACAATGTCCTTCCCCTCTACGGGAATTACACAGTGTGAACGATTGAAGGTTGTGGCACATGAATGACGAAAATTGGAAGATTGTGTATGATCGTGAGTCATGCAAGGATACCCAAAGCGGTTAACGCGACCGCTCACTTGATGCGGGAAATCCGTGTTCGAGTACCGGTTCGCCAAAGTTTTCATTGTTGTCATTTTATTGTGCAGCTGATTATTGTCCTATTAGCAACTGCGAGTACATCTAATGTATTTCGTGACGGCTGTAGTCGCTGCAGTGCATATACGTTCGGAAATGCAAGTGATTGGACCATCTATTATCATTGTTATTTGGTATGCGCTTATGTTTCGTCATGTTGTTATGATATGAGGTAGGAAAATGTGAATTCCAGTTAAAAAATTCTGCAAACAGACAAGAGTAAGATTCTACAAATGTGTAAGCTTGCAGCTTTTTCGTTGTCCGATATGCCCAAGGGTCACTTCAGTTAATCAAGCAGGATGATTGAATAAGCAATCCCGACAGCCGCCTTACAGTCAGATGAAATCAGATAACTTCTTTAACCACCTAAACATCATATACAAGGGACAGATGTGTGACTATGACACGTACACAAAAGATCGAAGCAAGCAATGGGTGCATGTGGATTCACAACCGCCGAAAAAGATGAACAAGCAATCATTGTTGAGCAAGGTGGTGCTGAGTGGTTTTTGGGACTGTCATGGCGTAGTGATAAGAGATGATGCTCGTATGGAGCAAACCGTCACAGGGGCATACTTCCAAACTCTCCTGATGATCAAACTTCCTGGCAGATTAAAACTCTGTGCCGGACCGAGACTTGAAATCGGGACCTTTGCCTTTCTCGGGCAAGTGCTCTACCATCCGAGTTACCCAAGCACGACTCACGAGCCGTCCTCAGAGCTTCAATTCTGCCAGTACCTCGTCTCCTACCTTCCAAACTTCACAGAAGCTCTTCTGCGAACCTTACACAACTAGCACTTCTGGAAGAAAGGATATAGCGGAGACATGGCTTAGCCACAGCCTGGGGGATGTTTCTAGAAAGATTTTCACTATGCAGCGGAGTGTGCGCTGATATGAACCTTCCTGGCAGATTAAAACTGTGTGCCCGACCGAGACTCGAACTCTCCTGACGAAATTACGGATATCTGCCACGAGGAATCGGCCCTGTAAAGTGTCCAAGAGTTTTTTTTTTTTTTGTTTCGTTTACGGCGAAGCCCCACTAGCATACTACTGAACTCACCTGTTGAGGTTACGGATATTTGTCAAGAGAAAGCGGCACTGTAAGCTGTCCAAGTGAATGCGTTTTTTTCTTTCCTTTTTCCTCTACGGCAAAGCACCGCGTCATTCTTCGCAGGACACAGTCACATATGTTCCTTCTTCCTGCTGTCAAACTTTGCTTCACCACTCGTATCCTCCTGTTGGTTGGCTAGCACTAACATCATCTTTCCTTGAATGAAGGAATTATTGCGTGACAGGTTCAAAAATGGCTCTGAGCAGTATGGGACTTAACTTCTGAGGTCATCAGTCCCCTAGAACTTAGAACTACTTAAACCTAACCAACCTAATGACATCACACACACCCACGCCCGAGGCAGGATTCGAACCTGCGATCGTAGCGGTAGCGCGGTACCAGACTGTAGGCCACATCGGCCGGCCAGTTTCATTGTTATTTTAAGGTAAAACTTGCCATTCCGTTTCCTTCTTACATACCGTCATTCTATCCAAAACGCGACACCGCGTAATTCGAGTTTGTTCTTGGCCTGTTAATACACTACATTACAAAAAATAGTCTAATTAATAACAGAATTTTTAGAAAAATCATGGTTTTACACACATCTGGGTCGCCACAATATTAGACATCTAGTTTCGATAATAAACGGACCATCCTCGGGTATAATGTGACTTCATCAAGCTATTAACAGGCATCATGTCACAAACAAACATCTTAATTCAACTATAAAGCTGGAGCACATATAGCGTATGGTATATCTGTGGCGAAACACTAATGCTGTGTACCTTACGTGCTCCAAAGCACAAATGGCCATGCGCTTCGCCACAGATCTTTTGTACACTATATGTGCCCCTGGTTTATGACATGATGCTTTTCAATATTCTTAGTTTGTTCTACATCTGATTATGGTGTCACATTATACCTGAGGATGATCTGTTTATGACCATAACAGGCTGTTTAATAAAGTGGCGGCACAGCTGTTTGCAAAACCATGATTTTCCAAAAATTTTGTTATTAATTAGATTTTTTTGGTAACATGGTATACTAATTTTGTAGGGCAACCAAAATGCATAAAAACTAAAATCATCGAAGGTCGAAACCAAATGAGGACTAGGGATGGTTACGAGGAGAGGAAGGGAGTCGAAAAGTGCTTCTTGGCCTGTGGCGCCATAGTCTGTAAATCCGACGCTGGTCAAAGCTTTAAAGACTGTTACTACAACATCTTGACTGCCCTCGTATTGAGTCCTGACGAGAAAATCTGAGAGGTCTTAGCGGTCTCTTGTTCGTGGCTTGAAACTGGAAGTAAGGATGTTCGATGACTGCCGATATTTACAAAATATCATTATTAAGTGTTCATAAATCGATGTTGCAGTGTCGGTTATGAAGCCTTTGCAAAATGTCGAGGTTAAGGACAAAATATCGGCCCCCGATGGTGGCTTTAAAACAGCTCCCTGACACCACTGTGAATATGCTTTTAGTCATTTAAACGTCGCATAGGCGAAGGGGGGATGTAATATTTTTTAAAGAACTAAGGCAAGAACATTCACTATTGTTGTAACTAAGTGTTTCATTCGTTGTACCAAGTAGGGTTTGCCCGTATTGACTGGAATGTTCTTGTTTTACTGCTAAAAATGATACTTTGAGCTATGTAAATACATTTTCCGTTTATAATATGTAATATTAAATTTAATCAACGTTGATATAACGTATCAACAGTTAAGATTTTTCAGAGGTTTGTGTTCTGTCAGCTCTGGAAAAAATTTACTGTCCTCGTTCCTTACTTTCAAAGATAATTATTACGAGTAATAATCACTTCTCACTATTTTTCATTTTCAGACGGACTCTGTTAACGTTAAAGATGATTAGGGAAAGGTTCCGCAGTGTACAAACGTCGAACGTCGTATTCGCAAACGAGCGATGTAGGCGGGTACTGTCACTTTATTTTTATTTTTTTAATACTTTACGGAACTCACCAAAAATGGAAGAGGGTCCTGTGTTACTTTAAATGTTGAATTAGCAGTAAGGATCAATTTATTCCTTGATCGTTAAAGGGACTGCCAACAGGTACGTGAAAAGTATAACCAGTTTTAGGATAAGTAATCTTAATTATCGTTGAATATTTGGTTTAATAAATGCGGATTTGTTACTTTTTTCGCCAATCTACACAGGGTGCCTTTGATAAATGGGGACATACTATAGGAATCGATCCCATAGAAGATAAAGAGCAAAACAGGTCATAAGGAGCTCAGATTAACAGTGTCATAAGCGAATTCCATAACTGATATCCTTCCACCTTGCATTCTAATTCCAATCTTGAAACTTTCTTTTATTTCCGTCACTCCTTCTTCGATGTACAGATTGAGCAGTAGCAATGAAAGACTACATCCCTGTCTTACAGCCTTTGTTAATCTGAGCACTTCGTTATTGGTCTTCTACTCTTACTGTTCTCCCTTGATTTTTGTACATATTGTATATTATCCGCCTTTTCCCTAGAGCTTACCCCTATTTTCCTCAAAATTTCGAATAACTTGCACCATTTTACGTAGTCTTACGCTTTTTCCAGGTCGACAGATCCTGTGAACGTGTCTTAATTTTTTTCGGTCTTGCTTCCATTATCAACGGCAACGTCAGAATTGCCTGTCTGGCGCCTTTACCTTTCCTGAAGCCAAACTGGCCATCTAATAGATGCAAATATGAGCTATTAAGGAGATTGTGCGATAGTTTTTGACCTTGCTATCTTCAGAATTGTGTGACAGAAGTTTCTCCGAAACTGTGATAGTATATCGCCAGTCTCATACATTGTGCATACCAGTGTGAATAGTCAGTTTGTCACCACTTACTCCAATGATTTTAGAAATTCCGATGGAATTTTATCCATCCCTTCTACCTCATTTGATATTAAGTCATCCAAATCTCTCAAGTTCTGACTCTAATACTGGATCCCCGATGTCTTCCCTCCTGTCGACTCCTGTCCCCCCCCCCCCCCCCCCCCCCCCCCTCCTTTTGCACGTATTTACTGTTTCCGATGGATTTAACAGTGTAATTTTATTGCCCTCTTAATGTTACCGCCCTCGCTTTTCATTTCAAGACAGGTCGTTTTGACTTTTCTGTACACTGAATCAGCTCCGCCAACAATAATTTCTTTTCAGATTTCTTTACATTCGGTACGTAAAGGGAGATGAAAACTTAATATCTACATATGCATGTTTTTGCTCCTTATCCACTGTTTACTTTTATTGTTACTTATTCTTCATACACCCTATTACCTGAAAAGCTAAAACAGGGCAAGCCGGCCGGAGTGGCCGTGCGGTTCTAGGCGCTACAGTCTGGAGCTGAGCGATCGCTGCGGTCGCAGATTCCAATCCCGCCTCGGGCATGGATGTGTGTGATGTCCTTAGGTTAGTTAGGTTTAATTAGTTTTAAGTTCTAGGCGACTGATGACCTCAGAAGTTAAGTCGCATAGTGCTCAGAGCAATTAGAACCATTAAAACAATCATTATCAATTTCATTTTTTTGAACAGTAATAAATTTATATATTAACTGTTTGTTTGCGATGTTTTATTGAAATACTAAATCTGCTTCTACTACAACAAAAGTACATAAAACCCGTTTACTAATACTGCTATAAACCCTACAGAGACTGTTCTCTGTTTGTTTATTTACTTTGGTGCATTTAACTTGCAGATGGTTGTTTCAGCTACTGGATCTGCCCTCATACTATCTCAGTCAACGGCCAATGTCTGCCTGATTCCCTGGGCGTCGGGTAGCACGTCATCAGCGTTTCCACTACAGCAAGCAGTTCCACACATCACGTTACGTCATAAAGTCCACACTTCCACGATCACTTGCACCAGCGCAACGTAGATTCTTGGGACATTGTTGCACTCGTTGGTCGCCGACGTCTCTCCATCAGCAGAGTATGTTGCCTAGCCTAGATGCCAGTATGTTCACTTACGGTTGAACTTCTCGTGAAATCTTCATTGGCCTTCCTGTATACTAGTGCTGGAGCATCGTCCAAGATGCGCCAGGTCGACTCGTTCCTTAGTGCTGCTATGAGATCCGACATCCTTAATACCTGAAGTTCATTACCTGCCGCATCATCAAAATGGTTCAAATGGCTCTGAGCACTATGGGACTTAACATCTGAGGTCATCAGTCCCCTAGAACTTAGAACTACTTAAACCTAACTAACCCAAGGGCATCACACACAGCCATAGAGCAGGATTCGAACGTGCGACCGTAGCTGTCGCGCGATTCTGGACTGAAGCACCTAGAACCGCTCGGCTATCGCGTCCTGCCCTCCTCATCTTCACAGAGCACCCAGTCCCGCAGTGTGTGTTTCGATGTGCCCACACTGTCGCAGGCGCAGCTATCATTCATGTGTCTTTCGATTTTGTATAGAGCGTAGCATAAGGTCCGTGGCCAGTCAAGTAACGTATCAGTCCGCTCGATGTGTTAAGAAATTTCATTTTTAATCCCTCCCTGATGTCGGGGAGAAACTCGCACGTTCTCCTGCCTGTGCCAAACTGTCCCGTTCATTTTGCTACAGTTGTAATATGCGATGTTTTGTTACCTTTTTCGAACTGGCCTCAGTACCAAACACCTATCGTACTTCCATTTAATTGCCTTTCTTTAACCAGTACACGGCTCCTCTTTTCCTAATTTCTATGTTCAGCAGGCATGTTCCTAGAATTACTGACAATGCGTCATTCGGGGTAGTGGAGTAGGCACCCGTTATCCTTTGTAGCACTCGCATGGAACTCTTCTCATTAATGAGGCTAGCTTCACTAGCTGCAATCCATAAGCCCAAACGCTGCACATAACCTACGACTGATGCTAATGTAAAGATGTAGTTTATTACTGTGATTGGTTTCAAGGGAATTCGATATTGCCCATTTGCAGTGACTATAATTTTGTTCATCCTGTTTGTAACTTTCCTGCCTCTACAGGCTGGATAAAAATTGTGTTACGAAATTTTAACCCTGGATACCTGATGCCAGTAGCAACCAAAATTACACTACTGGCCATTAAAATTGCTACACCGCAAAGATGACGTTCTACAGACGCAAAATTTAACCGACAGGAAGAAGATGCTGTTATATGCAAATTATTAGCTTTTCAGAGCATTCACAAAAGGTTAGCGCAGGTGGCGACACCTACAACGTGCTGACATGAGGAAAGTTTCCAGCCGATTTCTCATACACAAACAGCAGATGACTGGCGTTGCCCGGGTAAATGTAGTTGTGATGCCTCGTGTAAGGAGGAGAAATGCGTACCATCACATTTCCGGCTTTGATAAAGGTCGGATTGTAGCCTATCGCGACAGCGGTTTATCGTATCGCGACACTGCTGCTCGCGTTGGTCGACATCCAATGACTGTTAGCAGAATATGGAATCGGTGGGTTCAGGAGGGTACTTACGGAACGTCGTGCTGGATCCCAACGGCCTCGTATCACTAGCAGTCGAGATGACAGGCATCTATCCGAATGGCTGTAACGGATCGTGCAGCCACGTCTCGATCCCTGATTCAACAGATGGGGACGTTTGCAAGACAACAACCATCTGCACGAACATTTCGACGACGTTTGCAGCAGCATGGACTATCAGCTCGGAGACCATAGTTGCGGTTACGCTTGACGCTGCATCACAGACAGGAGCGCCTGCGATGGTGTACTCAACGACGAACCTGGGTGCACGAATGGCAAAACGTCATTTTTTCGGATGAATCCAGGTTCTGTTTGCACCATCATGATGGTCGCATCGGTGTTTGGCGACATCGCGGTGAACGCACATTGGAAGCGTGTATTTGTCATCGCCATAGTGGCGTATCACCCGGCGTGATGGTATGGGGCGCCATTGACGACGCTTTGTACAGTCGAAGTTACATTTGAGATGTGTTACGACCCTTGACTCTACCCTTCTTTCGATCCCTGGGTAACCCTACATTTCAGCAGGATAACGCACGACCGCATGTTACAGGTCCTGTACGGGCGTTTCTGGATACAGAAAATGTTCGATTGCTGCCCTGGCCAGCACATTCTCCAGATATCTCACCAATTGAAAACGCCTGGTCAATGGTGGCCGAGCAACTGGCTTCACACAATACGCCAGTCACTACTCTTGATGAACTGTCGTATCGTGTTGAAGCTGCAAGGGCAGCTGTACCTGTACACGCCATCCAAGCTCTGTTAGACTCAATGCCCAGGCTTATCAAGGCCGTTATTACCGCGAGAGGTGTTTGTTCTGGGTACTGATTTCTCAGGATCTATGCACCCAAATTGCGCAAAAATGTAATTATATGTCAGTTCTAGTATAATATGTATGTCCAATGAATACCCGTTTATCATCTGTATTTCTTCTTGGTGTAGCAGTTTTAATGGCCAGTAGTGTACTAATATTGTGATGGTGGACAACGCACATTTTTTAAACTACTGAAACTTGGCGCCATGCGCTCCAATTGGCCGCGGTATTCCACTATTGCCTAATGCTCTAGACAACGCAGCACGACCGCGAATTCTTTACCTGCCGGAGATCGCAACGTATCCAAGGAGGCACGCATGCTCGGCGGTCTGGGGGCGAACCGCTGCGGTCCCGACACATCCATTGCAGTTTCATGGACGTACCGGGAACAAAGCAGTCAACAGATCTTATTTAGTGTACAGAAAGTGTTCTACAAATTGTGTCGGCCCTGAAAACGGTTTTTCTTGCAGCTATGATATTGTTCACTTAATCCAGGTGCTCCGAAGCGAAGCCCACGTATGAATGCCTCTGACGTGAGATGGAGACAAACAGTAAGACCTATTCGATACGTGTGCGTATCACGTTGGGTCAGTGACGGGGCGAGGGACGGTTGTATGTATGAATCAACAACCATAGCGCTGCCCGTCAACCGACGAACGGCAACTGGACAATCCCAAGGCCATTCGGAAAGCGTGGCTCCAAGTTTCCGTAGTTTAAAAATGGTTTGTTGTCGACCTACACCACATTAGTAATTTTGGTTCCTACTGGCATCAGCTATCCAGGGTTAAAATTTCGTGACACTATATTTCTCCACCATGTATATGACGTGTAAAATTGCGATCTTCATCCAGAAATACCTCTAGATAGTTCGTTGCTGCGCTTCTCATAAATCGTTACATCATTTAATTTTATTTTAGGATTTCTTACTAGGTTCCCTTTCAGCAGGATGTACGTTGCTTTGTGAGGTGCAAATGACAGTTCAACTCTTAGATACCAGCCTTCAAGTTCGTGCAGCGCCGCATTATATCTTTCTTCTATACTTGTTCTCAAGTCATCAATCACAACGAAGAGCACGTCATCTGCAAATGCTACCAGTCCGCTTACTTTACCGCTATCATGTAACTTCTGTACTATGGGCTCCAATGATACATCCCAAAACTCTGGACCCCAGGCTATTCCTGCAGACAACCTTTAGTTATTGTCTTTGTTATTTTCTACAGGTGGCAGGGGTAAAATACAGGGAGTTAAAGGCTATTTACAATTTGTACAGAAACCAGATGGCAGTTATAAGAGTCGAGGGACATGAAAGGGAAGCAGTGGTTGGGAAGGTAGTGAGACAGGGTTGTACCCTCTCCCCTATGTTATTCAATCTCTACATTGAGCAGGCAGTAAAGGAAACAAAAGAAAAGTTCGTAGTAGGTATTAAAATCCACGGAGAAAAAGAGGTTCGCCGATGAGGTTGTAATTCTGTCGGAGACAGCAAAGGACTTGGAAGAGCAGTTGAACGGAATGGACCGTGTCTTGAGAGGAGGGTATTAGATGAACATCAAGAAAAGCAAAACGAGGTTAATGGAATGTAGTCGAGTTAACTCGGGTGATGCTGAGGGAATTAGATTAGGAAATGAGACACTTAAAGTAGTAACGGAGTTTTTCTGTTTGGGGAGCAAAATAACTGATGATGGTCGAAGTACGGAGGATTTAAAATGTAGACTGGCAATGGCAAGGAAAGTGTTTCTGAAGAAGAGAAATGGCTCTGAGCACTATGGGACTTATCATCTTTGGTCATCAGTCCCCTAGAACTTAGAATTACTTAAGGCTAACTAACCTAAGGACATCACAGACATCAATGCCTGATGCAGGATTCGAACCTGCGACCGTAGCGGTCACGCGGTTCCAGACTGAAGCGCCTAGAACCGCACGGCCACAGCGGCCGGCATTTGTTAACATCGAGTATAGATTTAAGTGTCAGGAAGTCGTTTCTGAAAGTATTTGTATGGAGTGTAGCTTTGTATGGAAATGAAACATGGACGATAAATAGTTTGGACAAGAAGAGAATAGAAACTTTAGAAATGTGGTGCTACAGAAGAATGCTGAAGATTAGATGGGTAGATCACATAAGGAATGATGACGTGTTGAATAGAATTAGGGAGAAGACGAGTTTGTGGCACAACTTGACTAGAAGAAGGGATCGGTTGGTAGGGCATATTCTGAGGCATCAAGGGATCATCAATTTAGTACTGGAGGGCAGCGTGGAGGGTAAAAATCGTTGAAGGAGACGAAGAGATGAATACACTAAGCAGATTCAGAAGGATGTAGGTTGCAGTAGGTACTGGGAGATGAAGAAGCTTGCAAGGGATAGAGTAGCATGGAGAGCTGCATCAAACCAGTCTCAGAACTGAAGACCACAACAAGAAAAACATTATATATACTAAAACGATATTTTTTCTTTCGGACATGTCCGACTGAACAGTTACCATTGGTGATCATGCAGCGCGTTAGTATGAAATTTCAATGAAATGAACACTCTTAGCTGCTTACAGGCAGTTGACATACGTCAACGGGAACAGATGGAAATGTGTGCCCCGACCGGGACTCGAACCCGGGATTTCCTGCTTACGTGGCAGACACTCTACCCATCTGAGCAACCTCAAAGTCTTCAAAGGCCACAGAGGATACCGCGACTGCAGGGACTTATCTCTGGCACGCCTCCCGCGAAACTAACATTCTCAACGTATTGTCCCGCACTACATTCGTAGTGCCCCCGCCAATTATACTCATTGCTCGCGGCGTGTTGCCGATTCCCTTAAGAGTTCGGTCACTGTGCATTTGCACGGAAGACGAAGATGGTCAAGTGGCCGGTTAGCCTTAACTATATATATATTCTAAGATGGTATTTGTTCTTATAATGAGCATAATGGGCGGGGGCACTACGAATGTAGTGCGGGACAATACGTTGAGAATGTGAGTTTTCGCGGGAGGCGTGCCAGAGATGAAGCCCTGTAGTCGCGCTATCCTCTGTGTCCTCGGTGGCTCAGATGGATCAGCCGGCACGGTAGGTCAGCGTATTCGGTCAGAGGGTTAGCAGCCTTCTGAAATAAAAAAAAAAAAAACTGAGCTAATCGACCAACAACGAACTTAAAACAGATGTCTTACGACGTATGCCCCGAGCAGATGCAGTGAACAAAAGCGACCAAAATAAGATTTTTTTTTAAAAAAAGTGTTACGTACCCTCTGTAATAAAAAAAAACTGAGTTAATCGATCATCAACGAACTTAATCGGATGTCTTACGACGCCCGCCCAGAGCAGATACAACGAACAAAATGAGACGTAAAAAAAAAAAAAAAAGAAAAAAGGCTGGATAGAGCGTCTGCCATGCAAGCAAGAGATCCCGGGTTGACGTATGTCAACTGCCTGTAAGCAGCTAAAGGTGTTCATTTCATTGAAAGGACAACATTTTCTACAGTTTTCTACCATTTCGCAAAATCACCCTGTGTATTCGTCATTTAACCCTGACGTTAAGACATCGATGTTTTGGGATCGATTATTGTCGACCATCGATGTTTCGACAGAGATGATGAAATCTAAATTAACAAAGACGATTTGTCAACACCGACATCCGTAAGTGGAAGGCTCGCGCAAAGTGGAAATACAGTAGCTGTTGGTGGTGGTGCTGGCGTCATTGAGGAGCGGCGCGTGCGTCTAGCCAGCGGTGAGAAGCGAGTAGGCAGTGGCGCGGCTGACGTGTGCCGCGCCGCGCCGCGCAGGTTAGCTGGTTGCGCCACGGCCGGCCCGCAGGGTGCAAACACCGCCGCAACTTATAAATAAGACGTCCGAGCGCGCACCGCCGCAGTCTAGACATGCTACACTCGCCTCCGCTGCCACCTCCACGCCTCGCGGCGGCTGCGCTTCTGCTGCTGCTGCTGCTGCTGCTGCTGGCGTTCGCGTCTGCACAGCTCGACCACAGCGCAGGTAAGCTGCCCCGGGAGCTGCGCCAGCCGACGGCGCGCCGTGCTGAGTCTCTCTACTGTGCGGGTGGTGCTGAGTGCGCTCAAAGTGAATGACGTCGTGTGCGGTGACACAGCAAGTGCTCATCTGGACTGAATCGTGTTTCACGTCAAATCACTGACTCGGCGCGCTGTGGACACTCCCTGTATGGAGCAACGGTGCAACAACAACCTTGGACAATCTGTCGTCGAAGTGGTGATTCACTTAGGCGAGGTTTTAATTTGAGCATTTTTTTTATTCGTATCGCTCAACTAAGGAACGCCTTTTAGCGTAGTTTTCTTCTGCTTTTCCTCCCAGTGTCTCTTCGTTCGTACACTGTTTTTATTTCTACGTCCTTATGTCCAATCGAGCGAGGTGGCGCAGTGGTTAAGGGGGGTAGGATGTCAAACGGGCCGCCATGGAGCAGGAGAGTCACCACAGGACATTTTAATTTCTACTGTCTATACTTTTATAAATGAAATCATAAAACTTTGTCCCCATGACCAGGAAGGATTGAGGACCCACACTCGTCGCAGTGGAAGTTCAAAAACGTAGCAAAATACCTTTTTTTTTACATGTGATATTTCATCAATTTTTCACTTATTACTGGCTGCATTTGTTGCTATAGGTACACTTTTCTTCCTAAGTAAGTGAGACTCTCCGATGAATTTTTCATAGCATACAAACAGTAGTTGCGCCACACATATTGAATGATTTTTTTGTGAGTGCCAATTTCTTTCACCCCTTCATTAACTAATTTTTCAAAAACAGTCTTAATCGCATTTATTATTATTATACCGCCAACCGGTTTCAACCCGACGTAGGGGTCATCTTCTAGGCGTTTACTCTGTGAAATTATACAGGGTCTCACAAAAAGGCATTGCCAAACTTTCAGGAAACATTCCTCACACACAAAGAAAGAAAATTTGTTATGTGGACATGTGTCCGGGAACCCTTACTTTCCATGTTAGAGCTCATTTTATTACTTCTCTTCAATTCACATTAATCATGGAATGGAAACACACAGCAACAGAACGTACCAGCGTGACTTCAAACACTTTCTTACAGGAAATGTGCAAAATGTCCTCCCTTAGCGAGAATACATGCATCCACCCTCCGTCGCATGGAATCCCTGATGCGCTGATGCAGCCCTGGAGAATGGCGTATTGTATCACAGCCGTCCACAATACGAGCACGAAGAATATCTACATTTGGTACCGAGGTTGCGTAGAGAAGAGCTTTCAAATGCCCCCATAAATGAAAGTCGAGAGGGTTGAGGCCAGGAGAGCGTGGAGGCCATGGAATTGGTCCGCCTCTACCAATCCATCGGTCACCGAATCTGTTGTTGAGAAGCGTACGAACACTTCGACTGAAATGTGCAGGAGCTCCATTGTACATGAACCACATGTTGTGTCGTACTTGTAAAGGCACATGTTCTAGCAGCACAGGTAGAGTATCCCGTATGAAATCATAATAACGCGCTCCATTGAGCGTAGGTGGAAGAACATACTTACGAAACTAAAATGAGCTCTAACATGGAAATTAAGCGTTTCCGGACACAGGTCCACTTAACATCTTTTCTTTAATTGTGTGTGAGGAATGTTTCCTGAAAGTTTGACCGTACCTTTTTGTAACACCCTGTAGATATCCGCCAGAAAGTCTCCATTATACAACAGCTAAAATTACGAAATTTAAAATATGTTACCCATTGGTCGACTGCTGGTGGTGTCACTCCTGTCTACAAAGCGGCAGGAAACTGCGAGACTGACTCTTGGTACGGGCTTAGATAGCGTGCTGAGATCACGTGTATAGACGGCAACACCCCCAGCGGCGATCAACGGCATTTAATGCAGTTTATTATATGCAATTAAACCTTGGTTTAACATAAATTTAAGTGACAGTAAATAACAGAAAGCGGAATCATTCCAAAAAAAAAGAGTTTCAATTATAGTATTAATTATAAAATAATAATAAATGGTCCGTATTCAACTCGTAAAATTTGTAAATGTATAGTAACTTCTGACAGCCAGTTATGGTTTTTCATCGAAAAGGCTAAGTATACAATTTTCTTAGTAAGCCTATTCTTGTCTATTCAATACAAGTGACCATAAAACTCTAATTGCGTTTACTGATGGTGTTCGCGAATTTTTTCTGTTACTTGAGAGAACTGCTGCGATTTTTTTTCATTCGAATTCAGTTTTCGCACTTTGATGCTCAAATATTTTCTGATAATTTTCATTTCTTGTCAGGCAATGAACATTTTTTTTTGTGTGGGAGGGAACCTGTTACCAATTGTCATGCTTTGAGATACGTAAAGAGCCTCTGTTTTAAGATCTGACTTCGTGACTGACGCAGAAATGTATATTTATTGCAATCTGATTAAGAGTCGCAGTCCTCAGAACATAGTTCATAACAGAGGTAACTGACATTTGACAACTGCGTTATAATATCGCACTTTTCACTTTTGTGACATACATTTTTTTTGTTGAATCTGTTCCTGGTGACTTTGTATGCTCTTTGTAGTTTTCCAGTTCTTTCTTTGTCACGTTCTCTTTAGAGCCCAGCCAGTTCAATAATGCCAGCATTTTGTTACTACTATTATTTCGTTTGGTCCACTAAAGAGCATGTATAACTATTAATTAGTTTTAATCTTCATCTTTTCTCATAATTTTCGGAAAGTTCTACATCCTCTCACTACGAGAGTGTCGACTACCTATAGTGTTTTTATTTTTCGGCTTCCGCCTATGAAGCGGGTAATTTTCTTGTTTAATGGTAAGTCGTCCAACCGTGCTGTAATTCGTAAAATTTAACGCCTTTTTTCCATGCAGTAGAACTAAATTGTTCCGTCACGTTGTTCAGGGCTTTTGGGCAATAAGATATCGCCTCGGATATTTGGTCAAAATATTGTCCTCTGCATTTGTCGTTCAGCTTTCTAGATGGCCTTGACATTGATAGTCAGTGATGATGTCTCAGCTGCGTCTAGGACAGTGACGAAGTTTTAGTATTATGGAAAGTGATTTCTTTTATAAATTTCAGATAACTATGTAGGTTTCACACAGTTTTTCTGCTTAGGTTTCATCTGTCACCTGACTATTTCACCTAAGTACTTGAAATCTTTAATCTAAGTGATGTTACCATGACTCCCCGTGAGGAGTCCCATGTCTCCGTGCTTGTAGACTATGTACTGCACATTTTCGTTAAGGTATTCGAAGCACTTAAAATATGTTTCTACGTGTATAGACTGAAGCGGCGAGTGAAAATTTGTACCAGGACCGGTAATCGCAGCTTCAGTCTATTTACACAAAATCCTATCTGTAAGAAGCCAGTGAAGACTCTGAAATTTTGTCGTTTCATTTAAAAATATATATTTTTAAAATTAACTGTTCCTGCTTCCTAGTCACAAAAGTGTCACACGTTCAGTGCTAGTCGTGGAAACCAGTGCGCACGTTCCCATCGCAGCACAACAAAGGACCACTTGCAAGCCTCAAGTCATCCTGTTTTCCTCCGTGAATTGTCTTTCAGCTTTGAGAATATTCATCGAATCGATCAGCTCAGTGGCATGGACTAACAGCTTATCATAGATGGTTTCTGTGCTCCGTCCGAAAATGTATACGACGTCTGACACAGTTGAAACGACACCGATCTTACAAATTTTGTGCCCTTAAAACGCGCTTCCAGTTCATGGTGGTCGTCTTCAAATGAGGGACCACTGTACACAAAGGTGGTGCTTCAAATTCTTGCACTTGCAACATATTTTCATTACTGACTATCACCTTTAAAGTAGGACACATTTGAATCAAGTGCGTGCCTTTCGCTGCTCAGAACATTTCTTCGCCTTGTTTGGCGTGAACCCTCACAAAAGCACTACTTTTTGCCTTTCGTTGGCGCGCAATGACACTTCTTTAATAAAATGGATGTCATTTGTCACGTAGCTGACCGGTTTGGATGAAACTAGCCGAGAACACAATTCAGCATCAATAATACGCAACAAAAAATAGTTTCTGAATAATTCGACCATTCTCGTTCTTTTTTTGTCAGTCTACGTAGACACGATCTTCATTCACAAATATTCGTGCTTAGTATTATTATACCATTGCATTTCTGGCTCTTTTGGTCCATGAGGTTTGTTTATTGCGTTATTCCTCTTGCCCATGAACTAGTCAAGTCCACGAGAAACTAGATCCTTAATACCGTAGTTCGATGTGCTAAATTTACGAAAATGTAAGTGATACAAAACGAAAGGAAAAGAGAGAAAAACTAACAAAGACTGAGCAAACCTATCAGCTTAAATGAGATGAAAATTCTTTGATTCTGTACTGATGTGAAGTCCTTCACCTTAGCGTATCTCTCCGCTCACTGGAACAGCTCATTTCGAGAATTGGTCAGAAATGGCTCCCTCATTTCTGATTAAAGTTAAGCACTATGTGAACGTGTGTATCATTATTATGTTTTATTATTAATTGTTCTCCTTTGTTTCATTCGGGTGTTTCAAAATTAAGCACATGGTCTATTCGTACAAGGTATGTAGTTTCGTACAAAATCATCTCTGTCAGGAGCAAGGAAACTAACACAAGAAGCAAATCAAGCATGAAAACAAAGGACCCGAAATGGATAACGTAAGTACAGTAAACCAGAAATATTCGTGACTAAGGGTGTTGTTATATTTACTTTCTATTCAATACAGTCAAGCTGTGGTGGATCACCACAAATAAAAATTTAGAAAAAAATGTCTTAAGCTCTCACCAATTGCCCTTAATGTTTTTCTGTTCTTTCCCCCTTCCACTTTAAATGTCTTTTATCTTTGAAATGTTCTTACTTCTTAATGTTATATTTATATTTCATTTTACCTCTCTTATTTATGTTCGCTACTTCCAGAACTTCGTGTTATTTCCTATAGCCATTACACTTGCCTTCTAATTTTTGAGAGCGTTGTGCGAGCTTTCTTTTCAATCAGTTAGACTTTCTCTTTGATTATAGCTCTTACATATGAATCTAGTACTTCAGTAAAGTTCTATATTAATTCTCAATATAAATACTTTCGCTGCTCTTCTTTTGCCTAATGTCTTCCAAATAATCACTCATTCTTTTGTTCTGATTCTGCAATTGCTTCTCACCAGTTCTAAGACTTGTATTCTTGACGTATATTTACGTTCCGGTAGAATTATTTTTCGTAATGTTGAAATTTTTTAATTTGTAGTTAGTCATTTTGTTATTGCGAAATTTGAAAGCTAAATCCATTATTCGTCACCTCGCTCCGATGGCTTCTTTCTTCATAATTAAATATATCTTGTTTCTTTTTTGATTCTTTTTCTCATTGGGGTTTAATTTTCATATTGTTTAGTGCTAGACATGGCCCCTTTCTTTTTTTTCAGTGGAGCTTTATAGGATTATTTCTGCGTTAAGTCCTGTATATATATCATGATTCTGTCTTGCTGAATTGCTACATTGGTTTACATTTTCTGACATAACAGTTTCAGCAATGAGCTTCGATTTCTCTGGCACATTTCGCAAAGCTTGACAATACTGCGCCTTTCGCTGCTCCAATTCCTCTACAGTAACAACGAAAGTGCTGTCCGTCTTATTTTGACAACAACAGATAAATCAAGAGGATATTTTACTCCAAAGTATAGGCTCTGCTGGACGTACAATGGTGGAAATTGGTATAAAGGCACTTGGTTATGTGTGGAAAGAAACATGTTTATTTGCGTGTTTGTTATTGTTGAAATGCTCAAATGTATGAGAATTCTTAAGGGACCAAACTGCTTACGTCATCGGTCCCTGGACTTACACACTACTTAAACTAACTTATACTAAGGACAATACACACACCCATGCCCGAGGGAGGACTCGAACCTCCCGCGGGAGGGTTTGTTATTGCAAGTGTTTTTCCCGTACAGTTTACAACAAAGGAAAACAAAATACATTCTCATTTGACCATTAGAATTAGGCCAGATAGTTGAAAATTGGAAAATACTGTGATGGTGTTATCCTAACGCATTACGTTCCTCCACGGCAGACGGTCAATACAGAGTGTTAAGGTTCGTTTTTGGAGCATCACCTGCGACCAGCATTGCGAAAGAAGCGGCGACACTTTCTGCGCAACCCACCCATCATTTTGCACGACAATGCGCGGGTGCATTCAGCGCAAGCTGTGGCTGCTCTGTTCGGTCGATGGGACTGGGAAATACTGTATCATCCAACATACTCCCCGGACTTAAGTCCTTGTGACTTGTTATGATTCCGTAGATGAAGGAACTACTTCGTGGAATTAGCTTCAGAACTGTTCCAAGGATTCGATAGGCAGTAGACCGCTCCATTCGCACCATCAACAGAACAGTCTGGTGGCTACTTTGAAGGACAGTAACAGGTGCAAACTTTTAACTCTTTTGTATCAGTTGTGAATAAATAGTTGCCACTATTTAAGTTGCAACCCTCGTATATACAAAGCACTTTTCATGCACTTTCCACTTGTTGAGGGATACGTTACATGATTACACAGTGTTCTAAGAACTATTCGGTGCTTTTCGCCTGGCGTTTGGGGACACAATTTTGATTTATTTAAGTGTGATATAGGTGATGGCTGTCCATCCGTGTTTCATACTATGCCTTGTATCAATTGGTATTGCCGTTTTGGTTCTCAACACAGACAAATCAAATCTCTAGATCATCCTTAATTTGTACGATCGGAGTTGAAATGGTTCAAATGGCACTGAGCACTATGGGATTTAACTTCTGAGGTCAGAAGAACTTAGAACTACTTAAACCTAACTAACTTAGGGACATCACACACATCCATGCCCGAGGCAGGATTCGAATCTGTGACCGTAGGCCTAGAACCGCTCGGCCACAGCGGCCGGCTATCGGAGCTCTGTTCCAGTATATTCATTAATAGTGACGACGACACACTGTAATAATCAGCATCTACAGAAGCGATTGACTGCGACTGTTTCATTGTGACGATTTTCGTTAAGGGCGATATTCGAAGATTTTAGGTGCTTAATCATTTCTCTGCGAAGCAAAGAATTTCTGGTGCCTTTAGATTGCGATGTTTAAACATTGTGCACAGTTTCTTCTTCATTTCATTACTTTCTTACATCCTCATTTTTCACTCAGTCCGTTCAACGAATTTAACAATCTCTTTTGTGAACTACTCATTTTTGGTTGGTTACTTTGTGGGAGGGTAGAGCATTCGTTTCTGTACAAGACGACCTAGTTCCTATCTAAGAGTTAAACAGAATTATAACATGTACCTAGTTTCTCTGACATTTTTATATAGTTAATTTTATTTTGTGAAATGATTCGCTGTGTCTGTTCTACTCAAATTTTATTACTGCTCTGCTTCCTGGAGTAATCAGGTTTTGGAAAAACAGCGTGAAGCGGAGATGCCGCATCCTGGTCCACTTAACGTATTTGTGAACAGGGATTTAGAATACGACGAAGTTGTGCTGCTCCTAAAATCAGAACTAATGCATATTTAATGCCCTCTTCCCGCTATAAGCAGCGTACATGCTTTGTCATACCAGCCGCCGCCGATCTAACTTTCTCTTCTCATTTTCTTTCGCGCTGTATTTTCGTTTAAGCTACCGTTAATATGCACCACAAAAAAGATGAAAGCTGAAGACGCATATTTGAAAGAAGAGCGCGATAATTATGCCTTACTGCCAATAGTATTACAGTCCTAAAACACAGACCGCCCAAGAAAAAAAGCAATATCAAAGGTGAGTGTGTAAAACCCGTGAAACTGCCACATATTCGTGATTCATCATCTCGGAACGTAAACATTTTCAATCGAATCACGCCTTTGTCACCCAAGACGGTTTTCGATCTCGCTCTCCAGCCTTGGACCAACAGAACGTCAGCGTTAGAAACGGTAGTACACATCAATCATTCCTAGAATTCTGTTAGACCACCTAGCTATTCGCAGATATCTTAAGATGTCTTCTCTCGTCGGGTCTATGTCTTTTCTGGAGACTAGAAATTTACTCTGTAGGAATCAGCATGGGTTTCGAAAAAGACGGTCGTGTGAAACCCAGCTCGCGCTATTCGTCCACGAGACTCAGAGGGCCATAGACACGGGTTCACAGGTAGATGCCGTGTTTCTTGACTTCCGTAAGGCATTTGACACAGTTCCCCACAGTCATTTAATGAACAAAGTAAGAGCATACGGACTATCAGATCAGTTGTGTGATTGGATTGAGGAGTTCCTAGATAACAGAACGCAGCATGTTATTCTCAATGGAGAGAAGTCTTCCGAAGTAAGAGTGATTTCAGGTGTGCCGCAGGGGAGTGTCATAGGACCGTTGCTATTCACAATATACATAAATGACCTGGTGGATGACATCGGAAGTTCACTGAGGCTTTTTTGCAGATGATGCTGTGGTGTATCGAGAGGTTGCAACAATTGAAAATTGTACTGAAATGCAGGAGGATCTGCAGCGAATTGACGCATGGTGCACGGAATGGCAATTAAATCTCAATGTAGACAAGTGTAATGTGATGCGAATACATAGAAAGATAGGTCCCTTATCATTTAGCTACAAAATAGCAGGTCAGCAACTGGAAGCAGTTAATTCCATAAATTATCTGTGAGTACGCATTAGGAGTGATTTAAAATGGAATGATCATATAAAGTTGATCGTCGGTAAAGCAGATGCCAGACTGAGATTCATTGGAAGAATCCTAAGGAAATGCAATCCGACAACAAAGGAAGTAGGTTACAGTACGCTTGTTCGCCCACTGCTTGAATACTGCTCAGCAGTGTGGGATCCGCACCAGATAGGGTTGATAGAAGAGATAGAGAAGATACAACGGAGAGCAGCGCGCTTCGTTACAGGATCATTTAGTAATCGCGAAAGCGTTACGGAGATGATAGATAAACTCCAGTGGAAGACTCTGCAGGAGAGACGCTCAGTAGCTCGGTACGGGCTTTTGTTAAAGTTTCGAGAACATACCTTCACCGAAGAGTCAAGCAGTATATTGCTCCCTCCTACGTATATCTCGCGAAGAGACCATGAGGATAAAATCGGAGCGATTAGAGCCCACACATAAGCATACCGACAATCCTTCTTTCCACGAACAATACGAGACTGGAATAGAAGGGAGAACCGATAGAGGTACTCAGGGTACCCTCCGCCACACACCGTCAGGTGGCTTGCGGAGTATGGATGTAGATGTAGATGTAGATGTAGTGGTAAGACGTGTATCTCTAACTTTTACCTTCGCGGTCTTTTCGAGAGATACACGTAGCAGGAAGCAATATACTGGTTGACTTACGTGAAGAAAAACTCAAATAAACCTGAAATTTAGGACATCTCTTCGTTGCAAACCGCATCTAAATGTTTGAAGCCGACTGAAAAAATTTACACACTCAAGTCTAAAATTAAGAAAATCATTATTTAAATAAACAACTTCTTACATAACACGTTACAGAAACGGATTAAAATGTATAAAACAATTTCTTCTATCTCGATACAAATCCTAATCCCATGCAGATAGTCTTGAAAATTTGTGCTTGTGAATTTTTAACAGCTGTGACACTACTTGTAAAATTTAAATCGAAGAAAGAGTGTCGTGTGCAGTAGATAATGACTTGGATGACCTGTTCATGCAATAAGTTTCTATTGCATGTGCCCCACGATTTTCGTTTTAAATTTTATAAGTATTGTCATAGCCTTATTAATTCACAAGCAAAAATTGTCAGGGCTATCTGCATGAATTTATGAATCTGTATGGGGCTAGGAGAAATTATTTTATACCTTTTAGTCCCTTTTAAAACATATATTAAAAAGTGCTTTTATTTAGATAATTATTCTATGTGATGTTGATTGTACATTCTTTTGGTGTTATCATAATTAATTACCAAGCCTTCTTTTAAACTTGCTCTATTGAGTTCTTTCCTAACAGTCTAGACTTTTCAACCGACTGGAAGGGATGGTGTTAATTAGGGCAAGAATTGTAGCTCATTGGACAAGGATAGGAGAGGAAAACAGTGCTGGCCGTTCTGAAATAAAAATTTCGCAATTTATCTTGACTGATGATTACCGGAAAGCATGGAATGCGCAACTCGGGATGATTGGAGTGGGATTTGAATAGCAAGAAGAACGCTCAGTTTCCCAACCACGGGAGCAGCATTCCCGGTACTTACCAAACTGTAGACGCTGTTGAGGTACCTGCACGGTCAGTGAAATTTAACGTCTAACAAGTGTTGTTCTTATGAAGTACGGTACGGCAATTTTGCCGTTTGGAGACGACCACGAATTCTATATTCATTAAAAATAAATTTTGCTTTTAGACACAGTCACCTCTATGTTTCCAGATAACTGATTTAGACCATCTCTGACGACAGTCCAAAGATCAATATGCGACGCAGGCGAACCATGCATTGTCACAAAGTTACTTGGTCACGTCGTTACTATGTCACTTAGTGAGAACACATAAATGTATTTTTAGCTTTGGATTTTCCACTTTATATGTAAGAATTTGTATTTGTTACAATAGTTTGGTTAAATACTTGCATAACAGTTGCAATTAAGGTATAAGTAAGATATTTCAAAAAATGTTAGAAGTCGACGCATACTTAATTTTTTTTTAGGAACTGTGATCTGACCGCAGGAGTTTCTTCGTTCGAAAAAAACACTATCTCACCTACTTTTCTCTCTGCCTTCTTTTATTCTTCAGCACAAGTGACGTCTAGACAGCTTTTTTATTTAATTCTGTGTTTTGAACGCAGTCATAATGTTCTGAGTGCCTGTTTGATGCGCGTTGGAGGTCTTTGATGAGAATTTCTCCGTCTTTTCTAAATGTGAAATGTAGTACCATATTTACGATTACCTACGTTATTGCGTAATTTTTTGTGGTAGGATAAAAGTCTTTTTTGGTTTTAATATGGTCTGTATCTGAATCTAGGATGGATTTATTGTTTCCATTATTGCCAACTTATTTTGAGCACCTAATCATACAGGAAATTATGTGCCAGGCTATCCACCACGCTGCAGTTTCGGAATTGCTTACTGGGCAAAACATATGTTTTATTCAGTTTTTTGTTGGTGTGATTGTTTCACAGACTGCCTTCTGCTAAGAAGGCTGCACGTCACAGGTAAGGAATTTAGGTGCAGATTTTTGCAAATATTCTCGCACATTAGGATTTTTTCCTGCATTTTGTTTACACTGAAGTGGCAAAAATCATGGGGTACCTCCCCATATCGTGTTGGACCTCCTTTTGCCCGGCGTAATTCAGCAACTCACCTGGCATGGGCTCAGCAAGCTCATAGAAATCCCCCTCAGAAATATTGAGCCATGATGCTTCTATAGGCGTCTATAACTGCAAAAGTGTTGCGCCGGTGCAGCATTTTGTGCACGAACTGACCTCTCGATTACGTCCCATAAACGTTCGATGGATTCATGTCGGGCGATTTGGGTGGCCAATTCATTCGCTGAAACAGTCCAGAATGTTCTTCAAACTAATTGCGAACAATTGTGACCCGCAGACATGATGCATTGTCATCCACAAAAATTCCATCTTCATTCGGGAACGTAAAGCCCTTGAGTGGCTGCAAACGGTCGTGAAGTAGCCAAACATAAACATTTCCACTGATCGGTACAGTTGGACTAGAGGAGCCAGCCTATTTCATGTAAATACAGCCCACACCGTTGTGGAACCACCACCAGTTTACACCGTGCCTTGTCGAAAAACTTGGGGTTATGGCTTCGTGGGGCCTGCACGACGCTCGAAACCTACCAGCAA
This sequence comes from Schistocerca gregaria, assembly GCF_023897955.1. Classification (NCBI taxonomy): domain Eukaryota; kingdom Metazoa; phylum Arthropoda; class Insecta; order Orthoptera; family Acrididae; genus Schistocerca; species Schistocerca gregaria. The sequence goes on from NC_064924.1 coordinate 483,808,671, forward strand.
CTCTTACCAACAGAAGTTGGGACTCATCTGAGCAGGCCACGATTTTCCAGTCGTGTAGGATGCAAACAATATGGTCTCGCCCGGGAGAGGCGCTACGACGATGTCGTGCTGCCGGCCGCTGTTTAAAGGCGCTGCAGTCCGGAACCGCGCGACTGCTATTGTAGCAGGTTCGAATCCTGCTTCGGAAATGGATGTGAGTGATGTCCTTGGGTTAGTTAGGTTTAAGTAGTTCTAAGTTCTAGGGGACTGATGACGTCAGATGTTAAGTCCAATAGTGCTCAGAGCCATTTTGCACCAACGCACCGTCCTTTTGTACCTTGTGTGCGCAGTATTACCGCCTTCTCTATATGTGCGTATCGCTATCCCGTAACTCTAGTCACCTCAGTGTATTAGCTAATTGTAAGTCAGTTTCGTTGCTATCGAACTCTACCAAAGGGTGGAGAGGAGGTTCACTTTTGCTAGGAGACTAGAGATTTTGCTCAATCTCTCCGCACGCTGACAAAAGGATCTCGGGGCCGGTTTATCTGGAGGCTAGCGGGATGCGTGGCTGCCCGGCCACCGTCACAACGGACTTCCCGGCGACTCAGCAGCTCAGAGCCCAGACACGAAAGCTCGCGAAAGCGGATGGCCATCAGTTTCCAGCGGGGAAAGCGCGGGGCAGCGTAACAGGCAGGCTATTACGAATCCTCTGCCGGCCGCTTGGCACTTGCGTAAACCTGCAATGCACATTCACTTCCCCTAGCGGGGTGTTCAGCTGCCTGCCTCTCACTTACCTACTGAGACGCACGGAGATGCACGGTACTCTGTTTGAAGAGGGCCGAGGGTTTGTGTGTATGTCTGCGTGTGTGTGCTTATACCAGCATAGCTCTGCATCGCCTGGAGTAAATTCGATCGTAGTTGATACAATATTACTGACAAGGGAACTGTCCAACCCGACATGTCGAAACCTTTTCTGAAATCTTCCATACAAGCAGAATACCCCGACGGGTACACGTTGTCAAAATTTTACACCACTGGCCATTAAAATTGCTACACCAAGAAGAAATGCAGATGATAAACGGGTATTCATTGAACGAATGTATTATACTAGAACTGACATGTGATTACATTTTCACACAATTTGGCTGCATAGATCCTGAGAATCAGTACCCAGAACAACCACCTCTGCCCGTAATAACGGCCTCGATACGTCTCGGCATTGACTCATTGGATGGTGTGTACAGGTACAGCTACCCATGCAGCTTCAACACGAAACCACTGTTGATCAAGAGTAGTGACTGGCATATTGTGACGAGTCAGTTGCTCGGCCTCCATTGACCAGACGTTTTTAATTGATGATAGATCTGGAGAATGTGCTGGCCAGGGCAGTAATCGATCATTTTCTGTAAACTGAAAGGCCCGTACAGGACCTACAACATTCGGTCGTGCATTATCCTGCTGAAATATAGGATTTCGCAGGGATCGAATGAAGGGTAGAGCCACGGGTCGTAACACATCTGATTTGTAACGTCCACTGTTCAAAGTGCCGTCAATGCGAACAAGAGGTGACCGACACGTGTAACTAATGGCACCCCACACCATCACGCCAGGTGATACGCTAGTATGGTGATGACGAAGACACGCTTCAAATGTGCGTTCACCGCGATGTCACCAAACACGGATGCGACCATCATGATGCTGTAAACAGAACCTGGATTCAACCGAAAAAAAGACGTGTTGCCATTCGTGCATCCGGGTTCGTCGTTGAGTACACCATCGCAGGCGCTCCTGTCTGTGATGCAGCGTCAAGCGTAACCGCAGCCATGGTCTCCGAGCTGATAGTTCATGCTGCTGCAAACGTCGTCAAACTGTTCGTGCAGATGGTTGTTGTCTTGCAGACGTCCCCATATGTTGACTCAGGGATCGAGACGTGGGTGCACGATCCATTACAGCCATGCGGATAAGATGCCTGTCATCTCGGCTGCTAGTGATACGAGGCTGTTGGGATCCAGCTCGGCGTTCCGTATTACCCTCCTGAACCCACCGATTCCATGTTCTGCTAACAGTCATTGGATGTCGACCAACGCGAGCAGCAGTGTCGCGATACGATAAACCGCAATCGCGATAGGCTACAATCCGACCTTTATCAAAATCGGAAATGTGATGGTACGCATTTCTCTTCCTTACACGAGGCATCACAATTACGTTTCACCAGGCAATGCCGGTCAACTGCTGTTTGTGTGTTGGTTGGAAACTTTCCTCATGTTAGCACGTTGTAGGTGTCTCCACCGCCGCTAACCTTGTGTGAATGCTCTGAAAAGCTAATAATTTGCATATCATAGCATCTTCTTCCTGCCGGTTAAATTTCGCGTCTGTTGTACGTCTTCTTCGTGGTGTTGCAGTTTTAATGGCCAGTAGTGTAGCTGGTGAGACTCACTGACATTATTTTTTAAAAATGTGTTGAAAACTGCCAAATTCCTTGCGCACCAGGCGGTCGGAAGAATGTACACCCCTGCTGTAGGTGCGGTAGACGACGTAAGCGCAACAGGAGGTTTCATAGCCTTGGTTGACGCCAGACCGGTAAACAAATAACAGGGCACAATGCGATCGTAATTTCTAAAGCCAGTTTCAGTTTCCGTTGACAGTTTCTCTGACACAACTGTTCGCAATTACTATTCGCTTGAATCTACAACTCCTTAAATATCGATAATATTTAGCGGCTGCCTTTGCGGTATCGCTAAGTGTTAATAATATAGATAAAACTGAGTTATCTGCTTTGCGTTTTTGTCGTAAATACTTACTAATGCTATTTGTTAACATGAAATGTAGGAAAGGGAAGGAAAGGGAAAGGAAAAGTTCCAGTTTCACAGTAATGTGGAATCCAATTAATGTTTTCAACCTTGCAAAGATGAAATACGAAGATGATGCGGTCGAAATTTTCTACGTCTCTTGGTGACCTACATATGTGTTATTTATTAGGTAATTTCTTGGAATAAAGTCAACATTTTGTCCGAAATTGTGGAAACATTACAAGAAACATGAAGTAACTGGGGATTCCGTAAATTGTGGTTCGAACGAAGACTGTTGTGTTGATTACAGACCAGAACAACAACAGAATACCTTCCTAGCCCGAAGATAACATGTATTGTAATAGCTGTCAGTGTCAAAGAAAGGGCTGTAAATGTTTTGGTTAAACGAAGGAGGAAGAAAACGCTTAAGGTTAAGCAGTGTGCAACGCCAGTTCCTTCTCATATAATCTGAAAGTGAATTCTATAAACGGAATAAAGATTTACGCAAAGTAAGAAACGCACACCAAAACAAAACTATTCGAAAGATTTTGAGCTGCTCGTGAGAATCAGTGCATCGTTACCGACGGAGATCTGCGTGATTACTGATTAACATTAATTATTCCCACGCTGCTTCGACCTAGTTAAACAGATCAAGGTACTTATACGGAAAAGGAAGTCCGATAATACTGTAGAGAAATCGCAGCTTACGTGAAGATGAAGCTTGTTGGTATGACCTAAAAATGCAGCGTATAAAGCGCCAGGTTTCGTGCAGTAACTGCGTGCGTGCAAACGGCACTTTATCGTTTCTAGCGAGAGGAAGATAAACTCGTTTGTGCAGTCGATGAATGCTGTGACTCACTCGTATACAACAATGCCGGTGATAAATGTCAGCGGATTACTTTTTTCAGCAGCTTTATGCCTGTCCGTCCGCCCCGATAGCTGAGTGGTCTATCCGGCTCGGTAGCTCAGCGTGTTCGGTCTGAGGGTTTAGTTACCGTCTGTAATAAAAAAAAAAAACAGAGTGAACGGATCAAGGAACAACCTGAACGAGTGTCATCGGACGTCCGCTACGAACAAATTCAACGAACAATATAGAAGAAAATAAGATCAACAAAAAAAAGTTGTCAGCATGGCGGATTGTGACGCCAAGGGGCCAGGATTCGATTCCTGATTGGGTCGGAGATTATTTCCGATTAAGGACTGGGTGTTGTGTTGTCCTCATTATCATTTCATCATCATTAGTGGAAGGCAACGGAAAACCACCACTGGAATCACTTCTCAAGACGCTCATACGGTGGACCTCTCTGACGAGGCTTCCCCCATGACAATACCTATCCTAAGGCAGAACACAAAGTTAAGTTATACCTGTCCAGGAACCTAAAGGTAAATTAGGACAAAAAAATTATAAAAATGTTTAGCTGCAAAAATCTATGTAGCAAAATCTGGAAAAACTGAAGAGAATAATTTTCAGTATTACATAGACAACTTCTTACCATTTACAGCAGCTAATTCACTGCGTTTGTTGGACATGTGGCAGGGACTTAACATCAACTGTGTCTCTAGGAGGATGACGGAAAGAAATCTGTCGGCACCGTAAAGCAATTTTCAGAAAATTGTTGACAGTATAATTTCTGATAGCTCTTCGCCATTTATCAGGGGAATTGTGCCTTTGTGCAATGTTAGTTTGCATCACCAGGTTTTACGAATTTGATAAGTAGCATGTTACGCAGCACAGTATGCAGAACAACGGCCACCACCATTTCTTACTCCATGCTCGTTCTGTCTAAATATAACTAATAATTACTGTTGCGTGTCTAATGAATTAATTTTTCTCGTGTCAGGTGCGCCTGGTGTAAAGAAAATGTTTGTTTTTGTCGTCCTATAGACACTTTGCATTTTTGTGACGATTACCGGAAATAATCAAGGAAAATATAAATTATTCAGAAATTATCGTAAGAGCTGTGCTACATAAATTGTTATAAAATATTTCATGTCAATTTGTTAGTCCCGATTGATGACAGTCGTCTGTAACGTAACATCACGAATTTCACAGCCTTGATTTTCTTTCCTCTGCTAGTAACCTGTGTAAAAATTACGTATGTAACAGTTTAGCTGACGATATGAACTACGAGGCATTCAAAAATTTATGATTTGGCGTGGTTTAAGTACTTAAAATTACCGTGTGTGCATTTTCAGCCGGCCGGGGTGGCCGAAAGGTTCTAGGCGCTACCTCTAGTCTGGAACCGCGCGACCTCTACGGTCGCAGGTTCGAATCCTGCCTCGGGCATGGATGTGTGTGATGTCCTTACGTTAATTTAGGTTTAAGTAGTTCTAAGTTCTAGGGGACTGATGACCTCAGAAGTTAAGTCCCATGGTGTTCAGAACCATTTGAACTATTTTTTAGCACTTTCATTCTAGGCGGCGCTACGATCTCTTATCACCGCTTGGTCTGGTTTATTCGCTGTTTCTCGCGCCAGGGATTGAAGTGCTGTACAAACCGATGTTAATAGCGGTTGTTCGTACAGCACTAATGAGTAACTTCAACATAAAGAAATTCTTGCTATGCGCCTTAGCAGCAAAAAATTTTACAGTGCATTTCTTTCGATGTAGTCTTTCTATGTGATAAATTCCATGTTATGTTTAGACATGTCGGATTCGACTACCTTCTTGTTAGGAGGAGGATAAATGTACCGCATTCCACTTTGTCGGGGCAAGAAAACTGCAACAAGGAGTAGTCAAAACGTTTCAATTTTCAGTCGCAGACCTTGAAGACTGGTGATGGTGTGACTTGTCGGTATATCCATCCTACTGTGCGACACATTTTTTCCCCAGCAATGGATCAGTTGACGGACACCTTGGTTGCAGAAGTCTGTACTTTGGCTGTTCAATAAATGTTCCACCTTGAAAATCTGTTCTTATCCCGATGATGCCACTCAATACAACGGCCAGCCGGTATAATTTTTATAGATTCCAATTTCCAGTGAGACCTGTGCCCTCTGCCACGATCAGAATATCACACTGACAGTCTTTTACATTCTCTGGAGTGAATTTGAGATCGCCATGTTTCTCCCATTGGCAGCTTTATGTACCTTGGAAAATGTGTGGTAAGGTCTTATGGGACCAAACTGCCGAGGTCATCGGTCCCTAAGCTTACAAACTATTTAATCTAACTTAAACTAACGTACGCTAAGGACGACATACACACCCATGCCCGAGGGAGGTCTCGAATCTCCGACGGGGGACATGTAATTTGCTCAGAATTTGTTTATTCCTACACTTATTTATTCTTAACATTAAAGTACATGAATTTGTAAAAGATTTTGCCGCACAGTTTCCATACTGTATTTAGGCTTTTCACAACATGGAAATAAACTAAATTTATTTTGACAACAGAGGGGCTTCGTTTCTCTTCCTATCTAATTATGTCATATGTCGTGTGACTAGGGACTCCCGTCGGGTAGACCATTCACCGGGTGCAAGTCTTTCGATTTGACGGCACTTCGGCGACTTGAGCGTCGATGGGGATGAAATGATGATGATTAGGACAACACAACACCCAGTCCCTGAGCGGAGAAAATCTCCGACCCAGCCGGGAATCGAACCCCTTGCCCTTAGGATTGACATTCTGTCGCACTGACCGCTCAGCTACCGGGGGCGGACTTCCTATCTAATCTAAGAATGGGATAAATAATTACATAGACAATCTGGCTAATGTGCTCGTACATTCATATGATCAAGGAAAACCGATATCACGTACTGAAGTACAATACTGACAGTTAAAGCATAATGAAAACAGCATGTAACAAACGTCAAAGTGCCTTGAAACGTGCTACATCCTTGGGTTCAAAATGGCTCTGAGCACTATGGGACTTAACATCTATGGTCATCAGTCACCTAGAACTTAGAACTGCTTAAACCTAACTAACCTAAGGACATCACGCGACACCAAGCCATCACGAGGCAGAGAAAATCCCTGACCCCGCCGGGAATCGAACCCGGGAACCCGGGCGACATCCTTGGGTACGGCAATGATTAGCGCTACAGTACAACCGCATAAAGTAGGTGGAGGGAACGTCGTCTATGTTCCATACATAAAGTAAGTCCAGACTGGAATATCAACAACGCAAGGAAAAGGATAGACTGCGACTCACTGTAGAAACGACACGTTGAGTTGCATACAGGCACTAGAAAAAAGACTGTTACATAGTTAGCTTTCGGCCAAAGCTTTCGTCAGGATGGAGAACACACATAGCCATTCACACAAGTAAGCACATCTCACGCACACATGACCGCCATCTCTGGCAGCTCGGATCGGAATGCTGTACGTAGAACCCCAACGGTTCGAGCTGCCAGAGATGGCAGTCATGTGTTCGTGACATGTGCTTGCTTGTGTGACCGGGTATGTGTGTTTTCTATTCTGAAGAAGTCATTGGCCAAAAGCTAAATGTGTAACAGTATTTTCGTTCTGCTTCTCTACAGGTCAACGTCTCATATTTACAGTGGGTATCAATCTATCCTGAGATTGCTGATAAACACAAGGAAAGATTTCGCATTCGGGTTTTCATTCAAGAATCAGATTTCAGTATATTTTTCTTTGCGTAAACCCTGTGTTTTGCCTCATGCAAGAAGGAGAAACATCTATCAACAAGTGTCGGAATTTGAAGTCGAAGATCTCGGCGTATCGAGACTTCGGTCTATCGTTCTGCATCGATCGGGATCCCACGACTGTCATACAGATATGGAGTCGATGGGTTCAGAAGGGCTATAACACTATGCAGGATCTCAACAGCTCACGCGATAGATTATGACCTGAGAGGACAGACCTACACTGATCAGGCAGAACGTTATGACAACCTACCTAATAGCCGGTATGTCCAGCTGTGCCACGGATAACAGCGGCGAAGCGTCGTTATAAGGCGAAGTTAGGCCTTGGTAGGTCTCTGGAGGGAGTTGGCACCCAATCTGTACACACAAGTCACCTAATCCCCATAAATTCCGGGGAGAGGTGCTATGAGCTCTGACGCCACGTTCAATCACATCCCAGATGTGTTCGATCAGGTTCAGATCTAGCGAGTTACGGGAAGAGGGGGGGGGGGGGGGGGACACAATTATTGGACCTCGCGGCTGTGTTCCTCGAACTACTCCATCACACTCCGGTCCTAGTGACATGGCGCATTATGTTGTTGTTGTTGTGGTCTTTAGTCCTGAGACTGGTTTGATGTAGCTCTCCATGCTACTCTATCCTGTGGAAGCTTCTTAATCTCCCAGTACCTACTGCAGTCTACATCCTTCTGAATCTACTTAATGTATTCATCTCTTGGTCTCCCCCTACGATTTTTACCCTCCACGCTGCCCTCCAGTACTAAATTGGTGATCCCTTGATGCCTCAGAACATGTCCTACTAACCGGTCCCTTCCTTTTGTCAAGTTGTGCCACATACTCCTCCCCAATTCTTCCCTTGATGCCTCCACATTAGTTATGTGATCTACCCATCTAATCTTCAGCATTCTTCTGTAGCACCACATTTCGAAAGCTTCTATTCTCTTCTTGTCCAAACTGTTTATCGTCCATGTTTCACTTCCATTCATGGCTACACTCCATACAAATACTTTCAGAAACGACTTCCTGACACTTAAATCAATACTCGATGTTAACAAATTTCTCCTTCAGAAACGCATTCCTTGCCATAGCCAGTCTACATTTTATATCCTCTCTACTTCCATGATCAGTTATTTTGCCCCCCAAATAACAAAAATTCAAAAATTCCTTTACTATTTTAAGTGTCTCATTTCCTAATCTAATTCCCTCAGCATCACCTGACTTAATTCGACTACATTCCATTATCCTCGTTTTGCTTTTGTTGATGTTCATCTTGTATCCTCCTTTCAAGACACTCTCCATTCCGTTCAGCTGCTCTTCCAAGTCCTTTGCTGTCTCAGACAGAATTACAATGTCATCGGCGAGCCTCAAAGTTTTTATTTCTTCTCCATGGATTTTAATACCTACTCCGAATTTTTCTTTTGTTTCAGTCACTGCTTGCTCAATATACAGATTGGATAACATCGGGGAGAGGCTACAACCCTGTATCACTCCCTTCCCAACCACTGCTTCCTTTTCATGTCCCTCGACTCTTATAACTGCCATCTGGTTCCTGTACAAACTGTAAATAGTCTTTCGCTCGCTGTATTTTACCCCTGTCACCTTCAGAATTTGAAAGAGTCAACATTGTCAAAAGCTTTCTCTAAGTCTACAAATGCTTTTCTTTATCTAACTTCTAAGGTAAGTCGTAGGGTCAGTATTGCCTCACGTGTTCCAACATTTGTACGGAACCCAAACTGATCTTCCCCGAGGTCGGCTTCTACCAGTTTTTCCATTCGTCTGTCAAGAATTCGCGTTAGTATTTTGCACCTGTGACTTATTAAATTGATAGTTCGGTAATTTTCAACTCTGTCAACACCTGTATTCTTTGGGATTGGAATTATTATATTCTTCTTGAAGTCTGAGGGAACCTCGTCTGTCACATACATCTTGCTCACCGGATGGTGGAATTTTGTCAGGACTGGCTCTCCCAAGGCTGTCAGTAGTTCTAATGGAATGTTGTCTATTCCCGGGGCCTTGTTTCGACTTAGGTCTTTCAGTGGCGCATTATATTATTGAAAAATGCCATTGCCGTCTGGAAACGTGATCGTCATGAAACGGTGTATGTGGTCTGCAACCAGTGTACATCTTGGCCGTCATGGTGTCTTGCACAAGCTCCATTGAGCCTATGAATGCCCGCTTGAATATTCTCCAGATATAAGGGAGCCGCCGCCCCTTGTCAAGGTTCAAATGGCTCTGAGCACTATGGGACTTAACATCTGTGGTCATCAGTCCCCCAGAACTCAGAAATACTTAAACCTAACTAACCTAAGGACATCACACACATCCATGCCCGATGGAGGATTCGAACCTGCGACCGTAGCGATCACGCGGTTCCGGACTGAAGCGCCTGAACCACACGGCCACATCAGCCGACGGTTGTCAAGGAGCTGTTCCCCTGGAGGACGACGGATTCGCACGCGATGAAGAAGGTATCGGGATCATCAAACCGTGCAACGTTCTGCCACTGCGACAATGTCCAGTGTCGATGGTTACGTCGCCGATTCGATCGTAGTTGCCGATGTCGTGGTGTTAACATTGGCACATCGGCCGCGGTGGCCCATCCTTAGGAGTGTTCGGCGCACTGTGTGTTCAGACACACTTGCACTCTGTCCAGCATTAAAGTCCGATCTTAGTTCCACCACAGTTGCCGCCTATCCTGGTTTACCAGTCTGCCCAGCCTACAAAATCTGTAATGAGGGGTGGCCGCCCAACGTTACACTGTCTGGATAAGGTTACACTTTGGTTCCGCCACGTGTTGAAGACACTCACCACAGTACTCCTCGAACATGCGACAAGTCGTGCAGTTTACGAAATACTCGTGCCGAGCCTCCGGTCTATAGCAATCTAATCTCGCTCAAACTCAGACAGATCGCGCGCCTTCCCTATTCTACACACGTACAGCACGCTCTCTGATACTACACGCGCCGTGCGCGTATCTGACTAGGAGTCATTCCTCGCCAGGTGACGCTTTTATCGACTGGACTGGTTTATATCGATAGCAGGTCGGGGTCATAATATTCTGGCTGATCAATGTATTATTCCCTAGGCCTTGCAGGATCTTACAGCCACGTCCTTTACCTAGACTCAGGAAATGGACTAGTTTTCAGCAAGACAGGTATTGACACGGACATCGCGACGCCGTCTGAAGATCCAAGAACTCTTAGCACGGCACAGCGTTTCATGCATCACGCTCTAGCCCACAGGCCTGTGCCGTCTTCTCAGCATCCAGTCATCAGTTTCTTGGTCGTCCTATGGATGTTGCACCTAAAGGTCTGAAATTTACGGCTTGTTTTGGTAGTCTTGAATCAGACATTACTTGTAGATGCTCCAGCCAGCTTACTCGATCAGACTTGGTCTTCTCATTTATAGAATATATCCCAAGCTCTGCTCTTATGTCTTCATTTCTTACTTTATGTAATCTTGTAAAGCCCTTAACTCCTCTTAGAACTTTCATTTCTGCCGCTTGGAGGCTTTTTTCTTGGTTATCAAAGTTTCACTTCGAAATAGCAATGTGGGGCTGGCCATTACCTTATAAAAACTGAGTTTTGTGTCTTTTTTCACTTCATTTGTCTGCGTTCTGTTGATTGTTCCGTATATCATGTGATGCCTCAGCAATTTGTTGTCAATGCAAAGTTCATTCTGGCAGCTTATAATATTTCCGTGGTAACTGAACTGACTAACTCGTTCAATGGATTTGTTTCCTATTATGCTCTTACTTCTCAGCGGTTCAAATGGTTCAAATGACTCCGAGTACTATGGGACTTAACTGCTGAGGTCATCAGACCCCTAGAACTTAGAACTATTTAAACCTAACTAATCTAAGGACATCACACACATCCATGCCCGAGGCAGGACTCGAACCTGCGACCGTAGCCGTCGCACGGTTCCAGACTGTAGCGCCTAGAAGGCCGCTCCGGTTGGCTGTTCTTAGCGGTTCTGTGTCTTTGAGAGCCATCAATGTCGCTTGGGAACGGATATTTTCATACTACATTCTTTAGAAATTTGGTTCAGTCATAGACGGGTGTTTGTAGCAAAGTCTCTGTATCCTGCATAATTGCACTGTCGTTTGGAAAAAGTGTCGTATTGAAAACTATGCGATAATCTCAAGCTCTGTTCAATTTGTTGTTTCCATGTTTCAGTCACATCGTCAATGTAAAAGCGTGGGTGACTAGCTACACCTCTGTCGAACCCTTGGTTTATAGGTAACTTTTATGATATAGCACAATTAGTCTTTATACTTCTCGAGGACTGCCACCTTGCCGCAGTAAGGAGATTTGCGAGTCGCATAATACAGTGGGAGTTATGCTGGTGGTAGTTTAAGCTCCTGGCAGGTTCACCCAAGCGAGACAGGTTGAGCTGTTGGAACCAGACGAAGAGCAGTACTCAACGAGGTGGCTGTAGTTGTCGTATTAGATGGCCTCCAGGGGATCTCAGACATGGGGCACGATGATTTCTTTTAGTTTGTACTGTATTGAATGTTAACCGGGGACCTAGAAACGACGGAGATGCTCCATCCCCGCCGCAGCCACAGTGGTCCACAACCCCACAACAACTACATCAGTCCACTTCACTCCTCTGCCACCCCACATTGAACCCAGGGTTATTGTGCGGTTCGGCTCCCGGTGGACTCGGACCCCTACCCCCCCCCCCAGGGAACGTCTCACACCAGACGAGTGTAACCCCTATTTTTGCGTGGCAGAGTAATGGTGGTGAACGCGTACGTGGAGAACTTGTTTGGGCAGCAATCGCCGACATAGTGTAACTTAGGCAGAATAAGGGGAACCAGCCCGCATTCACCGAGGCAGATGGAAAACCGCCTAAAAACCATTCACAGACTGGCCGGCTCACTGGCCCTCGATACAAATCCGCCGGGCGGATTCGTGCCGGGGACCAGGCTCTCCTTTACGCCCGGAAAGCCGTGCGTTAGACCGCACGGCCAACCGGGTGGGCTCTTTTAGTTTAGTTTCAGTTATGTCATGTGCCGTAGATCATTTTTCCGATTATTTTATCGATATGATGTGGAACAAGTCAGATTACAAGATATATATACACACCTGAATAGTGCTAGTATTAATGAAATTTTTAGTTCTACACATGCAACTACATTTAGAGGTACTTTTTCTTACCATTTCTGAAACAGAAACTCGTCCATGGAATAGAAGTTCTCCGAAAGAAATGATTTTAAGCTAGATTTAAAACTTTATCTGCTACTTGCTAGACACTTTATGTTGTCGGGCAAACGATCAAAGATTTTTGTTGCTGAATAATGTACTCTATTTTTTCAGCAACTGACAGCTTCAATAACGGATAGGAAAGGTCATTTTTCCCTCAAGTGTTGTACGTATGAACATCACTGTTCTCCGCGAATTGAAATGGATTATTTGTAACGAATACGTCCTGAAGTCAATCTTCCTAAGAGAAATAATACCGAAGAAAAATTAAACATATACTGTTTTGCAGTTCAGTGACTAGAGGAATTAAAGCTTGACCAAAAATTACTGGAAAGTCGTAAAGACAAAAGGTGGCAGCCCCACCACATGTCTAACCTAGCTAAGGGGTGGCGTATTGGGTATTTTAATTTACTAGTAATCCCCAAAGAAACCAGCCGGACAGCGCAATTTTTGCTGCTTAATTTGTAGAGAGAGTCGTAACGACAACACTGGAATCAGGAAAGACACAATACCGCCTTTTCAGGAACGCCTCACTTCTAGGTACAGCATCGCGACGGCCGTACACATGTGTGGAGCGTCCGAGAGAAACGAGCTTTGCCAGATTGTTTTGTAATACGGTCCTAGCACCTGAGAAAATGGTATACGGTGCCACTGAGTAAACGATGTGATCAGTTCTGGTCGCATGTTCGGTAATTTGTACAGCAGCCGTTACATTTCTGGCGTGTTAGTGCCAGTGGCTGTGCTCTGCGTTCGAGGCTTCCTTGATATCATCTTTGAACAAGACAGCGCAAGAGCTGTGCTGACCAGACGTACCTCGATACAGAGAGCGCTGGGCAGTTGCTCTAGTCGGCATTATGTCCAGCTCTCCCACGTAATGAAGACATGTGAGCATGGGTTCCCGGGAGGCAGGCGCGCCATCACTCCTCAGACAACGCAATTTATGAATTCTGGGGCATAAATGGAATGAAATAACCGTGTGGCATTGGTGGCCAGGAGGCCCCATCCGGGGAAGATAGGCCGCCGGGTTGCAAGTCTTATTTCAGACGACGCCACACTTGGCGTCTTGGATGTCGGTGATGATGATGAAATGATGAGGAGGACAACACAACACCCAGTCCACGAGCGGAGAAAATCTCCAACCCAGCCCGGAATCGAATCCGAGCTAGCGGCATTGTAGGCTAACACGTTACCACTCAGCTAAACAGACGCAGAACTCAAGCAGCATAGAATGCCGTACACGTATCTGGCATCCATTCTCACTGCTAGAGCAGCCGAATTACTTCCAGACGTGGATGCTCTATGTATTAAATTTTGCTTTCTGCACGTCCCCACATTATTATAAAATTAATAATGTGTGCCGTCTGCGCACAACAAGTAAAACTTACCCGTTATCTTTCCTGTAGATGAAATTTCGATGGCCAGCAGAGTATATGATATAAAACCCCACAATTTCGAACATTTGTGACATACCAGTGATATAACGAAAATCGTATCAAGAAGCATATGCACAGGTGTCGGATTAAGATGTCAGCTTTATTTGGGAGAGTGACGTAGGTGTTAGCCATACACACTAAATGTCTAGCCTGTGCAATGCTACTTCGCTGGCTGTATCTCACGGTAACTAAAGACTAAACTCCGTCCGAACAGGTCATGAAGGCCCAACGGTACCGACCGGCCGCCGTGTCATTCTGGACGATATCTAAATACCCTAAGCTTACTTCTTGATGAAGGGTAAGCCATAATTTTAATATGAATGTACTGACAAATAATTTTGCCTTGCCGGCCCTTTGTGGCCGAAAGGTTCTAGGCGCTTCAGTCTGGAACCGCGCGACCGCTACGGTCGCAGGTCCATGCCTCGGGCATGGACGTGTGTGATGTCCTTAGGTTAGTTAGGTTTAAGTAGTTATAAGTTCTAGGGGACTGATGACCTCAGATGTTAAGTCTCATAGTGCTCAGAGCCATTTGAACGATTTGAATTTTGCCTTGAAACTGAGACCTCGTAAACCTGTCATGTGATTATGTGCTAGGAATACTCTATGCACCTGTTCCGCATATTGTTAACTTGTCTAGCGACGAAGTTAACCTTATTCACTAAAAGAAAATACACTTGTAATGCTGCTTGCGGCGTTCATAATGTTAGCCGTGTGAAACGTGTTTAGTTAGGAGCTTAGCGGACCGTGGCAAGAAAGATGAGGAATATTATTGGCTTTCGTTGACGAAACCGCTCCACAATCTTGTGTTAAGTCATTGTATTGTAAGCAAAATTAGAAAAATCAATGGCGTCCCAATTACAGTTGTTGCAATGAGTATATATTACCGGTAGCTGAAGGTATACTATGCGTGACCGGCGCATTACGCAGCACGAACCACACGAAGCTAGACAGCAACCACAATTACAGAAGCACCGTGAAAACATGTTGAGAGAATAAAAGATGTTATTTCTAAATAACATGAGGAACAAATGCGTCTATATGGGCCTGAGTATCAACTGTCCGTTTAGTGGGCCACTGAACAAGTACGTTCCAAGTAAAGGACTCGCAAACCCAAACTACGGAGGCGTTCTGAAAAGTAATGACTTAGAATTTCTTATGTGAAAGATTTTAAAATTAAAGATATTTATTAACATCCTATATCTTTATTGTTCAAATTTAAACGCTTGCAATCCTCTGCCGCTAGAAGGCTCCCAACTGTAGCGAGTAACGTGGCTGTGTGTAACGTAACCATATCGATGCTGAGAAACGGCTCGCTGCAATCGAGATTCGAATTCTCTCTCTCTCCTTTAGCAAGGCAATGCTAGACCACACGTGAGAAATGCTGCATCTGAAACAATCCGAAGCCTCGGATTCACTGTCATCGACCAACCATCATATAGTCCCGACTTGGCCCCACCCGATTTTCATCTAACAGTTAAAGAAGCTCTTCGAGGACTTTACTTCGATAGTGATGGAGCGGTGCAAGTAGAAGTGAAGTTGTGGCTCCGTCAACGGAGTCAAACATTCTATAGTGACGTCTCTCTTGGGAGAAATGTTTTCGGCATCAGGGTGACTCTGTTGAGAAATAATTATGTAGACGTGAAGAATAAAGATGCAGAATGTTAATATCGTTTGTTTTATTTAAAATGTTTTAAGAATGTACACATTAAAAATTCGGATCCATTACTCTTCAGCACGCTATCGTACTTAAATAATGGTAAAGCAGTTACGGATGCTACAGTCATTCAAATGAAAACTTTAATTTTGAAACAGCTCTGATTATTACAGAATAAGAACAGCGAATACCGGGCTGAAAGCGAGTTTAAGAATCCTAAGCAAATGTAATCCAGCCACAAAGAAAATATCTTTGCAAAACTGTCAGTCGACCGATATTGGAGTAGTGGCACTCATTGTCGGACTGCAGACAGGATTAATAGAGGAGATAAAGAAGATGTATGAAGTAGAATGAGATTTTCACTCTGCAGCGGACTGTGCGCTGATATGAAACTTCCTAGCAAATTAAAGCTGTGTGCTGGACCGAGACTCTTCGCAATATCTTCTCTTTCAGGGGTGCTAGTTCTGCAAGGTTCGCAGGAGAGCTTCTGTAAAGTTTATAAAGTAGGAGACGAGGTACTGGCAGAAGTAAAGCTGTGGGGACGGGGCGTGAGTCGTGCTTGGGTAGCTGACACGGAAGAGCACTTGCCTGCGAAAGGCAAAGGTCTCGAGTTCGAGTCTCGGTCTGGCACACAGTTTTAATCTGCCAGGAAGTTTCATGTATGAAGTACTTCACGTACGTGACGGATTCGCTAAGTGAACGCTGTGAGCTACAAGAGAGGAGACGAAAATCGCGTACAGCTTTTCTGTTCAGTTCCGAGCGCTTATGAGTCAACAGAAGTCGGAGAATCTGTTTATTCCTCTCACAGACTGACCAAAAAAATTCGGACACCCGTCTGTAATACGGATCTGGCCACTAGATGCCGCCAAGAGACGGACCTGCCAGTATAAAAAGGAGGCGGGGAGTATTCCATTGTGACGTACAGAAGCAGTAACAGCAGAAGGGTTCAGTGACTTCGACCGTCATTGAAGCGGAGCTCTGCATCAAGACTGCTTGTGTCGCAGTCATATGTTACTCGACACTTTCTTTGAATTGTCAAGGCTGTACGCCTGGTTGGTTAGGAAGGAATTGAAGTTTGTGATGTCTGAAGATGGGTGTAATCCCGAAACGAGTAACATGTTCTAATAAAAGAGTCACTTGAACATCTCATGACTTTATTGCGATTGTACAGCATTCGTTGCCAATTATTAGTCTAATGGTTCAAATGTCTCTGAGCACTATGGGACTTAACTTCTAGGGGTGGAAGTTAGAACTACTTAAACCTAACTAACCTAATGACATCACACAAATCCATGCCCGAGGCAGGATTCGAACCTGCCACCGTAGCGGTCCCACGGTTCCAGACTGAAGCGCCTAGAACCGCTCGGTCACACAGGCCGGCAATTATTAGAGCATGACTAGAACGAGTGTCTGGGAGTGATGAATCACGTTATACCCTGTGGCAATCCGATGAAAGGCTTTGAGTATGGCAAATGCCTGGAGAACGTTAGCTGTCATCATGTGCATGTGCATGTGTTGCGTCAACAGCGAAGTTTGGAGCAGCTGGTGTTACGGATGGTGGTGTTTCATATGCTTAGGGTGTCGCTCCCTTATTGCACTTAAGAAAACACTAAATGCGGACGAATATGATCACATTTTGCACCATTGTGTACTTTGTACAATAGAGGAACAGTTCGGAGACGATGATGTATTTGTATCATTATGACAGCGCACCGTGTCGTAAAACAGTATCTGTGAGGCAATGGTCTCTTTACTATATGATCCCTGAACTGTACTGATCCACCCTAAGCCCTTACCTGAAGCCCATGGAACGATTTTGCAATGAATCAGAACATCGACTTCGCTGAGCGCCAGACTTCACCCTTACTACTGAAGGGGAGTCGTCTCAAACTCCAACCAAGTCTGAAGGCTCGCTAGAGCGCGTGTGCTCAAGCTACCTCTGCTGCAGCTAGTGAAACAAGGCCTTAACGTTAAATCTGGCCAGTGTACACGAGGGACAACGTCGATACAGCAAAGCACATTTGACACAAGGGGCGATCAAAAAGTTTCCGTTTGAGGCCGTTGCTGCAGTATATATACAACGTAGCGCGACTCAGATGCGCATATATATATAGGCACCCACCTGTAGGCAAGGGATAAGAATAGCTTTCGTGAACCGTGGCGACGTTATTACCAACTGAGTCCAAACAGGGGCAACGTGCTCTTCTTTTCCTGGTTGCCAAAGGACTAACATTGGTAGACATCCATCGGAGAATGAAGGATGTGAATTGGGCAGCGTATCTGTTGAAAATTACCATGGTACGTTCATGTTCATAAATTATGGATATTGTTGATACATGGCGAAACAACGCTCTGGTGAGCGGTTTGCGGGTTTAAATCACCTCGGGGTATGACCATGCGGTGCATTTGACCTGCGGTCGTCGTACGGTGGCGCTGGCAGCACTCCACATACACATAGCTGTGTTGGTGCATATTAGAGTACGGTGGAGCGAGTAAGTGTGCAGACGGTTTCAGACGGGCTAATGGTGGCTGTATGTTGATAATGGCTCAAAGAACACATATTAATAACATTATGAGGGATAGAATACAAAGGCGACTGGAGGCTGGTCAAACACAGCAGGTCGTAGCATGGGTCCTCCGTGTGCCACAAAGTGTGATCTCAAGATTATGACAACGATTCCAGCAGACAGGAAACTTGTCCAGGCGCTACAGTACGGGACGTACACAGTGTACAACACCACAAGAAGACCGGTATCTCACCATCAGTGCCCGCAGATGACCTCGGAATACTGCAGGTAGCCTTGCTCGGGACCTTACTGCAGCCACTGGAGAAGTTGTCTCCAGACACACAGTCTACAGACGACTGAACAGACATGGTTTATTCGGTCGCAGATCTGCAAGGCGCATTCCACTGGCCCCTGGTCACAGGAGAGCCCACAAAGCCTGGTATCAAGAACACAGCACATGGTCATTGGAACAGTGGTCCCAGGTTATGTTCACAGACGAGTCCAGGTATAGTCTGAACAGTGATTCTCACCGGGATTTCATCTGGCGTGAACCAGGAACCAGATACCAACCTCTTAATGTCCTTGAAAGGGATGTATGGAGGTCGTGGTTTGATGGTGTGGGGTAGCATTATGATTGGTGCATGTACACCTCTGCATGTCTTTGACAGAGGAACTGTAAAAGGTCAGGTGTATCGGGACGTCATTTTGCACCAGTATGTCCGTCTTTTTAGGGGTGCAGTGGGTCCCACCATTCTCCTGATGGATGATAACGCACGGCCCCACCGAGCTGCCATCGTGGAGGAGTACCTTGAAACAGAAGATATCAGGCGAATGGATTGGCCTGCCTGTTCTACAGGCCTAAACCCCATCGAGCACATCTGGTATGCTCTCGGTCGACGTATCACTGCACGTCTACAAACCCCTAGGATACTTCAAGAGCTCAGAAAGGCACTGGTGCAAGAATGGGAGGCTGTACCCCAGCAGCTGCTCGACCACCTGATCCAGAGTATTCCAACCCGTTTGCGGCCTGTGTACGTGTGCATGGTGATC
This sequence comes from Schistocerca gregaria, assembly GCF_023897955.1. NCBI lineage: Eukaryota > Metazoa > Arthropoda > Insecta > Orthoptera > Acrididae > Schistocerca > Schistocerca gregaria. The sequence continues at coordinate 483,827,895 of NC_064924.1, forward strand.
ATATCCCATACTGATGTCGGGGTGCATGCGCCAGAAACAGTGGCGTTTTGTAGCACTTGTGTTTCGGGACTGTTTTCTCAACTTACCACCAATACCGTGGACTTACAGATCTGTGTCGTGTGTGTTCCCTATATGACTATGCTCTTATCGCTAGTTTCGTGTAGTGTCACGTGGTGTGGCACCACATTCTGCAATTATCCTTAATTTATGAGCATGAATGTAGAATGGTACGCCACGGCTTGCTACTGCTTCATGCTAAGGCAGGTACCCACAACGCAAATGTCGTAACAGAGAAGTTACGCCAACTCAAGTGGGAGACTCTCCAGCACCCGCCCTGTAGTCCTGGTCTCTCCCCATGCGATTATCATGCTCTCGGATGTGCAGCAGGCAGTTACGCACTTCTTCACGCAGCAAGACACGGTGTTTTATCAGACGGGTTTCTTCAACTGGCTGCGTCGGTGGGATGAATGCTTCAATACTCACGGTGATTTTGCCTGATTCAAGTACAGTAAATCGTGTATTATCAATTACCGATCCTGCTCTGTGCAGCCTTCGTACGGAAACTTTTTGATGGTCCGCTTATAGTACACCAGGTTATTTTTATACTGTTTCTAAACAGGAAATCTAAGGAACGAGTTAAGGGCATTCTAATGGAATTCCTATCTGTTTTCAACAAAGTTTTTCTTTTTTCTAACGTTGGAGCAAGTAGTAAAGGAAAAGGTATTAAAATCCATGGAGAAGAAATAAAAACTTTGAGCTTCGCCGATGACATTATAATTCTATCAGAGACAGCAAAGGACTTGGAAGAGCAATTGAACGGAATGGACAGTGTCTTGAAAGGAGGATATACGATGAACATCAACAAAAGCAAAACGAGGATAATGGAATGTAGTCGAATTAAGTCATTTGATGCTGAGGGAATTGGATTATGAAACGAGACACTTAAGTAGTAAAGGAGTTTTGCTTTTTGGGGAGCAAAATAACTGATGATGGTCGAAGTAGAGATGATATAAAATGTAGACTGGCAATGGCAAGGAAAGCGTTTCTGAAGAAGAGAAATTTGTTAACATCGAGTATAGATTTAAGTGTCAGGAAGTCGTTTCTGAAAGTATTTCTATGAAGTGTAGCGATGTAGGGAAGTGAAACATGGACGATATATAGTTTGGACAAGAAGAGAATAGAAGCTTTCGAAATGTGGTGCTACAGAAGAATCCTGAAGATTGGGTGGGTAGATCACGTAACTAATGAGGAGGTATTGAATAAGATTGGGGAGAAGAGGAGTTTGTGGCACAACTTGACAACAAGAAGGGACCGGATGGTAGGATTTGTTCCGAGGCATCAAGGGATCACCAACTTAGTATTGGAGGGCAGCGTGGAGGGTAAAAATCGTAGAGGGAGACCAAGAGATGAATACACTAAGCAGATTCAGAAGGATGTAGGTTGCAGTAAGTGCTGGGAATGAAGAAGCTTGCACAGGATAGAGTAGCATGGAGAGCTGCACCAAACCAGTCTCAGGACTGAAGACCACAACAACAAAAACAACAACGTTGGACAAAATGAGTTACAAAGATATGTGTCTTTAAAAAATTTTTAGTTTTGCTTTTTATGAAACAGGTTAGTTACGATAGCTCCGCTCTTCGCGAAATTTGATTTTTCTCTTAAATTGAGCAATCATTAAACCATTGTTGACAATGAAAGTTAGAGCCGATCTGCTTTCCGCAGAATCTGATTTTCCTGTTAAATTGCGCAAATGTTAAACAAACTTTGACAATGAAAGAAATGTGTCAATTGCACTACGAATTAATTTAACCGACTGGATGAGATGAAGACCGTGGGAGGGCCCCTGTGCAAGGAAAACTGCACGGAAGCAACAGCGCCAAGATGTTCGCGTCTTTGCAGGTCACTGACACGAGATTAAAGAAATTGAATTACAATTCGAGTTAAAGCAGGAACTTAGATTGCACATTCAAACATATGAAAAGCGAACTGGTCAGATTTCGAACTGGACTGTTGTGAATTCCAAAACGTCACCTCTGCTCCAGGACAGCAGAATGCTGCAAGTAGGCGCAGCTTCCGTCACTCTTGGTCCATTCTACACCACCTGAGCCTCCATTTGACTCCCTGAAAAAATTACTTCCTCCTGCTCAACTTCCAGCCTTTCAAAAACCACAGATGGAGGGATTAACTCTACAGGCGGATTTACTGTCCCTATCCATGGGTTTTATGAAACCTACAATGCCTTCAACTATCATCTGCAGGATTTTCACATTTTCTCGCACATTACTCGCCAGCTGGTAGTCTACAGACAAAATGAACAGGACGTTTTTGTACGAAATTTGATGTAGTTAGATTTGCTACTGGGATACATATTCGCTATAGGCAGTAGTTTTCGAATTATTCAAGAAAAACACCTTTGGTGGTTACTTTTTAACGTTTTTCTTGAATAATTCGTAACTCGTGGCCTCCAGCGAAAATGTTCCCCACTGCAAAATTTAAATTAAACTTCAAACTGAAAGGTCGTGTTCGTTTTTCCTGTAGTACTAATAGTTTGCACGTAGCGAGCAAGAGAAGATGTCGGGGTTGCATAAACCATATCGAGAGGGGCAGCTACCGAGCGAGGTGGCGCAGTGGTTAAGACACTGGACTCGCATTCGGGAGGACGACGGTTCAATCCCGCGTCCGGCCATCTGGATTTAGGTTTTCCGTGATTTCCCTAAATCGCTCGAGGCATATGCGGGGATGGTTCCTTTGAAAGGGCACGGCCGACTAAGTTCCCCATCCTTTCATAATCCGATGAGACCGATGACCTCGCTGTCTCGTCTCTTTCCCCAAATAACCGAACCGATAGGAGCAGCTAAATCACCTGTCTACTACTGGGAACATGACGTCGGAGAAATACTGAAACATTTTCTAAAAATCGACGGAGAGAGAGAAAATTTCCCCCTTTCTGCATGCGCCACGTGCAATTTCGTTTACAAAAATGGCAGTGGACTGCAACCAAGTTTTTTTTCCGATTAGCCATTTCGTTCGCCGCCTTACGTTGGGTGAGCCAACGCAGTCATATTGGCTGGACCATGATTTGGGAGCGAACCAGAGGCACCGCTCTAAGATTCTGCGCCTGCAGGTCGTTGTTCATCAGTACGGAAAATATAGCAGTTCAGGATTTGCTTTCAAAATGATACAATTACCTTTTAATGTCTGCCTGTTATTGTGTGCCAAATGAACCTATCTGTCCGAATCACATGTTATTTAATGGCAATAATCGATGTCACATATCCATCATTGTCAGATATACGACATTTTCTTATAATGGGCCATTAGCGCTGTGGTTTGTACTGTCCTTTACAATAAAGGGCCCGAAAAATAATAGAGCTATTTGATCTAAAACCCTCTGACAAATCTATTTGGTGAGATATTTTCTGTAATTTCATGGTTGATGAATATTACGTTCCAATGGTTGAGGCTGAATCCCATGGTGAGTGGTGACATCTGACTGCATGGAATCATGACGGTGATGGGCATTCATGGCGACACACTAGAGATTTTTGTTGTTGTTTCATCCTCCTCGCCTCACATGGGCGGCATGTGAGTTATCAGCTCTAGAATCAACCCGCTCTTTAGCCAAAGGATTTTTATATAAATATTAAGAACGAAACAATAAATCGGAACGTGAAATACAAGCTTTACGGCAATGTCCCAACTTCTCCGCAATGCGTTCTGAAGTGAGAGCATGTGGAAGTGATGAGGGCCATTCGTCCGTCGGATGGCGACTTTAAGCTCGGCGGCTCCCTTGGACCTATTCGAGAGGCATCAGTTGTGTGCTGGCTCCCGGTTCACCCTGTCACTTCTCTCATCATCATCTAACACAAACACCATGCAACACTGCACACACCCAGTAGAGTCACCCACACTTAACATTTGCACTTAAAATCACACAACTCTTACACCTCGCGAAGGAGAGGTGTCACTGGGCACGACGGACTCCCTGCGGGGTCTCCCAGGCATCAGTGGCATATTACTTTACTTCCAAAAGATGAAATATTCAGAATTTTAAGAGGATGAACTTTTCCGGAGATTTTTATGAGGAAAATATTTTATTTTTATTTTTAAATTAAAACAGGAAAATATTAAAAGGTAAAGGACGAACCAAAGAAAATATTTAAAGCACTTTGTAGAAACACTGATCTTAAAGAACGAGCATTACACTTTAAAGAAAAGCTGAAGGGCCTGCATTGGGAGAAAATTTTCTATTTTTGGAGGGGACGAACGTAGCAGAACGTGGATGTAAGTCCAGAGGTTATTTGAGAAGTATCTATGAAGAAGTTTTTAGAGTGGATGTAAGGAATATAGCATGCGAGTGGTACTTTCAACTTGGGATGTGCCAACGGCCATAAAATGAAGGACAAAAGGAACGTGGAAAGACGAGGAGAGAACGAGGAAGTGTGGACCTCTGGTAAGTTAGGATAGGTAGAGCAGAGTTATAATTGGTAGGATGGGTAAATACTCCATGTGATCAAAAGTATCCAGGCACCTTGCTGAAAATGACTTACAAGTTCGTGGCGCCCTCCAGCGGTAATGCTTGATGACAGCTTCCACTCTCGCAAGCAGACGTTCAGTCAGGTGCTGGAAGGTTTCTTGGGGAATGGGAGCCCATTCTTCAGGGAGTGCTGAATTGAGAAGAGGTATCGATGTCGGTCAGTGAGGCCTGGCAGGAAGTCGGCGTTCCAAAACTCCCCAAAGGTGTTCTATAGGATTAAGGTCAGGACTCTGTGCAGGCCAGTCCATTACAGGGATGTTACTGTCATGTAACCACTCCACCACAGGCCGTGCATTATGAACAAGTGCTCGATCATGTTGAAAGATGCAATCGCCATCCCGGAATTACTCTTTAACAGTGGGAAGCAAGAAGATGCTTAAAACGTCAATGTAGGCTTGTGTTGTGATAGTGCCACGCAAAACAACAAGGGTTGCAAGCCCCCTCCATGAAAAACACTACCACACCATAACACCAGTACCTCCGAATTTTAATGTTGGCACTACACATGCTGCCAGATGGCGCTCACCGGGCATTCGCCATACCACATCCTCCCATCGGATCGCCACATTCTGTACGGTGATTCGTCACAACACACACGTTTCCCCACTGTTCAATCGTCCAATGTTTCTGATCCTTACACCAAGTGAGCCGTCGTTTGGCATTTACCGGCGTGTAGTGTGGCTTATGAGCAGCCGCTCTACCATGAAATCCAAGTTTTCTCACCTCCTGCATAACTGTCATAGTGCTTGCAGTGGATCCTGATGCAGTTTGGAATTCCTGTGTGATGGTCTGGATAGATGTCTGCCTATTACACATTACAACCCTCTTCAACTGTCGGCAGTGTCTGTCAACAGATAAGGTCGACCTATACGCTTTTGTGCTGTACGTGTCTCGTGACGTTTCCACTTCACTATCACATCGGAAACAGTGGACCTAGGGTTGTTTAGGAGTGTAGAAATTTCGCCAACAGACGCACGACACGAATGACACCCAATCACCTGACCAGATTCGAGGTCCGTGAGCTCCGCAGAGAGCACCACTCTGCTCTCTCACGATGTCTAATGACTACTGAGGTCGCTGATGTGGAGTACATGGCAGTAGGTGGCAGCACAACGCACCTAATATGAAAAACGGATGTTTTTGGGGGTGTCCGGATACTCTTGATCACATAGTGTCTGTTTATATATTGCATATTTTTTAAAAAAATATACGTAGCGTATGTCCATCCGTATGTTCGTTACAGTATCGATTAAAAACTGGTCAAGAACTTTTAGAGATTTTTGTTAGCAACGTTTCCCTTTTATACAACGTATATTTATTTATACATTATACATATTTAAAAACTAGGCATATGAAAACACTTTTATATATAAAAATTTTCCTCCTATTTTAAATTAAATAGGCATTAATCATGTGCACCCCTTCTAAATAACAACAGTTGAAACAATGCTACAGAGCGAGATTCTGCAGTGGTAAAAGAGTGAATTTGCGTTGGGGAGGATGGTGATTCAAATCCCTGACTAGCCATTCTAATTTCGGATTCCCTAAATCACATGAGGTAAATGTCTGGATCGGTTTGCACGAGAAAGAAGGATATGACCGATATCACTTCTTAGCCTCCCCTAGTCCAAGCCCATATTCCATCTCTAATGACCTCACTGTCAACGGGATGCTAAAACCTGATCTCACTTCCTTAAAAACATGGATATATGGAAACGCACGAATAGCCAACAGAGTGTACTCAAAGTAGCTCCCACTTTATACTGCCACACTTTCTTCTGTCGTATTTTTAAAAATGATGAGTGTTCCAATATTCGACGGTGAGTCAAATGAAAACCTTAAATATTTTTTAAATATTATTTATTGAGCAGAAGTGCTACAAAGCTGTATCACTTTTCAACATTACCTTCCACACGCTCAATGCAATTCCTCCAGCGCTTACAAAGTGCATAAATTCCTGTAGAAAAAAGTTCTTTTGGGAGTCCGTGCTACCAATCATGCACTGCGTGGCGTACCTCTTCATCAGAACGGAACTTCTTTCCTCCCACGGTGTCTTTGAGTGGTCCAACCATATAGAAATCACTTGGGGCAAGGTCTGGTGAGTATGGTGGATGAGGAAGACACTCAAAATGGAGGTGAACCCAGGTTTCGTCCCAAGTAACGATTCTTGCAAGGATTCTTCAAAGTGCCGAAGAAGTTCTTTACAAGAATCAACACGCCTTTCTCTCATTACAGGAGTCAGCTGCCGTGGCATCAGTCTTACAGACACTCTGTGAAACTGGAGCACATCATGCACAGTGTGGTGTCCTGACCCATGACTAATCTGTAAACATACTACAATGTCATTCAGTGTCACTTGGCGGATTTTCCTTCACTATGGCTTCCACTGCTGTAGTGTTCTGTGGAGTCATAACTCGTTGTGCCTGACCTGGACGAGGAGCATCTTCCACTGAATTCACACCATTTCCGAACTTCCTGCTCCATTCGTAGACTTGCTACTGTGACAAACATGCATCACCGTACTGAACCTTCATTCGCCGATGAATTTCAATAGGTTTCACACCTTCACTACGCAAAAACCGAATAACAGAACGCTGTTCTTCCCTGGTGCAAGTCGCAAGTGGGGCGGCCATCTTTATACTGACACTATGTCGGTATGCGTGCATCTGCACTATGCTGCCACCTACAGGCCATTCTGCACGCTGTTTGTAGCACGCTTACCAACTTACAGGATAACGGCGCGAAATTTCGATTTGTTATTACAAATTTAAGGTTTTCATTTGACTCGCTCTCATAATTTGTTACTGTCGATACAACTAGAAACTTCTTTACAGAGATATAAAAAGAAAATAGCATTAGGTTGCAGTGACAAGGGAATAATCCTTCTGCTCTACAAGAATCAGAATGCCACCATGGGACCACCGAGCGAGGTGGCGCAGTGCTTAGCACACTGGACTCGCATTCGGGAGGACGACGGTTCAATCCCGTCTCCAACCATCCTGATTTAGGTTTTCCGTGATTTCCCTAAATCGTTCAGGCAAATGCCGGGATGGTTCCTTTGAAAGGGCACGGCCGATTTCCTTCCAAATCCTTCCCTAACACGAGCTTGCGCTCCGTCTCTAATGACCTCGTTGTCGACGGGACGTTAAACACTAACAACCACCACCACCGCCACCATGGGGAGAATTCGCGACAGACTAAAATAATAAAAGCAGTAATGCAGGGTTGCGGCTTGTTTCCATTATTATTAAATTACTATATAGAAAATGGAATGAAAGAATTTTCTGAAACTAGCAGCAATGGGACAACACTTAGTGAAGAATACTTCAAACTGATTTGTTTTGCGGACGACATTGCTCACTGGGCGCAAATGAAGACGAGCTAGAAGAAGCACTTCACCAGATGATTCAAATATCAGCAGAGAAGTATGAGATGAAGATCAACAGAAACAACTCAAAAATTGTGAACTGCACAAGAAATGGAAAACAGAATGCCAGCAAGCACCTTCAATCGAGGACCTGAGTGTGACTTCCTTCAGATAACTTGGAACTTGTTCGACAGTGGATGGTAGACGTTCATCGGTTGTTAACGCTGGAATAAAATAATCACTTACACAGAAAAGAATACTACTATCAGTAAGTTCCTGTCTGACTACCAGGAAACGTTTCTGAAAGAGCTCTAGTACATTTGATGCATAGTTCCGATTACCACAGGTGTTCAATAAGTAATGCAACGTATTTTTTTCTGAAAGCGGGGTGGTTTTATTCAGGATTACAACACACCATATTATTCCCCACTGTTTTGGCTACAAAACTCTATTTTTCAACATGCTCTCCGTTCAATGCGACGCCCTTACGCCACCTTGCTGGGACGACTTGTATGCCCCCGTGATACCGTTCTCATGTTCTACGTCGGATGCAACGTCTTGCTTCATCAGTAATCTCCCCATCAGCCACTTATTGCTTCCTAGAGAGGACATTACTCATTGGGGCAAATAGATGGACGCTCTTTATGGTCTTGTGTTGGGCAACGAGGAAACCAGCGAACACACACCTTTGAGTACCTCAACTGATGGACAAATTTGTAAGCACTACCAACATAGACCTCCAGCTGAACAACGAGATTACAACACCCTCAGTGACAATCTAGCGAGAAGGAAGTGCTTGTCTGGACGGTATTACTAACCTGATGTCTTGCTGCTTCGGCAAGTCCCTCGGAGCACAGTAGTAGCGCTCAGTCGCCAGGTTCCATGTAGATGGTGATCCTGCTGAAGTGGAGTGTTTAGGGATACCAGTTGTTAATTGTCAACAACTTTTGTACTATACTTGTTTTAATACAGAAATTGCTTTGTCACACACGTCACAGAATCAGAATTTGCAATACGGCGGCTCTGGAGTACGCCGTTACATTCGACCCTTTACACACATTAACACCGGTTTCTGAATTTACATAATGACAGAGACTGCCCAAGACACGTGGCGTTCTGATAACTAATAACTTCACTTTATATCTTGTTTAACAACTGAAATATGCACTCGCGACCGTTCTTTTAGAGCCGCCCCGGTTATTCGAACGTGCGTTTTGAGTGGCTCCTCGCTACTAACTCGCCCTGTCTCATCGAAGGACAAGAGAGACCACCCCACCTTTCTCCCTCAGCCAATAAGGACACTTCTCTCGTTTCCTACTTATATATATATATATCCAAACTTTCAGCCAATGGACGTTTAGACCGCTGTTGCTAGGCGGATCTGACGTCACGTTTGCGGACATTGTGACGGAAGTTTGTCTCGGAACCCTGTCTCAGATTGTCAGATCCTACTCCCGAATAGTCAGTCCGATCTTGTCCTTACTAAGGTTGCACAACATTGCCTTCTATGATTTCATCTCTAATGCTCCTTGTTGATGCTTAATTGATAACTGTACATGTGGTCCGGCTGCTACTGAGCATTACCGATCGCATAAATATGCATAATACTTGGCTTAAACACATGAAGGGAAGGCACAAATGCAGTACAAGGTGTTTGATTGCGATTCGTCGATCACCTCTAATGAGAGTGTCCGCACGTTCCAACATTGCAGGAATCAGCTGTGTGCAGTCGGCCTGTACGCGGGAAATCGGACAAGAATGCGCGACCTTGTTACGATGGTGACAGACGCCTAGCTGAACGACTTAGCGTTATTTTGTTCACTGCCAGATCTCCATAGACATTCTGCAAACGCCTATGAATATGCTTTGGCTTTCCGCCAAGAGCAACTCAATGACAGCTCTTTGCTTCGAACGCACCTCCGTTACATACGCCATTTTGAAGTTTATATATAGCGCCTCCACATATGGGAACTTCATTAAATTATTGAGGCTGAAGCGGGAATATTCCAAAACGTCCAACAACAGATTTCGCATTTTTTTTTCAATAGAAATCGACCGAGAAAAAAATGCGCCCCTTTAGTTATTGAATTCCCCTCGTAGCCGCATGTTCCATATATCATTTGAACGATTCCTTTATCGAAATGATGTGGAACGAATCAGTTCACAGAATATGCGCACATGTTTAGATTAATGAACACATGATTTTTAGTTCTTCTCATGCAAATGCTCTTAAGAAGCTTTTTTTTTTTTCAGGCTACCATTTCGTAAATAGTAATTCGTCCGTGGAATAGAAGGAGATGTCCAGGAGGAATGATTCGGCGTTAGATTTAATACTTGCTTTGTTACCTGTCAGAAATGTTATGTTTTCGGGAAAAATTTAAATTTTTTGTTGCTGCATATTAAATTTCTTTCTGAGCCACTGACAGCTTTTGTGATGGGTAATAAAGGTCATTTTTTTCCTCTAGTGTTGTGGACACCACTGTTCTTCTCAAATTTTGATGGATTATGTATCATGGATTTCATTTGCGAATAAATGTGTTGTAATAGCGCAATTAAAACGCCGACCTTCTTCCAAGAGGTAAGTAAGTACCTGATGACGCAGATGAACGCCACATATTATTACCACTGCTCCCTTTTGCGTTATCATTATTTCTTCCTAAGTGTTGTATGGAGCATGAAATTGGACGGTGAGGAGAGGCGAAAGGGAAAGGCTGCAAGTTTCGACGTATGGACTTTCTGGAGGAGAATGTTGGAGATATCATGGACTGACATAGTCTCAAGCGAAGAAATGGTGAAAAGAGCAGCAGAGACGAGGAAGTTGCTCTGAACAGTCACTGCTTGGAGGAACAATAAGGGTAACCATCTACACTGCCATTCATCCTAGTTCATTTGCCTAATCACGGGAATGGAGGGACGGAGACAGAGAGGATGCCCCAGACAGGAAGTCATGGATGAGATTAAAGCTGACACAAGATACGATAACATCAAATACTAATATCAGAAAGGACTAAGCGAACTCATTAACTTTCAATTTGAGGAGAAAAAGGGGCAACTATGTCTAAAAATGCTTCAATTGTTTGACTCTGTTTATCGCTGTTTCTTTGTGCTTTTGTAAGAATTAATAAAATATTTAATTACGCTTCAATTCCCTCCCCCGTCCCCCTCCTCCACACACAAACATCAATTATCTTCAATCCAGTGCCCAGTCCTTCCTTTCATACCCGACATGCTTCTCTGCGGAAGCATACCTTGTCTTTCAGTGGTTCGGGGTAAGTGACGCTACAAATTTTAGCATTTTAGTACCATCAGAGTTGGAGGAAACTCGCGCCGACAGCTGCTCCGTACACTCTTGCACAAGCTTCCAGAATTGTTTGCGCCGGGTTTGGAGCCAACGCCAAGGCGTTGCATAAAGCTACAAGCGACAACACATGAGAGGGGAAAGTACGGTCCGGTAGTCGACATCTTTACCGCGGCTGAATTATGTGCGACCTTAATGTGGTAGTCAACTGCTCTCCCTTGGGTTTTTCTAACCAGAAAATTTCTTGTCTCAGTTTGTGCGAATGTGGGAGGAGGATGTGTATGTAAGAATTGGATAACACTTACGGTTGGAAAATGAGAAATAAACCTTTCTCCTGAATAAATCATCCAACTTTCCTACATCATGTCTACCAATTTCCGTCCGGTTCTAATAATTCATTCAAGGTGCGTCGGATTTTTTCCTTACAGTTTACTTCAAATAAAAGAACAGCCTACGCAGGAAAATTATTTTCTTTAATAAATCCTTTTCTTATATTTGGGAAGCACAGACCTTCTGAAGTCTGCCAAATAGTCGTACTGTTCTCGGCGTAAACCTGGGCCATGAGTAGCAACGGCCGAGGCCACGTTCTGGGACAGGAAGGAGAAGGAGAAGAAGAAGAAGGAGAAGCAGGAGGAAAAACTGAGTTGTAGGCAAACATATGTTGGAAATTAAAGTAAATTTTATTTAAACGTCTCTTCAGTGCCTCGACGATGCTGATGTGTGATGCTGATGGTAACATAGTGCGAAGGAATCTGAAGTTACGTTGGTGTTACGTCATCATAAATTCCTTCAGAGCTGCTGATTTAGTGAATTCGACTGTCGGCTTATTGTTACCCTATCGTAGTCTTTTTCCGATCTAATGTTTCAGACATCTTTGGTCCTTGATGATTTTGTGCTGCTAAGTCTATGCAATTTCTATGCTTATATTGCTTGTGTTACGGATTCAGTGCGGCCGTTGATACATGACACTTCAATATTTTTTCTCAACTTGATGTACATTATTTATTTTCGGCATATATTTCCACTAGTTTCATAATGTTAGCGAAGCAAGAGACGCAAATAAATGCGCTGTAGTACATATAGAAATCTGATACGTCATTGATTAGAAAAATATGAAAAACTGTGGAATCTCTGTGACTTGAAGCCCTTAAAGTAAGAACTTTCACATGTGGTGATGTACAGAATCAGACCGTAAGTTACAGTACATCTGAAACTGACAGAAAACACTGGCATAACGTCTTTGTTAGTGCAGTAGCTTCGACATTCCTCATTTCTCGCAATTCTTTTTAGAGTGGAGATCCGTTATTGAATAAATTAAAACAAAACATGCAGCTCATAAAGTTGAATAGAAGTAAGCAAAACTGAAAAAGGAAGATGATTTTGAGAAACCTGATTGTCAGTATGATGTTATCTGAAAACTATTAGTTGAATTAGTTTGTCCTACAATAAGATTTTTTTGTTTCTTTGTGCAGGTCGATGATCGGTGGTTAGATCATTTCGTAGGTTACTCAGTGAAGCGCACACGAGGTGCAGAATGACGTAAGCACGAGAGTTTAGTGCGTTTCGCGCTCCGTTCCCTGCCAATATAAATACGATAGTACCATATGTATAATGTGCTTATGTGGTGTGCGTAATTATAAACGCACGAATAAATAGTATGAGCCGGTAAAGCTTCTGGATCACAGAAAACAATGTAACTATGTACTGTGCGGCTTATACAAGTAGCCATTCTCCGTGCGTATCATTCGTGTTTACCTGTATCAGTTAAAAAGGCAATCAGCTCAGAACTAGTAATTTTAACAACACGTCAAAAAGCAGACTACTAATTCTAAAAATACCAGATAGGCCGTAAGACAGTTGCCACTAGATGTCATTAGGATTTCTTTCACCTGGCATAGTGGTAGTCTGTTGTGCACTGGCCAGTGCGTAGCACCCATAAATCAGTTGACACTAGCAGTTTGAGGTTATGTTGTTTGTTGTTATCTGTGCAACAATGAATAAAATCCAGAATGAGATTTTCACTCTGCAGCGGAGTGTGCGCTGATATGAAACTTCCTGGCAGATTAAAACTGTGTGCCCGACCGAGACTCGATCTCGGGACCTTTGCCTTTTGCGAGCAAGTGCTCTACCAACTGAGCTACCGAAGCACGACTCACGCCCGGTACTCACAGCTGTACTTCTGGTAGAGCACTTGCCCGCGAAAGGCAAAGGTCCCGAGTTCGAGTCTCGGTCGGGCACACAGTTTTAATCTGCCAGGAAGTTTCATATCAGCGCACACTCCGCTGCAGAGTGAAAATCTCATTCTGGAAACATCCCCCAGGCTGTGGCTAAGCCATGTCTCCGCAGTATCCTTTCTTTCAGGAGTGCTAGTTCTGCATGGTTTGCAGAAGAGCTTTTGTAAAGTTTGGAAGGTAGGAGACGGATACTGGCAGAAGTAAAGCTGTGAGTACCGGGCGTGAGCCGTGCTTCGGTAGCTCAGTTGGTAGAGCACTTGCCTGCGAAAGGCAAAGGTCCCGAGTTCGAGTCTAGGTCGGGCACACAGTTTTAATCTGCCAGGAAGTTTAATGAATAAAATGTTACCTAAGAACAGCGTTTATTTGTTATTCAAACATGGTGGAATCATAGCTGTAAATACAGTGATGTTTAGATTTGTTTGTGGAACGTTTCGAAACATCCAACCTCCAACTCGACAAGATATTCGCAAATTAAATTTAAGATTTGACGGGGCTGAGTCGCAAGTGGAGGATTCCAGTCCAGGTAGGCTGAAGGCTGTTAAACCGGGACAGAATCTTAGTGTCGTCATGAAATGTTTTATGCCATCACCGACTAAATGTTAAAGAGAAGCGTCCAGGAAACACGGAGTAGAAAAAACAAACAGACGAATGATCCAGAAACAGCTGAAAATTGAAACCCTATAGGCCTAATTTATTTCAGAGCCGAAATGAAGATGGTCTGGCTAGGCGTGTGGAATGCTGTGAGTTGTATACAATCCGGCAATAAGTTTTAAGAAAATATTCTTCGGAAGGACGAAGTGATTTTTAAGGTGAATGCCGGAGTGAACAGACACAACTGTATCTACTGAGATTATTCGAATCCCCAAGTGGGAATGGAGACAGAATTGAACTATCCTGGCGCGAGTGCAAGGGCAAGGATTTTCAGCAGTGGGATAATCGGGCGTTGTTGTTTTATCGGTACTGCCGGTTTTGTAAATTACCTTCAGTAAGTGTTTTTAGAACTGGAACGTAGTCCACTTTTTGAATATCTGTAGCCGATTAAGGAAAAATTAATATGGCAACAAGAGAGAGCATCCCTCACGTTATCTAGTTACGGTGAGAGACTTTCTAAATGAAAACTTTGATGAATGGATTGACAGACGGGGTACTATTGAATGGCCTCCACGATCTCCAGGTATCATATCCACAGATTTTTCAGTCTGAAGTGGGCTAAAAAATGAGGTTTATTCCTTCAACACTCGTGAGAATCCAATCAGAATTTAAGAACCTACAGTTCCGAAAGATATGCAACAAAATTTTAAAATCAGGTGCACTATTTGCTTAAAATAGCAAAACATCGAATGCTAAGGAAACAATGCCGTGAAGTCTTAGAGAAATCGCAGACCTGAGAATCCTTTCACCAATTTTCTCCTCTCGCAGTTAATTACTTCTCAGCCGGTGCTGGCTAGCTGCAGTTGCTCCGCCATGTATTATTAGAGAGAACGAGGAAGCAGTTGTTTCTTCAGGCACATTCTCAGCAAAGCGATTAATGACTTTGGCCTTGACGAACCCAATTAAGAATACGCTAACTCTACTTTCAAGCTCTAGGCGTATTTTCATCTGTTTCGCTTTCAGTCTCTCGTATTTGCTTTCCAACAAAGTCTGCTTACGTTAGACGTAAATTCTATACTTATATAAAGATACGGCTGAAACTTGCAGAAATATTCCTAATTGTTTCCATTCGATTACAAAAAAAATGGTTCAAATGGCTCTGAGCACTATGGGACTTAACATCTGTGGTCATCAGTCCCCTAAAACTTAGAACTACTTAAACCTAGCTAACCTAAGGACATCACACACATCCATGGCCGAGGCAGGATTCGAACCTGCGACCGTAGCAGTCACGCGGTTCCGGATTGAGCGCCAGGAACCGAGAGACCACCGCGGCCGGCCTATTCCATTACAGTTCAGTCTACACTAATTGAATCTTCAGTTGGGAATTGGAAGAGCAACTCATTTTTCAATATCTCCGTCGTCATTATAATCTAAATTTACACGAGCACTCTGCAAATCAACTGCACATGCCTGACAGAGGGTTCGTAGAACTATTTTCATATTATTTCTCTACCGTTTCACTCTCCAACAGCGCGAGGGAAAAACGAACAGTTAAAACCTTTCCCTGCCAGCTCTGATTTCTCTTATTTTCTTACAACGATAATTTCTCCGTATATAGGTAAGCGACAATAAAATATTTCCGTATTTTGAGGGGAGCGTTGGGGACTGAAATTACATGAAGAAAAACGCCGCAATGAAAAACGCCTTTGTTTTAATAACTGCCACACCAAGTCTCGTGTTATATCCGTAACACTCTCGCTCCTACTTCACGATAATACAAAACGAGCTCCTCTTCTTTGAACTTTTTGGTGTCCTCCGTCAATCCCCTCTGGTAAGAATCCCGGACAGCACAGCAATCCTCTAGCAGAGGACGAACAAGCATAGTGTAGGCAGTGTCTTTAGTAGACCTGTTTTTAAGTGTTCTTCCAATAAAACACAGTCTTTGGGTTGCCTTCCCCTGAACATAATCGATGAGATCGTTAAAATTTAAGTTGTTCGTGATTGTAATTCGCAGGTATTTAGTTGAATTGACAGCTTTTGGATTGCTGTGTAACTGAAATTTAACGGCTTCGTTCTAGTACTCATGTAGGCGACCTCCCACATTTTATTATTTTGTGTGAACTGCCACTTTTCGAACCACACAGATATTTTGTCTAAAATATTTTAGGCACGGAGTTTAATTATAAGCCGCTTTTGAGAAGCGGTATCAAAGACCTTTTGGAAATCTAGCACTATGAGATCAATCTGACGTCCCCTGACGATAGCACTCATTAATTCGTGAGAGTAAACAGCTAGTAGTGTTTCACGAGAACGACGTTTTCTGAATCCGCGTCGATTATGTCGTTTCCTTGAGGTCATACGTACCGGGTCACAAACACAGAATATGTTCAGTCTTATGTAATAAGACACTGAAGATCGAAAGAAACTGGTTCGCCTGTCTAATATCGTATAGGGCCCCCGCGAACACGCAGAAGTGCCGCAACACGACGTGACATGGACTCGACTGATGTCTGAAGTAGTGCTGGAGAGAATTGACACCATGAATCCTGCAGAACTGTCCATAAATCCGTAAGACTACGAGGGAGCGGTAATATCTTCTGAACAGCACGTTGCAAGCCATCCCAGATGTATTCAACAATGTTCATCTCTGAGGATGTTGGTGGGTAGCAGAAGTGTTTTAACTGAGAAGAGTATTCCTGGAGCCACTCTGTAGCAATTATGGACATGCAGAGTGTCGCATTGTCCTGCTGGAATTTCCCACGTCCGTCGGAATCCACAATGGACATGAATGGACGCAGGTGATCAGACAGGATGCTTACGTATGTGTCACCTGTCAGACTCTTATCTAAACGTATCAGGGGTCCCACATCACTCCAACTGCACACGCACCACACCATTACTGAGCCTTCACCAGCTTGGACAGTCCCCCATGGACATGCAAGGTCCATGGATTCATAAGGTTATCTCCATACCCTTACACGTTCATCCGCCCTATACAATTTGAAACGAGACTCGTCCGACCAGGCAACATGTTTCCAGTCATCAACAGCCCAGTATCGGTGTTGACGGTCTCAGGTGAGGCGTTAAGCTTTGTGTTGTGTAATTATCAAGGGTACACGAGTGGGCCTTCGGCTACGAAAGCCCATACGATGACGTTTCGTTGAATGGTTTGTACACCGACACTCGATGATGGCCCGGCACTGAAATCTGCAACACTTCGCGGAAGCCTCACACTTCAGTCCCGTCCTTGCAGTATCTTTTTTCCGGCCGCAGCGATGTCGAAGATTTGATATTTTATCGGATTGCTGATATTCACGATACAGTTGTGAAATGGTCGTGCGGGAAAATCTCCTCTGTGTCCCAACGCTCGTGTACCGACTATAACACCACGTCCAAACTCTGTTAAATCTTGATGATCTACCATTCTAGCAGCAGTAACCCATATAAAACTGCGCCAGACCGTTGTTGTCCTATATAGGCGGCGCAACGCCATATTCTACCAATATTTGAACGCACATGCCTATACCAGTTTCTTTGGCGCTTTAGTGTAATAGAGGTAATATTAATTACTTACTTTACCGTATCTAAGTTACCCTTTAATCATGCACGCCATTATTTGTTATTTCATTTATAAATGTGTGTGTGTGTGTGTGTGTGTGTGTGTGTGTGTGTGTGTGTGTGTGTGTGTGTGTGTGTGTGTGTGTTCTGTTTAGTCTATTTTAATTTTGTGTTAAGGAGCACAATTTTTTTCTTTTTCGTTGTATTTTAATATAAATAATTTTTATTTAATATATTGCATTTAATTGAATGTATTTTATTATTTTTTATTAATAATAATTGATTATTTTAATTTATATACTTACCAAAATTGTAGCTACCGATTCAATTGTTTTAGAGAGAAAGAAATTATATAATAAGACATTTACATTAATGTATATAAATATTTTAAATTATTAACATATGATCTATTAAATACTATATTTGATTAATACTAATATTATTATTTTTATACAATCAATTATTTTAATTATAATAATGTCATTATATCAATCAAATTATATATATATATATATAAATAATTTTTATTTAATATATTGCATTTAATTGAATGTATCTTTATTATTTTTTATTAATAATAATTGATTATTTTAATTTATATACTTACCAAAATTGTAGCTACCGATTCAATTGTTTTAGAGAGAAAGAAATTATATAATAAGACATTTACATTAATGTATATAAATATTTTAAATTATTAACATATGATCTATTAAATACTATATTTGATTAATACTAATATTATTATTTTTATACAATCAATTATTTTAATTATAATAATGTCATTATATCAATCAAATTATATATATATATATATATATATATATATATATATATATATATATATATATATATATATAGTAAGTAGGCTGTTTAGGTTTTTTTATTGGTAACGCCGCCGCCACGTAGCGCTCTGTATGAAAATCACTGGCTGTGCCGTGCGCAGTCTGTGGCTGGTTTGCATTGTTGTCTGCCATTGTAGTGTTGGGCAGCGGCAGCTGGAAGCTAACAGCGCGCAGCGTTGCCCAGTTGGAGGTGAGCCGCCAGTAGTGGTGGACGTGGGGAGAGAGATGGCGGAGTTTTGAAATTTGTAAGAATTGGTGTCATGAACCGATATATATATATTATGACTATTAAGGTAAATACATTGTTTGTTCTCTATTAAAATCTTTCATTTGCTAACTATGCCTATCAGTAGTTAGTGCCTTCCGTAGTTTGAATCTTTTATATAGCTGGCAGTAGTGGCGCTCGCTGTATTGCAGTAGCTTGAGTAACGAAGATTTTTGTGAGGTAAGTGATTTGTGAAAGGTATAGGTTAATGTTAGTCAGGGCCATTCTTTCGTAGGGATTATTGAAAGTCAGATTGCGTTGCGCTAAAAATATTGTGTGTCAGTTTAAGCACAGTCTTGTATAATTTTTCTAAGGGGACGTTTCTATATATATATATATATATATATATATATATATATATATATGTGTGTGTGTGTGTGTGTTAGTGTATGTAATTAGTACTGCAATAAATCCTACAGCAAATCGATGTCAGTGATATGGGTCTGTAATCCATAAGATTACTTTCACTTCCTTTCTTGAGTACTGATGCGACCAGGATATGATGCGAGGGTACTTCGAAAAGTTATAAATGTTTATGCACAGTTTATTGATTTATGGTAGGTGGTCATACACTGTCTGCATTTAAAGAAATGTAGAATGTTGCGGTTATTGCAGCCTTGAAGTGCTAGACATGTCATAATCTCACCCGATGAAATACTAGCAATCCTCTTAAAAGGTCACACTTGTCACTTTGAAGTGCTGTAGAGGGTGTGGAACTGGTACCAGGTGGTCATTTGACCCTCCACTGTAAAGTCACCACACTGAAGTGGTGTGTATGTACCACATGGTTATAATTAAAGCACTGTTACCCAAAGATGTCCAGTGCAGGCTTTAACTATCGCATGGCAGCGAAACTTGATAGATGATCTACTGCGTTAATGAGGAACCAATTTACGCAAAAAAATTAGTTTCAACTTTGGCCACCAGGTGCAAATCTGGCACCGTGAGTGCAACAAAGACAGGTGACAAAGGTTGATCATACAATGTATGCCTTCACAGCTGGTACTAACAGCACTTAAAACTTCCTTGTTATTAGACTGTGGTCCATGCATAAAACTTTCTCCTAACGCTCCCTCTCCGACTGAGGGAGACATCTTAAGAGCAAAATGGCAGTTAGCCGTTTTACAACCACAGCTTAATAGGCCGGAAGTTTTAGGAAAGTGACAAAGGCATAATGTAGATTTTTATTTTTAACAGCTGTTTACCCTGTTTGTTCACTATGAACACCGAGGACTTCGACGAGATGCTGCATCCGTCAAACGACGTGATCAACAGTTGTCTGCAGCAGATCCAGAAATATCTGAGCAACTGATTCCTGTGTAATGGCCCTCAGATTACTTGGAGACAGAACATGTCGCTGGTGAACGCGTTCTTTTAGATATCCCCAGAGCTAAGAGTCTCTTGGATTCGGATCAGGTAATCTTACAGGCTACGCTTTTGGAAAACCTCTGGAGATAACCCGTTTGTGGTAAGCTGCATGAAGCTGATCTTTCACTCAGCGAGCGACATAATGTGATGCCGCATCTTACGTGTAAGCAGTGGTTTCCACACAGTTGCACTCTTCCAAAGTAATTACTGCCATTCACATCAAATTGGAACACGTGAGGCAATACTGACCTCACGACTTATCTTAGAAGAAAGGTTAAGGAAATGCTAACCTACGTTTCTAGCATTTGTAGACTTAAAGCTTATGACAGTGTTGACTGGAATACTCACTTTCAAATTCTAAAGCTGGCAGGGGTAAAATACAGGGAGCGAAAGGCTATTTACAATTTGTACAGAAACCAGTGGTTGGGAAGGGAGTGAGACAGGGTTGTAGCCTCTCCCCGATGTTATTCAATCTGTATATTGAGCAAACAGTAAAGGAAACAAAAAAAATCGGAGTAGGTATTAAAATCCATGGAGAAGAAATAAAAACTTTGAGGTTCGCCGATGACATCGTAATTCTGTCAGAGACAGCAAAGGACTTGGAAGAGCGGTTGAACGGAATGGACAGTGTCTTGAAAAGAGAATGTAAGATGAACATCAACAAAAGCAAAACGAGGATAATGGAATGTAGCCGAATTAATTCGGGTAATGCTGAGGAAATTAGATTAGGAAATGAGACACTTAAAGTAGTAAAGGAGTTTTGCTATTTGGGGAGGAAAATAACTGATGATGGTCGAAGTAGAGAGGATATAAAATGTAGACTGGCAATGGCAAGGAATGCGTTTCTGAAGATGAGAAATTTGTTAACATCGAGTATAGATTTAATGGTCAGGAAGTCGTTTCTGAAAGTATTTGTATGGAGTGTAGCCATGTATGGCAGTGAAACATGGACGATAAATAGTTTGGACAAGAAGAGAATAGAAGCTTTCGAAATGTGGTGCTACAGAAGAATCCTGAAGATTGGGTGGCTAGATCACGTAACTAATGAGGAGGTATTGAATAAGATCGGGGAGAAGAGGAGTTTGTGGCACAACTTGACAGAAAGAAGGGACCGGTTGGTAGGAAATGTTCTGAGGCGTCAAGGGATCACAAATTTAGCATTGGAGGGCAGCGTGGCGGGTAAAAATCGTAGAGGGAGACCAAGAGATGAATACACTAAGCGGATTCAGAAGGATGTAGGTTGCAATAAGTACTGGGAGATGAAGAAGCTTGCACAGGATATTGTAGCATGGAGAGCTGCATCAAACCAGTCTCAGGACTGAAGACCACAACGACAACAACACATAAAATTGTTTCACTGAGAGCACCATAGATTCTTTTTGGGCTCGCCATGCTGTTCGCTCACGTTATCTCTTGTTAGATGACAGCGTGGGTGTCACACCGTCATACAGATACTGTAGAGCGCCTGATTTACACCTGGTGGCCAAAATTGGAATTAATTTTTTCCCAGCGTAAATCGGTTCTGCATTAACGTATTAACATATCTACCAAGTTTCGCTGCCATATGATATTTACGACCCGAACTGGTCCTCAGAGAGCAGTTTCACTTTTATTATAACCATTAGGTGGTACGGAATCAGCGCAATAGGATGGGTCCACGTGGCAGACGTGACGGAAGGGCAGGAAGGAACTGTTATCTTTGGACGTCCCCATGACCATGTCGTGAATGAGGCTGCCAATTTTATTGCCACATGAAAGAGTACTGTCCAGCACGTCTACGGAGAGCGATGTAACACTCACAGACGTGTATCACTACTTAGGAATCGTGCTCCTAAAAAGACCGAAGCCACGAGAAACTGCAAATGACAGTCGGTTTCATATCCAGCAGAGATTCTTGCTGACAGTAAGTGCAGGTACACGTCAACCGGTTTCCGAGCTTACACTGCATAGGGAACTGCATGCAACTACAGTTTGGAATCGGATACCTCATACACTGAAGAACCAAAGAAACTGGTTCACCTGCCTAACATTGTGTAGAGCCCAGCGAGCACGTAGAAGCGCCGCAACACAATTTGGCACGGATTGGACTAATGACTGAAGTAGTGCTGGAGTTAATTGACACCATGAATCCCGCAGGGTTGACGATAAATCCGTAAGAGTTCAAAGGGCAAGGCATCTCAGATTTGTTCAGTAATGTTCATGTCTGGGGATTTTGGTGGCCAGCGGAAGTGTTTAGACTAAGAAGAGTGTTCCTGGAGCCACTCTGTAGCAGTTCTGAACGGTGGGGTGTCACATTGTCCTGCTAGAATTTCTCAAGTCCGTCGAAATGCACTATGGATATGAATGGATGCAGGTGATCAGACAGGATGCTTATGCATGCATGAGAGTGCTATCAAGACGTAACAGGGGTCTCTTATCACTCCGACTACACACGCCCCACACCATTTCAGAGACTTCACCAGCTTGAACAGTCCTATGCTGACATGCAGGGTCCATGGACTCATGCGGTTGTCTCCATACACGTACGTGTCCACCCGTTCGATTTTCGAACGAGAGTCGTCCGACTAGGCAACATGTTTCGAGTCATCAATAGTCGAATTTCGGTGTTGACGGACGCAGGCGAGGCGTAAAGCTCTGTGTCATACAGTCATCAAGGGTACACCGCTAGGCCTTCGGCTCCGGAAGACCATATCGATGATCTTTCGCTGAATGGTTCGCATGCTGACACTTGTTGATGACCCAGAAGTGAAATCTGCAGCAATTTGCGGAAGTTTTGCATTTCTGTAGCCGTCGTTGGTCCCGTTCTTATAGGATCTTTTTCCGGCCGCAGCGATGTCGGAGATTTGAAGTTTTACCAGATTCCTGATATTTACGGTACACTCGTGGCATGTCGTAGGGGAAATCCCCAATTCATCGCTATCTCGGAGATGCTGTGTCCCATTGCTCGTGCGCCGACTATAACACCACGTTCAAACTAACTTAAATCTTGATAACCTGCCATGGTAGCAGCAGTAAATGATCAACTGCGCCAGACACTTGTTGTGTTATATAGGCTTTGCCGACCGCAGTGCCGTATTGTGCCAGTTTAGATATCTCTGTACTTGCATGCCTATACCAGTTTCTTTGGCGCTTCAGTGTATAAGACCATTGCTCACAGCGACCTATGAAGCTGCACATCTTCAGAGGGGCAAAAACGCTGAAACTTCTTTCCAAATGATAGATGTCAAATAGCTCACTATATTGCGTTGTAAGTCTAGGAAGTCGCAGCCAAGTAATTGTGAAAGTCTCTAGGTTATGCCTTCCGCCCCGTTAAGAAGTGGTGTGCACCAGACAACTTCTATGAATATCAAGTTGTATTAACGCCAGAACACTGAAACCTTAAAATGTTATATCGTTACGAAATCATCGCAACGTTTACTACACCACATTTTATTCGCGGGAAGTCATAATTTATAAGTTATGTAGTAGTTAATTATTGGCTCTCCGGTGGTATGTTACGAGGGCCATTCCAAAAGTCATGACAACTATGGTAAATCGTGCGAGCTTATGGCATTACCGTAATCGCAGTGAACACATTCGAAAGACCGCGGCAAACAGTACCGAAATCAGCCGACAGATTACGACCGAACGCGAGGATGGCTCGGTACGAGCACCTGAAACAGTCAATGTGCGCTTATTCGTGCTACAAGACGGATGCAAGCAGAGTGGAGCAGCGAGCATACGTGAAACTTACCTTTCTCACCCGCAGAAATGTTACTCAGTGTAATGAGGAACAATGAGCAGATATGGGTGACTATGCATCACCCACGACGGACGTGCTCATTCTGGCGTATTACAACGATGGTATTCCAGGGTGTCACCCTGTTACGGACGGCCACATTGTCAATGCCCAATACAATACTACCAAACCTTTTTGCCATACAATCTACGATGTACATTTTGGCAAAAATGACCGCCACGGCTGGATAATGCAGTCTTACTCCATGATAATGCTACAGCCCACATTGCACGCGTCATCAATAATTGTGTGCAGCGGTTGGGATGGGAAATCCTCACTCCATGCGACTTCAACCTCTTTACATAACTGAAGAAATCATTCCTTGGGAGGCGTTTTGCAAACAATGCGAATATCCTCACGGCATTTTGGTGACAAGTGGCACATAATGATAGCAATGTCAGTGGCATTGAACGCCTTTTCTATCGTTGGCAGCGCTGTGTGGATGCACTGGAGGATTATTTTGAAGGGCAGTAGTTGATTTTGATTCATTTTTGTTCCATTTGTATTCGTGCACAACAAATTTGCACAGAGTTCCACTGTGTGTGTTTGATTTCACCCTTTGCCATGACCTGTACTAAAACCTATTTTATTTTGGGATTCGGATACATGCTGCCTTGCCGGTTCAATGCACATCGTGTAGTTCCCACGTTGCCGCATTATAGAAAGATATGCCAGAGTTGCCATGACTTATGAAATGACTCTCGTACATACCAAATTAAGAACAAAATGTCTTGTATTATACCCTACTGCAATCGTAAATTTTAAGAGGATTTATTAATCTAGGGTTAATAAAGTAATTCGAACAACGCAAATAATACTGATACCTTCTTTGTTGTCTGTTGCAAGACGTGTAGTATGCCGACTGCTGAATGAAGTGTTTAACACGCAGTGTGAGTAGGGCGTACTCGTACCAGGAAATGGTTCTGTGATGTCTTGAGAGTCGTTGTCGTACCATGACTTGGGTCCACACATGCAGATTATCTTGAACATGAACCGGGATCTTTACTTCAACATTACTGGACACCAAGTGTTGCTCTTTCCATTACATCTTCATGACGAGCAGGGCCTGAGTTACATGTTCTATAGATCATTTGAACGATTATTTTATCGATATTTGTACATGATTACTGCTAACATTAATGAATACATTTTTTAGTCCTACCTCAGCAGTTTGGACCCATGGGAACTTACCACTAAAACTAATAAGGGATAATAAAGGTAATTGTTTCCACTACTGTTGTAGACGTGGACATCACAGCTACTCTGAAACTATAATGGATTACTTATGGCGAACTTCATTAATGATTGTGTGGTATGGGACCCAAATATCGTCACCTTACTAGCGTAGGAACTTTATAAGCCCTAAAAGGTTATGGAAAAAGGCTAAAATTTGGTATACATATTCGTGAATTAATTCTACACTTGTAGGAAAGTCATAGTTAAATTGTTGTAACATAACATAGTCAGAATTCAACGTTAACCTTAGCTCTGCAAAAACAGAAATAGAAAAAAGTGTGCGTCATTTCCTCCCCATCAAAATTCTGAAAAATGCAAATAATTTAAACTTTTTTTTTAACCTAACGTTTCCAAATCACTTGAACGGCATCAGTGAATAACGTTTTCAAGTTATTTTCAGCCTTCTAAACATGTGACGCACTTGAATTTGTATGCCTGTGTGAATGAAGAGCATGTTTCCTGATATCAGACCTAGACTTTGAGGTAATGAATCCGTTCACTCCTCTCGCGTTTCCCTATCTGAAAAAAATTAAACTAAACTTTATAGGTCGCAAATCAAATCAAATTTTATTAACAGTTCCAAATTTCGTTCCCAGGACGAATATAGGAACTAAATGGGGGGAAAATTTACGAACCTTCCCAGATTTAATATAACGGCCGCTGCAATAACACACGCAAGGCTCTTGATTATAGCGAATACACACGAGCCGATCTTGCGCCTTCAGGTTTTCACCTCTTCGCTCTCTACTGCACAACCAACATGGCTCGACGAATTCTTCTCCTCAAAATCATGTGATTTCTGTAGTCGCAGAATCGAAAACTTACACCAGCGTTGACAGAGCGTTGTAAATAGTGATGGTGAATATATTATTGATGACTAAAGTCTCTGTTACGTGTATCTGGTGTGCTTATTAAACTTACAGAAAAGCGGAATGACACACGACAGAAGTTCAGCCCAGTATTCGGACACATGTCAGTGCTTATACTAGGAATAGCAGGCTGTTCATCTGACTGCTGCACTAACTCACCTCAATGCAAAAAATGAATTCCCTGAGACACGGAAGCTAAATGTGCTGCACAAAACAGGGCCTTTCAACGAGACGATGAAAAAGAGTTACTTATTCACGCGCAGCCAAACATTAGTTACTAACTGTAGAAACCATAAATTCGTGGGGAGGGGGAATAAGGTGAAGGGACAGAATTAGGACCCATAACCTTGTGTAATGTGACGTCACAGTTACAATGGCCTTGCTTCTTGAAGAGGTGAGTACATGACGTATGTCGATGAACATCACATACTGTTATTACTGCTCTCTTTTGTGCAATCAGTGCTTTCTCTTTAACATGTTACCCCAGAAAATTATTAATTAGGATGTTACTTAGTGGAAATATGCAAAAAGCATCATGATGTTGCTTCATTTGTTTCCAAAATTAGCAATTATACGAAAAACAAAAGTGGCTGAATTTAATTTCTTGAGAAGTTCAGTAATATGCCTCTTCCAGTTCAAGTTTTCATCAATAAGTACACCCAAAAATTTGGAGCATTCTACCCTGTTTACTGAATCCTGCTCATGTGAGATATCAGGTGTTTTTACGACTCTATTTGTTGTGCAGACCTGAATATCTTGGCGTTTTCAAATTTAGGGACGGCCATTTCTGAGAAACAATTCATAATTCTTTGGAAATATCATTTACCATCTCATCTGTTGCTTCCTCTCCAACGGGATTTATTATAACACTAATATGGCATGGGAAAAGTAGCAATTCTGCTATGCTAAGAAGAATTCATTTACGAGTGCATATGTAAGGAACTGGAGTGGGCCCAAAATAGAATCCCATGGGACTCCCTTTATGAGTCGTCCCTATTCACTAACATTTTCTACCCTTCCGACATTTTTTTGAATTATTCAGCTCAACCTTTTGGATTCTGTTTTTCAGGTGTCATTCAAACCAGTTGTGCGTAAATTCAAGTTTGTCTAACAAAGTAACATGATATACACAGTCAAATACCTTGGAAAGATCACAAAAATACCAACTGGCGATATTTTATTATTTATGAGTGAATATACAGAATCTGGAATCCAAACTTTGATATGCCAAGTAAATTGTTTCCACCTAAGTGTGACGATACTTGTTTAAATCTGTCTTTTCATCTTTCTTATGAAAACTTTTAACATGTACGTTATTTTAACCTATATAGAAAAATTCCCTGTGGCAATGATACATTGCATATATCACTCAGGGCATTATTAATTAAGTTGGAACTACTTTTCATAACTGTTTTTAATTCAGTTCATGGATCAGTATGGATTGCAAAAGAAAACCAAACCTCCGTCTTATAGTACGCAGAGGAGGGCTTCTCAGGAATACAAAAATATAAAACTTGCAATATGTCAGCGCTACCACCTGACGATGGGCTCCGGCCCGAAACTAATGATGGTATAATAAAATCATTTCAAGAAAACTTGTAGCTGGTTGCAGTATTTCCAACGGTGTAATTAACAAAAACAGCTGTGGTATTCTCCGACACAAATGGATAAAATAATTTCAGTATTCTGGTTAACATACCATCAACATCACGTGAGCCTTTGCTTATCAGAATTTTTATAATTCCGGTAATTCCAGTGAAGGGTGATGGTGCTATTTTTAGTTGCTTAAAGTTTTGTGGAATCATCCAACATTCCCTCAGTTTGGTAGCTCTACGGAATCGAATCCTCAGTGAGTGTCTTCAGCTGGATTTGAGTACCTGAGGAAAATGTGGTCTCCCTTCACCGTCGAACACCATTATCAAGGATAGAGGTGATGTTCCACGGCATTAGCATGGTGTCTGCTGGGGGCGGCTAACGTTTTATCCGATATGCTCACTCACTAATTACATATTGTGCTTCATTGTTTTTATGTTATAAGACTACAGGTAGATTATTCTTAGAGATTTTGTATTTTTGATTATTCAATATTTTCTTTGCTTGTTATGTTAACAGTGGACTTGACAGTGGTATAAATGTCGAAACCTGTCAGTAGTATAGGATAAGATTCAAATATTTATACTTACTGAACAACTGTAATGGAAACGTTATTATCTTTATTTGAGTTCACTGAGGCTTTAGGGTATAAATGTAAGAAATGAATAAACTTACGTATCTCAATATGGATATTTCTGCATTTCAAAATATGCAATGGATCCTAGAGCTCGCAGTGCGCCACACTTTTACGACGTGAGATGTCTTGTGCAGTTTAACCTCAGAGAACGCACGATCGTAAATTGAAGAGATTGTGCTTGCAAGTATTGTCGCATACTACAGATCTGAAAACATTACTGTCTGTAGTCTAGTGTTTTACAAACGATTAAGATTCACAGGACGTGTTACTGAATATATTCAAGATAATCTGTCTTTCTCATAATAAGTACATGCACACTACTTATCGTTCTGTTAGACTCATTTCACAACCAGGTATCCAGTTATGTGTTGAGCTAGGAGATTACAGATAAGTAGCGGAGGAATTCAGCAGAATTCATGACTTTAGTACAAGCTGTGCAAAAAATACTCTGATTTGTATATTAATTTTGCAGGGCAAATAGATGTGTTTCTGGAGAGAACGCGTTGGGCAAAACACAATTTTTCTTTTTCTTTTCATTCACCAAGTATGTTTCGATGAAATTTCAGCATCACCAGTGTTTTTTTTGTTATCTTCTTACTACGTGCTGTGTATTTCCTAGATTTTATGTAATTTAATGCAGTTGTTTTGTTTCACGGTTTGCCATTTTTGCTCGTTTCCCCATTATTCACACTATGAGGTCTGCCCTAATAAATTTTTCGTGTCACTGTTTACCAACTACAGAACCTTGTTTCTGAAGTCTATAAACATGTCTGTCGAATAAAAATAAGAATTATGTTTTGCTCAAGGCGGACCCTCTCCAAAACAAATCTTGGATAACATGTGGAACGTAATTGAGTTAAGACCCTATCTTACCGTGACACGTGAGAGGAGATCCACAAACAACTCATTTGTCGTTGAGTTGCAGGGAACAGATATTTATTACGTGAAAACCATAAGTATTTACTTGACCTCGATCGGGAGTTCGCAAGGGTAAACAAGCGAAAACAGTTCCGTGGAACTCTTACTCTGGAGCTAGCTTATTTCGGAATCAAAGAAGAACGTTCAAAGACGGGAACCTCTGACGTCATTCACTTTTACTGCACCACCGTTCGCTAATTAGCGAGTGAATTAAAAGCCGCGTGTAGCGACACGACGTTCGCGACACAGCTAAGAGCGTTCTTCTCAACGTAATTAAAAATGTGTTTCACTTTTAAGGCAAGCACAGGATATCACGCCTCTTGTACCCGCCTGTTCTCGTTTCCAGATTAATGCTGCATCTAGTCACCAGCATATAATGAATGCTGACTCGAAACCTTACACGTCTCCACCTACGTAAATAACCTGCGAATCACTAGAACGACTGCTTGGGCACTTCTGTGCGGCCTCAAATTTACCTAATTTTAGTTGCTAGATCTCTGAGGAGTAGATGCGAAATGGAGTGGGTGGCGGGAGAGGGGGTGGGAGGGGGAGCGGAAGAATGTCATGGTTTCGGCTTTGAAACCCGCTTCTTGGAGTTTCCAAAGCGGTTTCTTGTCTCACGACTTTCTTCAAGTGTGTACCAGTTAAGATTATTCAGTATATGTAAATGTTTTTTTTTAATTACCGCTACCAGTCACAAACTTTGTCAACTATTGTATTACTTATTCATTTAGTGACATGTTTCGAGGGAATACTTCATCTTTAGGCTAAATGGCATTAGAGAAGAAACTTACAATAAAGTCATACTAATGTTACATAGTCTTTTCGTAAATGCTGTGGTCATCTTTGTTCTTCTGACGTGACCAAGAGAGCCACGGAAATGGAAACTCCTCAGCGCATCACAACGAGACTGCCACGCCAGAAGAACAAAGATGACCACAGCATTTACGAAAAGAATAGGTAACATCAGTATGATCTTATTGCAAAGTTGTTTTTGTAATGCAATTTAGCCTGAAGATGAAGTATTCCCTCGAAACATGTCGCTAAATAAATAATACAATAGTTGACAACGTTTGTGACTGGTGCCGGCCCTAGTGGCCGAGAGGTTCTAGGCGCTTCAGTCTGGAACCGCGCGACCGCTACGGTCATGGGCCACGGGCATGGATGTGTGTGATGTCCTTAGGTTAGTTAGGTTCAAGTGGTTCTAAGTTCTAGGGGACTGATGACCTTCGCTGTTAAGTCCCATAGTGCACAGAGCCATTTGAACCATATTTTGTGACTGGTAATGTAACTAAAAAAAGAAAAAAACCTTTACATATTTCTTGAGACAGTCACGGTTCGAAAAATAGTCACAATGGCTTCAAAAAGATTATTCTGAATTTGACTTTTTGCCAGTCAAACTAGACTGATGATTCACACCTCCCTTGTGTACACTAATGTCCCACGTTAGTGTTACCTGATACGGGTTCCACGCAATTCAGCAGTGTTCAGGCATTGATTTTACAAGAATTTTTTTATTCAAGCACGTTAGTAAACAAATTGCAATTCCCACTATGGTACCAAACATTGGTTCAAATGGCTCTGAGCACTATGGGACTCAACTTCTGAGGTCATCAGTCCCCTAGAACTTAGAACTACTTAAACCTAACTAAGCTAAGGACAACACACACATCCATGCCCCAGGCAGGATTGGAACCTGCGACCGTAGCAGTCGCGTGGTTCCAGACTGTAGCGCCTAGAACCGCTCGGCCACTCTGGTCGGCACCAAAAATTCGTAGCCTGCAATCTGCGCCGGCCGCGGTTTCCGCTCACATCTCTACACATTCTTACTTCCGTATACACTGATGGGAAAAAAAAAATCGAAACACGGAGAATGAGTTGTGGTGTACTAACGAAAGTTGGTAGGCGTGTTTCTACATATGAAAGACGATGCCTATTCAGATTTCGCACCAGTCGCATGAGAGTTTCGCTAGCAGGTTTGCTTTAAATACACACTGTGACGGTCGCGAGGGTTAGTTATCTTTGTATGAGGTGAGAAGATGTTAGTCAAGAAGGCCTTTCAGGCTACACAGGTGTCATAATCAATACCATTCTGAATTTGATCGAGGCTGCGTAATAGGGCTACAAGAAGCTGGATATTCCTTCTGCGATAATGCAGAAAGACTTGGCAGGAATGTGTCCATTGTATTTTACTGCTGGCAGCGGTGCCCACAAGAATGTACGTTCGCAAGAAGAGCAGCTCTGGACGGTCACGTGGCGCTAATGATAATGACCATCGCGTTGGGTGTAGGGGCGTGTCGCATTTCCAGTAATAATTTGAGGAGCAATTGGAACCACAACGACACAACGAACTGTTACAATCGGTTACTTCAAGGACAGCTCCGAGCCAGACATCCTGTAGCGTGTATTCCACTGACTCCAAACCGTCACCATTTGTGACTTCATTGGTGTCAGGCGAGACCTTTCTGACAAAAGCTTGCTGACTTTGTGCCAGTGATGGCCGTGTGTCGATTAGGAGGCCAGGTAAGCGGATGCAAACAGGCTGGCAGCGGCCAAGACACGTCGGACCTATACCTGGAGTTATGGTGTCGAGTGCGATTTCGTACGACAGCAGGAGCACTCTCTAGGCTAACCCACACACCCTAAATGCAAATTTGTACGTCACTCCGGTGATTCGACCTGCTGTGCTGACATTAATGAATAGCATTCCAGGCAGTGTTCCCCAACTGGATAACATTCGCGCACATACCGTTGTTGTAGCCCAACATGCTCTACAGAGTGCATTAATTGTCCCTGTATTGACTGACCACGTATAACAGGATGGGCATTCCATCCCACAAACTGACATCCGGCACGTGTACTACACAATACATTCACGTTTGCATGCCTGCATTCAACATTCTGGCCGTTACACCGGCTGTTAACATACAGCATTTCATATTTGCAATGGCTTATCTCGCGCTTACATTGACCTGTCATCTTCCAATGTTAATCAAATACGTTACCTAGACAAATAAATTCCCAAAATTTCATTGTTCTATATTGATTATTTTTTGGTTTATCGATTTCTTTCCGTCAGTGCGTACGAGACGACCGACTCCATTTACAGGTATAACTTATAAATCCTATTGGAAGGATACCATGTCCTTATATTTCGCGAAGATCACAACTTTGCGTTTCCCTATGTTAAGGGTGTAAGGAAACACCTCTTTTGTGTGTTACTCGGAGTGCATGAAAATCTGTCTTCACAACATGCCCCGAATAACTGCACCTTTTTACTTGAAATTTTGTCACAGGAAATGATTTATAACGCAATGTCATCATATTTTAAGAGTATAATTAACATTGGTTAGTGCTTTTTGGTGCAGTAGAAAGAATTATGGGTATAAATGAATAGCTGAGTAAATTTTGTGATCACAATTACTTCTAGCTCTTTCGCAGTTTGTCTCGAAGAACGTATGTATGATCCACCTGAAAGGTGGAGCACGTGTATTGAGCAGGCTTTGCTCCATCTGACTACCGAACACTTTTCTGTACAAAACTCGGAGTATAAAGATCCAAAACAATCACGTCGAACACAATACAATCAGTAGCTATTAGTCTCGGAATCTCCACATGATCACTTACCTACGAACCTGTGAAGCATGCAAAGGATAGCTAAAGAATTCTAAAGATTTACACTGATTGCAGTATTATCTCTCGCACTGACTAACCGTAATGTTGAAGGTAAAGGATAGATGAGGGTTCGTACTCTTAGTTAAGTGCAGAGTGCGAAATGCGCAGAATGCCACCCAAATAATAGTAGCTTAGAACATGTGACAAGGCAATATAAAAAAACTACAGAAGGATCAATTCAATATATAATTATAACGAATAGAAACATAATCATCCATACAGGAGAGCGTACGATTGTCGTTTGTGGTCCACGTGGCGTACAAGGTCGCCACATAAGAAGAAACTAAACAAAGAAGAATTCTAGACACATTAAAAAATCCTGGAATCATTTAAAGAAACAAAAGTGCGAAGTATTCAACACGTCTACTGTTCGTATGTATGAATGTAAACCCGATTCTCTACCATTGGAAACTGACTACCTCTTTGAACAACGAACGTTAAGTTTGGACACAAATGTAGGCTTATTAAAGACCTGAAAATCCAGCAAGAAAATATTTCACCAAGCTACCAAAATGTCAGCCACAATCTCGCTATAGTCTTCTAACCTGTTGCATGAAAATAATCATTAGAAAGCAACTGCAAAGAAGCTACTACGCCAGTCATCCTTAGGAAAATGTGGAAGCAACAACCAGAGCCAGTAGCGAGAGATCAGTCGGTAGCAGTGGGCAAGAAATCACGCAGCTGTTACAAATCACAGTGACTGAGAAATCGCAGATTTTACAGTAATACCTTTATAGTATCT
Organism: Schistocerca gregaria; assembly: GCF_023897955.1. Taxonomy (NCBI): domain Eukaryota; kingdom Metazoa; phylum Arthropoda; class Insecta; order Orthoptera; family Acrididae; genus Schistocerca; species Schistocerca gregaria. The sequence goes on from NC_064924.1 coordinate 483,861,409, forward strand.
GGCTGAGATTTCAATCACAACTAGAAGACACAAGTAGCAACTAAAATTATCATTTAAGCGCCACAACATTCACCGCCGTGTGTCATACGTTGACTGACGTTTGTACTTCGTTCTAAAAATTTGTCATGTGATGACCGATGACCGTACTTCGTTATAAGAACCTTGTGTCTCACGCTATGTATGTTTCAGTTACTTATGGCTGAAGAAATGAACGAAGAAACTAATTTGCTCTGCGAAAAATTTTCGCCTGACTGCAGCACAGATATGTTTGGCTGGATTGTGATATTGGATCCTCCATCATCAGACGACTAAATGGTGCACTCTAAGACAAAAGAAAAAAAGAAGATGCACCATGACTGAATTGTCAGAATGGAACGAAAATAGGTAGATGTGATGTACGTGTACAGACAAACAAATTATTACAATTTCAGAAAAATTCAAGAGGGGCTTCACAAATTGAGCAAGTCAATAACGCATTGGTCCATCTCTGGTCCTTACGGCTTGGCATTGACTGACAGCGTTGTTTGATTTCCTCCCAATGGATATCTACATCTACATGCATACTCTGCTAGCCACCAAGCGGTGTGTGGCGGAGGCCACAATTCGCGCCAAAGTCATATTTCCCCCTATTTTTTCCACTCGCGGGTCGTGCGAGGGAAGAACGACTGTCTCAACGCCTCAGTACGAGCTGTAACTTCGCTTATCTTTGAATGGTGATCATTACGCGATTTGTAAAGTTGGTGGTAGTAATATATGCTCTGCATCCTCGGTGAAGATCGGATTTCGAAATTTAGTGAGCAGCCACTTCCGTTTAGCGCGTCGTCTGTCTGCAAGTGTGTCCCACTTCAAACTTTCTATGAGGTTTGTAACGCTCTCGCGATGGCTAAATATACCAGTCACGAATCTTTCCGCTCTTCTTTGGACCTTCTCAATCTCTTGAATAAGTCGCGATTGCTAAGGGTCCCAAATAGACGAACAATACTCCAAGACTGGACGAACTAACGTATTTCTTTGTTGAAGGACTGCATTACTTCAGGATTCTGCCAATAAACCGCAATCTAGAGTTCGCCTTACCTGTTACTTGTGTAATCTTATCATTTTATTTGAGATCATTTCGAGTAGTCACACCCAGATACTTGACGCATGTTATCGTTTCCAAAGACTACGCATTTATTTCGTACTCTTATATTAATGGGGATTGTCGCCTTGTTATACGCAGTAGGTTGCACTTACATATATTGAGAGATAACTGCCAGTCATTACACCACGCATTTATTTTCTGCAAATCCTCATTGATTTGTTCAATACTTTCGTGTGATACCACTTTCCTGTAGACTACAGCATCATCGGCAAACAGTCTAATGCCTCTGTCAATACCATCAACCAGATGGTTTATGTAAATCGTAAAAACCAGCGGACCTATTACGCTGCCCTGAAGCACACCTAAAGTTACGCTTGTTTCTGTTGAAGTCACCCAGTTCAGGACGACATACTGCTCCCTGTCTGCTAGAAAACTTTCTACCCAACTGCATATGTCATCGGATAGACCGTAAGCGTGCACTTTTTGGAGCAAGCGATAGTGCGGAGCTGAGTCGAACGCCTTTCGAAAGTCGAGAAATGTGGCATCAATCTGGGAGCCGGTATCTAGAGCCTGTTGGACTTCTCAGAGTCTAGAAAGGCCGTTATGTCTGAACACAAAATATGTTCCATGATTTTACAACAAATCGATGTCAGTGAAATTGGCCGGTAATTATGTGCATCCGATTTTCTAACCTTTTTATAGATTGCTATGACCTGCGCCTGCTTCCAGTCTCGTGGAACTTTCCGCTGTTCCAATGATCTATGATAGATGATGGATAATAATTGTGCTATATTTGTAGTACAGTCAACATATAATCTTATGGGGATACCGTCTGGGCCAGATGCCTTCCTGGCGCCTAAGGATCTTAACTGTTTTACAATCCCAGATACACTGAACACTACGTCAGCCATCCTTGGCTTTGTTCGATAATTGAAAAGGGGTTGGTGCTGCAGGTCTCTGCCGTAAACGAGTTTTTGAAAGCTAGTTCTAGAAAATGGGCCCTCTGTTTATCATCATCCATAACATTACACCTACTGTCAGCAAGAGAAGATAGAGAATTATTTGTAGCGTTCGTAGATTTTACGAACGACCAAAATTTTTTGGAGTTATTTTTAGAATCTGCAGATATGGTCAAAATTTTATTCAATTGGTGCGTTAGATCGCCAAATCCCTAGCTGGTTGCAGAACCCTGTCCATCATGATCCAAACGTTCTCAATTGGTGAGAGATCCGGTCACCTTGATGGCCAAGCTAGGGTTTGGCAAATGCGAAGAATAACAGTAGAAACTCTTCCCGTGTATGGGCGGTCATTATCTTGCTGAAATGTAAGACCAAAATGAGTTGCCATGAACGACAACAAAACGGGATGTAGAGTATCGTTCACGTACCATGGTGCTGTAAGGGTGGTACAAATGACAATCAAAGGGGTCCTCTTACGAAAGCAAATGGCACTCCAGACCATCATTCCTCGCTGTCGTGTCGTTTGGCAGACGGCTGTCAGGTTGATACAACCCCGTTGTCTCAAGACACTTCTCTGCTGGTCACTGGTGCTCAGCTGGAGGCAGGACTGATCACAGAAGACAAGTCTACTCCAGTCAATGCGTTTCTAAGCAGAGTGTGCCCGACACCATTGCAAACGGTCTTACTGGTTACAGACGGCTGTGAGCCGCCTATTAATGGCCCTTGTGGTCAATGAAGCGCAGTTGCACGTCGGATAATAACGATGATGATGATGATGATTTCGGGGCTCTGAGTGCCTCTCGGTCGATTGCTCAGGCCTCAAGTTCCATGGCCAGGCCATGGTTCCCCCATTCCTGCCAATATGTTCTAATAGCGGCATCACTCCTGTTCAAATATCTAGCGATTCGCCGATTACTCCAGCCGGCTTCATTGACATCCTCTGTCAAATGCTGACATTCTCGTATATTGTTCATTCGCCTGTCTGCGGGACATAGTTATGTCGAACTTGAGTACACGTAATGAAATTCTCAAAGATTTTATGTCCTGGTATCGACATGTCCCGTCTTTACTATGAAGGCCAGCTGCACGTCGAAACTCCGCTGCCGTGTGACACATTTTTCCATAGGCTGCCAAAGTTTTCAGTTTTACAATTTCCGTCCGTACATCTTAGAGTGTATTTACAGGAAGAACTGTTAATGAACTGTTGAATCCCATGGAGCCGGAGAATGCGTCCTAGTTGCATTGGAGGGTTGCTTTTTTTTCCCTCATACTGCGAAACGTTATACTGTATAAATAATGTTGCGTGTTTCTTAATCACTATAACGAATGCACAGAGTTAAATGTAGGTCAACATTTGCATTTATACATTAAACAGCCTATTTTTACAGTAACATCTGTCTCAGTTGATTTACGATTCCTGTATACTGCTAGACATGCACCACTCTCCATCGAAACTCTATTTTTGGCAAACACGTAGGTCTGTTCTGAAAATGTTACAAGACTTCAGTTTCCGTTTTTAGTCAATTCTCGGTATCGACCATTATATGTACACTTCAGGTTTTTTCGAGTGTGTACTGAAAAGTTATTCCTCCGCTTTTTTATGTGGAAACTCTTAAACATTTTTAAATAAAACAAATGTTACTAACATTCTACATCTTTATTCTTGATTTCTACATATTTTCAGCCTTCTGCTGCTAGAGGGTTCCGAATTGTAGCAAGTGACGTGGTGGTGGGTAACATAATGATGTCAGTGCATGAGAAACAGCGTGTTTTAATCGAGTTTCGGTTTCTAAGAGTTCGTCCACACATGGAGGGCCCTCTCGTTAAGCGTGACAATACCAGAGCACATACGAGTGCTGACACACCTGCGACAATACGACGCCTTCGGTTTACTGCCGTCCACCATCCTCCATACAGTTCCGATTTGACCTTATCTGAGCTTCGTCTGTTTCCAGAACTTAAAAAAAAAAAATAAACTTCGAGAACTTCACTTTGATACTGATGAAGCGATGCAAGCAAATGTGAGGTTGTGGGTACGTCAACAAATTCAAACATTCTACAGTGATGGTATCAACAAATGGGTCTCTCGCTGGGAGAAATGTGACTATGTTGAGAAATAAGTTAATAAAATGTGTTTTATTTAAGATGCATTACGAGTTTTCACTTAAAAATTGGGAAGCATTACTTTTCAGAAAAACATAATAATGTTTCACTCTCTGGATCTTCTCTGATATTTTGATTTTGATATTATCATCTATATATGGCATTTTATACGGTCTGAAACAGGTATTTTGGAGCCCTCTATAGAAACTTTCATCCTCACTGGACGTAATTTCTTTGAGGCCGTGCTAAAAAGTAATGCCTCTGAACCTTTTATCTGACAGTTATTAAAGTTTTTTTGAAATGAAACAAACATTGTTAACATTCAGCATCTTTAGTCTTCATCTCCACATCTTTATTTCCCAGCATAATCACCCAGACGACCAGCACATTTCTCGCAACGAGAGACCAGTTTTTTGATACCTTCACTATGGAATCTTTGACTTTGTTGACGGAGCCGCAACCTCACGCCTGCTTGCACCGCTGCATCACTGTCAAAGTGAAGTTCTCGTAGGCGCTCTTTAAGTTTCGGAAACAGTTGAAAATCTGCTGATGCCAAGTCGGCACTGAAAGGAGGATGATCGATGACAAAGAACCGAAGGCGTCGGATTGTAGCAGATGTCGCAGCACTCGTGTGTGGTGTGGCATTATCATACTGAAGGAGGGAGTATTCCATGTGTGGACGAGCTCTTCGAATTCTAAACTGGACACACCATGTTGTTTCTCACGCACCGACATAGTTATGTTACACAGCACCATGTTACATGCAACAATTCGGAGCGCTCGAGGGACAGACGGCTGCAAATATGTAGACGTGTAGAATAAAGATGTAAAATAACGAATTTTTATTTAAAAATTTTTAAGAGCTTACACATAAAAAATTCGAGGGTATTACTTTTCAGCATGCCCTCGTATTAATAATGTATTTAAATAGTAAGAGAAAAGATACGAGGGTTGTACCTTTAATAGTGGCAACTACACTCCTGGAAATTGAAATAAGAACACCGTGAATTCATTGTCCCAGGAAGGGGAAACTTTATTGACACATTCCTGGGGTCAGATACATCACATGATCACACTGACAGAACCACAGGCACATAGACACAGGCAACAGAGCATGCACAATGTCGGCACTAGTACAGTGTATATCCACCTTTCGCAGCAATGCAGGCTGCTATTCTCCCATGGAGACGATCGTAGAGATGCTGGATGTAGTCCTGTGGAACGGCTTGCCATGCCATTTCCACCTGGCGCCTCAGTTGGACCAGCGTTCGTGCTGGACGTGCAGACCGCGTGAGACGACGCTTCATCCAGTCCCAAACATGCTCAATGGGGGACAGATCCGGAGATCTTGCTGGCCAGGGTAGTTGACTTACACCTTCTAGAGCACGTTGGGTGGCACGGGATACATGCGGAAGTGCATTGTCCTGTTGGAACAGCAAGTTCCCTTGCCGGTCTAGGAATGGTAGAACGATGGGTCCGATGACGGTTTGGATGTACCGTGCACTATTCAGTGTCCCCTCGACGATCACCAGAGGTGTACGGCCAGTGTAGGAGATCGCTCCCCACACCATGATGCCGGGTGTTAGCCCTGTGTGCCTCGGTCGTATGCAGTCCTGATTGTGGCGCTCATCTGCACGGCGCCAAACACGCATACGACCATCTTTGGCACCAAGGCAGAAGCGACTCTCATCGCTGAAGACGACACGTCTCCATTCGTCCCTCCATTCACGCCTGTCGCGACACCACTGGAGGCGGGCTGCACGATGTTGGGGCGTGAGCGGAAGACGGCCTAACGGTGTGCGGGACCGTAGCCCAGCTTCATGGAGACGGTTGCGAATGGTCCTCGCCGATACCCCAGGAGCAACAGTGTCCCTAATTTGCTGGGAAGTGGCGGTGCGGTCCCCTACGGCACTGCGTACGATCCTACGGTCTTGGCGTGCATCCGTGCGTCGCTGCGGTCCGGTCCCAGATGGACGGGCACGTGCACCTTCCGCCGACCACTGGCGACAACATCGATGTACTGTGGAGACCTCACGCCCCACGTGTTGAGCAATTCGGCGGTACGTCCACCCGGCCTCCCGCATGCCCACTATACGCCCTAACTCAAAGTCCGTCAACTGCACGTACGGTTCACGTCCACGCTGTCGCGGCATGCTACCAGTGTTAAAGACTGCGATGGAGCTCCGTATGCCACGGCAAACTGGCTGACACTGACAGCGGCGGTGCACAAATGCTGCGCAGCTAGCGCCATTCGACGGCCAACACCGCGGTTCCTGGTGTGTCCGCTGTGCCGTGCGTGTGATCATTGCTTGTACAGCCCTCTCGCAGTGTCCGGAGCAAGTATGGTGGGTATGACACACCGGTGTCAATGTGTTCTTTTTTCCATTTCCAGGAGTGTATTTATTTACAACTCGTACAAAATATACGTGAGTTTCAAAGTTTTACTGACCTTCAAAGCAGTCACCAGCATAGTGTATGACCCGTTGCCAGCGATGTGGAAGTCTTAGGATACTCTTAGCATTGCCAATTGTGTTGACAGTTCGAGCGGCACGGTCTATTGCCCGACGAATTTGTAGCAGTTCTGAAGCGAATACCGTGAAGTGTTTCCTTCAGTTTAGAAATCGAGCTGAACTTACGAGGGCTTAAGTCAGGAGTGTGTAGTAGGCGGTATAGCACTTAGCAGTTCCATCAGACAAACAAATCAGTAACAGCTTGCTCTGTACGTGCTTGAGCATTGTCCTGCAAAATGATGGTCAGGTCCTGCAGAAAGTGTCATCACTTCTGTCTCTATGCAGTTCATTTTTGGAACACAATCTACGACCAGCTTATAGACAGAAGTGATGACGCTTTCCACAGGACTTGGCCATCTTTGTGCAGAACAATGCTCAATTACGTGCAGTGCAAGCTTTTACTGATTTGTTTGACTGATGGGGCTGCTAAGTGCAATACCACCTACTGCACTCCCCTGACTTAAGCCCTCGTAAGTTGAACTCGATTTCTAAACTGAAGGAAACACTTCACGGTATTCGCTTCAGAACTGCTACAAATTCGTCGAGCAATACACCGTGTCGCTCGAACTCTCAACACAACTGGCACTGCTAAGAGTATCCTACGACTTCCACATCGCTGGCAACAGGTTATACACAATGCTGGTGACTACTTTGAAGGTCAGTAAAACTTTGAAACACGTATATATTTTGTACGATCTGCAAATAAATAGTTGCCGCTATTAAAGTTCCAACCCTCATATAATACTGAAATCTTTTTCGTCAAGACAGATACTGCATCTAATACATGACTATTAATACGTCCAGAATCAAGTATAAAGTCAACACAGAAGGTAGTCAGCGCCTACAAATACTCTAAATGACAGCACTGACATATAAGTTTTGACGCTTATGCAATAGATTATGAAAGATAGTTTGTAAACCACAGTTGCCGGATCAGTTCGTAAGTAGCCCGTTGATAAAAATGATGTTATTACTTTCTTTGTTTTTCTTAAGTGATATTAATTTGAGTATCTACAATACAGTCGATGCGAAGGATCCAGCGTGTACAATTCCGAGTGTGCTAGAGCAGTCCCTGATTGTTCTTTAACACAACTTTTTGAGAAATAGTTGTGCTAGAGATCACTGTCCCATGGGTAAATAGATCATAGCAGACAGAACACGAATTCCAATGGGCTAAGCACGGGGAAATAAATAGGCAATACCCTTGTTTCAAAGTTCAGCGTTGTACTCACATCAAGTTATTCAGGGAAGATGCAGAATAATTTAGACAGAGCAGTCAGGTAGGCATTCTGTATGAGGCCACTGTCTTGATCACTGCTAAGCTTGGGTTTGTCTTTCAGAAATAATGGTGGCGCGAAGCGACGTTGTGGTGACTTTAAACATTCGTTTCCTTCTACGTTCCTTCGTAACATTTTGGTAAGCTGTTCGGGAATTTCCATACACAGTCAAATCACCAAACGGACGCGTCTCTTAGCGTGCCCCAGAGTTTTCCTTCTAATGCAATCTTCCAGGATCTCTTAATCTCGAAGCGCGTTCAGCTGCCGGAACGCGGGGCTCAATCAAACGCAGGTGTCCACTGGGCTAATGTGTTGCTGCATTCGGAAAACATAACCGTTCCGGTTCATATTAGCCTGGGAAATTGTTCCACGATTTAACGACCTACTAATGGATTTTCCCAGCAGGACACGCGGGGTCCATATGTTCCCCTAAAGCGTAGAAGATTTCCTGATAAGTTTCTCAATAATAGGTTCTTAATTTTTATAATTAATTTTGTTGGAGGTATGATGGAAACAACTGGGCTTTACAAGAGATTTTTAAATTAAGTTATAAACTGTCAAATCGTAACTACACTGTCACTTGATGCACGTTATGTCAGATATTTCGGCAATTATGTTATTAATTTCGTAATTGTTATCACGAGTTTGTTGGTGTGTGATTTCCCATTCCTGAGAGTTTTACAAGAATTTTTTTTTCTGTCTAGATTATATTTAATACTTTCCAATATAAAGTGGTTAGGTCTCCTTCATCTTCTGGATGTTCAATACATGTGTGAAAGTTAGAATTGCTCTCTGCTAAAACTACGGTTCGGTAGTTTTTGTTCACTACATAAATGATGTAGTGATTGTTAGGGTTACCGTTAGTACTGGTACCATTGGTAGGGAAAGAAACATAAATGAATGTGTAAGAGAGGAATTGGGAACTGAATATTTCTTTGTTTTCTGTTTGGTTGTTTTGCACAGAGTTAGAACCGTACATCATTCTTTGTTAGTTCATTGTGTATTTTACTTTCTTACGGAATATAAAGTGCATTTTATAACTAACAAAAATTAGTTGATTGCGTAACTTATATGCTGTTATGTAACCAAAGCAATTACTTTTGTTACAAATTCAGTTTACAAGCACGAATATATTGTAGTCGCCGGCCGCGGTGGTGATGCGATTCTAGGCGCTGCAGTCCGGAACCGCGGGACTGCTACGGTCGCAGGTTCGAATCCTGCCTCGGGCATGGATGTGTGTGATGTCCTTAGGTTAGTTAGGTTTAAGTAGTTCTAAGTCTAGGGGATTGATTACCTCATATGTTAAGTCCCATAGTGCTCAGAGCCATTTGAACCATTTTGTTTTGTTTTGTAGTCAATAATACGTTCATTATTATCAAAGCCAAGAGTCTACTGTTATTACTGAAAAGTGTGTAAGTTGTTTATGAATAAGAGAAACATTTTTTATTGAAGCGATGTTCTATGCAATGTTGTTTTTCGTTTTCTTACCTTTTTATTGAGGAAATTGCCTTTTCCAGCGCTATATACCTGTATTATTTCCTTTATTTTTACTACAAAAACCCTCTGTTTCACGTTACAGATCAACAGTTTCAGAATAAAATCTGAATTAAACATTCACAGTTTCAGTTTTGACATAAATATGGTTTATTTTTAAGTAACAAACAGGAGCAAAACTGTGTAGAACAAAAACGTTCCATAGGTTACCCAGCGTTTTATGTATCTCCACTCTGTTTCTAGACGGTCACTGCTTCCGGTTTTTAGGCGGATCTAGTAAGAAATTGCTTACGTAAAGAAACAGATCGTTGTGTGGTAACGCCTGACAGGTATGCAACACACCTAACGTACAGGTAGCAGGGGTACGATCGAAGCTACTTGGAAATCTACCGTAGTCTATGATTAGTTGGTTTATTGTAGCATACGGTAGTTTTATAACTCTAGTGAGAGTCCATCACTCCGATGCTAAAAGGGTGTTATTTATCGACAAATATGCGGAAGGAAGCAGTACACTGCTTCAGTACTCTTGAAACTCTTCTGGACATTTCAGCAATAAACCTCTCCTTCACGTATGTTTTTCTTGTAGCGTCAGTGTTTGCCACTGGAATTTTATGGAGATCTCTGTAGTGTACCAGACAAAATTTGTGACCGGGCTGGTGATTTCTTGGTAGAAAGGACGCAGCATGTTATCTTGGATTGAGAGTAATTGACAGATTTAGAAGTGAACTCGGGGGGTGTACACCAGAGAAGTGTTCTGGATCCCTTGCTGTTCATGTTGTTTATTAATGATCATACAGACAGTATTAATAGTAACCTCAGATTTTCACAGATGATGCAGTTATCTACGACGAAGTATAGCCTGGACGAAACTATACAGATAATCAGACTTTGATAAGATTTCAAAGTGGCTGCTTTAATTGTTCAAAAATGTAAAACTGTGCGCTTTCCTAGGCGGAAAAGCATAGTAACCTGGGAATACAATATCAGCGAGACACAAATGGAATCCGTAAACTCTAATAAATACCTTGGTGTAACACTTAGGATGGAACGATCACGTATGCTCAGTCGTGGATAAAGTAAGAGGCAGATTTCGGTTTATTGGAAGAATACGGGGAAATGCAGTCGGTCTACAATGCAGATAGCTTATAAACCACTTGTGCGACCCATCCTTGAACACAGGGTGGTCCATTGATAGTGACCGGGGCAAATATCTCACGAAATAAGCGTCGAACGAAAAAACTACAATTAACGAACCTCGTCTGGCTTGGAGGGGGAAACCAGATGGCACTATGGTTGGCCCGATAGATAGCGCTACCATAGGTCAAACGGATATCAACTGCGTTTTTTTTATAATGAGGAACACCCATTTTTATTACATATTCGTGTAGTACGTAAAGAAATATGAATGTTTTAGTTGGACCACTTTTTTCGCTTTGTGATAGATGGCGCTGTAATAGTCACAAACGTATAAGTACATGGTATCATGTAACATTCCGCCAGTGCGGACGGTATTTGCTTCGTGACACATTACCCGTGTTAAAATGGGCCGTTCACCAATTGCAGAAAAGGTCTATATCGTATTGATGTATGGCTATTGTGATCAAAATGCTAAACGGGTGCGTGCTATGTATGCTGCTCGGTATCCTGGACGACATCATCCAATTGTGCGGACCGTTCACCGGATAGTTACGTTATTTAAGGAAACAGGAAATGTTAAGCCACATGTGAAAAGTCAACCACGACCTGCAAAAAATGATGATGCCCAAGTAGGTGTTTTAGCTGCTGTCGCGGCTAATCCGCACATCAGCAGCAGGCAAATTGCACGAGAATCGGGTATTTCAAAACGTCGGTGTTGAGAATGCTACATCAACATCGATTGCACCCGTACTATATTTCTATGCACCAGGAATTGCATGGCGACGACTTTGAGCGTCGTGTACAGTTCTGCCACTGGGCACAAGAGAAATTACGGGACGATGGCAGAATTTTTGCAAGCCTTCTATTTAGCGATGAAGCGTCATTGATCAACAGCGGTAACGGAAACCGGTATAAAAAATGGTTCAAATGGCTCTGAGCACAATGGGATTTAACATCTAAGGTCATCAGTCCCCTAGAACTTAGAACTACTTAAACCTAACTAACCTAAGGACATCACACACATCCATGCCTGAGGCAGGATTCGAACCTGCGACCGTAGTGGTCGCGCGGTTCCAGACAAACGGCTAGAACCGCTCGGTCACAGCGGCCGACAAACCGGCATAATATGCATATGGTGCGGCATTATGGGAGGAAGGATAATTGGTCCCCATTTTATCGATGGCAATCTAAATGGTGCAATGTATGCTGATTTCCTACGTAATGCCCTACCAATGTTATTATAAGATGTTTCACTGCATGACAGAATGGCGATGAACTTTCAACATGATGGATGTCTGGCACATAGCTCGCGTGCGGTATTGAATAGCAAATTTCATGACAGGTGGATTGGTCGTTCACCGGATCTGACGCCCCCAGATTTCTTTCTATGGGAAAATTGCAGGATATTTCCTATCGTGATCCACACCTGACAATATGCGTCAACGTATTGTCATTGCATGGGCGAACATTACGGAAGGCGACCTACTCGCTGTTGAGAGAAATGTCGTTACACGTATTCCCAAATGCATTAATGTGATATTTACATGTAGTCACGCTGTAACAGCATGCGTTCTCAGAAATGGTCAGTTCACAAAGGTACATGTATCACATTGGATCAACCGAAATAAAATGTTCAAACGTACCTGTGTTCTGTATTTTAATTTAAAAAGCATACCTGTTACCAACTGGTCGTCTAAAAATTGTGAGCCATATGTTTGTGACTATTACAGCGCCATCTATCATAAAGCGAAAAAAGTGGTCCAACTAAAACATTTATATTTCTTTACTTAGTACACGAATATGTAATAAAAATGGGGGTTCTTATTTTTAAAAAACGCAGTTGATATCCGTTTGTCCTATGGCAGCGCCATCTAACGGGCCAACCGTAGCGCCATCTGGTTTCCCCCTTCACGCTAGACAAGTTTCGTTCTTTGTAGTTTTTTCGTTTAACGCTTATTTCGTGAGATATTTAGCCCGGTCACGATCAATGGACCACCTGGTATATCTCAAGCGTGTGCGACCGATACAATAAGGGACTAGCACGAATATTCACATGTTGGTTTGACCCGCGGGAGGGTATCATGGAGATTTGGAAGAACAGAACTGGTGGACTCTTGAATTCGAAGGAAACTATTCCGAGAAGTGCCTGTGTTATTAAGAATTACGATGCAATGTTCGATGCATGCATATCTGTTAGAACAGGCGCTGCGGCGACTACAGCTGTCATGAAGTATATGAAATGTATTCGCAGTTGCCAATAGGAACAAGTGCGTCACCTGTGTAACGGAATGACGACAGTGAAAATTTGTGCCCGCCGAGGCTCGAGCCCGGATTTCTCGCTTTACGCTTGCAGTTAACCACTTTGGCTATCCGTGTACGAGTCACGGTGGGGTCCAGACATCCATATGTTGTCGTTAATGCGTCACAACTTGCACTCGTACACATTATGCCTCTTCTGTACAGATGGAGGCCGTTTTTAATTGAAAGTCCATGCCCGGTATCGGCGGATAAATACGATATTGCAGTCCCTGTGTTGTTTAGAAGTACTATGCAACGTCCATTCTGCTTACAAGAATAAAAAGCAAAATCTCTTCAAAGAGCGCATCAGTGTTGGTAACGGTTTGATTATCGCATAACAAAAAAAAGTGTGTGAAATCTTATGGGACTTAACTGCTAAGGTCATCAGTCCCTTAGCTTACACACTACTTAACCTTAATTATCCTAACGACAAACACACACACACCCATGCCCGAGGGAGGACTCGAACCGCCGCCGGGACCAGCCGCACAGTCCATGACTGCAGCGCCACAGACCACTCGGCTAACCTCGCGCGGCTATCGCATAACAATAAAACAATTATGAACATTAGTTGATAAAACAACGAAGACAATTCAGATTTCGTTCAGCGTGGGGTAGTGCGGTACCTGTCTATAATCGTAAGGGGAGTAGGGCCTACGTATGGCGGAATTGGTCAAAAAGTGACATTTTCGGATTACTATCTCTTATTAATATTTAGTTTCTCCCGCATAATCTGATGCATTATTTGTCTAAAAACTCCAATTGGAAATGTAGATTTTATAATTTCAAAGTTAACAGTGTGTGTGTAAAATTATCCGGTCGTTTCGCACTGACTTGCCTAAGTATCTCTACCTCTTGAACTATTCAATCTAGAAGGCTGTGGTTTTCAGCTATTTATTCCCTGAAATCATGTTAATGTTCGAGTTAAGAAGCTGGATGCACTGTGTAAACAGAAATGGCGGTATAGCACATGCATTTTGTTTATTTAGTTTGTGGTTGTCGTGTTTCATAAGTTTTGAACTGAAAACATAGTGGTTTGGTGTGTTATTATACTCTCTTATACCTCTTTTCAATATGACGAAAAGAAAGGGATGTCTTAAGAAGCGACGTTTTCATGAAAATCAGCATATCACAAAATCTGATTCCAGTGTTGATCCTGAAATAAATTTTTCACAGACCCGTGATAAGGACACGCCTACTACTGCTTCGAAGAGGAAACTTGGAGACCATGAGGATTTATTTATTGGCAAAGATCAAAATAGTTTAGGTTATGTTCTTTTAGATTTGAGTGTATTAAGACAAGTTTTGCAAGATGCTGTGTCATGTAACGTTTGTGGTGGGCAAATTAGCATCTCTGAGGACTCATCTGCAAACACTTGACTGGCTCACAAACTTGATATTCAGTGCGAAGTTTGCATGCTCTCGACATCATTTTGGACTTCTGAAAAGTGCAAGAATGACTTGTTGAGAGCAATGTTAGATTCCTGTATGGAATGAGGTGCATTGGGAAGTATTATGTGCAACGCTGAAATTGCTAAACCCACCAACCAGATCAAGTAAGTACACAGAAGTAACTGGTGAATGTTTCAAATCTGTTGCTGTTGCTTCTATGAAAGCTGCTGACAAAGAAGCAGTAGAATTAAATAACACAACAGATTTATCGGTGGCAGTTGATAGCACATGGCAGAAGAGAGGTCACACATCAAAAAGTTGCAACTGTCACTAGTGTTGACACAGGTAAAGTTTTAGACATTGAAGTGCTAACTAAATAGTGTCATCAGTGTAAATCAGTTGATGGAAGAAGTGAAAGCCATAAAACAAATTGTGCTAAGAATTACGAGGGAACTAGCTTGGATGTAGAGGCTACTGCAGTTGTTCCTATGTTCAGACGTTCACAACAGGAGAGAGGTGTGTGTTACACTGAGTAGTTGGGGATGGTGATTCAAAAGCGTAACAATCAGTAGTGGAAAGCCAACCTTGCGGTAATAAGCAGATTTTTAAGATTGAATGTGTGGGCCACGTTGAAAAACGGATGGGAACACGTCTCCGAAAACTGAAGCAGACGAAAGGAAAAGAGAAGTTATCACATGGAAAGACTCTAAATGGTAAAGGAAGACTTACAGAAAAAAACGTTGATGAACTCCAGCATTATTGTGAAATGGCAATAAGAAACAATACACATGACCTACAAGGGATGAAACGAGCAGTGTGGGCTACATTCTTCCACTGATGATACACCTATACACCTGGTGGTGATTGATTGTGCAAGTACCGCAAAGCTCAGGCAGCGGGTAGCGAGGAACAATATAGGCACAAAAATAGCATACCATCTGCAGTGATGAAAGCCAGTAAACCAATATATAGAGAATTAGCTCATCCTGACCTTCTTTCCAAATGTCTCCATAGTCGAACTCAAAACCCGAATGAGTCTTTCAATAATGTAATTTCGACCCGTATACCAACAAATGTCTTTGTAGGAAGGAAAACTCTATGCTTGTGTGTTTGTGATGCTGTGATAACGTTTAATGATGGTGTAAAGGAAAGAATTGGGGCACTAGAGGAACTTGGTATCACTCCACGTGCCAACACTGCAAGCCTTTCAGCGAATGGATCGACTTAGGATCATGAAAGCCCAGCGTTCAGCAGAGGACTAAAGAAGCAAGAGGCAGGAAAAGAAGGAAGCTTCTAGGTTTTTCAGGATAGTCAAGAACAGGATCCAGATAATGCTGATTATGGGCCTGGCTGTTTCTAGAAGCTGGCGTGCCTCCACGTGTAAGTTAATATCAAATAAAATGTTTGAACTTGATTTGCCGGAAATGACATTTTTAAAATAATTTGACCCATTATCTAAGGAACTATTACAGATACATATGTCTAATTTTACACTATGTTACCACTTAGTATACTGCAGCTACTGAACCTTCCAAAACATCTCTACCTCTAACGGCTTTTTACTTACGGAAGAAAAAGTGGACTTTTAAAAGAAAATATTGGACAACATTTTTAAAAACACCATGACTAGCTAATTATTTCTCTATACATTTTGATTCTGGTTCAGTAATCGGAAAAGGAGCGATACTATACATCCCAAAAATTGCAGATCTCTATCTGTCACAGGTTCTGAGGTAATATTGCAAATTTAACACTGTGGTTATAAGACGTACGTACTCCCCTTAATCTGATGGACATTCTTAGAACATTTCACCGAAGAGCTTTGAAAACGGGATGAAATGCGAGCAGAATGGCGACTGCTGCAGGCGGCTCGGCGTTGACGAGGCAGGAACGCGATCGTGGCCCGAAGCGAACGAGGCGCCTCCGTGTAATTTGAAACCCTCTATAGCGGCCTGACAGGCAGGTGCGACCGGATTCATTTGCCAATGCAACAAGCGCCGGGCGATAAAAAAAAGCGATCGCTAATGAACAATTCCAGCTGCTACTTGCGGGGGAGATTTGTTTTCGCTGCCGGCGGAAACTCCAATTGGCACAGCTGTTCCACAAAAGCTTTTGAAGTTTTAACGACGAGGAGGAAGACCGCTGGAAGAGAGGTAACGCAGTCGGTGTTTTTACTGACAAATGATTCGCCGAATTATAATCGGATCGCAGTTTTCCGCACAAATGGAACGTAAATAAAAAATTGTAGCGCAGCTGATGAATCCGTTTAGTGAAAACAAACGCTAATGTTATGTTTCGATTCTGCAACGGAAGATAATCTCATTATGCAAAAATATTTGGCACTGAATGAATTCAATTAAAGCATTTAATAACGTTAATACGTTTCATAATAACGTTCCAATAATATTTAAAGAATTATGGGAATTGTTTAAATTTTCAGATAGCATTTATAAAATTAACTACCGAATAAAATTCTATTCCATCTGCGTGATGAAGTATCGCTCAAGCGCACTGCAGCTTTACGGAATTCTGTGCCCGAGGTTGTGCACACCAGATATATGCCCCATTCATACTCAACATGGCTATTCCACGATTCAAAGCATGTGTTGATAGCCTGCTATTCTACGTTTACTTTGGCCACGGAGTTTATAAGAGACCAGGACACTGGTTTTTATGGCCTGAAGCCGGCCGGGGTGGCCGAGTGGTTCTAGGCGCTTCAGTCTGGAACTGCGCGACCGCTACGGTCGCAGGTTCGAATCCTGCCTCGGGCATGGATATCTGTGATGTCCTTAGGTTAGTTAGGTTTAATTAGTTCTAAGTTCTAGGGGACTGATGACCTTAGAAGTTAAGTCCCAAAGCGCTCAGAGCCATTTTTTTATGGCCTGAAAAGTTGTTGTTGTGGTCTTCAGTCAAAAGACTGGTTTCATGCAGCTCTACATGTTACTCTATCCTATTCAAGCCTCTTTATCTCCAAATAATAGCTGCAACCTACAACCTTCTGAAATTGCTTACTGTATTCATCTAATGGTCTCGCTTTTAGCCCCACCCCCACCCGACCCCCTCCAGTACTAAATTGGTTCAAAATGGTTCAAATGGCTCTGAGCACTATGGGACTTAACATCTGAGGTCATCAGTCCCCTAGAACTTAGAACTACTTAAACCTAACTAACCTAAGGACAACACACACATCAATGTCTGAGACAGGATTCGAGCCTGCGACCGTTGCGGTCGCGCGGTTCCAGATTGAAGAGCCTAGAACCGCTCGGCCACACCGGCCGGCACTAAATTTGTGATCCCTTGATGTCCCAGAACGCGTCCTGTCAACCGACACCTTCTTTTAGTCAAGTCCTGCCACAAATTTCTTGCCTCCCCAATTCTATTCACTACCTCCTCATTAGTTACATGATCTACTCATCTGATCTTCAGCATATTTCTGTACCACATTTCGAAAGCTTCTGTTCTCTTTTTGTCCAAACTGTTTATCGTCGACATTGACTTCCATACTTGGCTATACTCCAGACAAATCTCCTTAGCAAAGACTTCCTAACACTCAAGTCTATATTCTGTGTTAACAAATTTCGCTTCTGCAGAAACTCATTTTTTGTCATTGCCAGTCTACGTTTCATATCCTCTCTATTTTGGCCACCATCAATTATTTTTCTGCCGTTATAGCAAAACCTATCTACTACTTTCAGTGTCTCGTTTCCTAATCCGACACACTCAGCATCAGCTGATTTGATTCAAGTGCATTCCATTGTCCTTGTCTCGCTTTTGTTGATGTTAATTTTATATCCTCTTTCAGTTTGTAGGGAACTGACAGAGAGAAAATGGCGACGTTGCCTATAATGTGCCGCTATAATTTTCCGATATTGTACCGATACTATTTACTTGTATAGTAAGCTTTAAAAAACGAGTTTAGTACTATTAATGCAACATAATGTTTATAAATGCTGTGGGGAATTTTCTGATGCGTTATTTACCATAAGTTACTAATTAAATAATTATTTTGTATTACAGTTCAGCAACAGAAATGTCTTATACAAAGTGGAGCACAGATCAATTGCATTTACCTGTAACAGTATCTCTAAATGGGGATCATGGAATTAATGAATGGACACTCATACAAAATGTACATTAGCCAACAGTTAAGAGGAATGCTTAAAATAATAACAAACACCCAAACTGGGATTTAAAACTTTTTGGCTGCAGTAATATTGAATTTGAAGAGCATGTTCTTATATTTGAATACATGACATTCGGTTTGTGCCACTCGGGCGTAAGGAAACTTGCTTAAGACGTTGCAGCAACAAACGGGTGGTCTATATTTTCAATGCGGAAGGAACCATGGCAGCCAAATAGTCGCCTAAAGGTATCCGTCTAAGAAATATCAACGAATCCGAGGGAAATGATGAATGTTCCTAGCAAAACTTCAACGGTTATCCATGAAGCTTGTGAAAATTAACCGAAACAACGGAAAAGAAATCTAGATTTACTGTTCCACCTGTGAAAAGGACGTGTTTCTGAGACTCTGCTGGGAAGGCACAACAGAAAACATTCATAAAACAGAGGAATGGTATTGCGAGTTGTGTGAAGAAGATCGTACGGAAATGTGAAAAGATGTGTGAAATGCAAAATGTGGATTCATTGAAAGGGTAAAGCGATGGGAAAAGAAGAGAAAAATTTATATTGTAATGATTGCAAATATTGACGTAAAACCCAAGGTATGACACATTTTCTTGAATTTAGACTAAGACATATCATCAGGCTCAGGGACAATGTTTACAATGGTGGTACAATTGATGCACCCACTGGTACAGGTTAGGAAACCAATTCTTAATTTGTATCACGTGCAGATGTTTAGGAAATGGATTGTAGCGTCTTTATTTTTATCAGAATTTCCATTCTTTAAATGAGTTAGCAACGACAACGCCCTACAGTTAAGGATGGCATTGTTTAAATAATCTTTAAGCGTACTATTTAGGCTATAATAAATAAAATCTCAAAAGTAGTACCATTTAGGCAATTCTTCCCCTACTTGCATAGCTGAAATTTTGTGTAATGAATCTGCAATACGTGTGGAGGCATGGACCACGTGGTAGGCTGCCTTGAACAAAGCCCAGGGGATGCGAGAGGGGACGTGTAATAATAAGCTGGTATAAATCCCCAAGTAGGCTCAGACGTAATATAATATCCAGTATTTGAGTACAAGATAACATATTTCCTGTGCAAGTACAATTCAGCGGAACCCATGACTTTAAATTACCACTGCGTACAGTAGACAAAAGAAAATACACATACTAGTATTGATGCCTCAAACATTACTTTACGAGTTGAAGAGCAGTGAGATGAGTCACTTAAACTTTGTATAACTGAATATTAATTGGATATTGAACCTTACGTGTTCTAAGGAAATCGAAAGCCCAAACAGAGACCTAACATTTGACATGCTAAGCATGGCTGCAAAACGTATCACGGGCGGAAATCTAATTCTCCATGATCTGAAAAGCCACGTAACGTACAATCCTGTAAAGGCAGTGCAAATGCTTGAAGCCAGCAACGATCTAACCACAACCCAGGACAAAGTCGGATGAATGTTCCGGTTTCACTATCACAAGGCAGAGCATCTATACAGCGAGACAGGGACGTCCGCTCATCACGGCAGCAGGAAGAATGAAGTGCCGGCCATGAGCTCTCGTAAAACGAATGCTACTGTCTAGCTTTCCTATCGTCTGACTCCCGTCAAGATACACCTTGCAGTTTCAGTCAAGGATGCACCACCCCACGTTGAGAGTTAGGTGACTATAGATATCTGGAGCAGACAAGTGGCTATCGTCACAGGGGGCGTATGTAACACCATAAAAATCAACAATAACTAAAAAATGACACAAAATTTGTCATTCTTTAGTTTCCTAAGGATCCTGGGTGATATAAAACGGAAATTTACAGGGCAGTTTATTTACGATTCTCCTGTAACGTAAAGAGATTTACTAAAGAATGTCGTTTTCCATCAATAACAAAAAATTGCTAGTCTACAGCAAAGGACTTGACCCTTTGCAGAAAGACGTGGTCTACAAAACGTAGATTTGTCCGCTACACTTCCAGCCAGTTCAGTGAATGTGGAACGTTGGAAACCTGTGTAGAATGTAACATGTGCATTATTTAGCTTGAAAACTAGACCACCACAGTTCTAACTGAAAAAAAACCCACACAGATGTGATAATAAAAAGTAAAAAGCAGTAAAACTACACTCCTGGAAATTGAAATAAGAACACCGTGAATTCATTGTCCCAGGAAGGGGAAACTTTATTGACACATTCCTGGGGTCAGATACATCACATGATCACACTGACAGAACCACAGGCACATAGACACAGGCAACAGAGCATGCACAATGTCAGCATTAGTACAGTGTATATCCACCTTTCGCAGCAATGCAGGTTGCTATTCTCCCATGGAGACGATCGCAGAGATGCTGGATGTAGTCCTGTGGAACGGCTTGCCATGCCATTTCCACCTGGCGCCTCAGTTGGACAGCGTTCGTGCTGGACGTGCAGACCGCGTGAGACGACGCTTCATCCAGTCCCAAACATGCTCAATGGGGGACAGATCCGGAGATCTTGCTGGCCAGGGTAGTTGACTTACACCTTCTAGAGCACGTTGGGTGGCACGGGATACATGCGGAAGTGCATTATCCTGTTGGAACAGCAAGTTCCCTTGTCGGTCTAGGAATGGTAGAACGATGGGTTCGATGACGGTTTGGATGTACCGTGCACTATTCAGTGTCCCCTCGACGATCACCAGAGGTGAGGTGTACGGCCAGTGTAGGAGATCGCTCCCCACACCATGATGCCGGGTGTTGGCCCTGTGTGCCTCGGTCGTATGCAGTCCTGATTGTGGCGCTCACCTGCACGGCGCCAAACACGCATACGACCATCATTGGCACCAAGGCAGAAGCGACTCTCATCGCTGAAGACGACACGTCTCCATTCGTACCTCCATTCACGCCTGTCGCGACACCTCTGGAGGCGGGCTGCACGATGTTGGGGCGTGAGCGGAAGACGGCCGAACGGTGTGTGGGACCGTAGCCCAGCTTCATGGAGATGGTTGCGAATGGTCCTCGCCGATACCCCAGGAGCAACAGTGTCCCTAATTTGCTGGGAAGTGGCGGTGCGGTCCCCTATGGCACTGCGTAGGATCCTACGGTCTTGGCGTGCATCCGTGCGTCGCTGCGGTCCGATCCCAGGTCGACGGGCACGTGCACCTCCCGCCGACCACTGGCGACAACATCGATGTACTGTGGAGACCTCACGCCTCACGTGTTGAGCAATTCGGCGGTACGTCCACCCGGCCTCCCGCATTCCCACTATATGCCCTCGCTCAAAGTCCGTCAACTGCACATACGGTTCACGTCCACGCTGTCTCGGCATGCTACCAGTGTTAAAGACTGCGATGGAGCTCCGTATGCCACGGCAAACTGGCTGACACTGACGGCGGCGGTGCACAAATGCTGCGCAGCTAGCGCCATTCGACGGCCAACACCGCGGTTCCTGGTGTGTCCGCTGTGCCGTGCTTGTGATCATTGCTTGTACAGCCCTCTCGCAGTGTCCGGAGCAAGTATGGTGGGTCTGACACACCGGTGTCAATGTGTTCTTTTTTCCATATCCAGGAGTGTATTTCTCAATATAGAAGAACCCAGTTCCACAATTGTTGCTACATCTGATTCACAGATGGCAAGAATCCTTCACAGATTCGCTTTCGAAGCAAAAGTAGTCACATTAAAAAAAATTATTCGTGTGCTAGACGGTTGAGAGGAGTGACAGAATGGACGAATCATTAGCCTCCATAAAAAATATTAACTTTCAAGGAAAGTGCCTATCATAATAAGAATAGACAATAACAGAAATATATGCGTCTCATGCATGAAAGCCCTCCCGGTTAGCCGTGCTGTCTAAAGCACTGCTTGCCCCGCGGGAGGGCGCTCCGGTCCCCGGCACAAATCCGCCCGGCGGATTAGTGTCGAAGTGTGCCGGGCAGCCCGTGGACGGTTTTTAAGGCGGTTTTCCATCTGCCTTGGTGAATGCGGGCTGGTTCCCCTTATACAGGATAGCTGTGCACATGATGCTGAAGTATGATCAAAGATTCGAAACCCGTAGCTGTAACGAACACAAGCATTCATAACTAGTTCCAGGAGCAGTGAGCTTTTCCTGAGAAAGGCCTTGCAAAATAGCATCGCTGCAATCAATAGCTGAAATTATTAGAGTTTGAAGAAGTTTCTTTTTCAGACCAGGAGGGAAGCGCTTTTTATATTTTTGTTGGGCCTGGAGAGATGCTGACGTCTTCTTGCACACTGCAGTTACGTGCAGTCCGAATTAGATTTCCATCTATTGTTAGTGGCGGATGCAGAAAAACCTCAAAGAGGGGGCGCTAAAGATATCTTGAGCTACCTTTACTTTAACCGTTGTTGTTGTTGTCTTCAGTCCTGAGACTGGTTTGATGCAGCTCTCCATGCTACTCTATCCTGTGCAAGCTGCTTCATCTCCCAGTACCTACTGCAACCTACATCCTTCTGAATCTGCTTAGTGTACTCATCTCTCGGTCTCCCTCTACGATTTTTACCCTCCACGCTGCCCTCCAATGCTAAATTTGTAATCCCTTGATGCCTCAAAACATGTCCTACCAACCGATCCCTTCTTCTAGTCAAGTTGTGCCACAAACTTCTCTTCTCCCCAATCCTATTCAATACCTCCTCATTAGTTACGTGATCTATCCACCTTATCTTCAGTATTCTTCTGTAGCACCACATTTCGAAAGCTTCTATTCTCTTCTTGTCCAAACTAGTTATCGTAATAAAAAATAATCAAGTCACATGCAAAGTTTATTTAAACTGATTATATACATATACAAGGAAATACCATCTTATACTATATAAAAAAGTTACAATTGCGCTCTCTTCTTTAAATGATAAATTCTATGCGCCTATTCGAGATCACTAGAATGACCATGACTTTTCTCGTAGGTATGTGTTAGCTGTCGATGTGCCAGACAGGAACGTATAAAATACGATGACGCGGACGCTTGTGCTACACAGGAAAGGACAAATACTCGATAACTCGATTCAGTCGAATCGATTGATGAAAGAAACAAACGAATAGCGTGTGGGCTGTCTGGTGGGGGCGCAGCGGGTGGCAATGCGGGCGGCCACGCAAGTGGGGGGGGGGGGGGGGGGAGGGGAGACCCCTAGCCTGACCAATCAAATCCATTTCAGTTTTGGATGGGTTGAGGCTTAACCCTATTTCCTGCGCCCATTGTGATAGTACACACAGGCTGGTATTGGTTTTGCACTTATTTATAGCTCGAGGTGACCATCATACATGTGATATTTGCAGGAGGACAAACTAATGACACATCACTTACGTACAATGAAAAGGGTGTAGGACCTAATACCGTATCTTGGTGGACTTCGGATACTTACTGCCCGCCTCCATTGTGAATTTACGCTCCCAGACATGACGCATTGCTTGCGAAACGTCAGGAATGAACGAAACTATTGCACTGCGCTTGGCGAGGAATTTAGGCTGTTAAGTTTCTCAGTAAAATGTCGAAGTCGACAGTGACAAAGGCTTTGCTGAAGTCTAAGAAGCACATGACAGTTGCCTCTTGTGTATCCACGACAAGCTTCAGGCCATCTGTTACCTTCATTAAGGCAGTTGTTGTGCTGCGATGTTTGCGGTAGGCTGATCGGTATTCGTCTGGTAGGCTGTTTGTGGTTGGGTAGTTTGTTAGCTGGTCGTGGACCACGCATTTGACAGTACAGGAACAATGCGTATAGGAGAATAATCAGACTATGCTGTGGCAGCTACCGTTTTCGGTAGTGTTTCGAGGCCTCCATGGAAAAAACTTGTTGCTAAGGAGTGGTTGGAAATATTTATCTAAGTGGGCAATAGTGGGTCAAGAATAAGCTTCGTCGTTTGCACTGTGGTGTTATCGTGTCCAGTAGATGCTGATCAGACGCACATGATTGCTTTTTTTTGACGGTATCGAAAGTACAGTAATGTCCTACAGAGAGAATTTTTCGTGGCTACAGTCGTTTACACGCATGAAGTCTCTGCTACGTTTGTGGGGCAATTGTAATTGTAGGTAATGTGAAATAACTTTCCAGTTCTTCAGCTGGCGCAATGGGATGAGCTGAAGCTTTTGCTTTGCTTTGGTTTTGCTTATCCACTCCCCTTCCCTTTCGTTTTGGTTCCCTTTCCGACCAGTCCTTCACGAATTCAACAGCCCACTTGATTCCTGATCTTGTCCCACTCGCTGACTCAAGTTCTCTTTTTGTAATTCTAACCATATTCCTCCTAATCACATGTCCTGCAAGTCTTGCCCTTTCTACTCTAATTTCTTCTCATATTCTCCCAAAGTTCCGATGATACAAATTACAAACAAAATATACTTATTGTTCTCAATATGATGGCAGCGTACATACATTATTTTTTACGTTTTCATATATAATTTATAGATAAAGAAAAAGTATAATTCATTGTGTTCTCCATAAAAAATATCAGGTATATTAGACCTTAGATGAGGTCTTACAAGTGACGTAACACGTGTGACGAAATTTAGCTGAAAAGTAGCATGTTCTTATAAGTTGCGCAAGTCAATTCTGTTTAGTACGACGTTTCCCCTACCTCCTTAACCCCCCCCCCCCCCCACCCTCACCGTTAGCTCTCTTGTATAAATCTAAATCAAATGCCTTTCACGCAGTACTCTTGTTCTTCGGATATGAGCTAAAGTTGCATTCAGACAACTTAGGCTTTGTCTTTCTGTAGTATTTGTGAATCACCACAGAGGTGTACTGGAATGATTCTTCGTCGAAACTAAAGCTAATTTCTTTCCACACAATTCTCGCAAAGCATACAACTACCGTTGCATGCTTGTATGCTTGTATGGCGTTCAACTGATGTTTAACTCCGAAAAGTCCAAAAAAAAAAAGTCCTTACCACAGCAACCACAAATTTCCTTCTATATATGTTAGAAATTTTTTTTGTTTTTCTTGTTTCTGTTTATTTCTTTCATTGAGTAAAACAACTTTTTAACATTGTTTTGTTTTGCTTAGATTTTGATAGTAATCCGTAGACTAGCAAACTTATAATTCTGCAAGCATTTACTTTGAAAGTCATAGGTTATTTAGTTTGCTTATTCATTTTTTTTTTTGCGAAAGTATTAGTAGATATTGTGAAAGTGAGTCTGTTATATACTAAGCGTGATGTAAGTAATCTAAAAGACGCTTCAATTAAATATTCGAATACTAAGTAATCACGCTGGGTTCTGATCTCAAAGGCTCACCCGTCTACAATGCCCGTTTTTTCCACTGAAACAAAAAAAAAAAATTAATCCTTTGCACTTTTTCGATGATGTAAGCATAATAAGAGAGCAGTGGTTAGATGTGTTGTTTTAATAACAGACATAGCCATTTGCAATCAATACGAATGCTCTAGTATCAGAAAATGCTGATGAGGTCTTTCGTGCGGTATATACTTAAGCACCCGACTCTACGTAATGAAGGAATAATTATGCTAAGAATTTCTGTTTCGGGTTGTCTAAAGCGTCGGTTGCCACAATTTGGTGATATTATATTGATTACGGCTGTTGGGAAGAAACCTAACGGCAATACACCCCACTCCCTCTGTAATCACTTGACTTGATTGGAAGAAATAAAACGTAATTTTGTCAGTTTTCCACTGTGTTCCCACGCTGTGAAACAAAAAACTAGTCGGGCTTTTACCAAGCCTGCACACAAAGGCAAAGCTTCCAGAACACAGCAGTTAATATATCAAAGTTCATACTATTTTACGAAAATCAATGTTTGCATACATAGCGAAGTGCACTTGCTGTCTGCTTCCAGAACAAGGACATGTGTACTGTATAAAAGCACAGTGAATATCAGATCGCCGCTCTTTTCGTCAGTGGAATCCAACGACGCACTGACTGATGCCGTTTTGCTTGACTTCTACAGGGCTTTCGCTACAGTTCTCAATTGTCTTGCAGCGAACAGAATACGAGCTTACGGAATAGCGGACCAACGGATTGCGATTAAATTCAGAAACTCCTAGCAGATAGAACTCATCACACGTCAAAGTAACTTCGGTCGCATCCAAATGAAGTGTACTGATTCGTTACTGTTCTGGATACAGTATAAATGATCTCTTGGGTAAGGTCGAAAGCTCCGTGTGGCTATTTGCGGGTGACGTGTTATACAATTGCACGTTACAACGCTAGAAAACTGTAGCGAAATACAGGAAGATCGACATAGGATGCAGGGCTTGGCAGTTGACTTTTAACATCGACTGACTTGACGTAAAGGGGATAAATACACGGAAAGACCCAATATTATTCGTATGTTTATCGAGAGCTTTACTGTAAAAATTAAGAGGTTGTAGGCAGCAAGAAGAGTCAGGCAAAGGGTTACTCCCTCCTAGCTACATCTCGCGGAATGACCATGACCGGAATATCACACATGACGTACTGAAACTCATTTTAGCGTATCTTTCGATGACTGAAGATTAAAAGGGGAAACGCTATTGGTAACCGAAGTTCAAATGTTCAAACCTGTGTGAAATCTTATAGAACTTAACTGCTAAGGTTATCAGTCCCTAAGCTTACACACTAATTGGCCGGCCGCGGTGGTCTAGCGGTTAAGGCGCTCCGTCCGGAACCGCGAAACTGCTACGGTCGCAGGTTCGAATCCTGCCTCGGGCATGGATGTGTGTGATGTCCTGAGGATAAACACACACACGCAAGCCCGAGGGAGGACTCGAACCTCCACCGGGTTCAAATGGCTCTGAGCACTATGGGACTTAACATCTATGGTCATCAGTCCCCTAGAACTTAGAACTACTTAAACCTAACTAACCTAAGGACATCACACAACACCCAGCCATCACGAGGCAGAGAAAATCCCTGACCCCGCCGGGAATCGAACCCGGGAACTCGGGCGTGGGAAGCGAGAACGCTACCGCACGACCACGAGATGTGGGCGAACCTCCACCGGGACCAGCCGCACAGTCTACGACTGCAGCGCCCAAGACCGCTCGGCTAATCCCGCGCGGCGGTACCCGAAGTTCCCTCCACTGCAGTTCATAAGGTGGCCATCAGAGTGTTGATGCGGATGTAGACGTATACTTCTTACTTTTCTTCTTATTCTTCTTCTTATTATTATTCCTTAGGATTTGTTCCGCATTCTGATGGGATCCTCTGTTTTGGCTCTCTGTCGCTATTGTATCCGATGTTATGTCTGATGAGGGTGCTACCGAGATCTTCTGATCTTCGTGCAGGGTGGCAAGCAATCTGTCTAGATTGTACTACTGGTCATTTACCATGTACTTTCAAACTAATACGAGTCTTTGCCAATGTTCGTGCGTCTACTCTACGAACATGCTCATAGCATTGTAGACGGCTTCTCTCATCTTGCCTACTCTTGGTGTACTCCTCCACATAACTTAAGAACTTTGTCATCTGTGACACGATCGTGCAGTATTGATCCAGGTGTCCACCAGAGCCCGCAGGGAATCTGATGAAAAGTATCTGGACATCTATTAGTGGACGTTAATATTGGATGAGCTTACCATCTGTGACACGATCGTGCAGTATTGATCCAGATGTCCACCAGAGCCTGCTGGGAATCTGATCAAAAGTATCTGGACATCTATTAGTGGACGTTAATATGGGATGTGTCCACCCATCGCCTTTATCACTGCTTGGACTCTGTTGGGGACAATTTTAATGAGATGTCTGAATATCTGTGGTGGAGTGAAAGTTTATTCTTCCTCAAGACCCGAAACCAGGTAAGGTGGAGCCTGAAGTGAAGTCGACGTTCTAGAGTGTCCATTGGATTAGAGTCGGAGCTCTGGGCAGGAGAGTCTCTTTCAGGCCTTTTATTGTTCACAAACCATAGCCTCAAAGATGCTGTTTTATTGAGAGGGTCCATTGTCATGCTCATACAAACAGTCACCATCTCCGAATGCTGCAAGATGAAAAATGGTTCAAATGGCTTTGAGCACTATGGGACTTAACTTCTGAGGTCATCAGTCCCCTAGAACTTAGAACTAATTAAGCCTAACTAACCTAAGGATATCACATACATCCATGCCCGAGGCAGGATTCGAACCTGCGACCGTAGCTGTCACGCGGTTCCAGACTGTAGCGCCTAGAACCGATCGGCCATCCCGGCCGGCCTGCAAAATGAGTTCACATTCTTCCACATATAGCGTTTTCCAAAGCACAGTAAACCGACCACACCATGACCGTAAAACACACCCATAATGTAACACCGACGGAGGTGGCGCAGTGGTTAAACACTGGACTTGCATTCGGGAGGACGATGGTTCATTCCCTCGTCCGGCCATCCTGATTTTGGTTTTCCGTGATTTCCCTAAATCGCTCCAGGCAAATGCCGGGATGGTTCCTTTCAAAGGGCACGGCCGACTTCCTTCCCCGTCCTACGCTAATCCGATGAGACCGATGACCTCGCTATCTGGTCTCCTTCCCCAAGACAACCCAAACCATGTAACACTAACTCTTCCGTACTTCACTATTAGCACTACACATGAGGTCAGGCAACGTTCACCAGGCATTCAACAAACAGAACCCTTGCATCGGACTGCCACAGGGTATAGTGTGGTTCCTTACTCCAAATCACTGGTTTTCAGTCATCCATTGTCCACTGGCTTCGTTCCTACACCACATAAAGCGTCGCTTAAGTATTCACTACGGAAACGCGTGGCTTCTGAAGAGTTGCTGGACCACTGTACCTTGTACTTTTTAACTCCACACTCACCATGATGAAAATGACTTCAGAATAGCCAGTTTGTCACAAAATAATAGTTACAGGATTTTTTTGGACATTTATTATTCACAGAGCATTTCGGGCGCTGCACATCTTCAGAATGAAAATAAAACTTTAACAGAAAGCCAATTAACGCCGAAAGAAACATAAAGTTTAGAGTCACTCAGCAAATAACGGCTTGTTCTGCAGATTTGGAGGTCAGTATGCCTCTCCACACCGTGAGACACCTGAACCACCAAAACGATCATGTTCGACAACGCCGAGCGTCCCCTCAATTATGACGAGTGCTGGTATCACGTAATGCATCCTGAAACATTGCCGAACATGATCGTTCTTGTGATCTAGGTGTCATACTATCTGGAGGCATAACGTTGCCATGGGCATACTGACCTCACTATCGTTGAACACGGTCGTACATTCACCAGTTGTACTGTCCAGGGGACCATAATGAATTGCAGTGACATCAGTGTAATTATTATCTTTGAATGAAAGTGTCGTTTCTGTTCGTCTGATTTCGTAATACGGTTAGTTACTTTCTGTACTATACCGTACCAGTTCTATCTATGTATGGTTCAAGTTTCATTGAGCTATGCTTATTGGCAGTGACTCATAATGGAAAAGTTACCTTCTTTCTTAAGTTTTGTACACCATTGTTCTTAGGGTTAATAGTAAGGAGTGATATGAAATTAGGCGAATACTTGAAGTTTGTAGTAAGGAAGCGAATGGAAGGATTCTGCGGAAGAGCAGTGCATCTTAAGGGATTCGCATAGATAGTGTGAGCAGTTCCGGAGTATTGTTTCAGCATTTGGTATGCAGGCGTGACCGCGAATACCGAACGAATTCAGGTATGTGTTGCTATGATCGCTACAGATCGGTATCGCCATTGCGACTATGTAACAGAGACGCTCCTAGGACTTAAATGGGAATATCTGGAAGGAAAATAGCTGGTTTTTGCAAAACCATGTTACGAATAACGGATATTAGAGGAGGGTTTTAAGGCATTTCTGCAGCCATTATCATATATCAGTTATTGGGGTCGTGGGAATAAAACAATATTAGGACGCCTACAGAAGCATATAGATCGTATTATTTTTCTCTCGCGTTTGGATGAGGACAGCAAAGCGATAACACATTGTTACGATGTAAGTTGCACCTATCACTGCACAGTGTCATCCGGAGTATATTCGATGATGCACATAATTGAGGTCCATCAAAATAGTCAACCATGTTCTGAAATTTTCTAACAAATTGAATTATGAGATCCTAGGCTGTGGCTGAGCTGTGCTAATACAGGAGCGTGTAGAAGTTAGGAAGGTAGGAGAGAGTTACGGGCCGAAATGAAGCTTCGAAAGAAAATTCATGACTGTATAGCACATAAAGTAAGAGTATACT
This sequence comes from Schistocerca gregaria, assembly GCF_023897955.1. Classification (NCBI taxonomy): domain Eukaryota; kingdom Metazoa; phylum Arthropoda; class Insecta; order Orthoptera; family Acrididae; genus Schistocerca; species Schistocerca gregaria. The sequence goes on from NC_064924.1 coordinate 483,891,888, forward strand.
GCCCACAAAAAGCAAGGGCACCAGTGTGGCAAACAGTTTAATGTGTCAGGAAGTTTCACACTAGCACACACTTTATTACAGGGTAAAAGTTTCATGTTCATATTTACCAAACTGAGTTTTCTGTTTCAGTTGCCGACGACGCTCAACTCGGAACACTGGCGGAGGATCGGCTTCATGAAGGGGCATTGAACGAGAGTCCAAACTTCAGCCAGCGCAGGCGACCATCTAGATGGCGTTCCAGATCTCCTGAGGTGGTAGGACCAACGGACAGTAGCACAACCCCTTCCCAACCTTCTGTTGACGTAGTGGACAGCCAAGAATTCGGTTCGTCATCCCCACCAGGCAGGCCCTACAGATCACGGACTCTAACCACACAACAGATCAGCAGAAATCGAACATCTACCTATGCTCCAGTATTCAGAAGGCCACAGCACCGTTACGCGCTCAGAGGAAACCATGAACAGAGCAGTTCCACGGCATCCAGGGTGACATTTCCTCTCACCTTTAGTTCAACGACTGCTACTACAGAGGACTCTGAGCGCACCTCTAATTTCAAGGCAACACTCACATCGGCCACAGCAGAGCCAACCGTTGGTAGAGACAACCCAGGTGAAAAGTCACCATTTTCAGAAGATTTTAACAACAGACTCACGGAATCACCTCTTTCTATAGACCTTCCAGTCACTGACAGGCCTCCAGCGCTAACTGAAATCGGCCGAGAAGACGTTTCAAAGAGCACTCATCGATGGACTCTCTCTTCCTCAGCGACTGCATCTGGCTTCGATTCCCGGCGGACCAGCCCTCGAGCAGCCGGTATCAGATCTCTTTTTGGAAGACGCTCTAAACATCGAAGCACGCTACAGCCAGAGCAATACACGAGTCCTTCAACATCACAGTTTAGCACCACTGCTGCAACTCCTTTAATCCGGACAGTACAGCTGGATGGACATGCTCGTGCTGCCCGTGATTATGAAGTGCTCGAGACGACCACCCCGCAAGTTGTTGCAAGGACACCTAGAGGAAGACGGAGGCTGGTCAGTGTTTCTAGGAGAGTACGGCCTATTGACGCGAGTACAGAGGCTACAGTCTCGCCAAGAGGAGACGAGAGACAAGATCAGCGCAGCGTTGTCAGAGTCCAGAAGAGGAGGCGTCCTGTCACCATCGATACCACCACAGTTTCAACAGTTTCTACCACAAAGGTCAGAGATAGCCTTCGAAAGACTAAAGTTTATAAGAGAAGGCGTCCAGTTCCCGCGAATGCTGTCACCACAGAGCCTTCACTTCTGGAGGGTGATGCATCAGGTAACCAACGCGGATATAGACGTGTGCGTCCATCATCACCTCAACAAGAATCAACGAACCAGCAAGGCAGCACGACCAACAGCGAGAGTTACAAACCATCAGCACAAAGCAGTTCCAAATCGGAGGAAACATTTGTAGGAGGTCGAAGAAAAAATGTCGGTAAAGTTAGGGTCAGGGGAAGAAGGCCATTGTTGAGCGATTCTGAAACAGGTGTTGGATCTTCTGAGAAGGCAGTTGAAGGTGAGGGATTTGGAACTGTACTGACGGCAACTGTGGAAACACCACAAAGTACTACTTCAGTGGTACAAGAAGTTCCTAAACCTCACGCTCCACCCTCCATGAGCACCACAATAGAGGCCACAACCAGCAGACGAGTGCTTTCACGTTCAAGACGCCCATTTTTTGGTATCCGCCGAGCCGTAGCACCCAGTATAGCTCCTTCAGTTCAAGCAGAACCCGTCTCCTCTACGACCCCCTCTAGTCTTCAGGAGGAGAATAATACTGCTGACTCTCTGACATCTTACACTCCAACAGAAAGGGGGGACACTATCACAGAAGGAACGACTGTAGAATGGATCAACATGTCCACCATTTCACCCACCAATCAGTCTACTACACAGATCACTGGCGACACCGTATCAGAGGATGAGGGAGGCCAGTCAGAACAATTCACTGCAAAATTTGGAGGAGCCAAGGGACGTCACCCTGGAAGGAGAGTCGGCCTCGGGAGCAAGTATTCGAAAGAACAACGAAAAACCACCCCTGAGCCTAATAGAATTGGCCTAACTTCTGAAAGAACTAAAGCATCTAAAGTGAGTACTACCAGCGAGCGACCGACTGGAAATATTTCAGACCGTTTTGTAAAATCGAGGACGCTGAACTCACTGAGAAATAGGAAACCGATATCGCTCCTTCGACGGAATAACGTGAGCAACATAACTGAAGCGCTGACAGCTGCCAACAAGTCCTTGGACGAGCACACGGTTGAGACTGAGAGCCCTGTCGCCACAGATGGTGGATCAGCGAGTTTTCTGAATATGTCTGTGGTGGACAATAACATCACAACTGATTCTCCAGCACCAACCACAATTAAGGGTAAAGATCGTTTGAAGAAAATTAAGAGACCTCTGGCAGTAACAAAAACAGGAGGTCCTCCAAAGTTACCTGTTCTCAAGAAGATTTCGTCGAACTTCACAGAAGATGAAAAAGCCGAGACCTCAACGATATCTGAAAAAGGGACGCGACTCAAGGGCAGGAAACCGACCAGCCTTGATAAGCTACTAAAAATGAGAAGGCCTCTTCCAACATTACTGAGGAAATCTCAAAACGAGTTTGTATCACCTGCACCTGAGAATGTCGAGGGCAGCAGCAACAGCGAAACAAGAAGCGCAATCAGTACTTTACCAACATCAGCAGATACCACCCCAGGTCAAACGACTGCAGACGAAATTGAAACCACTACTGCCGCAGCTGCCACTTCTTCTTTGCAGACGAATATAGACGACGGTGTTCCAAACGGGACCAGGAAGCTGCCGAAAGGATTTAAACCGCCACGTTTCAGGCCTACCCTTGGTGAACCGAGAAAAATTGGGATCAAGGATACACCTAGACAAGGTGTACGGGTTCGACCTCGCCTTACACCCTCAAGTGCTGTGAAGAAAGGAGTTAATGGTACTCAAGCGACAGCTCCATTGAAAACTGGACTCTTCGGCAACAGGAGACCCTTTTCTGGTTTAAAACCATCCTTGCTCAAGTCGACGGGCAGGTTAAACAAGAAACCAACTGACTCTGCTGACGAGAACACCGAAATACCAACAACGTCAGTGAAAGGAACGACAGAAGCTTACAATGCCTCACTAAAAGTGGCAGATAAAGTGATAAAAGATTTTGGTGTCAACACTGCCTCAACAGTGGACGATGAGGAAGTTCAGAATGTGACCACCGACAGACCCACTGTAACTACAGAAGAAACAGCTACGTTTCAGGCAAAGAACGACAGTCTAGGAAACGAAGCGGGGGAAACCTTAGATTCACTAGTAGATACCTCCTTGTCCCCACTGGAGGAGAGCAGTACCACCACGAGGAAAACTTTCTTCTTTCCCAGGGCGGGAGGCCGTGGCAGTGACAAGTCTTCCAAGCTCAAGAGTCTCCAGAAACTACTATCGGTGCTTCGTCAGAAATCTAATGGTGGAGTCGCAAGTACTACAGTGAAATCCGATACTGAAACAGTGCATCCGACGCCAGAGGTGCCGAGCGAACTGACCAGTGATTCGGCAGGCGGTCGTCCATCGGATCTTCAGAGCACCGTTTCTCAAACAGAAATACCTATTTTGGGGGCAAACACTGTTTCTTATGGTGACGATCTTAAAACAACAGACACAACTGAAGAATCCACTTTTACAACAGTAATAGAAACTACTGTTGTGCCTGTTGTTCGCGAAGGCAAGGCCAGTCGGTTGGGAATTACGGAGAATTACGGGAATACATTCCTGCAGCCCTCTATGACGACAGAGGCTACTGCTTTTTCTGTAACTGAGAAGTCAGGTACCGAAGACAACACTACAGTGGTAACGAAGATATTTGAGGCCGAAACGGAAACGACCTTCCCGGAAACAACCACAGAAAGCGGTGGGAGACTGGTGCTGGAAGGATCCGATTCTTTGGATGGCGAGAACAGTGGAATGAAATGTATGTCAGGGGAATCAATGACTACCAATGAGCACTTGAGTTCTGTGCAGACAGGGGAAAAAATGAAGGATAACGCTAGTGGCCTTTGTGGTAAGGATGTTAGGACTGGCACCACGGAATTGCCCCTCTCTGGTACAAAGAGACCGGATGACGTTCCACCCACTCTCGAATCCAGCACAGAAGTACTACATCAGTCGACAACCACGGTTTATGCAGAAACCGCAACAGTAACTGAACCATCGCTAACGTTCCAGATGGCAACACTGTTGCCAGAGTTGATCGTTCCAGAAGTTCGGAAGGAACCCACCAGCACGGAAACTACTGAGGGCACTGCACCAGGATCAAAGAGCCAACGTTTTCCTCTCACAGACATTGTACTGCATAATTTGACGAAGGCCATCAGCCAACTGGCGAATGAGATCGATTCAGTGTACACACACATCAATGTTGCTAGCGAGTTCACGTTAGCACCTACGACAGATTTACCAAACATTACTGAGCAAGCAACTCATGCAAGCGTAGAACTGAATACCCCCATTTCTCCTGGCATAGAAAATGCAGTTTTGACAACAGAAACGCCGATCGCAACGGATACTGTGACTGCAGAAACACTACCGCAACAATTTAGCACTACATCCGAGACAACTACAACCGAGGTTAATACGGAAGACCCTGGTACTAGTATCGGAACTACTGTAGAGAATACTTACAGTGCTGTTGTAAAAGTAACTGAACTTCCAACTGCGACTACTGCAGTACTAGAAGAAGTGACAGTGCCTGCCGCAGACGCTGTGAATGCAGAAACAGTGCCGCAACAGTATCACACCACATCCGAAACTACAACCCATGCTAGTACGGAAGATCCTGCTACTGCAATCGGAGCCACTGTGCAGAATATTTACAGTGCCGTTGTCAAAGAAACTGAACTTCCCACAGCGACAACTGCAGTACCCGTAGAAACCAAAGTGCTTTCCGGAATGGACCTTGAGCAAAGCACTACTTCCATTCAAGGGCGTAACTTATTCACGAAGAGTGTGCATACAGATAAGGCACTGGCTACCACTGAGGTCTCTGACATGTGGATAGGAGTCACATCTGGAAATGTAACTGAAGTTTACGAAACTACGGCAACACAAACTGAGAGTCCAGATTCAGAGGCGACTGAAGGAAACTTGTCTGATAATTCACTTCCCACTACAAGTCCCATTACAGAAGAAAACGGAAGAAACATAACAAAATTTGTGAATGGGGCGCTCACAGATTTTTCTGACGACCAGTCAGAATTTGATTCGAGTTTTTCAAGAGGAAAGACCAGCATCGTCCCGGCAGTTGATGAGTTCCGAACAGCAGATACGACTGTAGCCCCAGATCTGTCGACCACAGCCCTTGTGCTTGAGGTGCAAGGAGATGACAGAGGATACTCAACCATTGATGACGTAGTAACATATGACAACGGTGTGTCCACTGTAATGCCAGAGTATGATGCGTTTAATGATGTTAACAACTCGTACACAGTAAAGGTCGACCAAGGAGCATTGTTGGGTTTCGCATCAGGAGAGGAACAAGAAAATCTTACTATAGAATCTTCGGCCAATAACGGCACCACGGAAGCAACCGTTTACCAAACTCGGCAACCGGTCACGAATGAGGCAGTGACAGAGCTGGTGACGGAAAGTGAGACTCTTGAACCTTCTACCCTGAAGAATTCAGACGTCAATGACACTGCTGTAAGTGATTCAAATTCTATTTTGGGTTATGAAATGGCTACTGATCCTGACACTGTTACAGCCGAGGTGACTGAAGAAGGTTTATCATCGACCACGGTTCAGACAATCAAGCCCGAAGAGAACGATCTAAAAGCGAACGAAGTAAAGTTTGACGACAGCTTATACCTGCCAACAACACAGGTTAAATACGCATCACCGACCCAAAGATTGGAACCCACTAACACCGATTCGTCTGTCAGCACAACGACAGAACCCAACCCTTATGTATCTGGCTCCAGAATAAATCCAGCAGAAGAAATGGCTACATACAGCTCTCTTCTAGATACTGCATCAACAGCAAATGCTTTCGCTGAAGATGAGAATACGGTATCACCCGGAGACATCACTTCACCAGCAGTTTCAGATAACACTGTAACAGCCAGTACCCCAACCGAGCCTGGTAGTCATCTGCCCGAAAAGACCACCTCTCTGACTCATTTTGGAGACGAAATTACGACAGAGTCTACTTCAGTCGCTGACGATTCAGAGCTACTTGAAAACTACGCTTCTTCTGGTCCGTTTTACATTCAGGCGGTCACTTCATTCAATTCTTTACTGGGCGAGAGAGCCCATTTTCATAAAGAGACCACTTCATCTCCATTTTCTGATCCACTGATCACCTCCATGGACAACGAAGATGACCGAAATGAAGGTCCTTCTGCATGGCACTCTTCATTCGCAGAATCTGAAAGCACAACGGCCGATCATGACACCTCATTTTCACCTACAGTTACTGACGCTTTTCCAATGACGTCAGAAACTGTAGCTGGCGTAACTGATGTTACGTCAGTTCAGTTCAGTAACACCAAACAGGACTCCAGAGAAGACGATGACGTGGTAAAATACCGAGATATTGAACATAATTCAATCTACACAGATGTTTCCACGCCAACTTTTGTAGATAGTGTCCAATCAACTACACCGCTATCTGCGAGTAATTACACTGAACAATGGACGGAGAGAATCGAAAACAATGGTACTGTCAATCAAGATGATATAGTCACTGGAATTACTGAGGCAAGCTTCATATATACGGACACCACGAAATCACCGTCTCCAGATTCTGAAGACAACAATCACCAGTTACTAACCACTGGAGCTGCGACACAGTCACAAACAGAAAATGGTCTTGCTACTTACTGGACAGAATCCGTTGAGTCCGCGGCGACAGATACCCTGCTTTCAAGAGAAGTCGAGCCCCTAACGTCCGATACAAAGGATATAAGCGAAAGTTCCTTTAGTGATAACAGCACAAACTACGCAAGTCCAGATGATGAAAGTCTACACGGAAACGGTAATGGGAGGTTCCCAGCTCTGGACATCAACACCCTTGCTCCTTCTTGACGTTTCCAACTTCAGTAAAATTGCGTTTTCCTTCCATAGTACAAATTCTCTTCTTAATGTGAGCATGAGCAAGAAGAGGGAGGATTAAGATGCGGAACTGTACTAAAGTGAATGTATCGCTCTTGTCGACCTGTGCTCATACGTCCGGTCGGGCGAGAGTGCTGAGTGTTATTTCGCCACGAAGAGCGTTTGGTGTTTGCCAGGCACAGAAGGTGCTCCAATTAAACATTTGTTTTTATTTGTACATCACTGCCTGATGTCCACTGCATTTACAAGACTGAGACTTTTTTTTAAAAAAATAAGATTCTATGTTAGCATAAGATTTGCAGTTGATAGGTGTGTACCTCTATCGAGCAAGGGAGCTCATGTGCAGTATTAAGATATTTGTTTTGAATACTGTCTGTACACATGGTTGATGTGTACTGAGCCATCTGCAATAAGCTTTCGGAATATACCGACACAACGTAGGTGGCTAACGTAATGAAATTTGTGCCAGTGCGAGGTAAACCGAAGGTGTTGTGCAGCTCGCAGCAACATTTATTAACTGCTGTTTGCTGTAAAGGACGAACACACACAGTAATATTTACATCCATTACGTACCATAATGCAGACACTGTTACACGTGATTAAATTTTTGCATACTAATCGCAAGTGAGTTTTCGATCTCCCGTATAAACATCAGTGTAAGCCCTCGATGTTTCCTACTATAAAATTTGTCAACTGCCAGTCCGTTAATTTATAGAAAATTCATATTCACGTGCCTAATTAGTTTTAACCTCTAAGGAAACTATCACAGCTGAGACTGTAGGAATAAGATAGTCAACAGTAAATTAGCTATAAGTTCAACCTCTTTAGACGAATGTGAGAATGCTAAGAAAAGTGAAACCCATATCAAGAGGGAAAGTGAATTTCATATACAGCATAGTTTAACGAGGATGAAATAGAATAAATTTAAAATCAAGTTAGACAATTAGTGTATGTTGAGTGCTCCATATAGCACCTCATTTGGTAATACTTTGGTACGATAAGTTAACTACCTGAAAATCTATTTCATCTACGGGAATTTTTATGCTTCGTGATTGTTCCTTGATTTGTGACAGTTTCAAAACTGTATTCAGTTAATGACCAATCCCACAGAGCGTATTTAATTCATCTACGTTTGTGACTTATTTCAATACAAAAATAAATTCTTTCATAAAAGCGTTTTATTACTCTCCATATATTAGTATCGGGCAAACAATAATGCGCCCAATGATGAGAAAATTTCCCGCCATGTCACCCGTGTACGTATCTAGCAAGTCACTCAAGTCATCTGCTGGTTCATCATCATCATCATCATTTAAGACTGATTATGCCTTTCAGCGTTCAGTCTGGAACATAGCCCCCTTATAAAATTCCTCCATGACCCCCTATTCAGTGCTAACATTAGTGTCTCTTCTGATGTTAAACCTATTACTTCAAAATCATTCTTAACCGAATCCAGGTACCTTCTCCTTTGTCTGCCCCGACTCCTCCTACCCTCTACTGCTGAACCCATGAATCTCTTGGGTAACCTTGCTTCTCCCATGCGTGTAACCTGACCTCACCATCTAAGACTGTTTGCCCTGACTGCTACATCTATAGAGTTCATTCCCAGTTTTTCTTTGATTTCCTCAATGTGGACACCCTCCTGCCATTGTTCCCATCTACTAGTACCTGCAATCACCCTAGCTACTTTCATATCCGTAACCTAAACCTTTTTGATGAGGTAATCTGAATCCACCCAGCTTTCGCTCCCATACAACAAAGCTGGTCTAAAGATTGAACGGTGCATAGATAACTTAGTCTTGGTGCTGACTTCCTTCTTGCAGAAGAGATTAGATCGTAGCTGAGCGCTCACCGCATTAGCTTTGCTACACCTCGCTTCCAGTTCTTTCACTATGTTGCCATCCTGTGAGAATATGCATCCTAAGTACTTGAAACCGTCCACCTGTTTTAACTTTGTTCCTCCTATTTGCCACTCAGTCCGTTTATATTTCATTACCACTGAAATTACTTTCGTTTTGGAGATGCTAATCTTAATACAGTAGTCCTTACATTTATGATCTAGCTCTGAAATATTACTTTACAAACTTTGAATCGAATCTGCAATTACAACTAAGTCATCCGCATATGCAAGACTGCTTATTTTGTGTTCACAAATCTTAATCTCACCCAGCCAGTCTATTGTTTTCAACATATGATCCATAAATAATATGAACAACAGTGGAGACACGTTGCAGCCTTGTCTTACCCCTCAAACTACTCTGAACCATGAACTGAATTTACCCTCAACTCTAACTGCTGCCTGACTATCCATGTAAAGACCTTTAATTGCTTGCAAAAGTTTGCCTCCTATTCCATAATCTCGTAGAACAGACAATAACTTCCTCCTAGGAACCCGGTCATATGCCTTTTCTAGATCTATAAAGCATAGATACTATTCCCTGTTCCACTCATAACACTTTTCCATTATTTGCCGCAAGCTAAAGATCTGGTCCTGACAACCTCTAAGAGGCCTAAACCCTCACTGATTTTCACCCAATTGGTCTTCAACTAATACTCGCACTTTCCTTTCAACGATACCTGAGAAGATTTTACCCACAACGCTGATTAAAGAAATACCTCTGTAGTTGTTACAATCTTTTCTGTTTCCATGTTTAAAGATTGGTGTGATTACTGCTTTTGTTCAGTCTGATGGAACCTGTCCCAACTCCCAGGCCATTTCAATTATCCCGTGTAGCCATTTAAGACCTGACATTCTACTGAATTTGATGAGTTCCGACTTAATTTCATCCACCGCATCCGCTTTATTGCACTACAATCTATTGACCATTTTCTCTACTTCCTCAAATGTGATCCTATTTCCATCATCATTCCTATCCCATTCTACCTCGAAATCTGAAACATTATTGATCGTATTTTCACCTACATTGAGCAACTCTTCAAAATATTCCCTCCATCTGTCCAAGGCATCCACAGGATTCACCAGCTGTTTTCCTGACCTTGTTACATTTTAAATTTGCCCAGCGAATGTTTTGACCATATAAAGCAGGATGGAGTTCTAATGGACTTATTTTATTGTCAACATATGTCTTACATTTAGTTTCTTTTCATCAATAGGTTGTGTTATTTAAGAAAAAGTATTGAAAAAGATATGGACTCACAAGTAGCTTTCAAAAGACAATATTTTAATGTGAATTACTGATTTGCGAGTTGCAATATGAACTGCTTCGCCTGAGTCACAGATAAAAGGAATAATTGTGTCGTAAAAAGAAATTCTTTTTATTTGGATGAGGATATTAATCTCATCATGCTCTGTTGTTGTAATTTTATAAATTACACAATTTTCACATTTTTATGTGATATAAATTATGTCACTTGTAAATACTCTATTTTTTAAGTGTTCAACCGGTAGATATTATTATTTTTTTTGAAATAAAGCACTTTTGATAATATTCATTTATCATGTAATTCTGTCATATCACTGTAATGCCTTAAAAGTTACGTCAAGTAACTGACTGTTTCACTATGAATGTTATTAATGTCATTGCACGATACAAAATTAATTGTTTAGCTACCAAAACTACCATGATTACCTCCTTGTAACTTTATTCGTTGTGATTATTTATTTGCTAATCCTCTTTTTCTCCTCAAGACCTGTTGAAAAACGTATTACGTATTTGTGTACACATAACATTCATTTTATTGAGAAACAGAAATGAAGATCTTTAATACAATTTTGTAGTAATGTAATCTACTATGGGCCTTAACAGGGTTTTAACATTCAAAGGTGCTCGAAGTGGTGCCTATGGACATTGGTACTCTTGCGAAATTCCCTCTTTGTGGTAAATCTCAGTAACTCACCAAACCAATTGTGGGTAGGTCACTCCGACGAGAACTATGCTACGAATTTATTATGCATGTCTTCTAACGGATGAAGCGATTTTTAGGCCTTATGTATACATCATGAAGTGGAGGAAATACACTGTAATTTAATATGACAGGAAGTTATTTAACAAAAACAGTCTTTCATTCATATATTCTAATTTATTCATTAAAATGTAGATGACCACAAATCATGAAAGGAAGGCCAACGCCGTTTACTAATGTTATGTGTATGGTAACTCTGATTAGCGATTACATAGATAACAGTGTTATGGTCTGCATGAGAAACTACACCATTGACTCAAAATGACGGTCTGAAACTCAAATTCGAAGTTCGCTGTTTTTGCAGGACAACAGCGATTGACTAAATGACAGGTTCATACATGCAACACGTGTGGGTTGAACCTGAGACAGGCGATCGTATATAATTCCAAAAGTGAATAAGAAGAATGACCTAGCTCGCCGATGCTGCTATGCATGCTTATCGTAATTTAATTTCCGTCTGCCGTGATGTATGCCGCTGTCGTGTAGACTCTCTTAGGAAGACGAGGGCACGTTGCTAGAACTGCAGCGTCCCCTGGACGTCTGCTGACTCTGCAGATGCTGTGGTCAGCATCATGTCTCAGCTGAAGATGAAGGCCTCCTCCACTACGTCTTCGACCCGGAGTCGGTGCCGTCCCCACCACCTCTCAACCCCGAGTCCTATACTTTTGGCTCCCTCTTACGCTCCGCTCTGCATTCCCACCAAACTGTGCCAGTTCGGCAACAGCGAAAGTAGTAAACGCTGCGGGCCGATAGCGAAGAATCCATCTAGCATAAAAGAATTCAGCCAAAATTGTGGGTCGCGCTCTGGCACCAGCGACATAGCACAATTCCCCCACTACCAAAAATCGTCCGCTTCACCTACGTGCTCATGACGTCACACTCTAACGCACCAACAGCACGTTTTCGAGCCTTTGCCACTAGCCTCACATCAGAGGTCTCTCAAATTAGGAACGACAGCTCACAAGGCTAGCACATTTTCAGCAGCCAGTGTTTTGTGAAGCGGTCAATGGCCATCTACAAGGCAGTCCACAGACCATGAGGGAGCAATTTCTACCTGCTGCTCATGGCGCCTCTCCGTCCCCGGATGAACACTACGCAGGGTGAGGTTGTGCAGTTGGCTAATGGCTTGCTACGCCTCGGCAGTGCCAGTTCTGCAAACCCTATCTGAACCTCCGTCTCCGCTACCAGCATTCTCTGTTCGCTCTGTCTCAGCTTCCACACACTGTATCTTGTCTTGACTGCAAAAAGTGTTCGGAAACCAGTGAATCTATCACCATGTTAAAGAAGGACAATAAAGCTACATAGAGCTCTGTGCTACTAGTCACTGTGGTCCAAAATCATTAATAAAAACATTCTCAAACCAGTCCCTACTATTATCATCTTCTAATTACACAAATTAAATGGAAAAAGCATGCAAAGTTGCCTGCCATGTTTCACACTGGTGTACATCTGCTGAAGTGACTTACAAAGCGAGCACTATATGTTCTTGCACGTCCTTTGGTGTTGAAGGAATGTCACGAGGTCAACGTCTTTTATGCATCCTCAAAGAAAATAGTGCAGAGGAGAGAGAAGGAGGATGAGAGAGATGGGAAAGAGACAGGAAAAAAGAAAGGGAGGAAAAAGAAAGAGGGAAAAGGAAAGAGAAAGAGTAAAAGAGACGAGGACAAGAGAGGTAGAAGAAGTAGGAAAAGAGATAACAGAAGAAAAAGAAAAAATGAAACCAGAATTTGGTACAAGCTGATTTGACGTCACTTCGATAGATTGTATATCGACACTGCTTTATTCAAAACCAAACAGGTCTTCGATTGGAGCACACGGCTGATGGGGCGTTGTTCCAGATGATCACACTGCAGAAACACCTGAGAACTGCCAGCAATCGAGCCCAGGATTTCAGCTATTCTTGTCTGCTAAGCAACAGTAACTTTTCAAAATAAAATAGCCAAACTTTATTACACTAAACAAAATATCTGGTGCAGACACTTCTCTGAAAATAGTCTTTTGTGCACTCATAACCGCATTAGAAACGTTCCACACAATTAGACTTAAGTACAGACTCGAGGCACTCTAATACTATGGTATGGAGAATATAGTTATGATAAAAAATTACTAAATTAGGGATAAAAGATTTTTTATTTCGTCAAATTGATGATTATATGCAATAGGTAAAGGTGGGGTTGTATAAAAATTCCTTATCGTAAGACAATATATGTAGATTATAACGCACCTAAGGATTAAACGAATACAATTATATAGTAATGTCACAAAATGAAATAATAATTGTTAGTAAATGAGCGTTAGCTACCACCAGATAGGATACCAATGCACGACACACTACCAGTATAAGTCCCAAATATTACACCAAGTAAATGCCCAGTATTTGATCTTTGCAGAAAATTGATCAAGTATTTTTAAATCAAGCTGGAGACATTAGTTAAGACAACACATAGATCCTTCTTTTAACATTTTTATTTATTTTACTTTACTTAGAATATTGCACAATCTTACCTTCTCCACAGAAGCGAGTAGCCAGAAGTGATCGCGAGAGAAATGAATCAGAAGGGTGCAAAAGAAGAAGTCTTGAACATTAATGATTTCATGTTTTCTAATTTCGTAATGGCCAATGAGTGGAGTTGAGTACAGAACGGAATTATTATACTGCATTTAGGTAAATACTCCAAAGAAAGATATATCTCTGGCGCCAAGTGCGCGCTCGTGTACTTGACATTACATTCGCTCCCATTTAGTTATTTAAATAATAAGTTTATTGTCATTCAGTTCCATTCGTGTACATCTAAACATTCATGGTGGTGTCTGATTGTACTATATCATGTCTCCCTACCACTTTCGCGCAACGACGCTCTGAGCGTGTTTTTTAGGGAATTGACTAGTTTGAACCTGGGACCTGTTGCTGGTAAGGAGACGCCAGACCACACATGATATGTAGAATTCAGAAGAGTTCAGTGAGACTAACGATGATATAACCAAATACTAAATGATCTCAGCGTCAGCACTGCACTCCCTGTAAAAGAATCTTAATACTAACTAACTATAGTGGAAAGGGTTCAAGGCTTTCCTATTTTTAGTTAGCTGGTAAAATAACGTCGAAAAAGCAGTTAAGTTTACCATTGGAAATTTTATTCTACTCACAAAACATCGTTTATAAATTGCACTATTGATAAAAGGAAATGTTTTAATACAGGATGGTAAAAACCAACTGCGTTCAACAAAAATGTGAACGAATATTCCCTGAATGGGTTTCCAAGTTCTACAATCGATCGAAGGATGACCTATGCCATATCACATCTATAATCTAGGTTAAATTTAAGTTTCACAAAAGAAAAAATTATCAAAATGGTCTACAGTGACCCTCAATTATCTTTAATTACTTATCTAACTTGTCGTAAATTACAGTGGCTGATTTGGCTTCTCAATAACTATCTTTACTTCAAGTGGCAAATGTGAACACCATGAGTTTTAATTAACGATCGCCACTAGTATTACGCAAAAACGGGGTGTAACAGATGAGACTTCTGCAGTTCTGAGTGAAGCCTTATGCGCTCAAAAATGCGGCATCGCGTGCGTTCATTACCTTGTCGGTGTTTAAGCAGCGTCTTGGCGGCAGCGGCCGGCGCAGCAGCCATCCAGCTCGCCGTCTCGGAACCAACTCCCTTAACTTCTCCTTACTACAATTTACAGAAGTTAGTTTAAAAAAAAATCTGGCTATGTTTTCATCTGACCAATCAGGGTCTCAATGTTAGCCTTAAGCTCCGCCTATAAAAATTCTGTCTATCCAATGAGAAACGTTATACTTTTCGTGGTGGGGCAATGTTTTTTAAAGTTTGCAACGTAACAGACGCTAAAAAGTCTCACGCTAAAACCTGCAGCTGGTGTGGTCCTTTTAGCGTTATCGTGAGATCTATACTGTTCTTCTGGAGGGCTCTATCTTTTAACATGGGCTGGAGGATTGTCCTAATGTAGCAGACACTCGAAAAAGTCTCACGCTAAAACTTGCGGGTGGTAGTCGTACAGGTAGTCAGGCCCATCCTCCCTTATCGTAGGGCCTTCTAGCTTAACACGGTTCTGCTCTCGGCTTCTGTCCTCGTTTCTCCCCTCGGAACTGCGTCTGCCTCACGGTGGGAAGGTACGACATGCATTTAGGCATTCTTGTGTTAGTCTGTGGTATTCCATTTGCTCACTCGTTACTCGTATTACTTTGGTTAATTTAATGTCACGATTTATTCGGAGCTATGTGACATACTACTGGATTTGCTTATCATGTCAGGGTTTTCATGTAAGGTGTTGGATTTGCCTCACACCTTACATACAATCGACAACAATTTTTTTTTTTTCAAATTAAATCGTATCGTCACAGTTTCAAGAAAATCTTGTTTTATATGATTTTTTTAAGTAAGTGCATGTGGCGCATATTTTAACTTTCTGAACATCAGTTTTGCTTAGTATACACATTTTTATTACAATATTTTTGTCTTGTATTTGAATACGTCACTGAAAAACATTTTGCTTAGGATTTCACAAGACATGATTCACCGTTATCATACACTACTGGCCATTAAAATTGCTACACCAGGAAGATTACATGCTACATACGCGAAATTTAACTGACAGAAGAAGATGCTGTGATACGCAAATGATTAGCTTTTCAGAGCATTCACATAAGGTTGGCGCTGGTGGCGACACCTACAACGTGATGACATGAGATTTTCCACCGATTTCTCATACAAAATCAGCAGCTGACCGGCGTTGCCTGGTGAAACGTTGTTGTGATGACTCGTGTAAGGAGGGTAAATGGATACCATCACGTTTCCGACTTTAATAAAAGTCGGATTGTAGCCTATCGCGATTGCGGTTTATCGCATCGTGACATTGCTGCTTGCGTTGGTCGAGATCCTGTGACTGTTAGCAGAATACGGAATCGGTGGGTTCAGAAGGGTAATACGGAACGCCGTGCTGGATCCCAATGGCCTCGTATCACTAGCAGTCGAGATGACAGGCATCTTATCTGCATGGCTGTAACGGATCGTGCAGCCACGTCTCGATCCCTAAGTCAACAGATGGGGACGTTTGAAAGACAACAACCATCTGCACGAACAGTTCGACGACCTTTGCAGCAGCATGGACTATCAGCTCGGAGACCATGGCTGCGGTTACCCTTGACGCTGCATCACAGACAGGAGCGCCTGCGATAGTGTGCTCAACGACGAACCCGGGTGCACGAATGGCAAAACGTCTTTTTCGAATGAATCCAGGTTATGTTTACAGCATCATGATGATCGCATCCGTGTTTGGCGATGTCGCGGTGAACGCACACTGGAAGCGTGTATTCGTCATCAACCTACTGGCGTGGTGGTTGTTAGTGTTTAACGTCCCGTCGACAACGAGGTCATTAGAGACGGAGCGCGAGTTCGGATTAGCGAAGGATTGGGAAGGAAATAGGCCGTGTCCTTTCAAAGGAACCATCCCGGCATTTGCCTGAAACGATTTAGGGAAATCACGGGAAACCTAAATCTGGATTGCCGGAGACGGGATTGAACCGTCGTCCTCCCGAATGCGAGTCCAGTGTGCTAACCACTGCGCCACCTCGCTCGGTCGTACTGGCGTATCACCCGGCGTGATGGTATGGGGTGCCATTGGTTACATGTCTCTGTCACCTCTTGTTCGCATTGACCGTACTTTGAACAGTGGACGTTACATTTCAGATGTGTTACGATCGGTGGCTCTACCCTTCATTCGATACCTGCGAAACCCTACGTTTCATCAGGATAATGCACGACCCTGTACGGGCCTTTCTGGATACAGAAAATGTTCGACTGCTGCCGTGGCTAGCACATTCTCCAGATCTCTCACCAACTGAAAACGTCTGGTCAATGGTGGCCGAGCAGCTGGCTCGTCACAATACGCCAGTCACTACTCTTTAGGAGCTGTGGTATCGTGTTGAAGCTGCATGGGCAGCTGTATCTGTACACGCCATCCAAGCTCTGATTCAATGCCCAGGCGTATCAAGGCCGTTATTACGGCCAGAGGTGGTTGTTCTGGGTACTGATTTCTCAGGATCTATACACCCAAATTGCGTGAAAATGTAATGACATGTCAGTTCTAGTATAATATATTTGTCCAATTAATACCCGTTTATCATCTGCATTTCTTTTTGGTGTAGCAATTTTAATGGCCAGTAGTGTATGTATATATCTGCTGTACGTGATACTGCTTACTGTTTTATGCTGGGATTTGATTACTTACATGAGCCTTCAGTTTAAGGCGCGGTTTCGTTTCCTCTGTGGTCATAAATGTTAACGTGGCTGCCAGTCTGTGTCACAAAGTAAACTCAATTTTACAGAGATTCAATGGAGTTAACGGATAACTTCTGCTAATACGTATCACAGACCATTCTGCAGCACATGTAGTGTTGCCCTACCGGCAGTTCGCTGTTCAAACCATCGACGAGCCCAGATTCTTCCTCGCGATTTTCTCGACCCTTCTTGAAAGAGCGCTATCAGAGTTAACGCTACTATTTCACGCGCGACCGTTTTCGTAAACAAACTGTGTGATTTGCGCGTCAGATGCAACTGGCAACTGCTGCAAGAGAGTGCTGCGGTCGCATATCAGGATGAGGAGCAGCTCCAGTGAGATGCAGCAGGTCGTTCCCTAGTGTAAGCAGCAACCACGATGGATACCACCCTTGTCGGGCTTCACGATGAGAAGTATGGGCTGAGTGAAGACGGCTTAATCATCTCTAAACAGCTCCACCCGTTTAACTATAGGATTTGTGAGAGGAATAAGTGTCAAACGATTTTTTTCCTGTTTCTGTGTTCATTGTTGTAGAAGTGTACCACATAGTGCACTAATGCATAAGTTATGGATTTCTTTGTCTCACAATGCGTACATCATGCAAAATGTGGGGTGATGGAAGTTCATTGATATTACACGTTCACAAGCAGATACGACATTTTGTTATCTAAGCCACCTGTCACACCTAGTGGAAACGTCGCATACTAATTTACGTGATAGTAATAGATGAGCATCTGAAAATTGCAGCATGGGTAGCAAAACGTGTCGTGTCTGACTATTAGTGCAAATAAAAGTTGGTGTAGCAGAAAACGTGTGAAGGTCTATGAATTACAACAATAAAGCTTCAGTATTATCTATCAGTTGGGTTCGGCATTTCACACTGACATCAAAAGAAAAAAGCCTTCAGAATCCTTCAGAATCAACTTTAGTTTTACGTGGTGTAGGCCAACAGTCTAATAGATAGTTTTGTTATGAGATGCTCCGCATTTGACACAGTAAAACTTAACGACTAGACAATATTAAAATCGTTGAGAATTTACATCTATGGGCGATAACGGACACCAATTAATGATGAAGCAATGAAGTCTGTAACAGCACTGCAAAATTTAAAGTGCCTAGTTATTACGTTATTTTGTTCGCGTTATTCATTGTACTACATCCCCCTCTCACATAAATATCAGAAATTGAACTACGTCAGAAGTCCATCACACATACCATAGACAGTGCTGTCAAACTGAATGTTTTCGTAATAAAACAGGATTTTCTTTCTATCGTAATGCTGGCGTATTGTTATAAATATTACGATTCCACAAAAAATATCCTTCAACAAAGTTTCATACGATTAATTTCACAATGATTAGAATCAGTAACCGGACTATAATTATTCTTATAATTTGCTGAAGAGGTAATAAACCACAAACAGAATTATTAATTATTATTTTTTGAAGAATGTGTTCCATTATTAATCTTTTATAACATTATGTACTTGAAAAAAGTTACAAATATTTTGCGTTTTGGCGCAATATGTATAAGAGTTCAGTTATCCTTGAGGTCACCTGAAAGCCCACATGCTTTTCCTTATTACCTATACTAACTGCGGCGTGTAATTAAATACAGTGCGAGCAAACAGATCCTCTACATAACCTGTCCTTTTTATGTATAGAGAGAGAAACAATGTGATGAAACACTCGAGAAACAGGTAATTTACAGATGATTTTACTAAACCATTGTAACATTATTTAATTGAAAACCGGGTACAAATATATTGCATTATGGCGTAATATATAGAAGAGTTCAATTATCCTTGTGGTCACCTGAAACCCCACATGCTTTTCGTTATTATCTATACTAATTGCGGCGTGTAATTAAACACAGTGCGAACAAGCAGATCCTCTACATAATCCGTCCTTTATACGTATAGAGAGAGCAACAGTGTGATGAAACACGCGAGAAATAGATAATTTACTGGTGATTTATTGTGGTAATTATGTCATAGTTTTCAGAATTACTTTAACGCATTCCACACGTATTAAGCAACCATAAATTTCTTGTTCTGCCTCAGATATACGCTCTGCAAACATTTAGAACACTTTCGCACACTTGCACACAGAGTTTACTCTGCACACAGACAGACTGGCTACGCTGTTCTATACTGGAGAGCGAATAGGAGGAGGATGACCTTCGCTGTTTGCGCCCCTTAAACACTTACTCAGCATCAATAGCTTCTTACTCCAGCGAAGTGACTCTCCAATGTATGGCGCTAGTTTTGTGCGGGTCACACTGCTTCATTTTAACTATTTTAACTTCTCAGAAGAGGGAAGAAGCTAGTTAATCTGTTGATCTGCTCTCTATTTGAGCTAGCAATGAAATGAAAGTGACTGAAATGTAACAGTGTGTAAATACACTCCTGGAAATGGAAAAAAGAACACATTGACACCGGTGTGTCAGACCCACCATACTTGCTCCGGACACTGCGAGAGGGCTGTACAAGCAATGATCACACGCACGGCACAGCGGACACACCAGGAACCGCGGTGTTGGCCGTCGAGTGGCGATAGCTGCGCAGCATTTGTGCACCGCCGCCATCAGTGTCAGCCAGTTTGCCGTGGCATACGGAGCTCCATCGCAGTCTTTTAACACTGGTAGCATGCCGCGACAGCGTGGACGTGAACCGTATGTGCAGTTGACGGACTTTGAGCGAGGGCGTACAGTGGGCATGTGGGAGGCCGGGTGGACGTACCGCCGAATTGCTCAACACGTGGGGCGTGAGGTCTCCACAGTACATCGATGTTGTCGCCAGTGGTCGGCGGAAGGTGCACGTGCCCGTCGACCTGGGACCGGACCGCAGCGACGCACGGATGCACGCCAAGACAGTAGGATCCTACGCAGTGCCGTAGGGGACCACACCGCCACTTCCCAGCAAATTAGGGACACTGTTGCTCCTGGGGTATCGGCGAGGACCATTCGCAACCGTCTCCATGAAGCTGGGCTACGGTCCTGCACACCGTTAGGCCGTCTTCCGCTCACGCCCCAACATCGTGCAGCCCGCCTCCAGTGGTGTCGCGACAGGCGTGAATGGAGGTACGAATGGAGACGTGTCGTCTTCAGCGATGAGAGTCGCTTCTGCCTTGGTGCCAATGATGGTCGTATGCGTGTTTGGCGCCGTGTAGGAGAGCGCCACAATCAGGACTGCATACGACCGAGGCACACAGGGCCAACACCCGGCATCATGGTGTGGGGAGCGATCTCCTACACTGGCCGTACACCACTGGTGATCGTCGAGGAGACACTGAATAGTGCACGGTACATCCAAACCGTCATCAAACCCATCGTTCTACCATTCCTAGACCGCCAAGGGAACTTGCTGTTCCAACAGGACAATGCACGTCCGCATGTATTCCGTGCCACCCAACATGCTCTAGAAGGTGTAAGTCAACTACCCTGGCCAGCAAGATCTCCGGATCTGTCCCCCATTGAGCATGTTTGGGACTGGATGAAGCGTCGTCTCACGTGGTCTGCACGTCCAGCACGAACGCTGGTCCAACTGAGGCGACAGGTGGAAATGGCATGGCAAGCCGTTCCATAGGACTACATCCAGCATCTCTACGATCGTCTCCATGGGAGAATAGCAGCCTGCATTGCTGCGAAAGGTGGATATACACTGTACTAGTGCCGACATTGTGCATGCTCTGTTGCCTGTGTCTATGTGCCTGTGGTTCTGTCAGTGTGATCATGTGATGTATCTGACCCCAGTCATGTGTCAATAAAGTTTCCCCTTCCTGGGTCAATGAATTCACGGTGTTCTTATTTCAATTTCCAGGAGTGTAGTTTAAATCACTATCTGATCTACTAGGTAAGAAGTCATAATTATTTCTTTGGGACCGTTTAATCACATATGAATGCTGAAAGCAACAAAATTTTTGTGCCATAAGGGTTTCGTCTTTTCTCTTTGCAAGGAGTCTTCAGGATCGCGAAATATTTACACAGTTCTGGGTATACTATTTAGGCTACATTTAGGACGTTATGTATACTAGGTAACCCAGAAATGCTTTGCAACTGCTAAATATTTAAGGGAATTGGATACACTCTCTGGGCTTCTTCTCCCCCCGCCCCCCTTCCCCCTGTCTATCACCTTTTTTCCCCTCTCTCTGTCCAGATCCTTTTCCCCCCATTTTGCTCCACCTTCTGCTTCTCCCTCCTCTCTCCTCCTTACCTCTTTCTGTGCTCATTTACTCCTCTTCCCTCACCTCTCCTTCCATATCCTCTTCATCAAACATAAGTTAAAGGCATAAAATTTACAATAGAGTCTATAAAACGAAAGTCCTGAGCCTTGTTTGTTGATATAACTAACGAAAACTTTATTAGTAACTGAAGTCGTTTAAAATAAATGAGTAAATCGATTAGTATCATTGGTATGTGTTGTCCGAGAGGTCTCTCCTGCTAATGGAATTGTGAGGATAGTAGCTTTAGTGACAGAATTTCACATAGTTTCAATCTGCAAATGAGTAGATTTACAACGTTCGCACGATGCGGTTTCCGTAGTACTATTCTTAATCATAAAGCAGTAATCTGTGTTCAAGAGGGAGGAATTCCAGGGTTCAGGAATATACCAACTTGAGTATCGAAGTTGTGATGCATTACACAAAGGCATGACTCTGAGCACTATGGGACTTAACATCTGCGGTCATCAGCCCCTAGAACTTAGAACTACTTAAACCTAACTAATCTAAGGACATCACACACATCCATGCCCGAGGTAGGATTCGAACCTGCGACCGTAGCAGTCGCGCGGTTCCGGACTGTAGCGCCTAGAACCGCTAGACCACCGCGGCCGGCCACAAAGGCATGACATACAGGAATTTTAAATCACAGCACAAAAAATACATTAGGTGATGGAAGTATGAAACAGACAATTTTACATTTGAAGAGCACTTAAAACACCACAATCACTATCTTACAAACATGGAAGATGATATGAAAATAATAAGAATGAACAACCACAACAAGTACCTTATGCCAACGCAGGAAAACTTCCATATCCAGAAAGCCGCTGCTGAGAACAAACATGTGATAAACGACAAGACACACACTAATACAGATTCTCTACTAAATATAATTAAAGATAGGTTAAGGAACATTCCACTTGTACATGCAGCCATACTAGAACACACAAACACACACACACACACACACACACACACACACACACACACACAAGCGCGCGCGTACAAAAACGCACAAAAAACGTGTTATACAGCCACACCTGATCACACCAAAACAAATAGCAGTTCACACACACACAAACAAGCATATCACCAAAACGCATTTAATAGTTGGCAATAACATTTGACCATTCAAAACATAACGTAAATACGAGAGTTAACTCCTAGTGCTGTGAAGTGTGGAAACGAAATTTCAAATGGAAGTTAGCACACGAAGTACTGTGACAGAGGAACAAGAACACATATACGAAGGTAATCCCAAAAGTAAGGTCTCCTATTTTTTATAAGTACATAGACCTATTTATTTTTACAATGGTTTACATCAGTTTACAGCTTGAACATTAAGCTGTTTTTCGAGATAATCACCATTTCTGTGGATGGATTTTTGTAGACGCTGTGGCAGTTTTTCTATGCCCATATCGTACCAGCTCGTCGCCATGCTGTTCAGAAAGTTATGAACCTCTTCTTTCACCTCGTCGTCGGCGCTTCCGGACACCGCCCTGTGGGACATCGTGTATGACTGTAGATGGTCACCTAGAACCAACTGTGCGCCTTGCGGCTCGACGCGTCAGCTCACGTGATACTTCTATGCAACATTTCCAGCCAACGCCCAAACGAACGCCCTTCCTGTCGAGTCTCCTTTGTACTCTGAGTACTTTCTAGAAAAGTTATTCATCCTGGGTCGTGCTCTGTTGCCTTTCAAACGTTACATTTTTTTTTAATATGCGACAGTAATTATCAAGATACCGTAATATTATAAGCAGCTGAGCTCACCAGGTCTACAAAAGTCGAAGATGTTAATATCTGTGAACAGTTTTGAACGTGTTATCAGGGTGGTTGGTTCATCCCTGTTTATCGTAAGTGATATCTAGCCCCACATATCTGAGATAGAATTTTAAGATTTTCCTTATTATTTTATCCAGGTTTTATAAAAGTTTTTAGAATAAGGATGGAGTTTACAACTCTTTACAGCGTGAGTGATGAGTGCGTGGATGGACTTTGCAGGAATGCCACGGACCTCACAATGTGACGCACTTCCCCTTCTTCTCTCCAGTTCCAAAGCCACCCATCATTCCCTCAACTATGAATCGCCAATATTTATTTACTGCACAACAAATTACACTAAACATTTTAAAGAATATTGTGATAATTTATTAAGGATCGGACGATGATGCGGAAATGAAAAGCGACAAGTCAGAGCAGTGAATCCTAAACCGATTTTGTGACATACTACAAATTCCTAATCAGGGGCGAGTTATTTAGTTTCACCTGAGTGCTTCGGTAGTTAGGTTTTTGAATATCTCCATATTAATATAATTCATTAGACACAGTTCCTGCGTTTTAGTCAGGGTCTACCGTAGAGTTGCGCAGCACGTTCCGACAATCCGTTCATCTGCATAGTTCAGTTTTCCACGGTCTTTAGTATGGACAGGGGATGCAAGCCGAGTTGGTGACACTTCGCTCTCAGCTCCAAGCTGTGATGGCCCACTGTTGTGGGCTGGCCATCGGGATCCAATGGACGTCCAGCACCCCCGAGTGCTCCAATCGGTCCTCAACGGTGGCCAGCCCAGATACTGCTCGCACTGAGGTTGACCGCTCACCTGTGGTCGAGTGAGAGGTCGCCCCGGGGCGTAGCTGGCGGCGAAAGACTTCACAGGCGGCCGCACGTAAGGCCTTCCTGGTTTGTCTGACAAACAGGTTCCAGGTGCTGTCTGTGGCTGACACTGTCACTGAGCCAGATGCTATCGCCTGTCTTGTTTCAGAGGAAACCACTCAACCTGCAAGATCCGGGCAATCACAGATGGTGGGATTATTAGTATTTGGGAGCTTCAACGTTAGGCGCGCTATGGGGCTTCTTAGTGACTTGGCTGACAAGAAGGGTACGAAAACCAATGTGCACTCCGTGTGCATACCGGGTATTATCATTCCAGATGTAGAAAGCGTCCTCACGGATGCCATGGTGAGCACAGGGTGCAGCCAACTGCAGGTCATGGCTCACGTCGGTGCCAATGATGTGTGTAACCTTGGATCAAAAGAGATTCTCTCTGGTTTCGAGCGGCTAATTGAAGTAGTAAAGACTGCCAGTCTTGCTTGCAAGATGAAAGCAGAGCTGACCATTTGCAGCATAGTCGACAGGACCGATTATGACCTCTGGTACAGAACCGAGTGTAATTGTTGTGCACAGATGAGAGTTGGTGACACTTTGCTCTCAGCTCCAGGTGGTGATGGCTTCTGTTACACAGCTTGAGGCTGCAGTGGATGGGCACTACTGTTGTGGGCCGGCCATGGGGATCCAACGGACGTACGGCACTTCTGGTACAGAACCGAGTGGAGAGTCTGAATTAGAGGCTCAGACGGCTCTGCGACAGTGTAGGCGCAGATTCCTCGACTTGTACCAAAGGGTGGTTGGGTTTCGGGTTCCGCTGAATAGGTCAGGTGTCCACTATATGCAGGAGGCGGCTATACGGGTAGCAGGGGCTGTGTGGCGTGGACTGGGCGGTTTCTTAGGCTAGATGGTTTCGGAAAAACACAAGAAGGGCTTCAGTCACAAAGGATGCAGGCCGAACACAGGAAGAACGTAGATACATCAACCATCGGTATAACAGCTGTAAGTTGTCGTAGCTCTGTTGGTAAAATACCAGAGCTCAAAGCGCTAAGAGAAAGCACTGATGCTCAAATTGTTATAGGCACTGAAAGCTGCCTAAAGCCGGAGATAAGTTCAGCCAAAATCTTTGCGAAGAACCCAACGGTGTTTCGAAAGGATACGATAAACACAGTTGGCGGTGGGGTGTTTGTTGCTGTTAGAAGATGTTTATCTTGTCGTGAAATTGAAGTAGATAGTTCCTGTGAGTTAGTATGGGCAGAGGTCATTGTTGTTAATCGGAATAAAATAGTAATTGGATCCTTTTACCGACATCCCAATTCAGATGATACAGTTGCTGAAAGGTTCAAACACGTTCCCGACTCACACGATTACAGTTGGCGGTGACTTTAATTTACCATCGATATGTTGGCGAAAATACATGTTTACTTCCGGAAGTACGCATAAAATATCATCCGAAATTGTGCTAAACGCATTCTCTGAAAATTATTTCGAGCGGTTAGTTCAAGAGCCCACGCGAATAGTAAACGGTTGTGAAAACACACTTGACCTCTTAGCAACAAATAATCCTGAGTTAATAACGAGTATCAAAACAGGTACAGGGATTAGTAAACACAGGGTTGTCGTAGCGAGACTGAATATCGTAATCCCAAAATCCTCCAAAAATAAACGAAAAGTA
This sequence comes from Schistocerca gregaria, assembly GCF_023897955.1. Classification (NCBI taxonomy): domain Eukaryota; kingdom Metazoa; phylum Arthropoda; class Insecta; order Orthoptera; family Acrididae; genus Schistocerca; species Schistocerca gregaria. The sequence continues at coordinate 483,917,748 of NC_064924.1, forward strand.
TACCTATTAAAAAAGCAGATAAATATTCGCTTGACGCCTTCCCGAGAGACAATCTCCACTCCTTCCAAATTAGTAATATAAACGTGGACCACATGTAGCTTGAATTCAAAGAAATAGTATCGTCATTAATTGAGAAATTTATACCAAATAAATTACCAAACGACGGAGCTGATCCTACTTGGTACACAAAACGTGTCAGAACACTGTTGCAGAAACAACGAAACCAACATGCCAATTTTAAACAGACGCAAAATACCCAAGATTGGCGATCTTTTAGCTCGAAATTTTGCGCGGACTTTGATGCGAGATGCTTATAATAGTTTCCACGAATAAACTTTGTCTGGAAACCTGGAAGAAAATCGAAAGAGTTTATGGTCGTATGTGATGCATGTTAGCGACATGAAATAATTAATGTCTTCTCTGCACGACAGCAATGGAGATACTATAGAAGACAGTGCTGCCAAAGCAGAGTTACTAAACACAGCCTTCCGAAATGCCTTCAAGAAAGTAGACGAAGTAAATATTCCAGAATACGAAGCAAGAACAGCTGCCAACACGAGTAATGTAAAAGAAAATATCCTCAGAGCAGTGAAGCAACTTAAATCACTTAATAAAAGTAAGTCTTCTGATCCAAACTGTATACCAATTAGGTTTCTTTCAGAGTACGAAGAAGCATAAGCTCCATACTTAACAATCATATACAACCGTTCGCTCGACGAAAGAATGGAAAGTTGTACAGGTCACACCAATATTCAAGAGAGGTTGTAGGAGTAATCCACTAAATTACAGGCCCATATCATTAACATCGATATGCAGCAGGATTCTGGAACATATATTGTGTTCGAACATTATGAATTTCCTCGAAGAAAACGGTCTGTTGACACACAGTGAAGGCGGGTTTAGGAAACATCGTTCTTGTGAAATACAACTCGCTCTTTATTCACATGAAGTGTTGAGTCCTATTGACAAGGGATTTCAGTTCGATTCCGTATTTCTGGGTTTCCGGAAGCTTTTGACACTATACCACACAAGCGGCTTGTAGTGAAATTGCATGCTTAAGGAATATCGTCTCAGTTATGTGACTCGATTTGTGATTTCCTGTCAGAGAGGTCACAGTTCGTAGTAATTGACGGAAAGTCATCGAGTAAAACAGAAGTGATTTCTGGCGTTCCCGAAGGTAGTATTATAGGCGCTTTGCTGTTCCTTATGTATATAAACGATTTGGGAGAAATCTGAGTAGCCGTCTTTGGCTGTTTGCAGATGACGCTGTCGTTTCTCGACTTATAAAGCCATCAGAAAATCAAAACAAATTGCAAAAAGATTTAGAAAAGATATCTGGATGGTGCGAAAATTGGCAGTTGACCCTAAATAACGAATAGTGTGAGGTCATCCACATGAGTGCTAAAAGTAATTCGTTAAACTTCGGTTACATGAAAAATCAGTCAAATCTAAAGGCCGTAAGTTCAACGAAATACCTAGGAATTACAGTTACGAACAACTTAAATCGGAAGGAACACATCGAAAATGTTGTGTGGAAATCTAACGAAAGACTACGTTTTATTGGCAGGATACTTATAAAATGTAACAGATCTACTAAGGAGACTGCCTACACTACGCTTCTCCGTCCTCTTTTAGAATACTGCTGCGCTGTGTGGGATCCTTACCAGATAGGACTGACGGAGTACATCGAAAAAGGACAATGAAGGGCAGCACGTTTTTTATTATCGCTAAATATGGGAGAGAGTGTCACTGAAATGATATAGGATCTGGGCTGGATATCATTAGAAGAAAGGCGTTTTTCGTTGCCACGGAATATTCTCACGAAATTCCAATCAACAACTTTCTCCTCCGAATGCGAAAATATTTTGTTGCCACCGATCTACACGGGGAGAAACGATCATCACGATAAAATAAGGGAAATCAGAGGTCGTACGGTAAGATACAGGTGTTCGTTCTTTACGCCCGCTATACGAGATTGGAGTAATAGAGAATTGTGAAGGTGGTTCGATAAACCCTCTGCCAGACACTTAAATGTGATTTGCAGAGTACTGGTGTAGATGTAGATGAATTGCGGGTAGCAAATTTCTTATTTATTATTTTATTTGCTACCGAAAAACCAGTAATTTAAAAATGCTCAATTTATGAAAATGTCCTTAAATTCTTCCAGACTGGAACTTGAAATTAATGAAAAACCGGGCACAAATGATTTGACTAATCTCAATCGTCCTGTCAGAAACAGCAACTTGCACAATATTCCTTGACAGACACTCCAACGCTTAGTTAGTTATGCATCTCATGAGCACTGCCTGCTACCCACATCGAAATCACGTATTACGCTCAGCAAACCAGTACCCGAACAACACCATAATCCACGAAACTTTGCCGACAGGCCAAAGATATTTTTTTTCCCTCTGGATAAAGTTTACCCATCTTCATGACTATCTATACACGACGTGTCTTCCAAGAGTGAGCGAGCGAGGTATGTTTTCCGTGATTTCCCTAAATCGCTTCAGACAAATGCCGGGATGGTTCCTTTGAAAGGACGTGGCCGACTTCCTTCCCCGTCCTTCGCTAATCCGATGAGACCGATGACCTCGCTGTCTGGTCTCCTTCGGCAAACAACCCAACCCTAAGAGTCGTCAGGCGCATTTTCTCTGGTTCGTCAGCAGATACTGGCAATTTCGTTTTTCCATTGTATAGCTGGGGTCAGCCTAAACAAACAGTGCTCATAACTTTCATGCAACGCCCCGTGTCTTCGGTAAGCACCAGTTTGTGTCCCGTTACAATTAAGCTTACTTTTTGAAATTGAATTTTGGGAGAACATTTGAAAGAGTGGACCCAGATTATTCTAGTGCTATTTCTGTCATATCAATATGTATTAAAAGGCACAGTAAAACTCTAAGAATAACCAGTACTCGAATAGCGACAGTACTGCACTGCAGACTGCTACCGCCAGGCACGCTGCGCTGCTGGTTCGCTACTGGCTTGCTGATTATTCTTCGTGCTTTACTGTTCCTGTTAATACAGATTGATGAAAAGATTATTGGACTGGTATAATCTGGGACCGGTCTATCGAATGACCACGTAAAATTCCACTTTAAAAACCAATCCGTTTGTAACGGGAAACAAACTGATGCTGTCTATCGACAATGGGTTTCGCGTGAAAGACTTGAAAAGCAGTATTTGTTTGGGGTGACTCCAGATACATAATTCAAAAACGAAATTGAAAATATCTGAAATATCTGTTGAAACACCAGAGAAATCGAGCCCGACGACCCTTAAGAGCGACACCTTGTATATCACACGTAGATATGCAGCCACAACAAATAGTAAGCTTAACGAAAATGTAAAACAAGTAATCTAGGCGCTCAGTCCGGAACAGCGTGACTGCTACGGTCGCAGGTTCGAATCCTGCCTCGGGCATGGATGTGTGTGATGTCCTTAGGTTAGTTAGGTTTAAATAGTTCTAAGTTCTAGGGGACTGATGACCATAGATGTTAAGTCCCATAGTGCTCAGAGCCATTTGAACCATTTTTTAAAACAAGTAACTTTTGTGAGAATATGTGATCGTCATAACAGCTAAGAAAATCCATTAAGAGTCAGCTGCAATGCACATGTAAACATGATGCACAAATTGTTTTTAAGTTTCTGGTGTAGCTAACTACATATTAGGGAAAAGTTGTTTAAAGAACTGCTTGAGATACAAGGGTTGCCCATAAGTAATGCACCCCAATTTTTTTCTCAGCCGAAAACAATGATACGAAAGCGAAATGTATGTATTGTTTGAAGTCTCCTGAGTGAGCACGCCTAGTTTCCGTCACTTCCCACAGATTAGCGTTGCTGCAGGACAGTTTCATACTGGCGACTACAGGTGATATACACTCCTGGAAATTGAAATAAGAACATCGTGAATTCATTGTCCCAGGAAGGGGAAACTTTATTGACACATTCCTGGGGTCAGATACATCACATGATCCCACTGGCAGAACCACAGGCACATAGACACAGGCAACAGAGCATGCACAATGTCGGCACTAGTACAGTGTATATCCACCTTTCGCAGCAATGCAGGCTGCTATTCTCCCATGGAGACGATCGTAGAGATGCTGGATGTAGTCCTGTGGAACGGCTTGCCATGCCATTTCCACCTGGGGCCTCAGTTGGACCAGCGTTCGTGCTGGACGTGCAGACCGCGTGAGACGACGCTTCATCCAGTCCCAAACATGCTCAATGGGGGACAGATCCGGAGATCTTGCTGGCCAGGGTAGTTGACTTACACCTTCTAGAGCACGTTGGGTGGCACGGGATACATGCGGACGTGCATTGTCCTGTTGGAACAGCAAGTTCCCTTGCCGGTCTAGGAATGGTAGAAAGATGGGTTCGATGACGGTTTGGATGTACCGTGCACTATTCAGTGTCCCCTCGACGATCACCAGAGGTGTACGGCCAGTGTAGGAGATCGCTCCCCACACCATGATGCCGGGTGTTGGCCCTGTGTGCCTCGGTCGTATGCAGTCCTGATTGTGGCGCTCACCTGCACGGCGCCAAACACGCATACGACCATCATTGGCACTAAGGCAGAAGCGACTCTCATCGCTGAAGACGACACGTCTCCATTCGTCCCTCCATTCACGCCTGTCGCGACACCACTGGAGGCGGGCTGCACGATGTTGGGGCGTGTGCGGAAGACGGCCTAACGGTGTGCGGGACCGTAGCCAGCTTCATGGAGACGGTTGCGAATGGTCCTCGCCGATACCCCAGGAGCAACAGTGTCCCTAATTTGCTGGGAAGTGGCGGTGCGGTCCCCTACGGCACTGCGTATGATCCTACGGTCTTGGCGTGCATCCGTGCGTCGCTGCGGTCCGGTCCCAGGTCGACGGGCACGTGCACCTTCCGCCGACCACTGGCGACAACATCGATTACTGTGGAGACCTCACGCCCCACGTGTTGAGCAATTCGGCGGTACGTCCACCCGGCCTCCCGCATGCCCACTATACGCCCTCACTTAAAGTCCGTCAACTGCACATACGGTTCACGTCCACGCTGTCGCGGCATGCTACCAGTGTTAAAGACTGCGATGGAGCTCGTATGCCACGGCAAACTGGCTGACACTGACGGCGGCGGTGCACAAATGCTGCGCAGCTAGCGCCATTCGACGGCCAACACCGCGGTTCCTGGTGTGTCCGCTGTGCCGTGCGTGTGATCATTGCTTGTACAGCCCTCTCGCAGTGTCCGGAGCAAGTATGGTGGGTCTGACACACCGGTGTCAATGTGTTCTTTTTTCCATTTCCAGGAGTGTACATTGCAAGCAACGAGCAGTCATTGAATCTCTCACTGCAGAGAAAGAAACTGTTGAGAATATCCATAAACGCTTGGACAAAGTATACAGAGCATCTGCTGTCAGCAGAAGTACAGTTAGTCGCTGGGCGCGGAGGGTGAGGTGATCAGAAGGCGGTTCGGCAGAGCCCCACGATTTGCAGTGGTCGGGGAGACCATTCACGGCTGTCATACCTGACATCTTGCAGCGAGCTGATGTCATTCGTGAGGACAGACGCATTACGACTCGGTAGTTGGCGCTGCATCTGTCAATGAGCTAAGGAAGTTCACACAGTGAAGCGCTGACGCTGTCACCAGGACAAGCGTTGGTACCGACAGGGCATACACGACCTTGTTTCGCCCTGGAGGAAGGCCATAGAATGGGATGGAGATTACGTGGAAAAATAGGGTGTGTAGACAAAACACCACTCTTTCGTGTGTGTAATTCTCATTACGTTCAATAAAGAATTGTTGGAGAAAAAAAAATTCGGTGCATTATTTTCTGGGCAACCCTCGTATTACCACTTTTTGTGTACACTTTTACCAACCAAGAGCATTCTACATATAGTTACGACAACATTTACACGTATTACAAAGACACTCTTTACTAGCCAGTTTAATGTTTCCAAAGTGGCCTCATACCTAAAATACATACGGACTGTCTGTGGATCGAATGTTCGCACAGTATTCTGCCAATGTTCGCTTTGTATTATCAGTTCACAGATCAGACTGCACAGTTATTCGAAATAAAGTCAGAGTACGAACATAAAACTCAGAAAATTGCACAATCGTCATTTATGTCGGTTGTGTAACAGTTTCTGATTCTCGGCAATCTTTTAAATATCACGTTCGTTGATTATTTAAAGATTTTTACAGAGCCCAATGCAAATACGTCAGACTGTCACGAAATCTGAGCACCGAGTCGTCCAGACTCGCGATCGCACTAGCGCCCGTCACACTAAAGCACGCGAAATTGCTATCACCTAACCAGCTGCTCGATAAATCACACTAATTTAAAGGTTGGAGATTCCATTACATACCTAGGAATTACAAACAACCTGGAACGATCTCACGGAAAATGTCGAGGGTGAGACTAACAAAAGACTGCTTGTTATTCTCAGAGCACTTAGAAGATGTAACAAATGTACTAAAGATACTGCCTACACTACACTTGTCCTTACTCCTTTGCAGTAGTGCTGCGCGGTATGGGATCCTTACCAAACAAGATTGATGGTGGTCATTTAAAACGTTCAAATAAGGACAGCACGTTTTTACTATCTCGAAATAGGTTAGACAGTGTGACGGATGTGATGAGCGAGCTGGGACGGCAATCATTACGTCGAAGGTGTTTTCTGTTGCGGCGAGATCTTCACATGAAATTTTAGTCATCACCTTTCTTGTCCGAATGCAGAACCATATTGTTGACTCTTGCCTACATAGGGAGAAACGACCATAGCGATAAAATAAGCAAAAATCAGAGCTTGCAAGGAGAGATTTAGGTGTTTATGTTTCCCACGTGCTATTCGTAAGTGGAACGACAGAGAAATGATCTGAAGGTGGTCCTTTGAACCCGCTGCCAGGTACTTTTAAGTATGAATTATGGAGTAGTCATGTAGAAGTAGACTCAATTTCCCGTGTCGATCATATTGTTATGAGGCAGAAGTTTGACGCAGGATTTTACTCTCCAGCTGTATCCCTCTGCCGAGGAAGTACAAAAAATCTGCTAGAGGCTAAACTAGCCATGTTGGTCCCTTTGTTTACTCGACTTACTCAGCCATGTCGGATAATGAGAACTGGTCACGAAGTGAATGCCTGAAGGTCTCCATTTTCCCTACCAAAATGTTTCTCTTCACGAGGATGTCAACTGAAAATCATAATAGGCTTCATTATATAAACAACCATTCGTGACATTGTTGCTGTTGTTGTGGTCACCAGACCAAAGACTGCTTTGATGAAGCTCTCCATGCTACTCCATCCCGTACAAGCTCCTTCATCTCCCAGTACCTACTGCAACCTGCATCCTTATGAATCTGCTTAGTGTATTCATCTCTTGGTCTCCCTCTACGATTTTTACCCTCCACGCTGCCCTCCAATACTAAATTGGTGATCCCTCGATGTCTCAGAATATGTCCTACCAACTGATCCCTTCTTCTAGTCAAGTTGTGCCACAAACTTTTCTTCTCCCCAATGCAGTTCAATACCTCCTCATTAGTTATGTGATCTACCCATCTAATCTTCAGCATTCTGCTGTAGCACCACATTTCGAAAGCTTCTATTGTCTTCTTGTCCAAACTATTTATCGTCTATGTTTTCATCCATACATGGCTACACTCCATACAAATACTTTTAGGAAGGACTTCCTGACACTTAAATCTGTACTCGATGTTAACATTTTTCTCTTCTCCAGAAACGCTTTTTTTGGCTTTGCTAGTCTACATTTTATAACCTTTCTACTTCGACAATCGTCAGTTATTTTGCTCCCCAAATAGCAGAACTCATCTACTACTTTAAGTGTCTCATTTCCTAATATAATTCCCTTAACATCATTTGATGTAATTAGACTACAGTCTATTATCCTCGTTTTGCTTTTGTTGATATTCATCTTATAACCGCGTTTCAAAACACTCTCCATTCCGTTCAACTGCTCTTCTGGGTCCTTTGCTGCCTCTCACAGAATTACAATGTCATCTGCAAACTTCAAAGTATTTATTTCTTCTCCATGTATTTTAGTTCCTACTTCAAATTTTCTATTGTTTCCTTTACTGCTTGCTCAATATACAGATTGAATAACATAAGGGATAGGCTACAACCCTGTCTCACTCCCTTCCCAACCACTGCTTACCTTTCGTATTTGACCCCTTTGTATTTGACCCCTGCCACCTTCAGAATTTGAAAGAGAGTATTCCAGTCAACCTTATCAAAAGCTTTCTCTAAGTCTACAAATGCTAGAGACGTAGGTTTGCCTTTCCTTAACCTATCTTCTAAGGCTAGACGTAGGGTCAGTATTGCCATTAAACATAACAAATATCCCATAAAAATATGATAACTGCTACGCAACGTGTTCTGAATATCGTCTTCAATACCAACATTGGTTTGATGTGTCTCTCCACGCTTGTCTGTCCTGTGCAATAACTTCTTGCCTCTATAACTACAGCAAGGTACATCCATTCGAACCTGCATACTGTAGTCAAGTCTTTGTCTCCCTCTACAAACTTAACTTGCCATATTTCCTTCAACTATCAAACTAACGATTCCTTGATGCTTTAGTGTGCGTCCCATCAACAGATCCCCTCTTTTAATCAAGTTGTGCAGTAAATTTCTTTTCATTCCAAAACGATTTAGTACTTCTTCATTAGCTACCGCATCTAATACTCAGCATTCTTCTGCAGTCTCAGGATTCAAAAGCTTCTGTTTACTACTTATCTGAACTGTTATTGCCCACGTATCACTTTGGTACAGGGCTACTCTTCACGGAAGGCTTCCTAACGCATTTACATTATATTTAAACAAATTTCTGTTTTCTAGGAACGTTTTACTTGATATTGCCAGTTTTCAATTTATGTTTTATCTAGTTTTCTTCATTGTTAATTAGTTTTTCTCTTGAAATAGCTACGCACATTTACTATAAGGGAGAGCCAAAAGTTACCGTCCGAATGGCGTTCGATATGCCAGTCAGGCAAAACCGCCGTAAACACTGTCGCAATCATTCCACCGACACACCATGTTGAAGATACCTTCTTGGCAACACGCCGTGTCCGGCTACATGAAGAAGTCGGTAATTGCCCGCTGCACATCCTCGTCCGATAGGTGTCGCAATCCTTCAAGGTCTTTTTAAAAGAGCCGCAGACATAATAATCGCACGGGGAGACATCAGAACTGCAGTACGGGTCCTCTAGTGTCTCCCACATGAGTGGGTGCAACTTCTGCGTTATGACACTTGCGGTATTGGTTCGTGCGTTATCATAAAGCAGCAGCACGAAGCTTGGCGCACAATTTCACAATGGTGGATTTCGACTGACATGCTGCCGCATACGCATTCTTGATTTTCCGATGCGTGTCAACACGTGTTTGTCCTTCGGCAGCCAAGAAGAGAATAACAGCTTGTTGGTGCTGTTTGGACGCGTTTAGTAATAACGTCATCACAGTTCACGTTTCTGCATTTATCGCACGTGCGTTGCAAAGGCATGAATACCTCAGTAATCCGTTGTCTACATTTCGGTGCTTGAATCAGAGTCGCGCTACTTAGCATATACGCTGTATCAAAGACATCAAACGGACTCTTTTTGATCGCCCCTTACACATTTATGGCTTCATTTCCTAATCCAATTCCCTCAACATCGACTACATTCCATTACCCTTGTTTTACTTGTGTTGGCAATCTGCTCCTCCTGTGGCTATTGTCTACGCCAGAGTCGCTATCCAGGGAAAGGAAGTTTCTTCATTCTGGATGTGATGGGCCAGTCTTTTCCCAGTCGTCCTAAATGTGAAGGATACGTAAAAGGTTGGCTTATGGGCGAGTGATCTACCCAGGACGTGTCGTAATTCCGAGTACCCACCCGGAAATAAACGTCTGAAAAGCCTTTAGGAGCAGGCAGAGTATTCGAATGAAGCGATTAGCGTCATCGGAGAACGGCCAATGATATTGCCTCCATGTGGCTACTGAGCCTGATTGGCTCAAAGGTCTGAAAGTTAAATAATGCGCTGGAGCGGTCTGGTGCCCACGAAATCAAGGAGTTATGTAGCCCTGCGCCGCGAACGTAGTGTTCTAAAATGTGTTTCTGAAGTCAGTAGTTGCTGATTTCTTGTTTTCAGCCATGTTATTTTTCCAGAAAAGAAAATCTACAATGTGCGAAGGTGTGTTCCCGTGAGCCAATGGGGAATTATTTCTAGCCACTTCGTGATTTATTAGGCGGGTGTTGCAGTTTGATGAGCGTAGAGGTATTCGGTAAAAAAGAGCCCTTAGATCAGATCGCGGAGCCAGTAGCTAGCTGGCACATGGTGTTATAGTGAACTAAACGGATTTGTCGAGGCTTAACTGAAGCATATAAATTTCATTTGCTTCCATAGAAATATGAGAGTGGTGTTATTGTGTAACTTTTTCCTTTATTGACACTGACTGTGTCTGCTTCCACTGCCAAACACGCATGACCTACGTGTTTAACTCATGTTGCAGCACTCGTCTTGTGAATCTTAGGGCGCACTGTGATTCCTTGTTGAGACTCAATTCTTTGTCGAGGACTCCTTATGGCAGACTTCTTCGTCACACGACGCAAAGAATCATGGTCACATCTATGTTTGATTCAAGGAAAGCAGAAAGTTGAAAGTTGAGTTATTTGCTGCGCTGTTGAAACAACGTCTTGTATGTAAAAGAATCATATTTGCTGAAGTACGTTTTCCGAAAACGTTTTACTTGAAGCATAAAAATAGAAAGCTGCACATATTTTGGATTCGCACACAGTTATTCTGAAAATAGTGCAGTGAGACTCTTAGTTAAAATGGTTGATTATTTCAAATTGTAAGTCTTACACTACAGCCAGATGATGAAGGGGTTATTTTTTCGTTAACGGTCACATTTATTACGATACTTCAAAGGTGGTGGTGGTGGTGGTGGTGGTTAGTGTTTAACGTCCCGTCGACAACGAGGTCATTAGAGACGGAGCGCAAGCTCGGGTTACGGAAGGATTGGGAAGGAATTCGGCCGTGCCCTTTCAAAGGAACCATCCCGGCATTTGCCTGAAACGATTTAGGGAAATCACGGAAAACCTAAATCAGGATGGCCGGAGACGGGATTGAACCGTCGTCCTCCCGAATGCGAGTCCAGTGTGCTAACCACTGCGCCACCTCGCTCGGTGATACTTCAAAGTTGAGTAACTCACTGCTCGTTGTTCGAAGAATTATCAGTGACTTAAGAGTGTGAACTGCGACTGGTAATCCGAGGCAAGTAGAAACTGGCAATCTCACATTGTGGTCGTATTTCAAAATGTGTCCCTGAACCGTCTGCACAAGTATTTCGAAATCTCGTGCATTCATCCGAAGGAAATTTCTCAATTCCAATCAAAAAGATTGCGTCCATGTCCTACATCTCCTTCTCTTCAATGAAGATTCATTTACCAGTCTCATGTATACTTCAAAAGCGCCAAACAAATAATATCTTTCGCTGCACCATACAGGGAATCATGCTCGAATCTGTGTTTGAGTCAAGGCATTCAGAAAGCATAATGTTGAGTCATTTGCTGCCCTGCTGCAAAACTTTCTTTATAAAAAAAAAAAAAAAAAAACAGAGTAAAGCTGCGTCCCATGTTGCGTTTTACTCTGTACATAAATAATTGAAAAGCACAGGTTTTGGATTCCCATGTTTTATCGCTAGGCAGTTCTTAAAATATTGCACTCAATTGGTTGTCAAATTTTAGGTTAACAGGGAGAGTGAAAAAATTAACTCAGCGAGGATTCGATCCTGCAACCTATGCGTTCCTTGCCAGATGCTCTACCTCTTTTTTTCTTGGTTTCGTTCGACATTATGCTCGGCATTTGGTCTAGGCTAAGGTCACACAACACCCCTTGAAGTTGATCGTTGAATACTTCACCGACTTTTTGTCTATTTTTTATTACTGAGGTCAGCCAGACCAGATGCGAATTTCGTCACATTTTCTGCTAACTCACGGCTCTGCTGCTCTCTAGAGCTATGCCCGTTGCTCGGTAGGTGGCACAGGTATTGTTTTGCAACTTAACTCCAATTTGTCGTTATTCAGACTTTTTTTATAAATAGAAAAACCTTCTTTGTGGTTCAGTGAGGCTATCAGCGAAAACCCGATAAAAATCCCTACAGCTGTTCCTGACATTATCCTGCACATACTGACTGACGCGAGGAGGCGATTTAAGTATATGCATACAGAGACTACTAAATGGGGAGATGCCACTCCACCTTACCAGGACTACCTCTCTGTCCGCTCGCCACGTTCCCTTACCCCCTTTTTACCCTTTCTGCATTTCTTCCCCCATCCCCTTTTTCCAATAACTGTTAGTGTCACCAATTCCTCCTCTATTCCATCCCCTCTTCTGTCCCAACAACCATCCTACCCTATCGCTGCTACGCAGCAGTCCTCCATCCTCATACCTGCACATTCTTACCCTCTTTTAGGCGCTACAGTCTGGATCCGCGTGAGAGCTACGGTCGCAGGTTCGAATCCTGCCTCGGGAATGGATGTGAGTGATGTCCTTAGATTAGTTAGGTTTAAGTAGTTCTAAGTTCTAGGGGACTGATGACATCCGATGTTTAGTCCCATAGTGCTCAGAGCCATTTGAACCATTTACCCACTTCACTGGCCATCCTTTACACCTTCAACAACTGACTCCCTGTCACATGGCAGGACCTTCCAATTTCTAGTGACTGGAAAGTGCTTCTTCCACATATGAGCGTTTCGAAAATATATTTGAAATGTGAGCCTCTTGTATTTCATTTTGCCAATCTTTATTGCCGTTTTATTTAACAGTGCAAAAAGTCATCCATTGTATATCTCAAAACTTCAGTTTTATTTTTCACCTGCTACAAATTTTAAATAGTTAACGGCGTATGAGACAATCTGAGTAGCCGTCTTAGATTGTTTGCAGATGATGCTGTCATTTACCGTCTTGTAAAGTCATCAGATGATCAAAACGACTTGCAAATGGTTTAGATAAGATATCTGTACGGCGCGAAATTATGGAAATGGAAGAGGATGTAGATGAAGATGAAATGGGAGATACGATACTGCGTGAAGAGTTTGACAGAACACTGAAAGACCTGAGTCGAAACAAGGCCCCGGGAGTAGACAACATTCCATTAGAATGGTTCAAATGGCTCTGAGCACTATGGGACTTAACATCTGCGGTCATCAGTCCCCTAGAACTTAGAACTACTTAAACCTAACTAACCTAAGGACATCACACACATCCATGCCCGAGGCAGAACTTGAACCTGCGACCGTAGCGGTCACGCGGTTCCATACTGAAGCGCCTAGAACCGCACGGCCACAACGACCGGCCATTCCATTAGAACTACTGACGGCCTTGGGAGAGCCAGTCATGACAAAACTCTACCATCTGATAAGCAAGATGTATGAGACAGGCGAAATACCTTCAGACTGCAAGAAGAATATAATAATTCCAATCCCAAAGAAAGCAGGTGTTGACAGATGTGAAAATTACCGAACTAACAGTTAAACAAGTCACAGCTGGAAAATACTAACGCGAATTCTTTACAGACGAATGGGAAAACTGGTAGAAGCCGACCTCGGGGAAGATCAGTTTGGATTCCGTAGAAATGTTGTAACACGTGAGGCAATACTGGCCTTACGACCTATCTTAGAAGAAAGATTAAGGAAAGGCAAACCTACGTTTCTAGCATTTGTAGACCTAGAGAAAGCTTTTGCAAAGGTTGACTGGAATACTCTCTTTGAATTTCTAAAGGTGGCAGGGGTAAAATACAGGGAGCGAAAGGCAATTTGTACTGAAACCAGATGGCAGTTACAAGAGTCCAGGGGCATGAAAGGGAAGCAGTGGTTGGGAAGGGAGTGAGACAGGCTTGTAGCCCTCTCCCCGATGTTATTCAATCTGTATATTGAGCAAGCAGTAAAGGAAACTGAAACCGATAATAGTGGCTAAAATTCTAACGCTCAAGGAAGTAAGGAGCCACTAGGATCGGGCGAGGAAGTGGGGCCAAGTGCTGGTAGAAGTAACACACCTCCTTATTTCTAATGCGTTTATTAAAGCCAGCTAAAATACTATATACAAACTGCCAAGATAATGAATATAGGGAGAATCAAACCTTAAGAAACTAGTTCATCAACAATTTAACATTGTACCACGCAACATAGTACCGCATATGCCTTAAGGGCTGCAATCGCAAAGAAAGCCTGAAGGGCTAATTTATAAAGAATACATATAACATGTTGAGACTGAAGGGGCACCAAAATTGTTAACCAGACTTTAGTTGAAGAACAGATTTTCCAACAGTTTAGGCACGGCAGTGTGAAACAATAAATATTCCTGAAGGGCCGTGCAACTTCCAAGTAAGGGGCCTGAAGGGCCAAATTAACAAGATAAGAAAATCTTAGAAATATCAACTAGAAAACAAATGCTTATTAACAACTCGACCGTGAGGGCCAGGTAATAAATGAAATTAGCCAAACAAATTATGCAATAAGTAAGTAATGGGCGGGAATTTATCAGTAAGCTGGCCTTAAGGGCCCCAGTACACTAACAAGGGAGGTAAAGTATTAAAATGGATTTCAAAGCCTTAAGGGCTGTAGAGCTTCCAAAAAGGTGCCTGAAGCGTCAATTCATCAAGGTTCTTAATAAACAGCTCAGCCTGAAGGGGTGGCCGATGGTTAAGGTAAGGCAAGTTCTCAAAAATAGAAGGCAAATCAACAAATTTATCAGTAATCGAGCCTTAAGGGCCACAGTACATTTAGAATCCACATTAAGCATTAAGCTCTATCATACAGCGAAGCAATTCCCTAAAACTTAGCCACCTTAAATAAATCAACTGATCCTATCCAGCTTAAAACCTAGGGGCGACGATACACGCATATACTTCTAAAGGTAAACTTGCATAAAATCTAAATTTAGAACGCAAACAATCGCACACCAACATGGGCAGCAAATTTACGAAAGTTTAACCACAGTTACTGAGTATGAAATACAAGCAGCTGCAAGGCTACCAATCAGTCATCGTGCCCCAATATCATGATTTACAATCTTCAGGTAGTACGAAACAGGAAAAATATAAGGCGAGCCCCAAAGAGGAACTAAATGATGCCCATCAATTACAAATCATTAAACCGCAGCGTAAAGCTGCCACATTTCACAAACTGGCGTAAAAGCCACCAGCTCAATAATAAATGACGTGAAGTAATAGCTTTGCTAACCTGATGCTCGAGCAACAATAGTTAGCTGCTAAGCGGTAGCTCATCCAGGTCTGTGGCCAGTATTGAACTGTACACTCGGACTAGGGCTACTGATAAAATATCCACTTATCTATAGTTCTTCCAAAAAGTATCGATATTTATCGCCGACTGTTTTATTTCCGATACATCGATAATGAAATGGGAATATCGAATGCCGATATTTTTAGTTTAAATTATATTTTTTCAGATTTTTCGGTAAATATTTGAAACTGTTCTTTTGAAATTGTAGTTGAACATAATTTTGCTTTAACTATGTGACGGAGTCTACTAGTTTTGAGCTTTCGTCACGTCCAGTACAGCTGGCACAAAGTTGTAGTCCTGTTGCACTGGGGGAGGGGAGGTGTGAATGGAATAACAAGATTTCTAATGTGAATAAACAGCACATTAGTCTTGTTTAAAAAACGATTTGTAACGCAACTAATGTGCTATTTCTTCACATCGGCCATCTTCAAGAACGAGTGATAAAAGTGATGAACAAAATTATAAATGGCAAGGCTGGTCTTGAGGTGGACGGAGAATTGTGAGGGGAAATGCCGACGTAATCGGCGCTCGGCGCTACCAAAAGAAACAGCAACATTTGACTTGAACCACGCAATTTTAACACTACAACTGTTAGGTCGCTGGCTTTTGCAGAAATGACAAAAAGAAATAGGGAAGTCGACATGAAGTGAAGTGTTCCGGACAAATCCGATAAGTGAAGAAACCGAACAACGGACCCGTCAGACACCTTTCATTGTGTCACTTACCTGCAATTGCAACTGTTAGCACAGTGGTTATTACCAAGTTTGAACGTTCATTGATTTTCTTCCAATTCTTGCTCTACCGGGTGATAGGCAGGCTGCTAACTCCTTGAGGTACAGAATATATAATAATAAATCAATACTTAAATATGCAGCTCTAGAGCGGCACACTGTGTGCAGCCGATATGTTTATAGCCTGGTAGGTTACAGTACGCTTGTTCGCCCACTGCTTGAATACTGCTCAGCAGTGTGGAATCCGTACCAGATGGGGTTGATAGAAGAGATAGAGAAGATCCAACGGAGAGCAGCGCGCTTCGTTACAGGATGATTTAGTAATCGCGAAAGCGTTACGGAGATGATAGGTAAACTCCAGTGGAAGACTCTGCAGGAGAGACGCTCAGTAGCTCGGTACGGGCTTTTGTTAAAGCTCCGAGAACATACCTTCACCGAAGAGTCAAGCAGTATATTGCTCCCTCCTACGTATATCTCGCGAAGAGAGCATGAAGATAAAATCAGAGAGCCCACACAGAAGCATACCGACAATCCTTCTTTCCACGTACAATACGAGACTGGAATAGAAGGGAGAACCGATAGAGGTACTCAGGGTACCCTCCGCCACACACCGTCAGGTGGCTTGCGGAGTATGGATGTAGATGTAGATGTAGATGTAGCTCAATCGACACTGTTCATATAGGCAAACATACAAATAAAATTGTCTAACCCTGTAAAATTTTCAGTCTGAAGGGGGCTGATAATAACCTACGGTATTGAAACAATCTTTAAGATAAACACATACACCAACAACCTTTAAGGTGTGCACAGCCACGCACTTCACAATTTTTTTTCTCTCACATACGTAGAACACGAAGACTTGGAAATAACTAGCAAATTAGTCACAAGAATCAATAGATAGCCACCAATATATCAGTAATTAATTAGACAGTCTCCTAGTGTGACATGACAGAGCAACATTTCACATTCACAGCCTTTGATTCAACATGTTCTACTATCCTCGTTGTACAGCATCGACCATGCCCGGAGTGCCTACTGCAAATTTAAACCAAGCAATTCACGCTCACGTCAACGCCTAACTGAGGAACCAGCCCAGCAGTACAAGAACAACCTACACATTCTAAGTCAGACTCCGCAAACGTAGTTCAGATCTAACATTTAACTTTTCTTTCATAGGTTCAGAACCGGCGAGCTAAACCGGTGGACGGAAAGCACACAATGTCGGCGGCAGCAACATAAAGGAAGTCGCAAACACCACCCTAATACAAGGCAATACCAAGTCAAAAGCACAAAGGCAATAGGGAAATATACTCAACTTTAGTCCCGGAGCAAAACCTGCCGCCTTCAGTGCTCAAAACATTTCAGGAGCAACCGTCCTCGGCGACTCCCGCTATTCTCCGGAACAGCTACATAACAGCTCCTTATTTCAATCCTCTTCCGACATGAACAAGCATAATCGGAGTTAACGGCTTCTCCAAGTTAGACACGCTATGCCGTAGAACCTCACGGCGGAATCAGCCGGCCGACACCACACAAACCACCGCAAGTCAGACAAAAAAGCACTTTCGGAGTCGATGGCGTACTGCCACGCTTCACGACTCAGTCACTCCACTCCACCGACCTAGGGGCCGGGGCATGAGACGAGGAGAACAGACGACGCCGCCACGCGGAAAAGCGCCGGCGGGAAGCCAAGGCGTAACTAGGGCGCGTGTTTAAACGAGACGGGCAGAAGCACATCTCAGAAACAAAAGAAAAATTCGGAGTAGGCATTAAAGTCCACGGAGAAGAAATAAAAACATTGAGGTTCGCCGATGACATTGTAGTTCTGTCAGAGACAGCAAAGGACTTGGAAGAGCAGTTGAACGGAATGGACAGTGTCTTGAAAAGAGGATATAAGATGAACATCAACAAAAGCAAAACGAGGATAATGGAATGTAGTTCAATTAAGTCGGGAGATGCTGAGGGAATAAGATTAGGAAATGAGACACTTAAAGTAGTAAAGGAGTTTTGCTATTTGGGGAGCAAAATAACTCATGATGATAGAAGTAGAGAGGATACAAAATGTAGACTGGCAATGGCAAGGAAAGCGTTTCTGAAGAAGAGAAATTTGTTAACATCGAGTATAGATTTAAATGCCAGGAAGTCGTTTCTGAAAGTATTTGTATGGAGAGTAGCCATGTATGGAAGTGAAACGTGGACAATAAATAGTTTGAACAAGAAGAGAATCGAAGTTTTCTAATTGTGGTGCTACAGTAGATTGCTGAAGATTAGATGGGTAGTTCACATAACTAATGAAGAGGTACTGAATACAATTGGCGAGAAGAGGAGTTTTTGGCAGAACTTGACAAGAAGAAGGGACCGGTTGGTAGGACTTGTTCTGAGGCATCAAGGGATCACAAATTTAGCATTGGAGGGAAGCGTGGAGGGTAAAAATCGTAGAGGGAGACCGAGAGATGAATACACTAAGCAGACTCAGAAGGATGTAGATTGCAGTAGGTACTGGGAGATAAAGAAGCTTGCACAGGATAAAGTAGCATGGAGAGCTGCATCAAACCAGTCTCAGGACTGAAGACCACAACAACAACGACATGGTGCGAAAAGTGGTGGTTGACCCTGAATAAGGAAAAGTGTGAAGTTATTCACATGAGTACTAAAAGAAGTCAGCTAAATTTCGAATACGTGAAAAGTCACACGAATCTGAAGGTTGTAAATTCAACTAAGTACTTAGGGATTACAATTACAAATAACCTAAATTGGAACGATCATATAGATAATATTATGGGTAGAGCAAACCAAAGACTGCGGTTCATTGGCAGAACACTTAGAAGGTGCAACAGGTCTACTAAAGAGACTGCTTACAACACGCCTGTCCGCCCTATTCTGGGGTATTGCTGTGCAGTATGGGATCCGCATCAGGTGGGACCGACGGATGACATCGAAAAAGTACAAAGAAGGGGAGCTCGTTTTGTATTATCGCGAAATAGGGGAGATAGTGTCGCAGACATGATACGTGAATTATAGAGGTAATCATTAAAACAAAGGCGTTTTTCGTTGCGACTGTGTCTTCTCATGAAATTTCAGTCACCAGTTTTCTCCTCCGACTGCGTAAACATTCTGTTGGCACCCACCCACATAGGGAGAAATGATCATCACGATAAAATAAGAGAAAAATTTAAGTGCTCGTTTTTCCCGCGCGCCGTTCGAGAGTGGAGCGGTAGAGAGACAGCTTGAAGGTGGTTCATTGAACCCTCTGCCAGGCACTTTATTCTGAATAGCAGAGTAATCACGTAGATGTAGATATACCTCCGCCATCTGCTTTTTGTTTTTCATCTACTTTACTTTTTTTTTGTCCATTGCCTGTACCGCTGCCGCCATCGCCCCCCCCCCCCCCTCCGTCCATATGGGGATTGGGGGAATGAAATAACAAAAACAAAAAAAAATGGGGAGGTGCCTGCTTTTGGTTAGGTTGCCTGCAATTAAGAAGAGTGTTTTATACGTTCCCATCCAAGCAGTTTTGTGCCACGGAGTTGTAAAATTATTGATGTTAATGTTTTACCTCCATGTTAGACTCCAAGTAGTAATGTAAATACCTGTAAATGCGATGAAGTTTGTTTCAGACCAAAAAAAGCAGCTGAGTAGTCAACATGTTTGACTCTCATGCTAAGGACTTAATTCACAATGCTGCCAGGAATGTTTCCTTGGTGGGATTGACTCAGCCCCACGGTGCCAGTAATGAGGAGTTACTGAATGAGAAGTAGCGGTTCCAAGGCCTGGAAAGTTCACAAAGTCTGGTAGAGCGTTGTGTTGACATCATACCCCTCCGTACGTTATCACATGATGCCACATGGTAGACAGCTGCCAGTTCTCATTGCTTGGCCTTCAGGCTCTGGTCGTGGACTTCAGTGTTTTTAGGACATTGATTGAATTTCTGTTTCGTTGTGGGGAGCTTGCCATCGAAAATTAATAGGAGCTGTTTGGAGGCGATGTACGAAATATAAGCTTTGAACGTATTAGAATCCAGCAGTCAGGATACTCTTGAAAGTAGGTGGACTGCTGCAGGGCTTTGGTTATTAACAGTGGAGTGGTTAGAAATTTAAATCTCATGGGCTAATTGGAGGATTGCAACCCTGTTTAGACTGATATTGTAGCGTAACAGTGCGGAGAATTAACGTTTGCGATTAAATTCAGGCAGCAGTTCTTCACGCAAGTTGTCTCAGACGGTGTGCATCGGCAAGAGTGCATGAGATCCGGCCGCGACCGCGAGAGTGAATCGCGAGGCGCCACCGAAGTTTTGACACAGGGACCAAAAGGAACGTTTCAATGTTCCTCTTACAACCGCCTTTCAAGACACTATCAACTCCTCTCAGCTGCTCTACCAAGTCCTTTTCTGTCTCTGACAGAATTACAATGGCATCGGCAGTCGTCAAAGTTTTTGTTTTATCATCCTCTACATTAATTTTCTTTCCAAATTTCATCTTCGTTTCCATTACTGCTTGTTCAGTATACAAATAATGATGTTGGGATAGGCTATAGCCCTCTGTCACTTCCTTCCTGGCTACTACATACCTTTCATGAGTTTTGTAGCTACAGTATAGTTTCTATGCAAGTTGTACACATAGTCTGCATAGTAATTAAATACGCCAGATGTGACAAAATGGGTACATAGTTGGACGAGTTTCAGTCGAGTAGAGCCGCCTTCATCAGACCGTCGAGCCGAACTCATACTCAGGCTCTGGAATATACAAAGTAACATGCCAGGAATGCTCCATGTTCTACCTAGGACAAACAGGCCGAAATTTCAACACCAGGTACACAGAGCACATTAAAGCTCACACACACAACAGACACACATCAGCAATAGTTACACACATACATAATTCAAGACACCACTTGGAAAGGTAGAGCAAAATATAAAAAAAAAGGTTCAAATGGCTCTGAGCACTATGGGACTCAACATCTTAGGTCATAAGTCCCCTAGAAGTTATAACTAGTTAAACCTAACTAACCTAAGGACATCACATACACCCATGCCCGAGGCAGGATTCGAACCTGCGACCGTAGCAGCCCCGCGGCTCCGGACTGCAGCGCCAGAACCGATCGACCACCGCGGCCGGCAGCAAAATATCAAAGTACTCTACTGATTGAACAAAAGCCATAAAATGGATTTGTTAGAAGAACTCGAAATATATACACATTACAGAAAATATGAAGACAAAATGCTAAACGAAAAACCTGAAAGAGAATCGGTGAATTTCTTCAGACGCTTCGACATTATACTTAAATAAAAGTGGTAACACATAGAAATAAGCACCATTGTAAATTAGATGTAAGCAAATTATAATCCACATCGTTTACAAAACCTTAAGCACATAAGTGTATATGCGGAGGACCTGTAACATTATCTCTGTCAACTACTTATAAAAACATCTTTGTAACTGTTTGTTTGTGTAAGTTATTCTCGATGTGTTCAGTGCACTAAACTGCATGTGTGAGACTCTGCACAAACTGACTGTAAGAAAAATGTAAGTACAAGTTCTTACAAATTTCGCCACTAACTACGTATAAAAGCCGATAACCAAATAAACATGGGGCGTTTTTTATATACTGCAGTAAAATCAACAAAACAAAGCCGAACCACACACCTCGAAAACATTACATAAAAATAGCATAGTACAAAGATCTGCACACCCGAAAATGGGAATCATTCTTAAAACGCGTCGTGTAAAATATGAATAAATGAAAGTCGAGACTGATAGCAGAAAAGCTATTTGTAAACAAACCCAGAACTTCCTCTGACCACGTACCATACACCTTTCTGGCTGCTGCCCCGCCAATCGATACCTTTTTTTTCATTTGTGTCATAGTTAACGTCTTCCACTGTAGTCTCTTCCCTAACCCATTTACACTGCCGGGAAAAAATCACAGTACCAAGGAGATGTGCCACACAAACGAAAACTCGTAGGCGTGTTTCTACAGCTGAAAGATTATTCAAATTTCGCACCATTCGCATAGAGTGACATTAGTGGCGCCACTATGAGGGTACAGATGTCGTTTGCTTTAAACAAACGCTGTAGCGGTTGTGATACCTTTGAGACTGGACGCAGTGATTTGATGTTAGTTAAGAACGCCTTTAAGGCGACAAAGACGTCATTATCAGTACCTCACTGAGGCGTCCGGCCATCCTGATTTAGGTTTTCCGTGATTTCCCTAAATCGCTCCAGGCAAATGCAGGGATGGTTCCTTTCAAAGGGCACGGCCGACATCCTTGCCCGTCCTTCCCTAATCCGATGAGACCGATGACCTCGCTGTCTGGTCACCTTCTGCAAAACAATCCAACCCAACCCAACCTCAATGAGTTTTAACGAATTCGTGTAACAGGATTACGAAAAGCTGGGTGTTCCCTCTCCGATATTGCAGAAAGACTTGGCAAGAATATACCCACTGTACGTGATTGCTGACAGCGGTGGTCACGAGAATGTACTGGCGCAAGAAGACAGGACTCCGGACGGCCACGTGGCACTACTGAGAGGCAAGACCATCGTGTTCGGCGTATGGCTCTGGCCAATCTTATTAGTACTGCAGCAGCAATCTGAGCACCAGTTGGGATCACAGTGACACAACGAACTGTTACAGATCGTTTACTTCAAGGACAGCTCCAAACGAGAAGCTCTGTATCGAGCATTCCATTGAACCCAAACAATCGCCGTTGTGTCAAGCGAGAGCTCATTGAAGGGCAGGGTGGAGGTCTGTGGTATTTTCTGATGGAAGCTAGTTCTACCTCGGTGCCAGTGATGTACTGATTAGGAGCAGTCCAATTTGGAGCCCTGCAATCAATCTGTCTGTATGCCTAGACGCACGTCTGTGGTGCGATTTCGTGTGAGAGCAGGACCACCGAGACTTGTACGTCAGTCTACTGATTCGACTTGCCGAGCTGCCATTTATGAAGAGCACTCAATGGGCTGTTTTCGAACAGCTTAACGCTTGCCCACGTACCGCTGTTGCAACCCAATGTGTTCTACAGGGTGTCGACAAGCTGCCTTGGCCTGTTCGATTACCAGGGCAGTGTCCAGTCTATCGCATATGAGACATCAATGGACGACAACTCCAGCGTCATCCACCAACAGTCGCGGAACTCCGTCCCACAAACTTACATCCGACGCCTGTACAACACACTGCATGCACATTTCCACGCTTGCATTTAATATTCTGACGGCTACACTGGTTAGTAACGTACCAGAATTTCAAATTTGCAATGGCTACTCTCGCACTTATATTAAACTGCGATCTTGCAATGTCCATCACTTAAATATGTTACATAGACAAACGTATTCCCTAAATGTCATTACTTTACGTCAATTATTTTTTGGTGTTGCAATTTTTTCCTTCAGTATATTTGCTTTCCTCTTGTTCCCAGTAATTTTCAAAGCGCATCTCTCTGCTCGTCACTTAGCCATGATATTCGTGTTGAAAGGCAACGTGTCGCTGTCACACGCTTAAAAACTGGAAACTGCTTGTAAACGCTCATTTTTAGTTTGTATCCATCTTATCAATCGCAGTCAAGGCCATTTTCTTTTCTGTTTGTTTCTTTTGCTGCCCACCCAGTGACAGAATATTATTTATGATGAGGGATATATATTGTTGTTGTTGTGGTCTTCAGTCCATAGAATGGTTTGATGCAGCTCTCCACGTACTCTATCTTGTGCAAGCTTCTTCATCTCCCAGTACCTACCGCAACCGATATCCTTCTGAATCTGCTTAGTGTATTCATCTCTTGGTCTCCCTCTACGATTTTTTCCCTCCACGCTGCCCTCCAATACCGAATTGGTGATCCCTTGATACCTCGGAACATTCCTGCCAAACGATCCTTTCTTCTAGTCAAGTTGTGCCACAAATTTCTCTTCTCCCCAGTTGAATTCAATACCTCCCTATTAGTTATGTGGTCTACCCATCTAATCTTCAGCATTCTTCTGTAGCACCACATTTCGAAAGCTTCTATTCTCTTCTTGTCTAAACTATTTACCGTCCACGTTTCACTTCCATACATGGCTACACTCCACAGAAATACTTTAAGAAACGACTTCCTGACATTTAAATCTATACTCGATGTTAACAAATTTCTTTTCTTCAGGGATACATACTATTATTTTATTGATAACCATTACTTTTTCAGCATCTGACAACTGAATTTTATTCTGAAATGATAAATACTAACAGCAATTATTTTTCTGGTTCAGAAAACTGCCAAGTAAATATATGGTTCTAAGACCAGTTTCTGTAACTGAAGCTATACTTTAAGACATTGAAACTGGAGCAATAGCATAATTTTTTAGCCCCAGAAAAGACAACATACTCTAAACAGGTATTCTTGAAACGTAACTATATTTTAATGAAAGGTTGGTGGCTAATAGCTACTATCATTAGAAGTACTCTTAGAAATACCGATTCCTACCGCAACAAGTATGAAAGTAGACCATATATTGCGAGACAAGAGTAGAAGCATTCTGTTGATTCATTATTTCTTGGTGTACACGGATCTGGTCTCAGACTCCTATAGTCATCAGGAGAGAGCCGGGCGGGATGTAGTGGTGAGACCTAGTTACGCGCGAGAGCGCCAAGGAAAGGTCATTGACGATAACACATTTATTAGGCAGTAATACAGGATTGTCTTTCAAAGGGCAGCCGGCCCGGAGAAGTGGCACCTCATCAGCAGTGGAAGGCCGGCTTGTACTCGCCTAGCAGTATCGCCAGCGTAGCAAAGCATTGGGTGGCGGCTGTTACGGGCGGCCATTGACATTAGAACCGGGCTGCCTCCAGATCTGCTGTCTATCTACACTACTGGCCATTAAAATTGCAACACCACGAACATGACGTGCTACAGACGCGAAATTTAACCGACAGGAAGAAGATGCTGTGATATGCAAATGATTAGCTTTTCAGAGCATTCACTCAAGGCTGGCGCCGGTGGCGACACCTACAACGTGCTGACATGAGTGCAGTTTCCAACCGATTTCTCACACACAAACAGCAGTTGACCGGCGTTGCCTGGTGAAACGTTGTTGTGATGTCACGTGTAAGGAGGAGAAATCACGTTTCCGGCTTTGATAAAGGTCGGATTGTAGCCTATCGCGATTGCGGTTTATCGTATCGCGACGTTGCTGCTCGCGTTGGTCGAGATCCAATGACTGTTAGCAGAATATGGAGTCGGTGGGTTCCGGAGGGTAATACGGAACGCCGTGCTGGATCCCGACGGCCTCATATCACTAGCAGTCGAGATGACAGGCATCTTATCCGCATGGCTGTAAGGGATCGTGCAGCCACGTCTCGATCCCTGAGTCAACAGATTTGCAAGACAACAACCATCTGCACGAACAGTTTGACGACGTTTGCAGCAACACGGACTATCAGCTCGGAGACCGTGGAGCTGAATCACAGACAGGAATACCTGCGATGGTGTATTCAACGAAGAACCTGTGTACGAATGGCAAGACGTCATTTTTTCGGGTTAATCCAGGTTCTGTTCACATCATCATGATGGTCGCATCCGTGTTTGGCGACATCGTGGTGAACGCACATTGGAAGCGTGTATTCGTCATCTCCATACTGGTGTATCACCCGGCGTGATGGTATGGGGTGCCATTCTTTACACGTCTCGGTCACCTCTTGTTCATATTGACAGCACTTTGAACAGTGGACGTTACATTTCAGATGTGTTACGACCTGTGGCTCTACCCTTCATTCGATCCCTGCGAAACCCTACATTTCAGCAGGATAATGCACGACCGTATGTTGCAGGTCCTGTACGCGCCTTTCTGGATACACAAAATGTTCGACTGCTGCCCTGGCCAGCAAATTCTCCAGATCTTCCCCCCCCCCCCCCCCCCCCCCAATTGAAAACGTCTGGTCAATGGTGGCCGAGCAACTGGCTCGTCACAATCCGCCAGTGACTACTCTTGATGAACTGTAGTATCGTAATGAAGCTGCATGGGCAGCTGTACCTGTACACGCCATCCAAGCTCTCTTTGACTCAATGCCTAGGCGTATCAAGGCCGTTGTTACGCCCAGAGGTGATTGTTCTGGGTACTGATTTCTCAGGATCTATGCACGCAAACTGCGTGAAAATGTAATCACATGTCAGTTCTAGTATAATATATTTGTCTAATGAATACCCGATTATCATCTGTATTTCTTCTTGGTGAAGCAATTTTAATGGCCAGTAGTGTACAAAGTCTTTCATTGACGTCGAAGATTTACATTCAGGAGTGACGCCTCAGGTCCCCGTGGTGTAACTGCTGCCTCGCAGGGTCGGCGCTAAGACCCCACTAGGAAACAAGAGCAGCAGTATCAGTGTCTGCCGAAGGGACACAACGAGCAGCAGTGGTGCTCGACCGCAGAAGACGGGCAGCGTGCAGGTCAGGCAGGTGAAGCCTCCAGCAGGCTTGCAGGGTGATGGTAAGCCTCTGGGCGCTTTTCAGCGTCGCCTTGGAAGTTGGCAGTCAAGCTGGCAGCAGCAGCGTCATTCCAGCCAGCCTCATGGTTCCACAGACGATCGATGACAACTAGGAATGCCGAGGGTCGCCTCCATAGCCTCCCCTCTCAATGGACAGCTGCAACTAACATAGGAGCTGAGACTATGCACTGGGCAGTCGTTAATCGCGCTCATTAAGCAGACATCTGTTAAGAAGACTGGGCTATGTTGTTGCTTCTCGTGCACTCTGAGGTGCTGGGGATTGAAACGCCTGGTTAAATCCGCAGGACAGAACAGGTAGTTGGAATTGTGATAAAGGGGCCAAAAATGAGCGGCTTTCAGTTACTCTCGAACACATATAACTCTATTTAGTTGCCCAAACATTACAGCGCAAATTTCCGACCTTAACTATCGACTGAATACGTCACAAAATCTTATGGCTTAAGGGGACAACCTCTTTAATTGTTATGACAGCTGAAGGCCCATGATTTAAAACACAACTACAATACATTTTCAAAAGGCAGAACGCGCAAGGTTTTATCCTTAAATAATATTTCAAATGTGGCTGAAGGCCCAAACAATCTAAGAATTGACAAGTAAGGAATTTTAATTTTAAAACGGCTGAAGGCCCATGATTGAGAAACACAACTACAAAAAATTTTCAAAACGCAGAAGGCCCATAGCTGTATCCAGAAAAAAAATTTAAACGAGTCTGAAGGCTCAAACAATTTAAACCCCAACTACAAGCATACAAATTCAAACCATCAGCTATGAGCCATTAAAATACACAATCAAACACCAATAAGAAAAAGCAGTACAGCTAGCGGCGCTCAGAAGTTTCCGGGGGTCGGCCTGCACTTGAAATATTAACGTTCGCTTAGGGAAGACAGGTAGTCGGCCCAACTATATCCGATCCGCCGGCAACTCAACTAAGAGACGGTCAATGGACCCACCGACAAGACGACTTGCTTTCCACCCGACTAGTTCACAAGGAACTCCAATGCCAAAACGTAAAAGGCGTAGCCGCACACAACCAAGTATGCATAAGCTGACAAAACTACACACACGTGTTGGGCAGCGACAACACGGTGAGGAAAGGACACTGCCTGAAATTTACGTCAGTGGCCAGGGCAGGTAACCGGAACGCTAACGACCACAAGGCAGAAAATTCCGCTGGTGCACTTGGGCTTCAAATAAACAAAATACAGTTAAACTCAACCAGATGGTGGCCATACTTTCGCCATCTCGAACTCTCGCTGTTGCTCATAGGAATACTCCAAGCAACCAACCATGAAAACCAACGGCACAATGTGAACGGACTGGCTTCGGTAATTAAATCACCACTCAACCTTGGTGTCCTTGGTCGGTGAGCCACGAACCTCGTAGCAATCGGAACAGCTCCCACACACTCCGACACTGCGTAGACACTGCCAGCGGGCCGAGCCCACTGCGCCGAGCGGAGATTTCCTGGCTGATCCACATCAACCGACCGACTGCCGCACACCGGCTAGCAGGAAACTATAAGCAGCAGACAAAGGTAGTACAAGGTGCGAATATCGGTACACACCGCTGCTGCCGCACGTAGAAAGAGGAAGAAACACGGCATAACAGCAACAACCGCGGGAAACCAAACGCAGAGTAAGAGTCAAGGTTTAAACGAACGCATAAACCGGGACCGGCACGACTCAGGGATGGCTACAACATCAGATGTCCTCGTGAATTCAGACTTTCATAACTTCACTTTTTAAAGGCTCTTTTGTGCTGGCTCATCTCTAAATACTTAAAGTTGTGTTGTACCTAGTCTTCCTTAAGAAACTCTGCTTCGTCACTAGTGTGACAGTATCTCTCGGCTTCCATGATGTCATTATATTCCGCTCGCAGACGTGTCTGCTCGGTGGTTGCCAGGTGCTGTGATAGGTACTGCGTTTGACGGAAAACTCTCGGCATTTCCGCTAGCTGGAAGTCTACTGGTCATTGACACAGGCCGTTCGCCTTCTGGAAGCTGCCAATGGAGAACTTGGCTCAATTTTTAGTATCCGCTGGGGAAGCCATTTAGGGGCGCAATAATGCAGCGAAAAACGTAGAAAACCCGTGAATTTCACCTGTCTCAACTTTAACTAAGTATTATAAATCACATGTCGCTTTAAAAGAGGAGGGTTAATTTTCTTACAATCTAACGTTTGGCATTGCGTGACGTCTGATCTCATTTAGGTGCAATTGTCACAGGAAGGTCGGGAACCACTGTTCTAAGGTAATGTTCGTTTAAATGTAATCAGTTTGGCAGTGGGCTGTAAAGCCAACTTATTTTATTTTCCTTGACTTAAAATTCTTGGTAGGCTTTAGTGGGAAAGATTACAAATTAATTAGGATCATAGACTAAGCTCTTCACAGAGGGCGGCACTACAGTTTTCATGGTAAGTAAGTAGTACATTAGACATGGAATGTAGACTTGGCACAAAATTTTGAATGAGCGGAATATCTCAAGTACCTTGCGAGTGCAAGGTCTCATTGTTGTGTTGTGACTGGCGGTAAACAAGTTGTGTCGAATGCGATGGAGCAGCACGGTGACAGATTGATTTTTAGCGTAATCGGCAGTCTTTACTTGTAAATCAATAACTGGCTGTGAGTTGGCGAAGCCGCCATATGTACAGGAGGCGCAGGGTACGGTGGCCGACGCATAGTGACCAGTTTTCGTCCGAAGCGCTTGGCGAGTTCATTTGTATGTTCATAAGGGGAGGCCAACAAGCGTTTACCACCTTTCGGCCGACCGGCGATGGTAGAATCGACGCACACGCCCTGCAATCTTTCTCAAACGATTTTACAGAAACTATTCTTGTATAAAATTTCATTTTTGTTTCACTTGTAGCTTTATATCAGATTCATTATGTTATGCCCATCATTTCATTAATGATCATAGTTATTACCATATTTCCGCAGAAGTAAAACACTGCGTAAATTCGAAAAATTTCGCAATGAAAAATATGGGTCGTTATGAT
This sequence comes from Schistocerca gregaria, assembly GCF_023897955.1. Lineage (NCBI taxonomy): Eukaryota > Metazoa > Arthropoda > Insecta > Orthoptera > Acrididae > Schistocerca > Schistocerca gregaria. The sequence continues at coordinate 483,947,221 of NC_064924.1, forward strand.
TTTGCGTCCAGCGCAAATTACATAATATATTCCTGCGTATGAAATTTTGCTGATATAGTGAATTTTTATTTGGATTTGGTTAGAGGTCTCTATGTGTCACCGCTGTGGCTGAACTGTTCTAGCTGCTTCAGTCTGGAACCGCACTGCCGCTACGGTCGCAGGTTCGAATCCCGTCTAGGGCACGGATGTGGGTGATGTCCTTAGTTAGCTTTAAATAGTTCTAAGTCTAGGGGACTGATTACCTCAGATGTTAAGTCCCATAGTGGTTAGAGCTATATGAACAGTTGATCTCACGTAGGGCTCTCATTTGCGATCGCACCGCGCCAGCGATAAAGCCAGAGAGAAACATCCTCACATTCCTCATATTTCATAAACGGTTTGAGATATCGAAATGAGATTTTGGCAAATGATACCACACAAAGAGGAGAGTATTTTTCGGTATGGTTATTATGCAAAACTTCATTATCTACCGTGTTATTCCACTAACTACATACTTTTCCAATGAAATAGCATAATTTTTAAGGGCTGTCGATTGATGAAGAAACCAGAAATGCTATGGGTTTTGGAATAACACAAGTGAAGTCATTGCACGTTTATTTGGTACCGAAGATGTGCTTCTTCATAAGATCCCAACCTTACTTTTCCTCAGTTCCTCACTTAATAAAGCACTGTTTCAGAATTCTCTCGCAATCGTGTCTGCACAACATGTTAGTGGAGCGAGGCTGACTGATGACCTCAGATGTTAAGTCCCATAGTGCTCAGAGCCATTTGAACTATCAGCCTACTCGCGATTCTTCTCTGAAAGTTACAAATGATTAACAAATCAGTTGAAAATAAATTGTTGCATTTTCTGCAGAATTAAGTGTGGGCGTGGAGGGACCCCACTTAGTATTTACCAAAAATGTGAGTGGAGGATTCAATTTAGAACGCCACTTCTCTCGTTTTGGTCAGTGTCTCTAGTATGCCCATCGACCGCATCAAGACGCTCTTTGCAGCTGTGGGCGCACTGTGAGCGAGTAACGGTGCCTAGAACAACGTCTCCCGCCAAGTAGGAGGGCCTGCTGAGAGGCTTCGCCTTAATGATTGCAGCCCACTTAACATAACTGTCACGCACTTCCTTCTTCATGGCAATTCTCAGCCGCACTCTGCAGGGAGCAGTGAAGACGCTCCTGCAGCCTTTTCGATGGGAAGTCTTCGATCACCCACAACACAGCCCTAATTGGCGCGCCCAGAGCACCATATCTGTTCACATGAAACGCTGGATACGAAGGCAACGCTTGGGAACAGGCTACGCGCTATAGACCAGCAGAGAGTATTATCGGAAAGCACAGCCGGCTGCATTCTATGAAGATGGTGTTGGGAATGTGGTTTCACTCTCCGACAAATGTCTAAGTCGGAGCGGCGACTATGTAGAGAAATACCTGGAACGTGTAGCTAAATGTGTAAAGAAAACATTTTTGATTTTCCCTGTGGTACCCATTTCGCGATCGATCGTTCCTTACTTTCCGAACAGCCCTCATATTTCAAGGCGATAGTAACAAGAACATACACTCCCCAAACCCACATTTCCCATGGGAGTTGTCATATGCCGACAGCTAAAATACGCGTGATTTCATTAAGTCTTATTCGCCATACTGGTCAATAGCATCACCGGTTAAAGCCGTCACTTTCCACAGCATTCACCCCCCTTTTTCATTGGTTGCACAATATTGTCACCTGTTGTATGCTATTAGTTTCATTCACGTCAGTGCGTCAGGTTGCCTGAAAAGTCTAGCAGGTAGTGTTGATAATTACTGATGCGAAGGTTATGAGTTCGAAGATCACGTCGCATGTTTCTGTGATAGAAACGCATGGCACGGAGCTCACTCAGCGTGGTGAGCCTGTTTTCACCTCGGAATTGTCATTTCCATCGCCCAAACCGATGGAAATACGATGGTGCTTGCTCAGAAATTTATGTGAAGTTGAAGCAGCACTGCACATTCCATTTGGCCAATCTTTTGAACATAGTGGGATACGGTATGCTGTCTTGTGTTGTTTCCCCATAAACCAGACGTCATGGTTTCGAGTTCCTACATTTGCATAGGTGTGGAGATTAAATGTGTCATTACTTTGTATCTCCAGTACGACTAAATTTTAGTGTTAGCGGAAATGGAAGGAATTAACTGTGTTCCGTAGGTCTCAAAAAGGAGAATCCTCTGACATATGGAACGAGTGAAGGCACATATTAAGCACAGAAAAGCTAATCTTAGTATGTTAATCCGTAGAATGCATAAAAAATTACTGTCACTATAACGCTTCACGCCGTTTCTATTTACGCTACCTGTACAGAAAGTATTTAGGAGCAGAAACTGTTCTGAAGGAAACTGACGCTTCGCTTTCTAGGTTATATACTCTCAAGTCAAATTAATATGACCACCACTCAAAAGCCCACGTAAACGCCTTGAACCGTGACTTATTTTCAAAGAATATTCTTAATAGTTTATTTTGTTTACTAGCGATTCATCAAAAACATTAACACATTTAATCACACTATTTAAGCATGGAAGTAGTTGCCAGGGAGTAAGTGATGAAATCCTAACCAAATTCCTTTTAACAAATTAGAATTTTATTCACTTTAATAGTGCCTAAAGCTTTTTTAAAAGAAACAGATTTAAAATTGTAATCAGAAAGCACTCTCTAAATATCAAAGTTACAATTTTTTCAGAGGCAGAAACAAACAAGTTTTGAGTGTATGAGCTTTCAGGCAGAGAACATTTCCGCTCCCTTTTGACACGGCCGTAGTTACGACCGCTCACAACAGCCTCTGAAAGACTACACTGGTGCAAATCTGCAACACACCAGATAACTTTAAACTAAGAGTTTTAACAATTTACGCAAGTACACAAACTATGCAACACCCCCTCCCCCCTCGTAGGAGGGATGGAAATGCTACAAAATATTAACACTTTAAATATTAACCTTGCCACCGAAGGTGCTACTTGATTTTAAGTTCTAAGAATAGTCTTACGGTGAAAGGGTGCCAACTTTATATACTAAAATGATCATTTAAATAAAAGCCCATGAAATGCAATCTTATATAAAGTTCTACAAGATTGGCCAAACAATAGTTAAAATGCTCTAAAGTACTCAGATACCGACTCTCAAGATCATAGGCAATAATATCAAAGTTTCCAAAGATCAAAACATATTTCAGGTATTCGGCCTTCACACTTCAAGCAATAACTTCGTTAACACACCATATCCGACAAACATGACAGAGGCAGCTACTAACGTACGGTAGATTGATAGGGAGATTACCGAACAACCCGAACCGCAGGTTGCTCTAACCCGCCCCTACTCTACAAGGGAAAAACGGACCACCCGATTTAGAAACAACCACCTTCCCGCGGGTGGGCAAACGGAGAAGAATGGCGGGACGACCCCAAAGCAAAACGGCTGGTGACCTCACCAAGAAAACAAGTAAAATTTAACAAGAGTAAATCAAAAAAGATATCACCAATCACTTAATTTCTAATAAACTGCGATTTCTCGAGAAGATCTGGCGCAGCACCCCCAAATCGCTCTCCCGAACCGTCCGTTGCCAGCCGCTTCAACGGACGCAGGAAGGCGCGCCGATCTCCCGTCTCACGGCGTCGTAGCTCGCACCGGCCAGACTGATGTGGGTTGACTCCTGTTGCTCTCGTGTCGACCGCGACGCCACTACCCCTCGCTATACACCGCGGCCCACTGGACTCACGTGGCGACTTCACATGCGCCGACACTCAAGATGGACAAGTCATCTTGTGTCTCAGTGCGCGACCGACCAACCGATCGACCCAACCGCCAATGACCGTTGCCTGAGCAAACTCGAGCAGACTGGCGGCCTAACGCGCAGGCTCAGATGTAAAAACTAAGCCCTGACCGGGCGACCACGCGCTGAGTTTTCTTACTGGCGGAGTGAAAGACTCTCAGCGGCTTTAAAGGTTGATCCGAACGACAGACAGATACTAACTGCCTAACCAATGCGGACGAGAGACAGACTAGCAAGCTAAAAATGTAAATGTTGTGTGACTAGAGCCTCCCGTCGGGTAGACGTTCGCCAGGTGCAAGTCTTTCGAGTTGACGCCACTTCGGCGACTTGCGCGTCGATGGGGATTAAATGATAATGATTAGGACAACACCCAGTCCCTGAGCGGAGAAAATCTCCGACCCAACCGGGAATCGAACCCGGGCCCTTAGGACTGACATTCTGTCGCGCTGACCACTTTAGAGGGCTGCTAACCCTCTGAGCGAACACGCTGAGCTACCGTGCCGGCGACCACTCAGCTACCGGGGGCGGACACTAGCAATCTGGGGACGTGAGACTGACCGACTGGCGAGCTCATAGCGCCCCTTAAATGCTCGTGAACAGGCAACCTTTCCCTTCTCCCACCAGAGGGAGACACCAAAGCTGCGGTTGCCACAGCGGCGCCACCGCCAGAAACGGAGGGCGACTGCTTCACACTACGCGCTGCGGCGCACTCTCCAAAACAGCAATTTTTACCACGGCTCGCACCCTTTGCAACGCAGACTGCTGCGAGCTGCGACACGTGCACGAAGAGATTCAGTGAGGTTCTGAAAGGTATTGACAGGGATGTGGAGCCATGCTGGCTCTAGTGCCTGGTTAACTGCAGTAGATTTCTCGGGTGAGCATCCATGATGCGAACAGCCTGCTGGAGGTGGCCCCACAGAATCTCGATTAAATCTGGGGAGTTTTGTGGCCAGGGGAATACGGTAAACACATACTGGTGTTCTAAGAACCACGCACGAAGACTGGGATCTGTGTGATACGCTGCACTGTCTGCTGGTAGATGCCACCGTGACGAGGAAAAGCAAACTGCATTTAGGAGTGGACGTGGTCCCTAAGGATAGATGCATACTGGTGGCCGGCCGGAGTGGCAAAGCGGTTCTAGGCGCTACAGTCTGGAACCGTGCGACCGCTACGGTGGCAGATTCGAACCCTGCCTCGGTCATTTATGTGTGTGATGTCCTTAGTTTAGTTAGGTTTAAGTAGTTCTAAGTTCTAGGGGACTGACGACCTTAGAAGTTGAGTCACATAGTGCTCAGAGCCTTTTGAACCATTTTTTGCACACTGGTGTTGTTCCATTGAGCCTTCCACAATAACAAGATTACTCACGGAGCTTGCTCTCCGGGCCTGAACCCCTTCCACGGTTGTTGCAAGGTCTTTGCGTTCACACATTTCACCCCGTCAAAGACAAAGTCCACCTTTCCTATCGTGCAAAGAATATAATTCATCTGAAAAGGCCACCTGTCACGACATGGTAGACGTCCATTTGCGGTACTGTCGTGCAAATTCCAGTCTTCTTCGCCGACGATCAGCAGTCAGCATAGGTGCATGAATCAGGCGCCTGATGTTCAGGACCATACACAGCTACGTTCGCTCAAAGGTTGTTGAGGAAGTACTGTTGGTAGCTCCTTTACCCATCTGAGCTGTCAGGCGCTCAAAAGTTGCACGTCTGTTGGCCCGCATGTATCTCCGCATTCGCCGGTCCGCGCTGTCATCTATGGCCCATGGTGCTCCACAGTTGCCTCTGCGCCGATTTTTATCATAGTGCAGTTCTGCCACGCACAGTATAGGTTAACCATGGTGGCCCGCGAACGGTTTACAAACTCAGCAATTTCATAAATGCTTCCACACTTAGCTCGAAAGCGATAATTACACACTTTTCGACGTCAGAAAAATGGCTCCGCTCGAACGCACTGTTTTCCGCGTAACCCCCCCCCCCCCCCCCAACCCCGCTTTGTATACCCTCCACTGCTAGTGCTACAACCTGCGTGTTTATTGTATGTTGACGTAAGTGGTGGTCACATTAATGCGACTGAACCATGTATTAAGTAGCTGCTGTTTATCTCCCACTGGTAGCTTAATATTTACATGTGTACAACCGCTTTTTTGAAAATATTATTTCCCCAACGTGTAGCCGAGATCTATTTATAGTACACTACCACAAATCATGGAAATGGAGGAGGATGTAGATGAAGATGAAATGGGAGATATGATACTGCGTGAAGAGTTTGACAGAAACACCTGAGTCGAAACAAGTCCCCGGGAGTAGACAACATTCCATTAGAACTACCGACGGCCTTGGGAGAGCCGTTCCTGACAAAACTCTACCATCTGGTGAGCAAGATGTACGAGACAGGCGAAATACCCTCAGACTTCAAGAAGAATATAATAATTCCAATCCCAAAGAAAGCAGGTGTTGACAGGTGTGAAAATTACCGAACTATCAGTTTAATAAGTCACAGCTGCAAAAGACTAACTCGAATTCTTTACTGACGAATGGAAAAACTATTAGAAGCCGACCTAGGGGAAGATCAGTTTGGATTCCGTAGAAATATTGGAACACGTGAGGCAATACTGACCCTACGACTTATCTTAGGAGCTAGATTAAGGAAAGGTAAACCTACGTTTCTAGCTTTTGTAGACTTAGAGACAGCTTTTGACAATGTTGACTGGAATACTCTCTTTCAAATTCTAAAAGTGGCAGGGGTAAAATACAGGAAGCGAAAGGCTATTTACAATTTGAACAGAAACCAGATGGCAGTTATAAGAGTCGAGGGTCATGAAAGGGAAGCAGCGGTTGGGAAGGGAGTCAGACAGGGTTGTAGCCTCTCCCGGATGTTATTCAATCTGTATATTGAGCAAGCAGTGAAAGAAACAAAAGAAAAATTCGGAGTAGGAATTAAAATCCATGGAGAAGAAATAAAAACTTTGAGGTTCTCCGATGACATTGTAATTCTATCAGAGACAGCAAACGACTTGGAAGAGCAGTTTAACGGAATGGGTAGTGTCTTGAAAGGAGGATATAAGATGAACATCAACAAAAGGATAACGAGGATAATGGATTGTAGTCGAATTAAGTCCGGTGATGCTAAGGGTATTAGATTAGGAAATGAGACATTTAAAGTAGTAAAGGAGTTTTGCTATGTGGGGAGCAAAATAACTGATGATGGTCGAAGTAGAGAGGATGTAAAATGTAGACTGGCAATGGCAAGGAAAGCGTTTCTGAAGAAGAGAAATTTGTTAACATCGAGTGTAGATTTAAGTGTCAGGAAGTCGTTCCTGAAAGTATTTGTATGGAGTGTAGCCATGTATAGAAGTGAAACGTGGACGATAAATAGTTTGGACAAGAAGAGAATAGAAGCTTTCGAAATGTGGTGCTACAGTAGAATGCTGAAGATTAGATGGGTTGATCACATAGGAGGTGTTGAATAGGATTGGGGAGAAGAAAAGTTTGTGGCACAACTTGACTAGAAGAAGGGATCAGTTGGTAGGACATGTTCTGAGGCACCAAGGGATCACCAATTTGGTATTGGAGAGCAGCGTGGAGGGTAAAAATCGTAGAGGGAGACCAATAGATGAATACACCAAGCAAATTCAGAAGGATGTAGGTTGCAAGAAGTACTGGGAGATGAAGAAGCTTGCACAGGATAGAGTAGCATGGAGAGCTGCATCAAACCAGTCTCAGGACTGAAGACCACAACAACACAACCACTAATCACGCATCTTAACAAAAATAGCATCTGGCTAATTGCTATTTTCAGTCCTTTGCTCTAGACGTCAAATAACTTGTAGAAAGAGTAGTCAGTGGGATATGTTACAATTTTCTCTCGGTTGGTAGCGACTCGTAATTTCTTACTGTGTCTTAATGGTATCATGTTAAAGACATCTGTCGAGAGTACTTAACTCCACTCCGAACTCTAGACGTAGTTGCAAAGGTCACATGATAATTGTTTTTTCACTTGTTCTGCGTTTGTACGAATCACAGTTATCTATAATCTCATATTTATCATCAGCAACAGAAACTATTAAGTAGCAAATATACTATCAGTTGCATGTAAGAATTCAAAGATCCTTCAACAGGTCTGTGTAAGATTTGCAACTGTTTACTTTGCACAGGACATAATTCTGTAATACATCTCGACTTGAAAATATGCAAAATGACACCCTAACACTCAGATAAACACAATGACACATACATCGCGTGTAGTGAACAATGCATGACAACGGTATACTCTTATTATCTGATATTTGACGTCATATGTTGTGCAGATGGCATCTTCGATGTTTTTATTTGTTTGTTTTAGCTGTACGTATCGTTCGTACGTTTTACACACAATATGTCGTTTAGTTCTTGTGGGAGTGGCTTTGATGCTGCTGTTTACTAGGTGTATGTAAGCCTAACGGAGGCGGCGATAACATTGAATATCGCGACACCAGCGTTTTGCTTTGGCCAGTGTCGTTACTGTTGGCACTCGTTTTTGAAAGTGAAGATTCACGGTTGTTAAAATGTAAACTATAGACTTCTGTTGTAAAAAAGAATGGCAATGGACAAGTTGGTTGTCCCGAGAAATCGTACAGCAAAGTTTCAATAAACTGTCATAAATAAGATATTTCTGGAACATCCTGTATGACTTTTTTGTGCAGTTAAATCATCGTTTTCAAATAATAGAGTAACGGCATATTTTTAAAATCGTAAATTTAATTCATAAAATACGTCATCGGGTGCTTAACATTGTTTATTTGCAAACTGAGTGCACTTAACATGCATTACCGTCGACTTGTCATTGTTTACTTACTGGGCGAATTAGTGATACATTGCTCTGAAACCCTCCAAATTTTTAATCTTAAAAGGTACGATTCGGTTCACTTTGTAATACATGGATTTCCATTAACAATTTTTGCAATAATAAAGTATATCAGTTTTAAAAATTAATCCATCATTGAGCACAATATAAAATTAATTTTAGCAAGCACTGTACAACAGCACGTAAACAATGTTGTGGGTGGCCCTTAACATTCCAGTCATCAGCTTGTCACGTAACAATGCTAAGGCACACCACTTAACATTGTTTAATTGATTAAAGAATTTCTCAAAAAAAAAAAAAGTTTCAAATGGCTCTGAGCACTATGGGACTTAACTTTTGAGGTCATCAGTCGCCTAGAACTTAAAACTACTTAAACCGAACTAACCTAAGGACATCATACACGTCCATGCCCGAGGCAAGATTCGAACCTGCGACCGTAGCGGTCGCTCGGCTCCGGACTGAGCGCCTAGAACCGCTAGACCACCGCGGCTGGCAAACAGCACATCACATACCATGTTTTACATGCAGTAACTCTGTGTCTCATCGACTACCTCTTACTGTTGTTTACAGTCAAGGTCTTCAGTTCTTCATCAGTAACTCAGCTTTCATATTCCGTTTACATTTCTAGTACATGTCGTCTAAATTTCAAAGCATACCGCATAATTTTTTAAATTTCAGATTTTTCCCCTGATTTTTTGAAAGCGTAGTAGGCTATTAATCCATCCTCCATGACCTAAGATATTACACCAGCTGCAAATCAGAAACTCGCTACGATTATTTTAATTTATACAATAGTCAGTAACGGGTCACAGTGTTTGAATACAACTGCGATGTTAAATGTTACAATTCTAAACATTTACCACATCTGTGGAAAAAGTGAGATAAACTGTTTAATTTGTATAGTATTTTTATATGATCATCTTTATTGTCATTTTTGTTTTATATGATGTAGATGTCATTGCCCGATAATAAAGTGAATTTGTAATGGTATATTTCTGTTATGTAATCAGTCGTTAAAAGCTGGAAACTAATGCCTTTTTTTTAGAAAAAAAGTTCATACGAAAGACACTGAAGTCGCACACTTCTTTTTATTCACATTAACGTCGTCTTGCGTGCATACAATATGGCTGGTACCGTTTTGCATTTAACAATATTAACACATCGTTCTGCAACAATAATCAGTGTTTGACAGTCCATTCACTCTTTGGATTGGTCGTCGTTCTGTACAGACGTTTCAAAATTTTTCGTAGAAATGTCTGGCGGACAACGTTGTTTTTCCAAGCTCCTCATTGAATTGGAATTAGTAGGGACTTTTCCTGAAGCACAGGCTAGTTTGCTGTCGCGGTCAACACATCAAGTTGGAGGGTCAGACGTAATGTATGTCTACTCTACATCTACATTAACGTCTATACTCCGCAAGCCACCGTGAGGTGCATGGTAGAAGGTACGTCCCATTGTACCAGTTATTAGGGTTTCTTCCTGTTCCATTCACGTACGGGAAGGACGATTGGGGGACAGGTCCCACCTACTTGAGCAATCTCTTTAGTAAACCGATTTCTCTTCCCCAGTATTCTACCAATAAACCGAAGTCTGCCACCCGCTTTACCCACGACTGAACCTGCGTGATCATTCCATTTCACATCTCTACAAAGCGTTATGCACTGGTATTTGTAAGAGTTGGCCGATTCCAGCAGTGACTCACTGATATTATAGAAATAGTGTACTACGTGTTTTCGTTTTGTGAAGTGCGCAATTTTACATTTATGAACATTTAGAGCAAGTCGCCAATATCTGCACCATGTTGAAATGTTATCAGGATCTGACTGAATATTTACACAGCTTCTCTCAGATAGTACTTCATTATAGATAACCGCAACATCTGCAAAAAGCCTGATTGTACTGTTAATATTGTCTGCAAGGTCATTAACACACAACATGAACAGCAAGGGTCCCAATACACTTCCCTCGGGCACACCCGAAATTACCTCTACATCTGACGATGACTCTCCATCCAAGATAACATGTTGTGTCGGCCCTATCAAAAAGTCCTCAATCCAGTAACACACTTCACTTGATACTCTGTATGTTCGTACTTCCGACAATAAGTGTAGGCGCGGGACTCAGTCAAATGCTTTTCGGAAATGAAGAAACACTACATCTAGCTGGTTGCCTTGACCCAAAGCTTTCAGCATGTCATGCGATAGAAAGTGCGAGTTGGACTTCAGATGATCGATATTTTCGAAAACCATGCTGGCTGGCATTGAGGTAGGCGTTCTGTTCGAGATACCTCATTATGTTTGAGCTCAGAATATGTTCTAAGATTCTACAAATAATCGATGTCAAGGATGCTGGACGGTAGTTTTGTGGATCACTGCTACTACCCTTCTTGTAGCAAGTGTGACCTGTGCCTTTTTCAAAGAACTGGGCATGGTTTTCTGTTCGAGAGATCTACTATAGTGAGATCTACTATAGCCGCAAATTCAGTATAGAATCAGATAGGGTTCCATCGGAGCCTGGAGTTTTATTTAGTTTTACCGATTTCAGCTGTTTCTCAACTCCACTGACATCAATACTTATTTCATTCATCTTTTCAGTGGTACGATGATTAAATTGTGGCGATTCTCCTCGGTTTTCCTTTGTAAAGGAACATTTGAAAACGGATTCAGCGTTTCAACTTTTGCTTTGTTACCATCAATTTAAGTTGCTGTTTCAGTAGGTGTCACGTCTGATGCCTATTTACTTTAAAAGCGGCATGGTTCAATGACTTATGACCCTCTAAAAATAACATTGCTTTTCAGAATCCTATAGAATATACAATAACAGACGACTGATAACCCTTTAATGTCAGTTTATGCTGTTATAAATGTAGCAAACTCATAACCACAAACGTAACGCACTGATAGCGTTTTACTAATATAGGGTTCAAATATTCTCTAATATCTTACCTAAATTAATAGTTCATTTACATTTTCGTTAGTCCGTTCACAGTTACTCATAATGTCTTGATTGATTGATTCATTATTAATATCCGATCCTTCTGTGTTCCTTACATATTTGCGTAAAATACACACCAAGAAATCATGCTTTATCACGATACTGAACTGATCATTTAATTGCAGTGGATACTTATTTTCAAGTTTTATGATAGTAACCGAATAATTGCCGCTGTGGGAATACATACCATAGTCGCTACAATGATCATTTTTACAAAGTTGTTATTGCTTTATATGGCTATTTTATTGCTTTATTTGCGCTATATATATTGTCCTCTTCAGTCCTGAGACTGGTTTGATGCAGCTCTCCATGCTACTCTATCCTGTGCAAGCTTCTTCATCTCCCAGATCTCCCAGTACTTACTGCAACCTACATCCTTCTGAATCTCCTTAGTGTATTGTGTCTCCCTCCACCCTCGACCCTGCCATCCAATGCTAAATTGGTGATCCCTTGATGCCTCAGAACATGTCCTACCAACCGGTCCCTTCTTCTAGTCAAGTTGTGCCACAAACTCCTCTTCTCCCCAATTCTATTCAATACCCCCTCATTAGTTATGTGATCTACCCATCTAATATTCAGCGTTCTTCTATAGCACCACATTTCGAAAGCTTCTATTCTCATCTTGTCCAAACTATTTATCGTCCATGTTTCACTTCCATAAATGGCTACACTTCATACAAATACTTTCAGAAACAATTTCCTGACACTTTATTTATTTATACTCGATGTTAACAAATTTCTCTTCTTCAGAAACGCTTTCTTGCCATTGCCAGTCTACATTTTACATCCTCTCTACTTCGACCATCATCAGTTATTTTGCTCCCCAAATAGGAAAACTCCTTTACTACTTTAAGTGTCTCATTTCCTAATTTAATTCCCTCAGCATCACCCGACTTCATTCGATTACATTCCATTATACCCGTTTTGCTTTTGTTGATGTTCATGTTGTATCCTCCTTTCAAGAGACTGTCCATTCCGTTCAACTGCTCTTCCAAGTCCTTTGCTGTCTCTGACAGAATTACAATGTCATCGGCGAACCTCAATGTTTTTATTTCTTCTCCGTGGACTTTAATACCTACTCTGAATTTTTCTTTTGTTTTCTTTACTGCTTGCTCAATATACAGATTGAATAACATCGGGAGAGGCTACACCCCGGTCACACTCCTTTCCCAACCGCTGCTTCCCTTTCATGCTCCTCGACTCGTATAACTGCCATCTGGTTCTGTACAAATTGTAAATAGCCTTTCGCTCCCTGCATTTTACCCTTGCAACCTTTAGAATTTGAAAGAGAGTATTCCAGTCAACATTGTCAAAAGCTGTCTCTAAGTCTACAAATGCTAGAAATGTAGGTTTGCCTTTCCTTAATCTATTTTCTAAGATAAGTCGTATGGTCAGTATTGGCTCACGTGTCCCAACATTTCTGCGGAATCCAAACATATATATATATATATATATATATATATATATATATGTGTGTGTGTGTGTGTGTGTGTGTGTGTGTGTGTGTCCCAACATTTCTGCGGAATCCAAACATATATATATATATATATATCTGTGTGTGTGTGTGTGTGTCAACGTGATCTGTGTGCAGTGCAAATGTAGCGTGTTGTGTAAAATTGTCTTTTGGACAGATAATGCTTAATTATTTTTATCACAGATCTTCTTACATTCTTTTAAACTGTGAAAGTGTTAACCCTGACTTATTACAACCAACACTTCGGTGTGCTAAATAATTGATTTTAATTATTTCCTTTCATTGAAGTACGTTATGTGCAGGTACGTTATTGCACACCGTAGCAAAAACAACATATGAACATGATCTGTTTTGGTCCCTGAGGTTGAAACTTTAGGATTACTATGTATGCATATTTATTAGGAGCACTCTGGTTCGTTGATTTGAACTGAAAGAAGCATATGTAGTTATAGCTTTCTCTGTAATGGCGCTTACGTGGAAAATAATGGACTCGACAGTAGTGTCCCAGTACGGCAAGAATAGCGTCAGGAAATGAAAATGATGGCTGACACATTTTAATATTTTCGTAAATGCATAATCTAAATTAGTTATCGTAGTAATATTTGGTCTAGAAAAGCCATGATTACCAAAAGCACCTGTAACGACCGCAATGCTGGACAACAATAGGGTTACATTCAATAACTACAGAAACGGGAAGAATTATTCTATATATAAAATATGGTTTCTGTTACAACAAATAATACTCTGAAAACGATTTAGATAAATTAAGAATTACTACAGATCTCTTATCTCTTAATATGGAACGTAGGAAGAGTGCGTCTTGCTAGGTCGAAAAGGTATAATGTATTCTCTTTTATCAGACAAATAAAAATTAACGCCGTATATTTTGTCTTTTTTTAATCATTGTCTACAAAGGTGATACGCGTAAATAGTGATTATTGTCTTTGTCCCTTTTACTCGATGCACTTCACATGAAAAATGCCAATGTTTTACACACATTACAGAAAAATGTTAAGTCACTTTTTAACTATATTCATAGGTAAAAATACACCAGGAGACGTGCACAATCTAAAAACACTGCCAGCGGAGCCGTGACCAACCTGTAGCATTTTCAGAGAATCCATCATTCCCTAAGACGTCAGACATAAGTGTTCCTTACTAAGAACGGACATCATATTGAGCACCTCCTTCAGTGATGCCTTACTAATGCAGGTCGTGTGTAACAGCAAGTGGATTACACTAGAAGCTATGTTCTTTCACAGTAACAGGATGATGTGTTTACATTTGTTTACTGCATTCTGTGTGTCATTCGTAATAGCAAAAAGTTTGTAGTAGAAAAGCTGTGTTTCACAGAAGCAAAGATGAACAAGTGGTCATAGATGTTAATGTACGCATTTTACAGACCATTTTTATTGGACCTTTTTTCTTGTGTTCTACCACCTCTCAAACTATGGAGTACTTTTTTTAACGCTCCGTGTACTTCAACATAGCTGTAAATATGAAGTATTACTTCCTCCACAAGGTCACTCACTGCACTGTCTCCGCGGTGTCCTTTCACCCAAGTCATTTCTATTAATTTCCCATTTCAGTTACACTTAAAGCACTACTTACTTTAACGGTGTTCCCCAGTGTTTGTTGTTTCCCTAGCAGGTAGTTATTTTATTTTATTTTTTATTTTTCTATGCAACGTCCATAGTGCACTTTATTGCTGCAAGAAAAACGACTGATTCCGCAGTAAGGATTGAGGTCTGTTCTAGTCTGTTGACCCGTTATCCACAAGCTACAACTGATTTTACTGGAGTACGTCTGCAGTTAAAATGTTTTGATTATTCTAGGATGTTATGAACAGTAGGCCAACAGCCTTGCCGCAGAGGTAACACCGGTTCCCGTCAGACCACCGAAGTTAGAGCCGTCGGTCTTGGCTAGCATTTGGATGGGTCACCTTCTGGGTCTGTGGAGCGCTCTACGGATGCGGCGTGAACTCAGCTCTTGTGAGACCAATTAAGGAATTATTTGGTTGGGAAGCAGCGGCACCAGTCACGAAAACTGACAACGACCGGGGGAGCTGTGTGCTGAGCACATGCCCTTCCGGATCCGCAAGGGCTGAGGATGACACGGCGGCTGGTCGGTACCATTGGGTCTTCAAGCGCTGTTCGGACAATATTTATTTATATTATGTACGGTAGCACTGTTGTACATAGGAGATCGCATCCTTTGGAAATCAGAGTCTCGTTTCATACCTAACTCCAGTGATCGGAGCTGTATTTGCCTTAACACGCGACCAACCTGTAAACTAAGTATGCCTATAAAGGTCAGCTTTGCTGAAGTACATTAATCTTAAAAAATATATTTCCAGTTTACTTTGCAATACATCAAAAGGGTTTTTGTACGTGCTTGCAACAGAATGGTGACAGGTGAGTGTGCACAGTGTTATCTGTTTACTGTACGCGTGCTCGCCAAGGTATTTCCTCTTCTGTGTCAACACGACGGACTGGCACTCTTTCGTATTTACTTTGACTCTTCGCGACTTCAGCGTACGCTCATCTCACCCAGTTCCATGTATGGGCGTGACGTGACGACTAAATGCTTAGACCACTGTCTCCTTAGTAGAAACGATGTACGACCTCTGTGGTACGGCGCCACGCTTTTCATCGTTTCCGGTGCTAGACCGATTTGATGTAGTGCGGAACATAACTGCTGGGAATGTGAGTAAATTTAATTATTTAAATCTGCTAACTAGTAATGTTCACTTTGAAATCACATTGAGTGGCCTCACCAATGTGAATAATAGTAAAGGTACCTTCGCCAGGTACAGAACACGATGTGCTTGTTCGGAAAACGTAGACTCAAATTAATAAGAACGAAAATGCCTATAAAGTTCTTGGGTGATGTAAACTCGGCGGTAGAATTCATTACTCAACTTTTAAATCTTCACATCTGCTTTGCTGATGATGACCTGTTCTCCGTAATATGTTGGTGTAAGAAATTGAAGCAATCTTGCAACATCGTGAAAATCATCAATGTAAGTTCAGGAGTTGCAACGAAGTCTTTTATTACTGCGTAGATTGTAAGCAACAATGAACAGTTGGCTTTTAAACCGACTACATATTCACTCTTTGAAAACTGGCTAATATGTGCGTAATGACAGTGTTGTTGCACGTCTATTTATACTGTTAATAACAATCAATAGTATTGTTTAAGATGCAAATTTACAAAATTACAATAGAAAATTAACACACAGAGATGAACTGTGGACACCGTCACTTACGTACATTATTTCCTGTTTAGTATGTGTAGATAGTTTGTGAAATAAACAATTTAGGAGCGTGAAACAAGGCAATATACGGAAATTAACAAACTAATTACATTCGATTAATTTATAAGAAATATATAAGTTGAGTCGTTTTTCTAACATAAATTGGTGTTACAAATTAAATATGCTTTCATGTAATAGTAGCTACATGGTTCAAAATGATTGCTAGGGCTGAAAATTAGTATATGTTCACATTTTTAATAAAGGACTGCATAATTTCTCTTTAATTACAAATGACATTGCAAGTATTTTAAATTGCTGACGTATTATACTGCAAACTTCGATGAAATAATCGATACCATACGAAAGCACATGAGGGAAATATAAATTCTAGTGAACTCTGCATAGTCATTAATGAATTTAGCTAATTAGTGGCTTCAGTGCTAACAAAATATATTCCTAGCAATTACAGACTGTGAATATTAAGTATACTTGGTTGTGATGTAGTCATGAGCTTCCTGTTTGCAATCTAAATAGAACTTCCTTATCAACTGCCGAGTAATTCACATACTAATTAGTACCAAATTGCAGTATTTGAGCAGCACGGATTGCCGTCCAGTTTGGGGCGTCGTATCAACGGATTGCGCGGCCCCTCCCGCCAGAGGTTCGAGTCCTCCCTCGGGCATGGGTGTATGTGTGTAAGACTAGGAACCGATGACATCAGCAGTATGGTCCGTTAGGAATTCACACACATTAGAACATTTGAACATTCAGTATCTGAATGTTTTATAATATTTTACATGAATATCCAAGGCTTAAATGGCTCATTGGTAGGTGTTCTGTCAGAAGTAATCCACTTGTTCTTGTACTTCTCAGATATCCTACTCTTTAAAAAAATTTACTGCATTTAATGCTCTTAAGCTCACCATACAAAATCTTATTACCTCTTAAAAGAGCACACTAACGCCTTTGGAGCGCTGAAATTGCTGTACTATGTGGGAACTGCCATGCAGATTCCACAATTGTGATCAGTAGCAATAGGCAACAGTCGAGACACTTTGTGTCGTAGTGTTTTGCCTATGTTCGTTGTCAGCTGCGCAGCGTACAAATAGTCCATGTTGACTGAATTGTTGTTCTCAATTGTCCTATCGCTGTCTGTGTTTCGTTGAGCTATTTTCATTGAGACTTTTTCGAAAACCAGTGATGGTGCGGTTGCTGGCGAGGGGGAGGGGAGTGGGAGGGGGTGGGGACAACAATAGGTTAAGTGCAGCGACGTGGAAAACCACTTAACAGAACAATAGGTTAAGTACCTGTCAATCAAATGAGAACAATAGGTTTGCCCCTGAGTGCATACCTACTCCTGATGTAGGCAACCCACAAAATGGCTCAGCATCCCTGTAGCTCTACTACTTATCCTTATCATACCACTACTGCTAAAACGAAACATAGACGTTTAGTGAACTGGGACTTCGACTATACATCTCAAAGTGAGCACAGTAGCTTAACGCTTGGATAAGCAAGCAAGAAATTTTTCACCTGCAGGAAAGAGAGAGAGAGAATTTCCGAAACTTGTCCACAGAAAATAACAGTAGGCAGAATTTCAAGATATAAAGGGCAAAAACACTTGTAGCACAACGATTCCTGCCATATCATGTACACAGATACAAACAAGAAAGCTGCATACAGAATGATCGTGCACATGATTAACAAAATACTACTGGACAAAGAGAAGGAAGTAGACACCATTGAACAAACTGCAGGGCCTAATGACTTCCATGGCTCAGTGACAAAGTGCAGAATGAATTAGCGAAGAAGAAAGACACTCCCAACTCTTTACAAGGAACTAATATGACAATGAAATATGTTACCAGCACACCTTACACAGGTAACATTTCTCAAAAAAACAGCAAACCTACTTAGTTCAAATAAAATGAAAGCAGCTTTCCCCACAAACAGCAAACTGCAACAGAAATTAGTCCACACCTTAAAAAATAAAGATAAATTCTCAGGCTCATATAAAAAAATCACATGTAGAACTTGCTCAAGCTGCTACATAGGACAGACTGGCAGGAACGTCATACTAGATATACACGTCTGTATAAAAGGTAGTGGACATCATTCAAAAACACAGCAGATTTTGAGATATTCCATCACTTCCATAAATGACGTAAAGTTGATTTAATGGAGGAGCTGGAAATTTTTGTACACCACAAAATGCAAGGGAAAAAATTTCTCAATGACAAATAGAAAATTGGTGGATTTTATCAAATGTTTCTCCTGTTCATCAATAACAACCATGAATATATTCGTTCCTTCGTAGACTCTACTCAGTATTTGCAACAAAATAGAACATAAAGCATTATCGATAGTTGAAAAGTCAACAGTAGTCAGTAATTGTAACATAGAATTTATAGGTGACAACTGTATGCAAATCCAGACAAAACTTAACAACTCTGACTGCATCCAAACTATTTGTGAGGCTAAATCTCACAGCTTTACGACGTGTTTAGATTTCTCCAACAAAAGACGTGAGTGATGGTTTGTGAGCATGTGGTATTTTGCGTAACAGAGGAGCTACAGTACCTGTAAGCAGACAGAAAAAAATACTAATTCTAACATCAGTATGTATGAAACATCCCAAGATTTATTTTATCCGATTTTCCCCCGCTGTACAATCTCAAAACAAGACGACTACAGTGCAAGAAGTGCAGAATAGCTCACATGCAAACACCTCTAAAATATTTGCACTTGAAAATGAGGACCACTGGTTTAATGTATCGTTATTTAAATTACTGACTGTTTTGTATTTGTATTAATAATGATCTTATATAGTCCCTGGTGACAAACATGACAGCCGGCCGTGGTGCCCGAGCGGTTCTAGGCGCTTCAGTCCGGAACCGCGCGGCTGGTACGGTCTCTGGTTTGAATCCTGCCTCGGGCATGGATGTGTATGATGTCGTTAGGTTGGTTACGTTTAGGTAGTTCTAAGTTCTAGGGGACTGATGACTTCAGATGTTAAGTCCCAGAGTGCTCAGAGCCATTTGATCCATTTGACAAATATGACAGCTTTTCATAAAGTAGTATCATTATCACTAATTTTAAGTTGTATTAAGTGTTTCATATTGTAAATTTTTCTACTTTAAAAAATCTAGCTGTGAACGTATTGTTGTCACTCGTATCTTGTGAAGGTCAGATAGATCAAACTTACTTCCTGTAATCAATTTCTAAGAGGGGAAGCACGCAGACTGTCTTATCAAAAGTGTCCAGACACTCCATGTAATATGGAATTGACCACTGGCTGTCACGAGAGACGGACGCGCCGGTATAAAAGGGGGCAGGGACTACTGTATTGTTAGTAGAGAAGCAGTAACAGTACAACTGGTCTGTTAGGAGAGCTCAGTGACTTCGCACTTGTACAACTCTCTGGATGTCACCTGACAGCAGATACATTTCAACCCTTGTAAAGCTTCTCGAGTCGACTCTTGGTGTGACGGCGAAGACGAAATGCGAAGGAATAACCGCAGCTAAACTAACGCCAGACAGACCTCATGTACTGACGTACATGGACCGTCGGTCATTGCGGAGGTTGATTGTAAACATCGGAAGAAATCACTCGTGTGTTCCAACGTGCTACCAGGACTCCAGCTAGCATAAAGGCTGCGGTAGGGAATTGAAACGAAAGGGGTTCAATGGTCCTCACAGGAAACAGATCTCTGTAGTCACTGTTAAGCGACGCAACTGGACAGTGGATCACTGGAAGCAAGAGATCTGGAGAGCTAAATCACGGAGTACCCTGCGGTAATCCGATAAAGAGATTTGGGTTTGGCGAATACCTGGAGAATGTTACCCGCCTCTAGAGAAAGAATAAGCTACCATTCATGCACAGACATTCAGGCACCTGAATTTAAAAATCTTCTGGGTTATTAGGTCGCTTCATATTTCGTCAAACAATCGACGTTTTGGACCCCTCTGCTGGTATCTTCTTCAAGATCTTGTGGTATCCATTGTAGATTGAAACCTCATTGAACACCTCATTGAAAGGGTCCCCGGTACATTTCAAGGCATTATAAAGGCAAAGTGTGCACACAACCCCTAATTAATATCCTCTAATAAGTGCCTGGCTACTTGTTATGAGACAGTGTACAACTCAGGTCATGTTGGCAAGGCGCGGAAAGAAAGCATGTTGCGAAGGAGAGGTGAGTCCTGTGACACTGCTAGAACTGGCCACACTCTTATGGCGTTCTAAAGAGTGCGTAACGTTTTTGTGGAAAATAAGGGAATGGATAAGTATTTAAGCTCCTACAGATGCGCTGTGGTCAGAAGGATGTGTAGTTGACGTCGCCAGGTGTTAGTGTGAGAGAGAGAGTGGTAAATGGTGTAATTACATCGGCCGCACATCATAGTGGCCAACGATACTGTGACTTCATTAATTACGTAAATCAACAGGCCGTGTGCATCTTACTCTGTGTTAATACAGAAATCAACTGAACTTTTCTAAAACACTTTTTAACCTGAATTGTGTTACATGAGGTAGCTTACCTGTTTCTTAAATGAACTGAGAACCGGTCGTATTAAAGTTTCAGATGAATGATACATGGTTCAAATGGCTGCAAGCACTGAGGTCATCAGTCCCCTAGAACTTAGAACTACTTAAACCTGACTAACCTGAGGACATAAAACTCATCCATGTCCGAGGCAGGATCGAACCTGCGACCGCAGTAGCAACGCGGTTCCGGACTGAAGCGCCTAGAACCGCTCGGCTACAGCGGCCGGCCTTCTGTTTGAATTAAACAGCTCATAGTCTCGATGTAATCTATTTTCAACAATCGTAATTCAGCAAAGCAGCATATCACCGTTTCCCACATCATTTGTTGTCAAAACTGCAATCAAATGCCTCACTTACGTCACAGAGTTTTCGTGTTTCATTGTCCTGCTCCTGAGCAAAGGAGGTGCCACGGACGATCCAGCAACATACGAAACCACACTCGCAAAATGTGATTGCACGGAAAATGAAGAAGGGGGTGGTGAAGTGGGGTGGGAGTTGGGAGTCCAGAATGCCTCGTTCATCCCACATTCCTAACCAACTTCCTTTCTTCACGGGCCTTAGTAGAACTGTCTTAACTACAAAGAACAACCGTGTTTTGAGCAATGGTTCTAAAGTGTCAAGACGTACCGCTTTTCCCAAGAAACTTTATCAACAGGTTCCTTGACGTTCTTAATGCCGCATCATCTGACTGACAAGCAATTCGTGATTCCTGCAGATTTCAGTAGCTCTTCCGAGCGGTCTACATAAATTCCAATCCCGATACGAGTCAGTGGACGACTAGAATGACATGAAAGATTCTGGAACCAAACGTGATACGGATGTATATGGCAGAGGTTCTTTACTGGAGGTAAAGGTAGCAACACTTCAGAGATTAAAAAGCTACGTTGTAATCAAACAATTATTAGATTGGAGTTGTAAATGCCACTTTGTTTTTCATCTCCTATTAAATATAACTCCATATAAAAACTTCATTTTTTACGTCAAGTTAAACGTAACTGTTTCTGCGTGAGATAAAAATGCAGTACTTTCTTTTGCAATGAACATACATGTCATTATTTTCGTATCTTTCGAATATTTTATATAAGTAATATTAGAGTAAGCCTGAAGCCATTTTCTGTATTTGCGGTTTCGGTTGTCACCTGTCGACGGATTTAGAAGTCGAAATCTGGTTCGTGACCAAATAAATATGTTTGTTGAACACTAGGAAAGCTGTGCTATTGAAAATTTTACCAGGTTCTGCCAGCCACCGACGGAAAATCCAATTAAAATGAGTGCTTTTAACTGTCTCGAACCGGCATGGTCATACAAATTTTTGACCAAAAGTTGTCATGGCATCGCATTAAAAATAATTTATTCATAACGGTTCTGATGACGAGACAGAACAGCATAACCAGATTTTGTCAGACAAATCATTTTCTGTGCTTATTACTGTAGCACTTCAGATATTGAGAATTGTACGTAGATAATTATATCATTTAACCAGTAATAACTGAAGCAACGTATAATGGTAAAGTAATTCAATTTTTGACATATTAATTAGTTCATATTTCTTAAAAATTTATACGTTTTTCATGTGTTTAATGAAGTTGCACTGAGCAAGAAGAGCTGTCAATAACTTCTCGAGGTGGAAAATTTTCAGCAGTAGAAATTTACAATTTTTATAAACTCAGTGATGGCTAAAATCTAATTACATAGAAAGATTCAGGGTTCTGTGCTAATTAATTTGAGATACCGGTATCGTAGTGATTCGTATGTTGCATAATGTGTCCACAGTAGAAATATAATTAAGAAGACTGCACAATCTTACAAAATTATTAACAGCTTCTATAATTTTTATTAAGAGAGAGAGTAGAAATTTTTTCACCTAGAATTACCTCTCTTCCACCTTTGCTGGTGCAGCCTGTTTTCTCGTTAGGGCGATATTAATTACTAAAACACTTGGTCACTTTAACGAAATAAAGTATATAAAAATATATATTACAAAGATTGTGTATGGTATGTACGAAGGTAACCTTGCGTTGCTGTTTTGTGCAGTTGTCATACTTGATCAATTAAAATGTCTTTTGAATAGATTTACGTATAATAGCCCTTTAGCAGTGAAACCTGACGATGCTGACAAAATTAGCTATATCAGTTGAAGCATCTCGCCAGCCTGTTTAATGTGACGCCTTGATCGTCTTTGTATCTCTTTTAGTTAAATACTTATTAATGTACTAAGATTTGTTCGTCACTGTTGTCTTCATACAACCTAAGACAAAAATCAAATTATTCAGCAGGAAAAGCTTTACACATTGAGTAAGTCAATAATGCGTTGGTCCAATTGGCGCCTTAGATTCTTAGCTAGTCATCGAGACAGTTCGAAGCAGGACTTACCACTGAAGACAATTCTACTCTATTCAATGAGATTCTAGGCCGAAGACATGTCTGGAAACGCCCGAACAACGGTGAATACTATCTGACTGCCCCCCCCCCCCCCCCACCATATGGCCTGGAAACCAGAAGTGATGTTCTGGGGTGCCATTTCTTTCATAGCAGGACCCATTTGGTTGTCATCTGGGGCGCCCTTACAGCATAGCGGTACGTCGACGATGTACTACGCCACATTTCGTTGCCCTTCATGGCAGGCCATCCTGGACTTACATTTCAACAAGATAATGCCCGCCCTCAAGCGGCGAGAGTTTCGGCTTCTTGTCTTCGTGCTTACCAAACCCTACCGTGGTCAGCAAGGTCACCGGATCTCTCCCCATTTGAGAACGTGTGGAGTATTGAGGCTGGGCCCTCCAAACATCTCGGAATTTTGGGGATCTAGCTCGCCATTTGTACAGAATTTGCCACGACATCCTTCAGCAGGATGTCCAACAATTCCATTAGTCAATGGCAAGCCGAATAATTGTTTGCATAAGAGCCAGAGGCGGACTAATGTGTTATTGTCTTGCTCAGTTTGCGAAGCTCTTTCTCTTGAATAAATCGTGGAATTTTTCCGAAATTTGTTTGCTTGTTCGTGTGCATCACATCTAACGTTATCAGTCCTATTCTGATAATTCCTTCGGGGTGCGTAGATTTTTGCCTTTGAGTGTTGATCAAACACGCACGTCGTGCTCTTTAAGATTATACACTCCTGGAAATGGAAAAAAGAACACATTGACACCGGTGTGTCAGACCCACCATACTTGCTCCGGACACTGCGAGAGGGCTGTACAAGCAATGATCACACGCACGGCACAGCGGACACACCAGGAACCGCGGTGTTGGCCGTCGAATGGCGCTAGCTGCGCAGCATTTGTGCACCGCCGCCGTCAGTGTCAGCCAGTTTGCCGTGGCGTACGGAGCTCCATCGCAGTCTTTAACACTAGCATGCCGCGACAGCGTGAACGTGAACCGTATGTGCAGTTGACGGACTTTGAGAGAGGGCTTATAGTGGGCATGCGGGAGGCCGGGTAGACGTACCGCCGAGTTGCTCAACACGTGGGGCGTGAGGTCTCCACAGTACATCGATGTTGTCGCCAGTGGTCGGCGGAAGGTGCACGTGCCCGTCGACCTGGGACCGGACCGCAGCGACGCACGGATGCACGCCAAGACCGTAGGATCCTACGCAGTGCCATAGGGGACCGCACCGCCACTTCCCAGCAAATTAGGGACACTGTTGCTCCTGGGGTATCGGCGAGGACCATTCGCAACCGTCTCCATGAAGCTGGGCTACGGTCCCGCACACCGTTAGGCCGTCTTCCACTCACGCCCCAACATCGTGCAGCCCGCCTGCAGTGGTGTCGCGACAGGCGTGAATGGAGGGACGAATGGAGACGTGTCATCTTGAGCGATGAGAGTCGCTTCTGCCTTGGTGCCAATGATGGTCGTATGCGTGTTTGGCGCCGTGCAGGTGAGCGCCACAATCAGGACTGCATACGACCGAGGCACACAGGGCCAACACCCGGCATCATGGTGTGGGGAGCGATTTCCTACACTGGCCGTAAACCTCTGGTGATAGTCGAGGGGACACAGAAAAGTGCACGGTACATCCAAACCGTCATCGAACCCATCGTTCTACCATTCCTAGACCGGCAAGGGAACTTGCTGTTCCAACAGGACAATGCACGTCCGCATGTATCCCGTGCCACCCAACGTGCTCTAGAAGGTGTAAGTCGACTACCCTGGCCAGCAAGATCTCCGGATCTGTCCCCCATTGGGCATGTTTGGGACTGGATGAAGCGTCGTCTGCACGTCCAGCACGAACGCTGATCCAACTGAGGCGCCAGGTGGAAATGGCATGGCAAGCCGTTCCACAGGACTACATCCAGCATCTCTACGATCGTCTCCATGGGAGAATATCAGCCTGCATTGCTGCGAAAGGTGGATATACACTGTACTAGTGCCGACATTGTGCATGCTCTGTTGCCTGTGTCTATGTGCCTGTGGTTCTGTCAGTGTGATCATGTGATGTATCTGACCCCAGGAATGTGTCAATAAAGTTTCCCCTTCCTGGGACAATGCATTCATGGTGTTCTTATTTCAATTTCCAGGAGTGTATATATCTGAAACTCATATGGTTTCTGCGGTATGGGCATATCCTGATATCATACAGGACTGGCTGCCATACGCACAGTCGGCGACTTCGGTTTATCGCCGGGAGGACGTAGCGGAATGGGTGCCTGCTATACGGTCATTACCCACTCGTGGCTGCCCGCCCGTAGCCGTTGTGTGGCAGGTGCGGCCACGCCCATTTCACGCGCTCGTGTCGCGTGTAACCTCACACTTGGCTCAACCCACACCTTTGCTCCTCCTCCAACAACTTCTCCTCTTCTGCTGTGGCACATTTGTCCTGTGCTGTTTGGCAACAGTTCTTCGCCTGTCCTCGTCGTATATGAATGAACCCGAAATTCACCGAGGAAATTTCGGAGGTGTTCCGTAACATTTTCTTTGTTCTTTGATACTAGCGCTCCTTGGTCTCCGGTGGCTCGTTACAGAGTAGCTGCAGTACGTCTGACTTGTTCTTCTCTTTTATCTTTGTATCTGTGTTGCGCTGAAAATATCTGCACAGCATTGCAAATGAGAACGGTATGCAGGCTGTCTCTTGAATGAAAATATATTTGCGGCATGAATTAAAAAACGCGTTCAGTCACAATGTTTGAAACATGTCATCAACAATATAGAAAACAATTAGATGGTATTACATAATAAAGCCAATGGTAAGACCCTGTATCAGTTAGAACAACTGGAGATATACCTTCACAAAATCAAAAAAAACCAGAATCGATCTTAAATGAACAAACACATTTCGCAAGCCGTAGCTATTTCAGTAATTTTAAAGGTCTGTTCTACAGTTATTTCCTGCATATGTAATTAGTTTCCTGCATATGTCAATTGTTTATTAATTACACCTTTAGCACTATAAAAAATACATCTTTGACCATACAATGTTGAAAAACATCTGCAAAGTGTTTAAAAACATATGCTTGCGAATGTGCCTCTTGAATGAAGGGATATGCTTGAAAACGACGGAGGAAAAAACTTACACTGTTACTAAAACGTTAAAAACAGTTTTCTTGCATTATTTGGTAATTTTTCACTATTCATCTTTTCCACTATTTCATACATTTTACGAAGTTCGTAACCTAACATCAAACCTTTTCGTGAAAGGAATATGCATTTCATCTCATTCAAGAGAACAAATAAATCATGTATTAAGACGAGTTACACCTGAAGATGGACCCACAGGGTCCAAAATGCATCGTCTAGTGAATAAAACACGAAACATTGCGACTGGAGGTGTTTTTTAATTCAATTGTATTGAGTAGTCACGTTTGAAGGTGCAAAATAAGGACAAAATTAAAAAGAAAATATATTTGTTCCTTTCACTCACGGTACTTGCTATTTAGTGCCAAATTTAATCTTCACTGTCTAGCATGCATTCAGTATTGTTCGGTTCTATCTCAGATTTGTTTCACTGGCAAAATTAATTGTACTTTGACAGTGATTCACACCAGTATGGATAGATGTAGTAATGAATAGATGATTATGTTAATTGCTACACTTTATCCATAGTTTTGCAGCTAGCATGGAGAAATCCAGAGTGATAATCAAGGAGGTCCCGAACCAATTGATGTTTGTTTTTAAGCAGAGTCAGTGGCAAACTGGCCCATAGACTGAAACGTTGTCCCAAACGACATCTCAAACCAGGATACCCACATTTCGAGGCAGTTTTAATTTTCCTTAAATCAAGATTTAGTCTTTGCAATATTCAGCAATGACGTTCTGTAATCAGTAATGACTAGCCGTGCAAAATTCTTTTGAGACATTTCTGTAGAATGTCGCACCTTTGGCGAGCGTGAATAATTCCCGGTACAAGAAGTTAAATTTGGATCCAGTTTCGGGAATGTAGACTGCTGTGGCAGACTTCGCAGTATATCTGTTTATAAAATAACGAGGTACTTTTTATACAAATAGTCGTGATGTTTCCCCTCTATTTCAATAGTACGTGCATATCACGTCTTTAAAACTACATTCTGATGCTATTGGTTTGACGAGGTACTGATATGATAAATCTTCTTCTAACTCCAGTTTCGTAATGACAGTCAGGAGCAACTATTCTTAATGCACAGCGTTTGATTAGCAGCAGAACATATTCACGCCATATGGAGTATCACAAAAGAATATTGGGAGATGTGATGTACATTGTAACCTCCCAACAGTTTACTCCCGTAATCACGGAATAATAATGTGACTAACGTCTCAATAAAAATGTGACTCATATATAACCTTTCAATAATTAACTGAATGTGAACCTAAACTTG
Organism: Schistocerca gregaria; assembly: GCF_023897955.1. NCBI lineage: Eukaryota > Metazoa > Arthropoda > Insecta > Orthoptera > Acrididae > Schistocerca > Schistocerca gregaria. Next base: position 483,974,907 of record NC_064924.1, read on the forward strand.
TAAACTTGGACGTCAGCAATGCTACGTCATGGCCCTGAAAAATCACTCTGAATAAATTGAAAATTCTTACCTCAATGAAGTCGCCGGATAAGGTGTATATATCTGCTCCTATAAGAAACTTTTCTGGCACAGCCCAGTGCAATGCAGGCCGCTTGATTTGTTATGTATAAAAACAAACAACTGATTTTTCTTTACGATAATCGGGATGACCACGGATAGGAGAAATTAGTAAAATCTTTAAATTCAGATTAATGATTGTCAAAAGTTAATTTTATAAGAAAGATTATTATTAAAAAAAAGATTTTTTAAAACATAGGACTTGATATAACAATAGTACAAAATCAGTTGTTACAAATTAAATATGCGCGGAGCTATAAATAATAATGTTTGGTTTTACCTTGTACTACATCGCTCAGGCACCGCCATCGCTGTCCACCATCGGCCCAACCGTCCGACTGTAAGCTACTGCTGCTACTACTACTCCTGCCGACTCTGGTCTCTGGTCTGTGATTCTATTGTAGCTTGCATATCGCAGACAGCGCGTGAGCAATCCATCGAAGTTACACCTGCTCGAGTGCGCTAGAAATAAATACCTTAGTCATGGACCTCTTACAACATGTACAGACAAACAAATGATTACAATTTCAGAAAAACTGGATGACTTAGTCAAGAGATAAAGCTTCAAAAATTGGCAAGTCAATAACATTTTGGTCCACTTTGCGGCCTTATGCAAGCAGTTATTTCGCTTGGCATTGGCTGATAGAGTTGTCGGATGTCCTCCTGAGTGACGTCGTGCCAAATTCTCTCCAGTTCGACCGTTAGACCGTAAAAATGCTGAGATAGTTGGAGGGCCCTGCCTTTAATGCTCCAAACGTTCTTAGTTGGGAAGAGATCCTGTGACCTTGCTGGCCAAGGCTGGGTGTGACAAACACAAAGGCAAAGTAGTAGACACTCTCGCCGTGTGATGGCGGGCATTATCTTGCTCAAATATAAGCCCAGGATGGCTTCCCATGAAGTGCAACAAAATGGTGTGTAGAATATCGCTGTGCTGTAAGGGTGCAACGGATGGCAACCAAATGGATCCTCCTATAGAAAAAATGCCACCCCAGACCTTCACTCCTGGTTGCTAGGTCGTAAGGCGTCCGCCAGTCAGGTTGGTACACCACCACTGTGTCGGGTCTCAGCTCGAAGTGACACTTATCACACAGGAAAACTCTACTCCAATGAGATTCCAGGCCGAAGACTTGCCTGGAGACGACCCAGACAACGGTGGGATACCAACATGATGCCGCCCATCATACGGTCGACAACCGGGAATGACGATCTGAGGTCCCACTTCTTTTCATAGCAGGGCCCTTTGACTGCCATCCGAAGCATCCTTAGAGCACAGCGGTAAGTCGATGATATTCTACGTACCGCTTTGTTGCCCTTCATGGCAAGCCATCCTTGGCTGACATTTCAACAAGATAACGTCTGCCCGCAGACGGCGAGAGGTTGTCTTCGTCCTTGGGAAACCCTACGTTGGCAAGCAAGATCACCGGGGCTCTCCCCGGTTCAGAATGTTTGGATTATTATGGGCAGGGCCCTCCAATCATCTCGGGATTTTGACTATCTAACCCGTCAGTTGGACAGAATTTAGTGCAATCTCCATCAGGAGGGCTTCCGACAACTCTCAATCAATGCCAAGCAGAATAACTGCTTGTGTAAGGGCAAAAGGTGGACCAACGCTTCATTGACTTGCTCAATTTGTGAAACTCTTTCTCTTGAACATATCATCCGAATTTTCAGAAACTGTTATCACTTATTTTTATGTGCATTATATCTACCGATTTCCGTCCAATTCTTTCCCTCTCTTTTTTTTCGTTAAGAGTATGATGGAAATGGAAATCAGCGTTTGGCGTCATTGGCCGGGAGGCCCCTTACGGGGCAGGTACGGCCGCCTTGCAGCAGGTCTTATTACATTCGACGCCACATTGGGCGACCTGCGCGCCGGATGGGGATGGTTCAAATGCCTCTGAGCACTATGGGACTTAACTGCTGAGGTCATCAGTCCCCTAGAACTTACAACTACTTAAACCTAACTAACCTAAGGACATCACACAACACCCAGTCATCACGAGGCAAAGAAAATCCTTGACCCTCCGGGAATCGAACCCGGGAGCCAGTTGCTTTGTGCGCAGCACATAGTGGCGCTACTCCGCACAGAATTTCCACAGTCGCATTTGATGTACAGGTCTGTAATGCTAATTATTTGTGTAGTATCACGTCCCTAATCGTTGGAATAAATTTCATTGCGATCGCCTCTCGGTCTTGAGTTTCACTTTTTCCAAACAGTACTGCACTTTAATTGTATGAAACCAGAAATAAATCAAAAACACAGACCATGAGATGTATCAGAAGAATAAGAAATTATCTAAAATATCCTGTACAGGGAAATTTTTCGATCTGAAGTTAAACAGTCGCAGCGCGACCACGTGGAAAACCCGAAGAAGATTCGGCCAAGAAAATAAATTCATAGGGAATAAAATGAAAGAAACATGAATACCGAGGAAGACCAACCAACGTGTCTCAATACTCTGAGCGGAGCAATACAAGAATCCGAAAAACCAAGTGATTCAGAGCAAGTTGTTTACAGGAGATCTGCTGTAGCCACAATCAATCAGAGAACGAGCTTTGTAGCACCTTCTGTTTTGTTCACAGCTGTCATATCACTCTATGTATGACAGTTAAGGCCGCTAATATTTTGTGACATGTTTTCATATTATGCTTGCTTCTTTCTGCTGATTGTTTGTGATATGGTAAAGAATGTCTGCAACTAATACCGCAAGTGACCAACAATTTTATACTGCTATTATGATCGTGCAAGGCGAGCTCAGTACTACAGCTTAGTGGGAAACATACCAAGGAATTCAACCCTGAATTTTACACGTAATGCTGCCGCTGCCATATTTGCGTGAGAGTAACACCGAGCTGGCATCGCCCCTTTCTGTCTGTCGATAACTCTGTTATCATGATATAATTAGTTTCATTCGCGTAAAAAAGGAAAATAAAATTTAAAAAATGTATAATCAACATTTCGCTAAGAAAAACTACAAATTGACATTGAAGTCATAGTAACAGCTGGCGAGTTTTTATGAGCAAGGTAACAGAAGACGTCGACTGGATGGAGAGGGAAGATAAGTGGCGGAAGTGTAAAAGTGGCTTGAAGTACTTTTGGTACACTGAAACAAAACTTCTGGAGTTCACAAGTAATATCTATTAGCAGTTTTGACTTATGGCAATTGAATTACGGATTTTTAATTGGAAAACCATTCGGAAAGAAGAATTACTTATCAAGGAATGGAGAAATGCATGTTGGGAAGTATTAGCAGAGACAGAAATAATTACATTGTATTTGTTTATGTTGATAGTCGACTGTCAGTCTTGGCACGAAACACTGATCTTCTGCAGCGGTTTGCTAATGTTGCAACATTTACACGACTGTTTTTCCCAAAAATGGCCTGTAACCAACATGAAATAGAAGTTAAAGATTCTAATCATATCAGAATAATTAAGCCGTACCAACCACTGAGATGATGAAAGTAATCCATCCGAATTTCTTACGCGAAAACTCTTGAAGCTTTTAAAATAAAACAAAAATTATTAAAACGCTACATCTTCATTCTTCTTTTCTTCGAATTTACAGCCCTCTGCCGCTAGAAGGTTTCGAGTTGTAGCGTGTAACATGTTGGTGTGTAACGTAACTCGCTGCTGCTAACGTCGCAGGTTCGAATCCTGCCTCGGGCATGGATGTGTGTGGTGTCATTTGGTTAGTTAGATTTAAGTAGTTCTAAGTCTAGGGTACTGATGACCTCATATGTTAAGTCCCATAGTCCTTAGAGCCATTTGAACCATTTGTGATGTAACTTCGTCGGTGCGTGAGAAACAGCGTGCTGTAATCGAGTTTAGAATTAGAATAGTTCGTTCACACATGGAGAACCCTCTCTTTCGCAAGACAATCGCAGACCACACATGAGTGCTACGGCATCTGCAACAACCAACTACTGTATTTGGTTTCATTGTCATCGATCATCTTCCATACAGTCCAACTTGGCATTAAGCGATTTTCATTTGTTTTCAAAATCTAAGGAGCACCTTTGATGATGATGATGAAGCGGAATAAGTAGAGGTGAGGTTCTGGCTCTGAAAACGAAGACATTCTGCATTGACTATTACAACAAACTGACTTCTCGTTGGGAGTAATGTGTTCGTCATGAGAGTGACTATGTTGAGAAATAAATATGTAGACGTAAAGAATAAAGATGTAGAATGTCAATAACGTTTGTTTTATTTAAAAAATCTTTGAGATAGTTCTCGTAAGAATCCTACTTTTCAGCCTGCCCTCGTATATTAGAACCAGTGCCTCCAAGTAGCTGATGAACGTAGTTTACGTTTTACGCAGAGTTACATGGTTCGTCTAAGTAAGACGCCACTCTGGAATCATACTTTCAGCTTGAAGCGGGCAGACATTATCAGGCCACGTAGGCAGACAGGAGAGCCCACATCCTGGATGAGTTCCCTGAAGCGACGCGGGATTAGCCACATAGGTGAACGTCTCTTAACCGACCAGCTATCCTCTGGGGAGATGCCACCGGGTACTGGTCTCTGAAATAACAATAGCATTTCCTGATGGGCCACCAGCAGAAACTGTTTTACAGCTAGAATGTGCAAGGAGGAGCAATTCTGGTTTTAGAAGGGTCCAGAGAGGGTTTTTTCGTGAGCAAAATGTTGAAAACAGGGCTTTCAAATGATAGAGCACTGCAATCAGTCGTCCTTTTCTTTCAGATTTTATTAGGCAAATCTAACTTTCGGCTAGCGCTTAGTCATTATCAGTGCAAAATTTCGTTGTATCAATGCACGTCCTAGTGCGTCAGTCCCCTGTCGTTCGGGATTCAGCCTCAGTTCGTTCAAGACCAGTCTTGTGTGGTAATTCAGTATGTAAACATATACACTCAGATAACAATTTAGTTATCATGAAGAGCAGACTGAAGAGTAAGAGGATAATCCGAAAGAATCAGTGTGGAAGGAAGTGAGATACTGAAGTACTGACGAATGGCGAGACGCGTTTCAAGTTCGCTAAGGATGTAGACACTGCGATAACGAACATCAGAGTAGGCAGTTCAATTAAGGGGGAATGTACATCCCTGAAGAGGACAGTCACAGAAGTTAAGGAATTCTGCTACTTTGGAAGCAAAATTACCCACGACGGTGGAAGCAAGGAGTTGATAAAGAGCACACCAGCACAGGCAACGAGGGCTTTCCTGACCAAGAGAACTCTGTAACCTCTACGGCATTAGAGAGAGCTGTAGAGGGTGAAAATTGCAGGGGGTGGGAGGACAGAGATGAAACCAAGAAAAAATAAAAGAAATAAAACGCTAGCACAACATTCCCACTGCACAGAAAATGTAAAATATTGTCTACTAATAAGTGGTGAGTAATGAGAGTTTCATCCTACTACATTGCCGTACACTTGAGGTTAATCCGCTTTTCTTTTTTTCCCTCCTGGGGGAAGATCGCAATGAGTACTTGTTTTGACAGCTCATTTTGTTTGACGGTATATGCAAAACACTATTTGAAGTCCATCGTTTAAGCGGTGCGTAACTTGATCGGTGTAAAAAGAAAAATGAAACAACGAATTTGCAATGGACTAACTGGAGCAAAGTTTCCCACTTGCGCTGTAGGTTCAAATGGCTCTGAGCACCATGGGACTTAACATCTGAGGGCATCAGTCCCCTAGAACTTAGAACTACTTAAACCTTACTAACCTAAGGACATCACACACATCCATGCCCGAGGCAGGATTCAAACCTGCGACCGTAGCAGTCGCACGGTTCCGGACTGAAGCGCCTAGAACCGCTCGGCTACAGCGGCCGGCTGCGCTATAGGTAATTCGTGTTGTTGCAAATTCTAATCTGTAAGAAGTTACGCACCGTTTCTCTGAACTGTATGAGTTAACCACTGTACTATCTGCTTCGACAGAAGTGCATCGACTGCTGCCCAGCTGCCTCGCGTCTAGAGAAAGCGTGTTTGCGAAGCGACTTATTTGAGCCCCCTCGGTTGCAGACGAGAAGCGCAGAAGACGCAGCCTACCCCACCTAGCGGCTGAAGGCTGCACTACACGCTGTCCCCACACAACACACTGTTCACTCCCTTCTGACGCGAGGAGCGAGTCAGCCTAACTACAGAAGCAGCGCAAGTGGTTACTCTGATGGCCTAAGCAATTATGCACGGCCGTACGGAAGGAATGGCAGGAGAGGCTCCCTCCAAGGTCACAGGCACAAAGGGGGAGTAAAATCTGACCAGATAAAAATGCAGTTTAATAATTAATCGGGTGAAGTACGTGAGTTTCCTACTCCTCGTGTTTCTATTATCTGCCTACAAGAAGAGTCCTTTTCCACCGCTGACGACTGCAAATGCACGCTGTTGTCACAATACCCTTTCCGCACATCATTTCGTCTAAGCAGCACGATGAAGAAACGACTACTACCCGACAGGCGTCTATCGGTAACATACATAAAACTTACTTAGTCCAAACGGAAGAAGCAAGCCGTCAGTGAAAAAGACTGATAAAATACATAAAATGCACATCGCAAAAAAGAGGTAGAACTCACTAAATATCTGTAAGTGTTTTAACTGTTGCTGTGTACTTCGTCTGCCTATTGAAAGCGAGCAATCTGTACTTATACATCAATAGCTTGCCACAATGGTGCAATATTGTTGAAAGCACCTATGAATCATTACGGTGGTATAAGTAAGATATTTTACACTATTCTCTTACTATAAGGCAGCAAGCGTGTTTTTGTCATTGTACGTGTTAGTTAATATGATGTACAACAACTATATTTTCAGGATTAGTTTGATGTAAGACAAGGGTTAGATTAATTATTACGTGATATGGACTCATGTATTTATCTTTGTGCTACCTTCCAGACTTAAATGTCACAGCACTTGGTCGCTATGCTTTGTGTATTGAATCTTGCCTTCACATATTGTTACCTCAGGTTTTATATATTACTGGTTCTATCATACGTAGAATGTTGTTACACAAAACCGCTAGATTTTTGACCGTACGCTCACAGTTTATAATATCTCACAACCTTTGAATCGTAGGTTGCACGTTATGCATATGGGGTTTCTCAAGGCTGAATCTTAGGTCCGCTATTGTTTCTCGTATATGTAATCGATCTTCCGTCTGATATACAACAATCAGTAATAGTTCCTTTTGTGAATGACACTAGATTGTAATCAGTCCAAGCATACATATAGCAACAGAAGAAATGGTAAACAATGTTCTTCAAAATATCATGGATTCGTTTCTGTGAATGGTCTCACCGTCAACTTTTAAAAGACACAACATATTCAGTACTGCACATCTAGAGGCATAGGGCTAATGTTGAGTGTAACTCTTGGTGTGAAAATAATAAACAGCTGCAAACTTCAAAATTTTTAGGTGGCGATATTGATTAAACCAGAAAAAGCGCCTTTTGGGACTCCTAAAACCACTTAGTCCCGTCACATTTGCACACAGAATCAGTGCTGATCTTGGGGAGAGACAAATAATTAAGTTGACCAATATTTGCTTAATTTCATTCAGTAACGTCATATGGAATAATGTTCTGGGATAACATCTTTAAAAAACAAGGTGTTCATACCTTGAAAACGTGCTGTAAAAATATGTTGTGCTCATCCATGATCATTTTGCAATACATTTGTTTGAGGAGTTAGACTTTTTGACTACTCATTCACAGTGTATTTATACCCTTTTAAAGCTTGATGTAAATAATCCATTGCAGTTAAAAAGGAACAATAATGTACGTAAAGACGATAACAAAAAGGGATGACATTCATTACTATCATTAAGGGTGTCTTTAGCACAAAAGTGGTGCAGAATGCTGTAACCAAAATTTTTGATCACGTACCCATTGACATAAAAATATCTGAAGGAGAGCGAAGAAAATTAAAAAAAACTAATATAGTTTCTCATTGACTGCTAGTTATATTCTGTGGAAGAAAATCTATTGGGATGAGAAGTTCCGCCTTATGCAAGACACCTTTTTTGTTTTGTTTCACCCATACATTTTCAGCACTTTTGTGCTATCGTCAGTGGGTTCTATTTTTTATTTTTTACTTTAATGTTGTTGTTAATATATTAACATATGTGTTGTTTACAACATTATGTAAAAGTTCCATTTATAACTTAATTGGCGAAAAGTGGATGTAAGCACTAGTTAACATACCTTACCTGATGTTATTGTTCATTTATTTTGGTAGCTGTTCTGCTACAAGATATACAACGTGTCATCTGCAAACAGCAAAACCTAATTTATTTTTCTGTTTGTTATGCAATTACGAACGGAAAGAAGACTATATCACGTTTTCTGTCTGTAACTTACAGTTTTGAAGTTGTGGTGCGTTCTCCTGTGTTGTTGAGGGAAGTATCAAAACCTGATGCACTGTGGAAAAAGCTGCGCAGTTTCGGTATAGGGAAGCGAAGATCTGACGCTGTTTATCAAGCGTCTGCAGAAGAATTAAACGATTTCTTCTCAACAGCTGCAAACTGCCACGCAGCGACAAATTACCAGCCCCAAGATATCAATCTCTCGAGAGACAAGTTTTTCCTAAAACATGTCACTACCGGCACAGTACACAAGGCAATTATGAGAATCTCTTCCGAGGCAGTAGGAAATGATGGAGTGAGCATTGGCATGATTAAGAACGTCGTAGACACTATTATTCCAGTTATCACAGACATCTTCAACCTGTCTCTTGTCAGTAGTACATATCCTACTGAGTGGAAGCAAAGTTTAATTAAGCCTATACCCAAGACTGACAACCCTAAGTCGCCAGGTGACTACAGGCCGATCAGCATACTACCTGCAATTTCTAAAGCCCTAGAGCACATCGTCCATGAACAACTGACGGATTACCTCAAAACTCATAACATCCATGACGAATATCAGTCAGGCTTTCGAAAGCACCATAGTACAGCAACCGCATTAATCAAAGTAACTGATGACATTAAACATGCTATGGACAGACGTGAAGCTACTATCCTAACACTGCTTGACTTTAGCAAGGCTTTTGACACAGTTGACTTCGATATATTACTAATTAAAATGAAACAGCTGAATTTCTCAAACAGCGCAATACAATGGTTCGACAGCTACCTCAAAAACAGAAGTCAACAAGTCATCTGTGGGTCGGAAAAGTCATCATGGAAAAGCGTGCGCTCTGGAGTTCCCCAAGGCTCCGTCCTTGGTCCACTACTCTTCTCACTGTACATTAATGATATTTCTTCAGTGATTCACTCCTGCAACTACCATCTTTATGCCGACGACATCCAACTGTACATAAGTGCAAGCCCCAAGAACATTGCTGGCGCAGTAGCGAGTATGAACGCAGATCTTTGCTCTGTTTCTCGATGGGCACAGAACCTAGGTCTGAAACTAAACCCCAAGAAATCCCAGGTCATACTTATATCTCATCCAAAGTTAATCAGCCGGTACTTTCGCGAAACAGTCCCTAAAATACTCCTCAATGGTACCCAACTACCATACCAAAAAACAGTAAAAGACCTTGGAATAATCTTGGATGAACACCTAAACTGGGAAGAACAAACAGTCACAGCTTGCCGGAAATCGCTCTCCTCCCTACATGCAATTCAAAAATTTAGAGAAATATTTCCAACCCATGTTAAACAAAAATTAGTCCAAACACTAGTCTTGCCTAATCTTTACTACTGCGATGTAGTTCAACACGGCACAAATAGTGAAAATTCTAGATGCCTCGAGCTAGTGATGAATGCTTGCGTTAGATACGTGTGCAATATTCGGTTGTATGATCATATCAGTCCTTCATACTCCCAGCTAGGTTGGATACGCCCACATACGGCACGCGATCTCCACACGATGTGCTTACTTCATCGATTTCTTAGCCATTGGTGCCCCCAATACTTATCTTCTCACATTAAACACCTATCATCATTCCACAATCGCAACACCAGATCGGATACGTCTATCATCTTGGCTGTACCTTTACATAATACAAAATCTTTCTCCGTGTCATTCTCCATCTCAGCCATACGACTATGGAACGCGCTCCCCTGTGATCTGCGTCTTATCCAGAACTACTCAACATTCAAGAGGGAACTCAAAACATACATGTTAGGGACGGTATAGCCACCATTCTTGTGCCCCTCCCATCTCTTTCTTTCTCCTCTCCATCACAGCTTCGAATTTTACCGTTCTATTTCTCTTCCTCTAACCTATCTACCTCTTATATATCTCTTTCACCCCATTCTATCGTCTTATGTCTCTGCTCGATGAGAATAACTCACAAGCTGCAAGAACATAACGAGAAAATTCCCAACTAACAATGTGACTGACATTCAGAAAAGAAAAGTATGTTTACTTTCATATACATAGTCATTATTATTATTATTATTATTACTATTATTATTATTATTATTACTATTATTATTATTATTATTATTACTATTATTATTGATTGTTATAATTATTTTTTATTGTTATAATTATCATTGTACTACTGTTATGATATCTATTTTTTTTCTTTAACATCAATACTGCATAATAGGCTATATGTCCTTAATGTTAAGTAGAAACTGTAACTCGTTCAATCTGAGTATGCCTGGTTAGGTGTAAGAGAGGGCCTGAAGGCCCTAATCTTGCCAGGTAAAATAAATGCATAAATAAATAAAATAAATAAATAGGCTTACTGCTTTGCCTATGTTCGCGTGGCAATGCACTTTTTCCGATGTCTCAAAACATAGGCGGAGTTTTCGCTGCCATTGCGTGTTGTTGTGGCTGTGTGGCGTTCATTTGTTACATAGCGTGTTTTGCTGGGTGAGGCGTGCGATTTTGAATTGTATTTGGCGTCAGTGGTGTGTGGTTTGTGTGAGTTTGCATGGATGTGATGTGCGTGTTGAGTAATGGGGCGGAGAGAGGGAGAGAGAGATAGAAAGAAAGAGAGAAAGAGAGAGAGAGAGAGAGAGAGAGAGAGAGTGAGAGAGAGTTTTTTTCCATTAGTAGTTTTGGTGTGTGGTGTGGGTGTTATTTATGCCGCTAGTTTTCAGGATATGAAAGTCAGTTTCAATGTTTGTTGGGTAGTGGTTGTGTGCTACAAGGTGGTCTGCAAATGTTGAGTGCGTGCTATTGCTTTTCAGTGCTCTGAGGTGTTCATTTTACCTGGTTCTGAAGGTCCTACATGTTTCGCCCACATATACAGATTAACAGCAGTTGAAGTAAGTTGGTAGATACCGGACTGGCTGTATTTGTCTGTTTTGGTGGTATTTCTTCCGAGTCTGCTCTGTATTGTGTTGTTGGTCCTGTATGCTATGTTGAGTCCTTCTTTCTTTAGTATATTACCCACCCCGTGTGTGACTTTGTTGTTATATGTCATTATGTGCCATTTGTTGCTTAATGTCTGCTGAGTTGTGTGTTTTCAGTTGTGTTTGTATGTGTGTGTGTTTCATGGTTATGTGTTGTTTGTTTTTGTATTTTGTGGTTTATTTTGTCTACTCTCTTTGCGTCATATCCATTCTCCTGTGCAATTTGTTTTATCGTGTTCAGTTCTTATGTGTAATAATGCTTGTTCATGGGTATTTTGTTCAGCCAGTGAAGTAAATATCTGAAGATGGCTTCTTTGTGAGTTATGGGGGATTGGATTAGTTATGAATTATGGTGCTGGTGATTGTGGGTTTTCTGTAGATTGTGAATTCATGTGTGTTGTTTCTCTTGTGTATAGTGAGATCTAAGAAATGAAGTTTTTCATCTGTCTGTGTTTTAATGGTGAATTGTATTTGTGGGTGGATGGAGTTTATGTTATCATGAAGTTCTTTTATGCGAGACTTTGGCTCATCTATTAAGCAGATTATGTCATCTACGTATTTGTACCAATATATTATTTTGTACTGTTTTGGTATTACTATTTTGTCAAAGATTTGTTTTTCTATCTGATTGAGGAAAATGTCAGCTCTCTCTCTCTCTCTCTCTCTCTTTCTTTCTATATATATCTGCCCCAGTACTCAAGACGCACATCGCACCCATACAAACCCACACAAACCACACACCACTGACGCGACTCACCCAGCAAAACACGCTACGAAACAAATGAACGCCACACAGCCACAACAACACGTAGTGGCAGCGAAAACTACGCCTATGTTTTGAGACATCGGAAAAAGTGCATCGCCATGTGAACATAGGCTAAGCAGTAAGCCTATTTACTTCCCTCAACAACACAGGAGAACGCACCACAACTTCAAAACTGTAAGTTACAGACAGAAAACGTGATATAGTCTTATTTCCGTTCGTAAATGCATAACAAACAGAAAAATAAATTACGTTTTGCTGTTTGCAGATGACAAGTTGTATATCGTGTAGCAGACCAACTGCCAAAATAAATGAACAATAACATCATGTAAGGTATGTTAACTAATGCTTACATTCACTTTTCGCCAATTAAGTTATAAATGCAACATTTACATAATGTTGTAAACAACACAAATGTTAATATGTTAACAACAAATTTATAGTTAAAAATAAAAAATAGAACCTACTGACGTCCTTGTCGGGTCCAACAATCTGAACTACACGTTCCATGTGGTTTTGCTCAGCGTCTGATTCAGAGACAGAGATACGGAGTTGGAAAGATCAAGCGTTGAAGTATTGAACCCTGGTCGGCGACGTCCGTAATGCACCATACTCGTGACGGTGGTGCAGGGCTCTGTCATCTAATATTTAATTAATCATTTCCGTGTAGTCCCGCAGTAAAAGGGTTGAGCGGCACAGGACGCGGGACGTAATATCGTTCTTTTCCAATCTGCCGAAACGGATCCGTCGCCGAGCGCTTTTCAGTCCCGTATGCCGCTCGGAAATTGCATTTCCGCTTTTTAAAGGCGCGCTCCGCGCTGCGACTTGAACCCCCGCTTCGAAAATTAAGTAGAGACGCAGCCGTAAATCATTTTTCATTAACTCGCGCTAAATCAAATTCCGCTCCGGGCGTGCCCTCCATTAGAGCCGGCGACCCTCGCAGCGTCCACGACGCGCCGGCAGTCAAATATGGCCGCACCCCGGGGGCGCCCGCACAGTGTGACGTCACTGCAGTGTTCCAGCACTGTTTACTCCCGTCTGTCAGTCTGAGCGCGATGCACAGGCCGACACTTTGAATCGAACCTGTGTAGCTCTCCATAGGAGAACAGACGTTGCTCTCTGTCTGGGAGAATAGGGGACTATATCTTGCGCGATGAGGTGGACCTTGCAGTCAGGCAGCTAAAACCTCGGAAAGCCACTGGAGTTGATACTATAGCAGCAAAACTCACCAAGCCTGCCGAACAACTACTACATGAAGAACAATTCCATCTCATACATGTCACATACGAAACAGGGGAGCTCCCAACAGACTTTAAAAAATGTGTCACAGTGTCGATAAAAAAAAAAAAAAGGGTTCTGCAAACACATGTGAACTATATAGGATCTTCAGTTTGGTAAGACACCCCTCGAAGGGCTCGACCTCTATCCTTCTAAGGCGGACAGAAGGCAGGGTAGATGCAATGGACGACCAATTTGGCTTTAGATGAGGCATAGGCACGCGAGAAACAATTCTCAGTTTATGACTAATTCTTGAGAAAAGAGCAAAGAATTGTCAAGACACATACAGGGCGAAAAGTATTTAAACCGACAAACTCTGGGAGGTTGTAGGGGACATCAAAACAAATATTTTACCCTAATATCATTTTTTCCTACGAGGATTATTTAAACCGGTGGAGGCCGAATTACGCTCTTCAGTTGTTACGGGCAGTATTATGCTCCTCAGTTGTAATTAAGTGCTGTCCACCAGTGTAGTAGTGCATTGTCTCTGTTTACTAATGGGGCGATACACCTGGAGTAAGTACAACGGACGAGCTGCACAGCGGGTTTACCAACAACAGTACCCAAACGCCGTATCCCACATCATGCGAGCTTTGCTGCTGTGTACCAACGTCTGCGTGAGACCGGGTCATTTAGCACATTACCTGGACAGGGACGCCGTCGCACGGTAGGAACGCTGCAATTTGAGGAAGCTGTCTTGCAGCATGTGGAGCGGGATCCTTCAATCAGCACTCGTCCAATTGCACTAACATGGGGACAAATCAGACGAATGTAAGAACAGTCCTTCGAGAGCCATTGTTACGTCCATTTCACTTACAGCGTGTCCACAACCTGGAACCAGTTGATTATCCACCCAGAGCACAGTTTCCGCAGTGGTACCTGGAACAGTGTGAAATGCATCCTACATTTCCATCCTCTGTGTTGTTTACCGATGAAGCAACGCTCGGGCGTGATGGAGACTTCAATATGCACAATTCGCATGTTTGGAGTGAGGATAACCCACATGCCACAGAAACTAGCGCTCATCAAGTGCGGTTCTTTGTTAATGTGTGGGTCGGCGTTGTTGGGGACTGTTTAATTGGGCCGTATCTGCTACCTAGGACATTAAATGGCAGCACTATTACAATTTTCTCGCCAGAGCATTGCTGGAAGACGTCCTGCTCCCTACAAGAGAACGCATGTGGTTCCAACAAGCCGGGGCGTCGGCACATTTCAGTCGTCGTGTGCGTCGATTCCTGGGCCGACGCTTCCCAGAAACGTGGATTGGCAGAGGTGGTCCTGTACCATGGCTCTTCCTACAATAGGAAAATTAATACAGGGAAAACAGAAATCTTAGCGGCGTGTAGACAAAACACCATTGCCCAATGCGCATTAATTATGACCGACTGGAGACCGTCGAATCAAATGGCTTTGAACACTATGGGACTTAACATCTGAGGTTATCAGTCCCCTAGAACTGAGAACTATTAAACTCAACTAACCTAAGGAAATCACACACATCCATAACTGAGGCAGGATTCGAACCTGCGACGGTAGCGGTTGCGCGGTTCCAGACTGAAGCGCCTAGAACCGCTCGGCCACAGCGGCCGTCTCCGTTGAATCCTTTGCCTACCTAGGGAGTAAAACTACATCAGACGGAAGGTCAAGGAAGATACAGTAAGCCGAATACACCATAGAAAAGTTCCTTTTTAACAAGAGAAGAAACCTTTTCACGTCCAGCAGCATAGACAAACATCTCAGGTAAAACCTCATAAAAACATTTCTTTGGAGTGTCCTACTGTATGGAAGTGAATCGTGGACACTCGGAGAGGCAACAAAACGTAAAGTAACCGCCTTACAGATATAGTGCTTCCAGTGTTCAAGATTTCCTGGGTAGACAAGATATCAAACGAAGAAGTGATCCACAGAGTGGAAGAAGAGAAGCCTTACCTGAAGGTAATCGAACGCAGAAGAGACACATGGGTCACCCATCTGCTGAGACATGACGGTATCATTAAAGGGACCATTGAAGAGAAAAATACAAGAGGCAGACCGAGACTAGAATAAGTCAACCACATCATGCAGGATGCCAGCTGCACCCTCTCACTGCGCTCAAGAGGAAGGCCAAAGGCTGAGAAGAATGGCGAACTGCTGCTAACCAACCTGATCGTTGAAGACCTAAGAAGAAGCAGCTCTCCATGGTGCTCGCAGGGGGCTGACAGCTCTTTTGCGAATACGTGCATCGACGGCATGGTGCCCCCCAAGCCATTCAATACTCCTTCCAATTCTGTGGTACATTCTTGCTTTCTGACTATCTTTTCTCTGACAGATTCCTTTTCTCGACAGATTCCTTGCTGTCAACCTAACTTGCCCATAGATTCTGGCTTTTCCTACTACACTGGGACCACGCTATTTACACCTCAGCCCGCATCTCGTGGTCATGCGGTAGCGTTCTCGCTTCCCGCGCCCGGGTTCCAGGGTTCGATTCCCGGCGGGGTCAGGGATTTTCTCTGCCTCGTGATGGCTGAGTGTTGTGTGTTGTCCTTAGGTTAGTTAGGTTTAAGTAGTTCTATGTTCTAGGGGACTGATGACCATAGATGTTAAGTCCCATAGTGCTCAGAGCCATTAGAACCATTTTTATACCTCAACTCTTCCCTCCCAGTGCATGCTGAGGAGTAGGCGCCCATCCGATTTGGGGCACAGAGACTCCGGGAAATGGCAATCAGCCCAAGTGGCCACTGAGCACTGGCGTTCGGAGACGGCGGCATCATGGAGCATATCTGGCGCAGTGTGTAACGAGTACTGCTATCTTTGATGTAACGTATCGATATGGTACTCCTTACGTATCGCTGGCTTCCGAAACTTCCGGTGTCGAGCCTGCCTTTTCAAAGAGTGAGCATTGTCCTGCTGTGTATTGTTGGCAACCGTAGCGGAATTTTTTGACGTTGACGACCTAACGGCGGCATTCTAAAATTGTTAAAAATATAGCATAATTTAGCTACCATTGGATGGATGTAATACCGACGTAAATTTCCATCCTAAGGTACAAAAAATATTTAATTCAGTATTATTTCAATTTTAAAAATGTTAGTAGTTTACAAACTAATACAGATTTAAAATTTACTGTGCATGTTGCGTACAATTTAATCAGCACGCTTGCATATACTTTCAGATACGAATGATCTGAAGACATCTGAGAAGATAACATTTAAGATGTCACATTCACTGAAAGATACCGCCATCAGTTGGCAATCGACAATAACAGCCGCAATTATAAAGACCCAAGTAACACACAAGACGATAACAGTATCTTATTAAATCAATTCCTTAGAACTATTCGTGTGAACAGGATGTGTGTGATTTGGATACAGTATTTTTAAAGGTATAGAGCTGCTAAAAAACGAGTGCTAAAGTCAATTGGTCAAAGAAGAAAAAAAGAATATAGGTTGAACTTCAGAAGGGCGAAAAAAAACGAGAAAACAATTATTGTTTGTAAAATTATTAAATGAAGACATATTTAAAAAGTGGTTAGCACCAGTTAGTAACGACAGTGCAAAAGTGAAATGAAATGTGTGCAATGTAGTAGTAGGGGCAAAACGAAGTGACTAAGTGAAACACATTCTAAGCCAGAGACACACGACGAACGTGAAAGTTAAGGAACATACAAGAAGTCGTTCTCAAATAAGAAAATGTGTTTTTTTTAATTCATACGGGTTAGACGATGGAAAAGAATATTATTACTATTCTGCTTTTATTATTACAGTTGTATTTCATAAATTTCAGCTTTAAAGCCAGAGTAACGAATTACAATATAAGGACTTCTATAGGAATACACGGCACGTTAATATTATTTACGTCAATATCGCAGGAGCTAACTGTTAACAGTATGTTATGACTTTCGTTTCCAGATGTTTAAAACCAAGAAAGAACAAAAGGATGTTGCAGTGGCTGTTTTAAGATTCAGTTTGTTAGCTGCGGCTCATGATTTCAGTTTCAGTTCAGTGCATCACGTTATATAGACAGTCTAACCACCACTTGCAAAGTAGATTAGAAATCAGATTAATAGTGTTGCTCACGCAGCATATGTTCGCTTTATCTGGCAACAACTAAGTTATTGACTGTGAATGGTATCATCAGAATAGAAATAATGAGGTCACTGTAAAAAAGTCATTAATTTGGCACTTATATTTAATGAATTCCCACGTAGGTTTCGTCGAAGTCGTTATGGCTCATATTGTTTGACTGCTAGAAGGTCCGGATCTGTATTTTAGCAATATTTGAAGACCTAACAAATGCGTTTTTTAGGAAATTCTTAATGATCAAACAATCCCAGATCAAAACAATGGTATTGTAGAAGTAATTTTTGACTTGGTGTTCACGATCCACGTTTTTATTAAACTTCTTTTAAATTAACATATACTTCTTCTTAATTGTCACGTCATCAAGAAAACAGTTTTGTATCAATCTTCATATATTTAATTTCCACTTTAACCAAACACAAGACTTGGCTGTTCTTTTACAAAGCGAAATAATAACATAGCTTCTGCAAAGTAAAACATAGACTGCTCTGTGTGCATTCAGGCCAAAACGATTACAAGTAAGTCAAAGATTATGACATTCTCATAGAAATGAATACACACAAGAATCATATCACTGTAATGTATCGATACATCGAAGTACCTATACATTAATAAAACCAAATGTGAATATTGTCACAAAAATATGTCTATTACTTCGCAGAAAAGTGGTTCGATATTACTGGTATCGAGAACTGGGATTGGAGTGCCGTAATGGTCACGTAAATAAAGAACCATTACAACAGCCAAACTCAGTTTTAAGCATTCAACAGTCGCAAAAACAGTAAGTCAGTGTCGCACAAAAAGCACAATCATTGTTAAGAATTACTCTCCGTAAATATTAAGGAGAGGTTGAGTAATGATCGAAGAAACAACGCATTTTCCATCCTTATAGATGAGAGTTCAAATTTCAGCAATAATATGTTAATGCTACCATGTATGTTAGCGAGATATATAGACAATTCTGAAGTCGAAACACAGCTTCTTGATCTAATTCCCATAAATGGAGTCAAAAGTAACGCTATAGATCTATATAATCTATATAACCTTTTCAAAAATTGTGTAGAGAGGTTTGAGTTATCTGTTGATGTTGTGGGATTTTGCGCTGATAATATCCACTTTGTTTGGTAAAAATCTATAATTCAAGACCTGTCTCTTAAGTGAAAACTCCGATATAAATGTGAACGATTGTTTTAGTCATTTGGCACATTCAGTTCTCGTAGCTGGTTCACAAGAAATCTCTACCTATTCTGAAGCTCTGATACAGAATATTTACAGCTATTTCGCTCGGCTCTCCAACACACAGAATATGTTGGAGGAATTTCAGAAGTTCACCCTGTCTTCTCAAGTAAAAATATCAAGCCCCATTAATACAAGATGTTCAGTACTGTCGAACTGCGTTTATCGTGCACTGCAACAATGGAACGTTCTTGTTGAGCTGTTTAGGGAAGCAGCATTGAAGAACGTGAATCCTGTAGACAATTTTTTCTGAACATCAAAATTCCCACATAAAGGCTTTTCTTCATTTATGAACTACGCACTGCTACTAATTAATCAGGTCCATGTGATGTCGTACCCACGGAAAGTCTCTGTACAGCAACTGTATCCAGAGGATAGAAGATTTATCAGAATTCTGACAGTCAGTTTTATCAAACATTTCTTCCTCAGCAAGGATGAGAAGTCAGCCAATTTAAATGTATATGAGGGTTTTGTTTTGCTCAGTAATGAAAACGTTTGTGTGGGGGAACAAGTTGTGGAAGCCCCGAAAGGCTGTTGTGAGAGGGACAAAGAGAAATTCAGTCTAGTGCGGGTGAACTTTTACCAAAAGTGTGTGAACGATGTGTGCAAGAGGTTTAGAGTAAACAATAATTTATGTACGAACGTGTCTTTTGTGACTCCTAAAATTGCCGTTACGTGGTGTTACAGAACTTGCCGAGAAGTATGAAAGGAACGTCCATAAAAATATAGCCATCAAAGAGTTAAACAAACGGTGTACTTTTCTGAAAAAGAAAAAAGGGCGTTAAGCTCAAAGAATAGCATCGAATTTTGGAGTGTAAAAGGTGAAATAAAAAAATTTTGGTGAACAACTAGCCTTGCTGTTGTCTAACGGGCTTCTTGCACCATGACAAACATTAAAACAAAAAAAAAACATGATGAACTAAACCCAGAAACACTGACTTTTTAAGAGCACGAGTAGACTTCCAAAATAACTCCATTGTTGTATTTCTTATCCATTAACGAAGGGGCATATCCTTATGTTTAGGAAATGTATGTATTAGCTGTCTAGCAAAGATGAACAGGTGTTGGAATCGTCTGGCGATGAATTATAATGGTAGCATTAATTAACAAATGATAAAATGGAAATTGTCTTCGAATCGCTAAATTGAAAATACAAATAATAATGAATAATTCACGAAATATTGCATTTTACTAAGTCTATAATTTGTGATCTCAGCTAAAGGTAATAAAATAATAAGTTGAATAAAATATATACAGTTAATAATATTTACGTCTAAGTATAAGATTATCAGAATTCTGGCAGTAAATTTTATCAGACTTTCTTTCCTCACCAATGACGAGAAGGTAGTTTAAAAGTATGACAGTAATGCGCTAAGCAAGATAAAAATCACTCATTGTTATCCGAGAATGTCCTATATTTGAATTTAACTACCACAAGGTGACCAAAATATTTCTTCATTTACAGGTTCATATATTTCACTGCCCTTTTAAAAAACACAGAGATATTTCAAACAAACTCCTTTGTGTATGAATTCCTTATACCTTCGTAAGTTCAAATCTCATACATAGAAGAAAGTACCTATTGCTTCAAACTACAATTTCTTATATTAACAAAGACCTTCTGAATGACTCACGATCTTCAACTCATCAGTATCGTTCTTGGTGTGGCTGATTGCCAGATGGTCTAACTAGAAAGGTATTAAATCTTCTTACTTATAGTTCAGGTTCTTTATTTAGACTATGTATCGTCAATAATTTGTGTAGGTTATGTTGTAAATTGTGTTTGATATTATAGCGGAATGTAACGGACTTTGACTACGCTCGTAGCGGAAATAACTTACTTTTGCCGGCAACATTGGTAAAGACAACAACGCCCCAGGTGTGGAGAAGAGACAGTTCTCAGTTTCCTCTCGGAAGAGTCGTGAGCAGCTACGTCGCGACTAAGTAGCAGGGAGAATTTGGTAGAACGTGGAGTTAATAATTGAAGGCGATATGAGGATTCATAGAAAAGAAGTAGTTCTGTGATGCTGCCACCTCGCGGTTAAGGGATTTGTGGTTGATACAGTGTTTTGGTCGAGAATCATTAACTGTCGTGGAGAAACACATTGATAACACAACGTAAATGAAAAGGTTCCCATTATTAATGACTACCCGTTTAATTAATGTGGTAACGCAACGTGACGATGCTTGCTTCGGCACGAATGCCAAACAAACGTAACCATTAAACGAGAATGGATAAGCGTTGGCATTGTTAGGGAATTGTTTTATGTGAAAAGAAACAATAAACTAAAGTAATGCGACTTTCATTCTTATTATTTAAAAGTGACATTTTTCATTCTTTAATTGAGTAACTTTAATATTTGAAAAGTATGAAGACACGTATTCGTATTAGGCACATGGCCAGGTTATTTTCGTGACGAATCATGCATGATCCCGCAAATATGCAAGAAAAGACGTTAACGAGAAAGTCGAGCAGCTTTGCAAGTGAAACGAGCGGATTCATCAGCCGGTGGCCGCAGGGCTGCAGCAGTCTCTTCCGACAGATCGCAATTCTTCAGTGCCGATCGTTACTAACCGGAGACTTTTCGCTCCTTGGTCACGCCATAGTAGAAAAGCCTAACCAAGCGAACTTCAGAAACTTACTCACCACAGTCCCTTGCTTGCATCCAGACAGACGTAACGTTATTTGTGGGGAATATTTTAAATGAATTTGGAGAAATTGCTCCCCTCAGTAAATTTTGAAGTGATATCGTCTTCATTGAAACAGTGAATCCTACGCAGCCCCGAGCGTTACTGTCCTTGCTAATGTGCCTATTACTGTAACATCCCAAAAGAGCTTCAAAATGGCAATCGATTTAATTTTATGCCAGGAATTAATGCTGTTGCTGAATGAGGAACTAGCTAGTGATCCGTTTCGTATGATGAGGCCCCTGGACACCGGAGCACTCATTCTTGTTTTTGAGGGGGTTCGCTTCCTGAAAAGTCAAAATAATGCTTTATCGTTATGACGTGAAGCCGTAATTCCTACCCCCAGTGCCATGCTTTAAATGCCAAAGCTTCAGCCACATGTCCTCATGCTGTACAAGCTATCTGATTTGTGGAAACCTTGGTCGGGTATTTCATGAAAACCTACCATGCGAGCAACTATCTGTCTGTCAATTGAAGAGACGGCCACCCGCCCTAATTCACGACGTGTGCTGCACTAATTATGGAATGAAAAATACATGAACTAAAAGTCTCCTATGGCCTCTCATATTTTAAAGCTCGGAAAAAGTAAGATCGTATATATCCCCTCTCAATGATTTAGATGTTTTGTGTTTTGCCACTACTGTGGTCAATTCATCTACAGTACTTCGAGTACTTACCGCCCCTGTTCCCTCAGGTCGACGTATGGTGGTCACACAAGTTAATTAGGTCGTTGTGTGGTTTCTGCAGAACCACCTTTGGACAAACTCAACTTCCTGCATGTGGTCAGCGAAGCAGCATCCGCCTCTGGTGTCTACGGATGACAGGACTCCCTTTAGGGAACTCCCCTCTCCAGAAATCTGTAGACCAGCGACGCAACGCCACCAAGAGACTGTAGCAGACGTATAATTAAATTATTTATAACCTATGAAAATTGTTCCAAAATAAAGAGCTCTCGACAGATACGCTACAGACTAGCATCAGCATGAATGATTTGTCTTATTATTACAATTTTTATGTTTGATTAGTAAGAATTTTAATAAGTTCGTGTTTGGTTCAAATGTCTCTGAGCACTATGGGACTTAACTTCTGAGGTCATCAGTCCCCTATAAATGAGAACTACTTAAACCTAACTAACCTAAGGACATCACATACATCCATGCCCTAGGCAGGATTCGAACCTGCGACCGTAGCGGTCACGCGGTCCCAGACTGAAGAGCCTGGAACCGCTCGGCCACTCCGGCCGGCTAAGTTCGTGTTTGTAAGATAACTGTTTGATTAGCGTAATACGGCAGCGTCAAGTTCTTATCTGACTCCCATCGTTTCTTTGTGCGATATAAGATTGTGGCAACTGAATGAGAACACTGTCTTCCCAGTCTTCTTCAGAGTAACCTAAAAGGAATTCACGGGAACAACGGCATCTGTCTCCCAAGTATGCTCGTTTAAAAATAGGAGAGGAGTTCCACCTTATACAAGCTACCTTATTACAGTTTGGGTACAAACTTGTTTCAACACTTCTATGTACCATCTTGTGCTAGATTTTTGCTAATTTTCTTTCTGAAAAATTATTATTGCACCTTAACCTCTTGTGTAGGTTATTGAACTTATTGCTCAATGGTATTAACGTCTACGGAGGAGCGATTATTAATTTTCAAACATTTTACATTAGTTTACATACGGTAAACAGCTAAAGACATGCAAAATTGAGTTGAGGCATTATATGTTGTTCACTTACACCACGCCTGAAGATTTAGGTCTAGGGTACCAAATCTGGACATAATAAGATAATATATTTGTTCAGATATCTCACAGGTTGCTAGTAGTTGTGTAGTTTGGTAGTTCCATTTCTACCATACATTTTACAGCGTGTCATCTGCAAACAACGAACCGTTTCCTATTTTCTTTATTGCTTCACATTTCATGTTGAGAATAACTTTATATCGCGTTATTTAGTGGGATACTTAAGGTTTATTGATGTTGTCGTCTTGCTTTTCTTGTTTATGACATGTTAAAGCACTTATTTCTTCCTCTGTTGACGTTTCTTGCTGTTACACACTTATTTGATATATAACGGGAGTCAAATGAAAACGAGACAAACGAAAGAAAGTAAGCAGTTTGTTGTTTCAAAAGTTATGGCCATAACCGTTAATACACTCCTGGAAATGGAAAAAAGAACACATTGACACCGGTGTGTCAGACCCACCAAACTTGCTCCGGACACTGCGAGAGGGCTGTACAAGCAATGATCACACGCACGGCACAGCGGACACACCAGGAACCGCGGTGTTGGCCGTCGAATGGCGCTAGCTGCGCAGCATTTGTGCGCCGCCGCCGTCAGTGTCAGCCAGTTTGCCGTGGCATACGGAGCTCCATCGCAGTCTTTAACACTGGTAGCATGCCGCGACAGCGTGGACGTGAACCGTATATGCAGTTGACGGAGGGCGTGTAGTGGGCATTCGGGAGGCCGGGTGGACGTACCGCCGAATTGATCAACACGTGGGGCGTGAGGTCTCCTCAGTACATCGATGTTGTCGCCAGTGGTCGGTGGAAGATGCACGTGCCCGTCGACCTGGGACCGGACCGCAGCGACGCACGGATGCACGCCAAGACCGTAGGATCCTACGCAGTGCCGTAGGGGACCGCACCGCCACTTCCCAGCAAATTAGGGACACTGTTGCTCCTGGGGTATCGGCGAGGACCATTCGCAACCGTCTCCATGAAGCTGGGCTACGGTCCCGCACACCGTTAGGCCGTCTTCCGCTCACGCCCCAACATCGTGCAGCCCGCCTCCAGTGGTGTCGCGACAGGCGTGAATGGAGGGACGAATGGAGACGTGTCGTCTTCAGCGATGAGAGTCGCTTCTGCCTTGGTGCCAATGATGGTCGTATGCGTGTTTGGCGCCGTGCAGGTGAGCGCCACAATCAGGACTGCATACGACCGAGGCACACAGGGCCAACACCCGGCATCATGGTGTGGGGAGCGATCTCCTACACTGGCCGTACACCTCTGGTGATCGTCGAGGGGACACTGAATAGTGCATGGTACATCCAAACCGTCATCGAACCCATCGTTCTACCATTCCTAGACCGGCAAGGGAACTTATTGTTCCAACAGGACAATGCACGTCCGTATGTATCCCGTGCCACCCAACGTGCTCTAGAAGATGTAAGTCAACTACCCTGGCCAGCAAGATCTCCGGATCTGTCCCCCATTGAGCATGTTTGGGACTGGATGAAGCGTCGTCTCACGCGGTCTGCACGTTCAGCACGAACGCTGGTCCAACTGAGGCGCCAGGTGGAAATGGCATGGCAAGCCGTTCCACAGGACTACATCCACCATCTCTACGATCGTCTCCATGGGAGAATATCAGCCTGCATTGCTGCGAAAGGTGGATATACACTGTACTAGTGCCGACATTGTGCATGCTCTGTTGCCTGTGTCTATGTGCCTGTGGTTCTGTCAGTGTGATCATGTGATGTATCTGACGCCAGGAATGTGTCAATAAAGTTTCCCCTTCCTGGGACAATGAATTCACGGTGTTCTTATTTCAATTTCCAGGAGTGTACATTTATTCCACTGTGAGACAAAACGGTCAATGACTTCATGGAAAAATGTTTGTAGCGTAATCGGAGACAACATTCGCAACACGTGGTCTGGCCCACACAATTCCGATCTGTACCCATGCGATTTTCGTATTTTTGGAACTCTGAGAAGGACATTCGTAGCTGTCGATTTTCTTCGGACGAAGAGGTGAACGCCTGAGTACAAACATGGTTCCGTAGACAACAGAAAACATTTCTCCATGAATCATTGACCCTCTTTTCTCGCAGTGGGTTAAATTATTGACAATTATGGAGACTACTTTTGAAATAATAAACAGATTGATTTGAAACTTTAGAAATGATTTATAGAAGACAGCGATTGTGAAAAGACTACCTTTGTGTATAGATAATTTTTATGATACCAGTCTTTAGTTTTGCACAGTCGTCACTAATTTCTTTTTTTTTTTTTTTACTTTTTTCAGGAAGAGAATGACATTTTTTGTGAACGTACTTGGAACATTTAGCTATAAGTTGGTGTATAAAGGTACTTTCTTCTATTTACAGATGAGCCATAATGGACCGTGAAGTAAGTGTCAGGTTGCGACAACAGTCGGTGATCCTCTTCCAGACCGGCGATGACTCTGCCACATCGATTCACAGGACGTTGCTCCCTGTTCACAGGGAGCGCACAGTGAATCGCAGCAGTATCCAGCGGCAGTTGCAGAAGTTTGAAGAAGGTGAGATCTATCTAGTGGACAACCCACGATGCGGTAGACCATCGAACGCAGTGGGTAATGTGAATAAGGAGGCCATTGACAAAATCATATGTGACGACACGACAGTTTGCTGAAATGACTCGTTTGTCATTGGGCAGTGTGGTATCGCTGATACAGTCACTAGGGTACAGTAAAATCTGTGTACGTTGGGTGCCTAGATTATTGACAAGAGAAAAGAAACTGATGAGGAAGAATGTGTGCGAGGGTCTCATGAAGAACTTTACTGAAGAGTGGAAGCAGTGTTCTGACCGCGTCATTACCCAGGATGATTACTATTGATTTTTGGGTGTGATAATTCTATTCCGTCATTAACTTCCAGTAAACCCTGTAGCTGGATTTAAGAATTTCTAAATCACTAAATGAGTTTTTAGTATTGTTGGATGGTGAGTGGCAAATATTGAGGGAGAGCTATTACTTTGGAAAGATCTAAATGTTCTGCATGTACGCTGAAGCGTCAAAGAAACTGGTATAGGCATGCTTATTCACATATAGACATACAAAAAGGAAGAAAACGGCGGTGCAGTCGGCAACGCCTATACAGGGTGTTACAAAAAGGTACGGCCAAACTTTCAGGAAACATTCCTCACACAGAAATAAAGAAAAGATGTTATGTGGACATGTGTCCGGAAACGCTTAATTTCCATGTTACAGCTCATTTTAGTTTCATCAGCACGTACTGTACTTCCTCGATTCACCGCCAGTTGGCCCAATTGAAGGAAGGTAATGTTGACTTCGGTGCTTGTGTTGACATGGCCTCCTTATTCACATTACTCACTGCGTTCGATGGTCTACCCCATCGTGGGTTCTCCACTAGACTAGATGCTCTACAGTACTAGCATCAAGCACATCAGTACGTAGCATCAACAGGTTAGTGTTCATCACGAACGTGGTTTTCCAGTCAGTGCAATGTTTACAAATGCGGAGTTGGCAGATGCCCATTTAATGTATGGATTAGCACGGGGTAATAGCCGTGGCACGGTACGTTTGTATCGAGACAGATTTCCAGAACGCAAGTGTCCCAACAGGAAGACGTTCGAAGCAATTGATCGGCGTCTTAGGGAGCACGGAACATTCCAGCCTATGACTCACGACTGGGGAACACCTAGAACGACGAGGACACCTGCAATGGACGAGGCAATTCTTCGTGCAGTTGACGATAACCCTAATGTCAGCGTCAGAGAAGTTGCTGCTGTACAAGGTAACGTTGACCACGTCACTGTATGGAGAGTGCTACGGGAGAACCAGTTGTTCCCGTACCGTGTACAGCGTGTGCAGGCACTATCAGCTGCTGATTGGCCTGCACGGGTACACTTCTGCGAATGGTTCATCCGATAATGTGTCAATCCTCATTTCAGTGCAAATGTTCTCTTCAAGGATGAGGCTTCATTCCATCGTGATCAAATTGTAAATTTTCACAATCAACACGTGAGGGCTGACGAGAATCCGAACGCAATTGTGCAATCACGTCATCAACACAGATTTTCTGTGAACGTTTGGGCAGGCATTGTTGGTGATGTCTCGATTGGGCCCCATGTTCTTCCACCTACGCTCAATGGAGAACGTTATCATGATTTCATACGGAATACTCTACCTGTGCTGCTAGAACATGTGCCTTTACAAGTACGACACAACATGTGGTTCATGCACGACGGAGCTCCTGCACAGTTCAGTCCAAGTGTTCGTACGCTTCTCAACAACAGATTCGATGACCGACGGATTGGTAGAGGCGCACCAATTCCGTGGCCTCCACGCTCTCCTGACCTCAACCCTCTTGACTTTCATTTATGGGGGCATTTGAAAGCTCTTGTCTACGCAACCCCGCTACCAAATGTAGAGACTCTTCGTGCTCGTATTGTGGACGGCTGTGATACAATACGCCATTCTCCAGGGATGCATCAGCGCATCAAGGATTCCGTGCGACGGAGGGTGGATGCATGTATCCTCGCTAACGGAGGACATTTTGAAAATTTCCTGTAACAAAGTGTTTGAACTCACGCTGGTACGTTCTTTTGCTGTGTGTTTCCATTCCACGATTAATGTGATTTGAAGAGAAGTACTAAAATGAGCTCTAATATGGAAAGTAAGCGTTTCCGGACGCATGTCCACATAACATATTTTCTTTCTTTTTGTGTGAGGAATGTTTCCTGAAAGTTTGGCCGTACATTTTTGTAACACCCTGTATAAGGAAAGAAATGTCAGGCGCTGTTGTTAGATCGGTCATTTCTGCTAGAATGGCAGGTTATCAAGATTTAAGTGAGTTTGAACGTGGTGTTATATTCGACACACGAGCGGTGGAACGCAGCATCTCCGAGGTAGCGATGAAGTGGGGATTTTACCGTACGATCATTTCACGGTTGTACCATGAATATTACGAATCCGGTAAAACATCAAATCCCGGACATCGCTGTGGCCGGAACAAGATCCTGCAAGAACGGGACCAACTACTTCTGAAGAGACTGTCGTTCAATGTGACAGAAGTGCAACCTTTCCGCAAATTGCTGCAGATTTCAATACTGGGCCGTCAACAAGAGTCACCGTGCGAACTATTCAACGAAACATCATAAATATGGCCTTACGGAGCCAAAGGAGCACTTGTGTTCCGTTGATGGCTATACGACACAAAGCTTTACGCCTCGCCTTGGCCCGTCAACACCGATATCGGACAGTTGATGACTGGACACGTGTTGCCTGGTCGGACGAGTCTCGTTTCAAATTGTATCGAGCGGATAACGTGTACGGGTAAGGAGACAACCTCACGAATCTATGGGACTGTTCAAGCTGGTGGAGGGTCTGTAATGGTGTGGGGCGTGTGCAGTTGCAGTTATATGGGACACCTGATACATCTAGATACGACTCTGACAGGTGACACTTACGTAATCATACTGTCGGATCACCTGCATCCATTCGTGTTCATTGTGCATTTCGGCGGACTTGGGCAATTCCAGCGGGACAATGCGACACCCCTCACGTCCAGAGTTGCTCCAGGAACACTCGTCTGAGTTTAAACACTTCCGCTGGCCACCACACTCCCCAGACATGAAAATTATTGAGCATATCTGGGATGCCTTGCAGCGTGTTGGTCGGAACAGATCTCCACCCCCTCGTACTCTTACGGGTTTATGGACAGCCCTGCAGGATTGCGGGATTCATGGTATCAATTATCTCCAGCACTCCTTCAGACATTAGTCGAGTCCATACCACATCCTGTTGCGGCACTTCCGCGTGCTCGCGGAGCCCTTCACGATATTAGGCAGGTGTATCAGTTTTTTTGGGTCTTCAGTGTATATGATTCTAAAATCCTAAATATCTGGCCCACGTACACACACCGACCGCAATTACAAATTAATTGGTATATACGAAATTCACTATTCGTTGTTTGTCTTCCAAGTCTATTCTGTATTGCGTTTTTATCTGGGTATGGTGTGCTGGATACCTGTCTCTTCAATACGTTCCACGCCCGATGTGTGACGTCTTTGCTGTGTGTCATTCGCCTAAAGGTGTCTACGTAAGTACCCGCAGAATGAATACCAACTGCCTCTCTGCATTGCCTTTGTTGACTTTGAAAAGGCATTTGACTCCGTTAGCCATGTAGTTGTCCTCCAAGCTTTGAGTGAGCAAGGAGTGGGACAGCATACACTGAAGTGCTCTGGAAAATCTACGAGAATTTTTCAGCTTATGTTAACATCGGCGAATCAACTAAAGAATTCCGCATCATGAGGGGTGTCACGCAAGGCGATCCCATCTCCCCAAAACTGTTCTCTGCTGTATTGGAAATGGCTATGTCAAAGCTGAGCTAGGAAGGTAAGGGAATTAGAGTTAATGGAAGAAGGCTTACCAACTTGAGATTTTCGGATGATATTGCCTTACTGGCCAAAGACTTCGCAGAGCTCCAAAACTTAGTTACAGATCTTGCATCGGAATGTCAGCTGGTTGGCTTGAACATGAACCTTTCCAAAACAAAAGTACTGTCCAACAAATGGGTCCCAGATGGAGATGTGAAAGTCAAGGACAGTCTACTAGAAGAGGTCAGTGAATATGTCTACCTTGGCCAGATTATAAATATGAAGGGAGACATGAGGCCAGAAATCTATCGACGCATCAAGCTTGGCTGGCAAGCGTTTGGGAAGAATTCAAAGGTATTCAGATCAAAAATGCCAGTAAATTTGAAGAAAGCAGCATTTGATCAATGCATTCTTCCTGTGATGACGTATGGCTGTGAGACATGGACACTGAACTCATTTACAAAAGGGAAACTTAGGACAGCACAGAGAGCCATGGAGAGATCAATGCTAGGCTATACAAGAAAGGACAGGAAAAGGGCAGATGACATCCGGTCTGTGACGAAGGTTAATGACATCTTAGAGACAGTAGGTTCCTTGAAATGGCAGTGGGCTGGTCACGTTGCAAGAAGAAAAGACAACAGATGGACGAAGCTAGTACTGGAGTGGAGTCCGAGAGAGGACCGGAGGCCTACAGGAAGACCACCAGACAGATGGGACAAAGACATCAAGAAGATCGCTGGTAACACCTGGCAGAGAACTGCCCAAGACCGTCCCACTTGGAGAAGACTGCTGAAAGCCTACCTGAATCCACAACTCGAAGAGGCCACATCATTTAATGACTGAATTGGCTGATGATTATGATGATGATGATTGTCCATAAGCAGTGCTCATGCCATAGTTGTAGTTCTATTTCACCCATTTTCCCACTCTTTCTTGCTGTGACTGAGTATTCCCTACTGTCTTTGGAAGATCACGCACACAAGAAAGAATCGTAGGGGACAGAGCACTTCTCTCATAACAAAAGTGGTTTTCTAGCCACTTTACCATCCAGTTGGCACAATTGTATACGAAGGTGATAAGGCATTTAGGTTAGTTGATCTTGATACAGCTCTCTTAGTATCTCTGATATCCAGGGTTCCTTTCATATGCATTTCCTCTTCAAATAGCGACTGATCGGAGTTGAAAATAAATTTCTTACTGAGCGATGGGATAAGTTTGTTTGTCTCGTCTACAAATTTTCGGACCGATTTCGCAGTTTGTTGTGAAACGTCAAGTTGCGCTTTGTTAGAAATTTAGTTATCTTACGTGATCCAATTCTGTAGCACTGTTTGAAATTATGCAACCATTCTCTGGTTCCCTTTAAATGACTGTAATCTATGTTGCGCGCAATATGAAGAGCATAACGTAATAGATCACTATCACACAGATGCTGTCAACTGAACTGTACCGAGCATCCTTGAAGCGCGCAAACGGCAGTGTTTGTAGCAAGTGCTCCATTGAAAATCCGTAGTTTTTCTTATGTACTACAGGGTGATATTGATATTGGATTATTTGAAATCCGTTCTTTATTTTTTTTTTACTGCAGTGCATATGATCTTGCATGTACGTTATTATGTTTAGTATCCGTTCCTTGGACAGCGATTGTCCTGTACCACGTTTCACCGAAGATGGGATTTGTGGCTCCCTATCCGACAAGGATGATGTGCTAAATGACTCGACACCTGTTAGAATATCACTTACACTTGTTAGGCACGTATCGTCATCATTGTACTCTACACGTACATTGTCTGCACAGTCAAGCATATACGACAACATATATTCCACTGACTGACCTTGCAAAAATGCCTGCCACTTCTTCCTCACTCTGCGAAATTCCTTGGGTTGCTTTCTGACGAAATGTCAATTTCGGTGACTATTGTTGTAGATAGAATGCAATGTTTGCTTTGTTTATCGTTGCCATCGTCCACTGGGGGCCGAACCGCACAATAACCCTGGGTTCGGTGTGGGCCGGCGGTGGGGTGGGTGGACTGCTGTGGCCTGTTGTGAGGTTGTGAACCACTGAGGGCTACGGCGGGACGAAGCGTCTCCGTCCTTTCTTTGTCCTCGGTTTAACACACATAATACACACCTCATTCGAGATATGATCACGATTCACATTAACATATTTTAAATATTCGGTTTCAAGCATTTTCTTTTCTCTATGTTGTATCGGTATTAATGACATATCATTCCGTACACAAAGCTGAATGCACTGTGCTTCCTCTAAGTTAAGCGATAGTCGATTTATCGTGAACCAATTTTTCTGCACCTGTACTCCACAAGCCAACTTATGGTGTCTGGTGGACGGTTTTCTTTCCGTATTTTTGCTTCATTATCCCTTCAGTTGATGCAAGTAGATTGGGTTTGGTTGTCATCCTTGCAACCTCAGAAAAGAGCAATATTTCTACTTTCAGAGTGAAATGGAAGACCATTTCTGTACAACAACAATAGGAGCAGATCTAGTATTGAAACTTGTGAAACTGAGCAGTAGTTTAGCACTCCAAAGAAAATTCATCACCAAATCTGCATGAGGTATAACTTGGCCTTTCGCATTGCATTAGCTATAAAGTTTCAGATGCCAATCGCGGACGAAAAAAAAAAAATCGTAGGGGGTCAAATTTTGTCATTCAGGTATTTTAATATACAGTATTCGAAATGCTAGATGGTAATACACCTTAGGCTGATTTTATTCCTGGCGCATAAGCGACGGCAGCAGCTTGAACTGGAAACTGTAAACAACAGATATTTATTCGACCAATCAGTTGTTAGGAGGCAGTGTTAAGTAGTGGAGTGCAGGCGCAGTTTGTCAACGTTGTACCGTCAGAAATCGCATTTGAGCAACATCTCTAAATCAAGGCTTCAAGATGTTCTGGAGACTGTTCTGAAGAAGAGAAAAGTGTTTGCAAAGCTCGTCCCACGTACATTGACTTCCAAAGAAAAATTATGACACGTGGACGTCTGCCGTGACCTGATTGAAATCCAAAACGCTGGCAATTCTTTTCAGAAAAAAATCTTCAGGAGTGGTGAGACTTGGTGTTCTCAGTACTAGCCTACTACAAAAAGGCGAAGTGCAATAATTGACAAGAAGGGTCTACGCTTCGAAGCTATAAGCAACATTAAACCCAATGTGACGTTCGTCTGAAAAATGGACTTTTCTGACAATTTCTCGTAGCTTTATGAACGTTCTGTTAGTTGTACTCAAGTGGGGTAAGGCTACGTAGAAAACCCGAAGCATTAACACCACAGTATAACTTTCGAAATTTTTTGGACTGATAGGGTATAAAATGTGCCTGTCTCATGATCTCGCATTTTCAGTTATTCTCAACCATTCTTAGGTACATTACTTTTTCTGGTACTTTGCAGAAGGAAGATGCTATAGTGTGATAGTTATTAATATATGACTTAATACCTGTTTTTAAAGAGGAGTCTACTTCGTCGGTCTGGGAAGATGTGATGATGTAAATGACATAAACGACAAGATCTGCTTCAGGAGAATACGTATTAGTTGAAATGATATCATTTAAAAATGAATTTCAGTTTGAGAGTTCCCTGGAAGAAGTAAGAGTAGCATGAAACTGGTTGAATACTTATGGTACAAACTCTCGCAAATACTGCCATTTTTATTTTTATTTTGAACTGATCTTACAGATTTCTCCGTTATGTGGTCTGTGCAAGCTATGTACAGCTCATTCCTCCCCATCAGCCGATCGTTTAAAGCATTCAGCCTTTCGAATGATTAATTTCATTCCAGTGGGATACTTGTACGAGACCATTTGCTTTTTCTATGCGAATGTGCCAAATACTTCCGTCTCAAGCAGTCATATGGAATCATATTGCGGTTATGTCAGTTAAAAACTGTTTCTTTTACGAATGATCAAAGAACATACGTCACTGGGGTTAATATGAGCTGATGTTAGTTACTTACTGTTGCAAATTACGGTTTTAGTGATCATTGTGTACCGTCATGCATCCTCTACATGGACTTAAGAAACGCAACTCACTGATTTAAGGCGTTTTTATAGTATGTAGAGCTCACTGAGAATGTGAGGTTTTTACGACCGACATAAATTTTAAGAACAGTACAACAAAACATTCTACCTTTACCTTCCCGCAGATTGTTGTCCTTGTTTACCAGCAGTGGATCTGACTATAAAACAAATACTTAAATAACATTTTATTATTACTGTCTTAACATTACCTATGATAAGCACTTAGTGCAGCGACCCAGGGCTGGATTCCATTATAATCAGGATACCCAATGAGGTGTGCAGGTGAGTGTACCAATGCATGCCCACAGACGTCACTGATACAGTCATCACTTATACACACATCAAAAAAGTTTTGCATCATCTCGGTTCCGAGAGTTCTGGGACCTGTACAGAAAATTGGAGTAGAAATCAACATAAACATCATTGCTCATGAAAACCACACATTGCATGTTGTACCACCATACAGCGAGACCTTCAGAGGTGGTGGTCCTGATTGCTATACACATCGGCACCTCTAATACCCAGTAGCACGTCCTCTTGCATTGATGCGTGCCTATATTCGCCGTTGCATACTATCCACAAATTCATCAAGGCACGGTAGGTCCAAATTGTCCCACTCCTCAACGACGATTCGACGTGGATCCCTCAGAGTGGTTCGTGAATCACGTCGTCCATAAACAGCCCTTTTCAATCTGTCCCTGGCACGTTCGATAGGGCTCATGTCTGGAGAACGTGCTGGCCACTCTAGTTGAGCGATGTTGTTATCCTGAAGGAAGTCATTCACAAGATGTGCACGATGGGGTCGCGAATTGTCGTTCTTGAAGACGAATGCCTCGCCAATATGCTGCCGATATGGTTGGACTATCGGTCAGAGGATGGCATTCACGTATCGTACAGTCGTTACAGCGATTTCCATGACCACCAGCGGAGTACGTCGTCCCCACATAATGCCACCCAAAAACAGTAGCGAACCACCACCTTGCTGCACTCGCTGGTCAGTGTGTCTAAGGCGTTCAGCCTGACCGGGTGGCCTCCAAACACATCTCCGACGATTGTCTGGTTGACGGCATATGCGACACTCATCAGTGAAGAGAAAGTGGTGCCAACCCTGAGCGGTCCATTCGGCATGTTGTTGGGCCCATCTGTACCGCGCTTCATGGTGTCGTGGTTGTAAAGATGGACCTCGCCATGGACGTCAGAAGTGAAGTTACGCATCATGCACCCTATTGCGCACAGTTTGAGTCGTAACACGACGTTCTATGGCTGCCCGAAAAGGATTATTCAACATGGTGGCGTTGCTGTCAGGGTTCCTCCGAACCATAATCCGTAGGTAGTGGTCATCCACTGCAGCAGTAGCCCTTAGGCGGACTGAGCGTGGCATGTGATAGGCAGTTCCTGTCTCTCTGTATCTCCACCATGTCCGAACAACATCACTTTGGTTCACTTGTTGAGAGCCCTTCCTGGCACAAAGTAACAATGCGGACTCGATCGAAGCGCGGTATTGACCATTTAGGCATGGCTGAACTACAGACAACACGAGCCGTTTACCTCGTTCCTGGTGGAATGACTGGAACTGATCGGCTGTCGTACGCACTCAGTTTAATAGGCACTGCTCATGCATTATTGTTTACATCTTTGTGCGGGTTTAGTGACATCTCTGAACAATCAAAGGGACTGTGTCTGTGATACAACATCCAGTCGACGTCTATCTTCAGGAGTTCTGGGAACTGGGGAGAAGCAAAACTTTTTTTGATGTGCGTACATTTACTGGATGACCGAAGTCTACAAATGTATAGTTTCCTCAAAGCCGCAGGCAGTAGACGGGTGTTGGCACACGTGCTGCGAACAAATGCTGTTGCCTGTCGTCAGTGCATGGCGACATCGCTGCGGTGGTTCGAGTCCTCCGTCCGGCATGGGTGTGTGTGTTTGTCCTTAGGATAATTTAGGTTAAGTAGTGTGTAAGCTGAGGGACAGATGA
Source organism: Schistocerca gregaria (assembly GCF_023897955.1). Taxonomy (NCBI): domain Eukaryota; kingdom Metazoa; phylum Arthropoda; class Insecta; order Orthoptera; family Acrididae; genus Schistocerca; species Schistocerca gregaria. Next base: position 484,010,422 of record NC_064924.1, read on the forward strand.
CCATAGCAGTTAAGTCCCATAAGATTTCACACACATTTTGGGGACTGATGACCTGAGATGTAAAGTCTGAAACGTCTCCTTAGAAAAATTATTGAATTACTGTGCTGGTAAATCCCTTACGTTATTTGATTTTCAAACAGCTGAACAGAACTGAACGTACTCAGACATTACTCTCTTTACTTATTCTGATCAACACTAAACTGACATAATATTTTTAGCGCAACGCAATCTGACTTTCAAAAATACCAACAAAAGAATGGCCCTGACTAACATTAACTTACACGTTTCACAAATCACTTACCTCACAAAAAATCTTCGTTACTCGAACTACTGCAATACAGCGAGCGCCACTACTGCCAGCTAAATAAAAGATTCAAATTACTGAAGGCACTAACTGATGATAGGCATAGTTAGCAAATGAAAGATTTTGATAGAGAACAAACAATGTATTTACCTTAATAGTGTTCAGTAGTCATAATGTATATAGCAGTTCATGACATCCATTGTTACAAATGTACTGTTTCTGATGGACACACGTCCAGATCATCCGTTCTCAAAAATCCGCCATCTCACTTCCCCCCATCCACCACTGCTGGCGACTCACCTCCAACTGCGCAACGCTATGAGCTGTTAACAGCCAACCGCCCAACACTATAATATCAAATTCCAACAGCGCCACCCAGCCACAGACTGCACACAGAACAGCCAGTGAATTTCATATAGAGCGCTAGGTGGCGGTGGCGTTACCAATATAAGAACCTAAATAGCCAACTTACATAGCCCCATGCACCCACAAAAAATTTTACAAATTGTTTTGGGCACTGGCCGATACATACTTGTTAAATTGTTTTTCACAATTACAATAACAAAGGAATCAAATGCAAATACTTATTGATACAATGTTGGTCAAAAGTTAAAATTTTCTCACAGTCCGTGAAGACAGTCCTGATCGTTCATCACAGTAAAATTGCAGTGTTTTTCTCAAAGTCTGAGCAGTAAAGGAAAATGCACACAGAAGTAGCGGATTTCCATGCAGTCTTGAAGGAGTAGTGTTGTCCTTCCAGCAGAAAGACAGTGCTGACTCTCGACATGCAGAAAGCTAGTGGGCCACAACAGAGCAAACCCACTGCGGAATCAGTCGAAGTTTTTAAGAATACTGCTAGGTAGGTTCTCACAGAGCAGACCCACTATAGTCCTGGTAGAGATTATGGTATTGGCGGGCCACCAGAGGTGCAGACACACTGCAGTCCTTGTAGAAATAATGGTCCTGGTGAGTCAGCAAAGGTGTAGACCCACTGTAGATCTTGTAGAAGTAATGGTATTGGTGGGTCATCAAAGATGCAGACCCACCGTAGTCCTTGTAGAGATGGCCAGCAGCCATCTGATGTGACTGTGCGGGCGCACAATCACCATTGAAGAGTCTTGCAGATAATATAGCAAGTCCATAACCACCACTTGTGCACTCACAAAGTTTTTGGAATTGTCCTTAGAACCAGCAATGCTGTTAACGAGTCCCTTGCTGAATTATTAACACACGTGCAAGCACTAACAGTCCAAACTTCTCACATACTGTGCATATATTATGACCAACAGAAACATGTGCAGTGAAATGTAACTTATAAATTTACACCATAAGAATACAATGACAAAGGTACAAAATACATCATTAAAGAACATAACAATACAGATAACATTTGTAGTAATAGGGGCTTTACAAAAGAATAGAAATAAACATATACATCAATGTTACAGGAATTATGACATAAGTAAATACATAAAAGATCAGAATAACTTTTGAAACATTAACTTCAGACATGAGCATTAAAACAGAACAGAATAAATAATGTCTAAACATCTTTACAAAGTAAATAACATAGTATTAGAAATGTTCTACAACACAACTCTCATCAACTAAGCACATAAAAACAGGAAAAACACAAATACACAAGGGCACACAAACACATAGTAGGATAACACAAAAGAAAAGGACAGGGTTTGTTTTACTGCAGTATTTTGCAAAGAAAACTTTCTTTACTTCTTGGAAATCTCCCTGCATTCTTCATTATTTCCAAAAAGTCCTCTCTATACCTGCTTTCTGTACTTTTTTCGTATAACTTCTCAATGGATTTCTTCCAATTCATCACAGCTCATTCTCTTATATAGCCTACCCTCTTAAGCTAACTTATATGTACTGAGCTCAGATGCATAAACTAAGGGACGGGGCAATGCAGTAGCCCAAAACAGTTAATACAAACAGCAATGACAAAAAAAATGCAAATTGGCAAAGCAAATCTAAATTAACAGAGAAAATGCAACATTACAACTAATATAAGGCAATGCGCAGCAAACAAGAAAAATAAATCAGAAGTAAAACTAGCTTAACAGAGTAATACAAAGTGAAATTTAGTAGCACTATGCCTGGCAAAAAGCAGCAGCAAATGCAATAACTTATACATAAATACGACATAGCTCAAGCAGAAAAAATAGTACACTAAAGACAACCATGCAGATAAGGGAAATGTCTATTCACATGTTAATATCTGTCATTAAAGTGGTGCACCACAAGAAGTTATTCTACCAAAAAAATTACCAAGTAGTTGAAAAGAAAATTATGCATGCAGTTACTGTTACTAGTCCCTTCTTATTGTTCTTTCCATTTCCAAGTGCTCCTTTTTTTTTTAAGAATATGGATCATAAAATTATTATTTAATAGATCTGTTGACAGAAAGTGTCGACATTAGCAAATGCATTTAATTTTATTTTATAAAACCAATGCGCAACACAGCTGGAAAACCGATATCAAATGAAATAAGCAACTGTGTACAAAGCATAAAAATTTCATTCAATAGTCATGTGGCATTTCATAAGTTAGTAGAAAGTCTCTCAATTCTCGTAGAAAGACACTTATCATAATCAGGTGTGGATGTAAGAATATTTCCCATCAATTCATAAGCACTTCAATAAGTAGCACTAAGTACGATATGTGTCTGCCTCGTGATGGCTGGGTGTTATGTGATGTCCTTGGGTTAGTTAGGTTTAAGTAGTTCTACGTTCTAGGGGACTGATGACCATAGATCTTAAGTCCCATAGTGCTCAGAGCCATTTGATCCATTTTTTAAGTACGATATGTTTCCAAGTAATGAGCGTGTCGTATTTGCGATGCTTTCTACAAAGGAATGACAATAGCGAGGATAATGGCCTCTTGTTTTCTCCACCTAATGGCTTTCTTTTGTCAGACGACTATCTCTCAGCTGGACACCCAAAACGCATTGCGTCAAGGTCACTTAACTTTCTTACCGAAATATTACGACAGCACTGACAGTCTCATATAAAAATTTTCACAGGTGAAGAATTTGCGTTACGACTGTGTAGAAACAAAATCCTATAAATACACTCCTGGAAATTGAAATAAGAACACCTTGAATTCATTGTCCCAGGAAGGGGAAACTTTATTGACACATTCCTGGGGTCAGATACATCACATGATCACACTGACAGAACCACAGGCACATAGACACAGGCAACAGAGCATGCACAATGTCGGCACTAGTACAGTGCTGGATGTAGTCCTGTGGAACGGCTTGCCATGCCATTTCCACCTGGCGCCTCAGTTGGACCAGCGTTCGTGCTGGACGTGCAGACCGCGTGAGACGACGCTTCATCCAGTCCCAAACATGCTCAATGGGGGACAGATCCGGAGATCTTGCTGGCCAGGGTAGTTGACTTACACCTTCTAGAGCACGTTGGGTGGCACGGGATACATGCGGACGTGCATTGTCCTGTTGGAACAGCAAGTTCCCATGCCGGTCTAAGAATGGTAGAACGATGGGTTCGATGACGGTTTGGATGTACCATGCACTATTCAGTGTCCCCTCGACGATCACCAGAGGTGTACGGCCAGTGTAGGAGATCGCTCCCCACACCATGATGCCGGGTGTTGGCCCTGTGTGCCTCGGTCGTATGCAGTCCTGATTGTGGCGCTCACCTGCACGGCGCCAAACACGCATACGACCATCATTGGCACCAAGGAAGAAGCGACTCTCATCGCTGAAGACGACACGTCTCAATTCGTCCCTCCATTCACGCCTGTCGCGACACCACTGGAGGCGGGCTGCACGATGTTGGGGCGTGAGCGGAAGACGGCCTAACGGTGTGCGGGACCGTAGCCCAGCTTCATGGAGACGGTTGTGAATGGTCCTCGCCGATACCCCAGGAGCAACAGTGTCCCTAATTTGCTGGGAAGTGGCGGTGCAGTCCCCTACGGCACTGTGTAGGATCCTACGGTCTTGGCGTGCATCCGTGCGTCGCTGCGGTCCGGTCCCAGGTCGACGGGCACGTGCACCTTCCGCCGACCACTGGCGACAACATCGATGTACTGTGGAGACCTCACGCCCCACGTGTTGAGCAATTCGGCGGTACGTCCACCCGACCTCCCGCATGCCCACTATACGCCCTCGCTCAAAGTCCGTCAACTGCACATACGGTTCACGTCCACGCTGTCGCGGCATGCTACCAGTGTTAAAGACTGCGATGGAGCTCCGTATGCCACGGCAAACTGGCTGACACTGACGGCGGCGGTGCACAAATGCTGCACAGCTAGCGCCATTCGACGGCCAACACCGCGGTTCCTGGTGTGTCCGCTGTGCCGTGCGTGTGATCATTGCTTGTACAGCTCTCTCGCAGTGTCCGGAGCAAGTATGGTGGGTCTGACACACCGGTGTCAATGTGTTCTTTTTTCCATTTCCAGGAGTGTATAACAGCATCCAAATTTTTTTTGCCGGCATTGTGATACATTACGCATATACACACATTTCATAACTCTTAAAGTAAGATTCTTGGTTTCCAGAATCCTTTTTCACAAACCAGAGTGCCTAACCACTATTCATTAATCCTTACCTTATTACACATATACATATTCGTCGACATTTCCTCAATATTTCATCATAATAAATACATATCATAATAAACATTCCTCAACAGCATAATACACACCGTCGTCATAATAATATCATAACACCTCAGTCAAATCTCGAAAACGTCGTAGCTTTCTGCAATAATGTCAAAACCTTAAAAAAATTCTCTGCTCATTTCAATAGTGTCATCTACCTCCAACGTACTTTAAAAACCATGCCCCGTTACCAAATACGACATTCAAAGCTCTGATAGTATCACAATGGTTCCGAAAAAATATGAACAGTTCACAAAGTACAGACAAAATACAATTTCCTAAGTGTGAAGTTATCCAACTTTGCAATTGCGTAAACATCTGTCACTGACATAGTAAAAAAAATGTTTGTTTCTCTGTTAAATAATAAGATAGCTGTGTAATTATGTGTTAGAGAAATATGGTACCGATACCGATGTGTGAAGTTGTATAAGCAAATACTACATTAGCTAGGGCTCCTTGTGCTTGCCAAACACATGGTACAAAAACGTAAGCGTGTACCCCCCTGAGGATTAATGTAATTATACCCTCAGGTGTTACAGATTACAGCAATGGATTGAAATGTATCACGGAGAAGTTTCTTTGTAATTCAAAAATCTTTCAAAATAAATGTTTTAAGTACAAAATTAATCACACAAATGTGTGTCCTGTGTTGCTAAATGTGCGTTTTGCTGTAAGATAATTCTGTGGAAGTGTCCTAGTTATCGTCCTCTGTAAGCAAAATTCTGCTGAAGTCAATGTACTCACTTCATCATCAACGAAAGTGAAATGCTTTGCGTATAGATATCGTTGTTATTACGTACCTTACCGTCATCAAGAAAGTACTATAATGTAACGTATTGTTGTGCTACGGAAAAGGCTGTCTCATTGTAGCTATACCACAAAAGTTGCTACTAAAACATGTTTTACTTTCCAGAATAATACAGAAAAACTGTGCAGTTATAAAACAGATACACCGCAAAAGCAACAATCTAAATTGTGTCACACATTAGTAGCGTCGTGATATAATCGTGTAGCTGTCAAATAAATCAAATGCTAAGTCATCTTTAATCTCACCGGATGTACTTCAAATAAATGGTATCTTTTCAAGTAAACCAAAATGTTGCATTAAAATCTCATTAGCAGTATGTGTTCTAAGTATGTAAGCCTGATAGTCGTTATGTAATCGTGCAACTAACAAGCAAGAATGTACACACACAGTAATGCTGTGTCCTCTGTTCACTATAACAATCCATTTGTAATTACTTGTCTAAATAAGTACCCTAGGTTCTTGACTGGATAGTTAACTTTAAAACATAGTTGCATGTTAACAGTTTCTAAGTGTGACAAAGCATTCTAGTAATGTACAGTGAAAAATTATGTAGCAAAGTCTAAGTTAAAAAAAAACAGATTATCTCTCAATAAACGGTTTTACATGTGGAATGTGGTGCAATCCTTTACTCTTCATAGTACTCAGAGTTTCAACTTGAACGCAATTATCATGCGGTATACGTTGATAAAGAATACTGGAATTTTTCTCAAGGTTAGCTATGTTATTTTTCTACCAGCCAGCCGGCGCACGTGGCTGCCTGCGGTGCGAGTCATTGTCTGTCTCTTTGTTGGCGCGGGTCGTTATTGGGATTAGGAGACCTAACCTCTACAAATTCACCTTGCCGAGAGGGTCCTGCCCTGTTTGAATCCCGCCAGTTCTGATGCAATTCCGGTCTGTCGTTACGATTATATCGTCTATCGTCATGTCGGTAATTTCTGTAATTAATTTCTTGTCGGTCATTTGGTGGAGAACTTCTCCCTGAATCGTAACTGCGCGCTGAACTGTTGCGTCTGAAGTTATTCTGTCTCCCCTGATAATTGTTTTTGTTCCCATATTGTCTGTTTCTATGGTTATCTCTGTCATATTCATTACTATGGAAGTGCGATCTTTCTCTGTAACTATTACTCTGCCAGTGGTTGTCATATGGGTGGTGTCTGTTTTGGTCACGATTTGTGTTGTGAGAATAGCGTTGTCGTGTACAGTTATTATTTCTTTCATCGCGGAATTGTGACGGATGTGATCTGCAATTGTTGTGCTCCTGTTTTCGCGTTCCGCGATTGTCAGTGTCAATTTCCAATTCTTCTAAGAGTCCGTGAAAAGCTTCAATGTCGTCTCTGCAACGTCCTACCAAAATAATATGTCGTAAATGTTCAGGTAATTTGATCAAGCAAATGCGGATGATTTCTGAGGGGCTGTATGGGTTTGACAGGTACTGATTCTTGTGCAACATGTCTTCAAAATATTTCACAAGACTGGAAAATTCAAATTGTTCGAAATGTTTCATCATTATGATGCTGTGTTTTACTCGGTCTTGTGTGGCTTGAGAACAGTATGCTGAGAGGCAGGCATGGCAAAATTCTCCTTCACTGTGGCAATCGTGAATGGCCAATGGCATTCTTACAGCTGGTTCATCCTCTAAATAACCACACATAAATTCTAATCTATGCTCTAATGACCAGTTGGGAGGAAAACAATGATAGAATTGATGAAGCCACGCTTGTGGATGAGTGTCGTTGCCAGAATTCTTAAATGTTTTGAATTTACGTGTAGTAATGAACAGCTTATAGTCAAAAGCATCATGTCGGCGAGTCGTATATCGGTCATTGTTACTTAGTTTCGGCGGTTCCATCTCAAAATTCGGTGTACCTTGCCAATTTCTTTCATAATTTTCGAAGTGCCCTGTGTTATTATTTTGTGGTGGTTCCGTATTTTTATGTCCCTCTTCCCGTATTGGAGCGCGAGTGTCCTCTGAAATACGTAATTCTTGATTACCTGTGTCAACTCATCTTGTACTTCCCGGATTTCTCTTTGGTGTTGCGTATTAATTAGTTTCTGATTTTGTTTGAATTTCCTAATTTGTTCGCACTCTTCTGTGTCATTAAAGACTACCGGTTTTGTGTCATTCAGATTATCATCTACCTTAGTAGATAAATTGTTTAGCCGATCCGAAAGTTCAACTACTTTCTCTGATAATGAACTAATTTCCTCCATGTGTCTTTCTGAACCAATTTTCAGAGTATCTACTGTGTCCTGGGTTTTTGCAAGTTGCGTAACCGAATCGGTAGATGCAACTGAGTCAATTATAGCTTGCAACGTCTCATGATTTTCATGAACAATAGTTTGCAGTTCTTTTATGGCTGCTTCTTGATTCTGTAATGCATTTTCATGCCACGAAAAATAGGTTGAAAATGCTCACAAATTTGTGTTTTTACGTTATTACAGACTTTTTGACACTTCGATTCAATGTTATGTAAATCAGTAGTTAAATCTTCACGTGTTTGTTCAAGCGTGGTGCCTAACTTCCATTGTGTCCAACGTTTGAAGCTTTTGCTGTATTTGTCTCTGATTTTATTCCATTGTGTCTAACTTTTGAAGCTTTTGCTGTGTTCGTCTCTGATTTTGTTCCATTTGTTTCATTAATTGCAATAATAATGTATTAGTGTCTGGAATCTGTTTATCTATGCTTTTTGGCAGTGCATTTTCACCGGCAACATTCACATTTTGACAAGGAGAAAATGTGTCTTGACTCATCTGAGGAAGCGGTAACGACCCAAAACCTGAGTCTATAGTATTTGCAATATTGTGTTCTGTCATTTCGGATTCCTGAGGCGAGCTGTTGCCGACCGATCGATGGATAATGCTTCCCTGTTCACTACTTGTTTCACTGTCTACACCATTATTTGCCGGACGCTCCATTTCCCTATGCACAATTACCAAATTACTACTTTGAATGGCTGTTAATTCATTACACAGTGGTGCTGATAAGCTACGCTCGTCGTCACTATTATTGCTCAGTTTACTTTGGAGCCTAGTGTTACGTTTTTCACATGCCATTATTGTCACAATATTTCACACGATAACAGAGAAAAGCACAATTTGAAGAGCAAAAATAAGAGAACACATAAACATAGCACTGAAAATAATATCTAGTTAATTGCAAGCGCAGCTGCGAAATACTTGGTGCAAATCTACATGCATGCCACAACTGTTTTACTGTACAACAATGAGAAACTACAACTACAACGGAAATTCTCTCTATGATTACGCGCTAGCAATAAACAAGAGCTGCTACACTAATTACACCAACTTCAAGAAAAAAAATCAGAAGATTCCAGCGAGGTATCCTCGGCTAAGGGTCGACATATGAAACGTCTCCTTAGAAAAATTAATGAATTACTGTGCTGGTAAATCCCTTACGTTATTTGATTTTCAAACAGCTGAGCAAAACTGAACGTACTCTCTTTACTTATTCTGATCAACACTAAACTGACACACAATATTTTTAGCGCAACGCAGTCTGACTTTCAAAAATTCCTACAAAAGAATGGCCCTGACGAACATTAACTTATACGTTTCACAAATCACTTACCTCACAAAAAATCTTCGTTACTTGAACTACTGGAATACAGCGAGCGCCACTACTGCCAGTTAAATAAAAGATTCAAACTACTGAAGGCACTAACTACTGATAGGCATAGTTAGCAAATGAAAGATTTTGATAGAGAACAAACAATGTATTTACCTTAATAGTGTTCAGTAGTCATGATATATATAACAGTTCATGACATCCATTGTTACAAATATACTGTTTCTGATGGACACACGTCCAGGTCATCCGCTCTCAAAAATCCGCCATCTCACTTCCCCCCATCCACCACTCAACTCCAACTGCGCAACGCTACGAGCTGTTAACAGCCAACTGCCCAAACACTACAATAGCAAATTCCAACAACGCCACACAGCCACAGACTGCACACAGAATAGCCAGTGATTTTCATACAGAGCGCTAGGTGGCGGTGGCGTTACCAATATAAGAACCTAAATAGCCAACTTACAAGTCCCATAGTGCTCAGAGCCAATCTCAAAGTAGCGAGCGTGGAGGACATGAACGGCGCAGGGTGGGAACGTGGGTCGGTCGTCAGGCGTGCTGAGAACGCCCGCAGTTTCTATAAACTCTTTGTCCTGGTGGGGCAATGGTTAACGCGACTGCCCAGTAAGCAGGAGATCCCGGGTTCGATTCACAGTCCGGCGCATATTTTTACTCGCCACTGCTGAATCAAAAAATGTTGAAATGTGTGTGAAATCTTAGGGGACTTAACTGCTAAGGTCATCAGTCCCTAAGCTTACACACTACTTAACCTAAATTATCCTAAGGACAAACACACATACCCGTACCCGAGGGAGGACTCGAACCTCCGCCGGGAGCAGCCGCACAGTCCATGACTGCAGCAGCCAGACCGCTCGGCTAATCCCGCGCGGCGCTGCTGAATCCACATGAAGTCTCAGCGCAGCTGATATCAATAGTTTCTTTCCTTTCTGTCCTCTCCACCATTAATTTAAACGATGTGTTTTTGTTAAACGAATTTTTATTTTACCATTTATTGAGGAAATTGCATTTTATAGGGCTGTATAACAAATCTGTATTTCTTGTTTTGTTTTTATTACAGCATCTCTGCATTTCACGTTACAAATCAACAATTTTCGAATGAAACCGTGATTAAATATCGGCAATTTGATTTATGCTATAAATACTGTTTATTGTTTAGTGAAAGAGAGGATGATAACTATGTAGAACGATACTGTTTGGTAGATAATGCGGCCTTTTACATATCCTCACTCAGTTTGTAGACGGTTCGCCGCTTCTAGTTTTTAGAAGAATCTAGCGGCCTCACGAACAAGGCTATTGACATGAGGTAACGGTCGATAAGTATGCAATACGCCTAACGTAAATGAAGTGCGACTACAATCTTAACTGGCCAAGGTTACTAAGCAATTGCCGCAGCCTATGCTAGTTTTACAACTATAGTGACAAAAAGCAGATTACAGAGTACCTGACGGCTCAACACAAAAGTTTTGTCTCAAGTGCAGATAGTGTTGAGGATCAGTGGACAAAGTTCAAAACCATGGTACAATATGCGTTAGATGAGTATGTGCCAAGCAAGATCGTAAGAGATGGGAAAGAGCCACCGTGGTACAACAACCGAGTTAGAAAACTGCTGCGGAAGCAAAGGGAACTTCACAGCAAACATAAACATAGCCAAAGCCTTGCAGACAAACAAAAATTACGCGAAGCGAAATATAGTGTGAGGAGGGCTATGCGAGAGGCTTTCAATGAATTCGAAAGTAAAGTTCTATGTACTGACTTGGCAGAAAATCCTAAGAAATTTTGGTCCTATGTCAAAGCGATAGGTGGATCAAAACAAAATGTCCAGACACTCTGTGACCAAAATGGTACTGAAACAGAGGATGACAGACTAAAGGCCGAAATACTAAATGTCTTCTTCCAAAGCTGTTTCACAGAGGAAGACTGCACTGTGCTTCCTTCTCTAGATTGTCGCACAGTTGACAAAATGGTAGATATCGAAGTAGACGACAGAGGGATAGAGAAACAATTAAAATCGCTCAAAAGAGGAAAGGCCGCTGGTCCTGATGGGATACCAGTTCGATTTTACACAGAGTACGCGAAGGAACTTGCCCCCCTTCTTGCAGCGGTGTACCGTAGGTCTCTAGAAGAGCGAAGCGTTCCAAAGGATTGGAAAAGGGCACAGGTCATCCCCGTTCTCAAGAAGGGACGTCGAACAGATGTAGAATTTTGGAACACATATTATGTTCGAGTATAATGTCTTTTCTGGAGACTAGAAATCTACTCTGAAGGAATCAGCATGGGTTTCGAAAAAGACGATCGTGTGAAACCCAGCTCGCGCTATTCGTCCACGAGACTCAGAGGGCCTTAGACACGGGTTCACAGGTAGATGCCGTGATTCTTGACTTCCGCAAGGCGTTTGACACAGTTCCCCACAGTCGTTTAATGAACAAAGTAAGAGCATACGGACTATCAGATCAATTGAGTGATTGGATTGAGGAGTTCCTAGATAACAGAAAGCAGCACGTCATTCTCAATGGAGAGAAGTGTTCCGAAGTAAGAGTGATTTCAGGTGTGTCGCAGGGGAGTGTCATAGGACCGTTGCTATTCACAATATACATAAATGACCTGGTGGATGACATCGGAAGTTCACTGAGGCTTTTTGCAGATGATGCTGTGGTGTATCGAGAGGTTGCAACAATGGAAAATTGTACTGAAATGCAGGAGGATCTGCAGCGAATTGACGCATGGTGCACGGAATGGCAATTGAATCTCAATGTAGCGAAGTGTAATGTGATGCGAATACATAGAAAGATAGGTCCCTTATCATTTAGCTACAAAATAGCAGGTCAGCAACTGGAAGCAGTTAATTCCATAAATTATCTGGGAGTACGCATTAGGAGTGATTTAAAATGGAATGATCATATAAAGTTGATCGTCGGTAAAGCAGATGCCAGACTGAGATTCATTGGAAGAATCCTAAGGAAATGCAATCCGACAACAAAGGAAGTAAGTTACAGTACGCTTGTTCGCCCAATGCTTGAATACTGCTCAGCAGTGTGGGATCCGCACCAGGTAGGGTTGATAGAAGAGATAGAGAAGATCCAACGGAGAGCAGCGCGCTTCGTTACAGGATCATTTAGTAATTGCGAAAGCGTTACGGAGATGATAGGTAAACTCCAGTGGAAGACTCTGCAGGAGAGACGCTCAGTAGCTCGGTACGGGCTTTTGTTAAAGTTTCGAGAACATACCTTCACCGAAGAGTCAAGCAGTATATTGCTCCCTCCTACGCATATCTCGCGAAGAGACCATGAGGATAAAATCAGAGAGATTAGAGCCGACACAGAAGCATACCGACAATCCTTCTTTCCACGTACAATACGAGACTGGAATAGAAGGGAGAACCGATAGAGGTACTCAGGGTACCCTCCGCCACACACCGTCAGGTGGCTTGCGGAGTACGGATGTGGATGTAGATGTAGATGTAGATGTAGCAGTGACCCAGGCCAGTTACGATCTCAGCGCTGTCGAGGACAGCCCTTTCAGGGGCTGAGCTGGAGTCTGCCGACTGTAGTCCAGGATTCCGGTTGTCGTGCAGAGAGGCCTCGCTCACCTGGACAACAGTAGACGCTCAAGAGTCGGAGTACACGTTGCGAGGACGCGCGTCGCCTGGTCAGTGCGAAGATGGCGTTTTTCTAGATCTGCCACGCCGGCCCAGTGGAGGAGGGGGGCTGGTCGCTCATAAGTCTTCTCATCCGCGATGACCCAGTAGGCAGCAACGGCAGACCACGACTGAACTGTGCGTCCGGTTTGGCTGCCTCGGCGTTGGAATTGTCAGGTAGACATGAGGCTAGAGATCACCGAACAACTTGTCGTGGTTTCACTGAAACTCTCTGCTTCCTCGACACAGACAGAATGCCAGTCAGCACGACATAATGTGTTCCTGTGCTCCGATATCTGCGTTCTTTATAAGATTGAGCCCCCGCCCATGGGTGTGTTTCCCCCTATTTATCGGAACCGTCAACGTTCATTACCTCGCTGTGGTAACTTCAATGATGATTTTAGGACGTCGAGCTCGGCTTTCTGTCAACGTCTGACTTCGTAACGGCGCTCGGAGGCGGAATTGCTTAGTGTCACCTCACAGCGCCTTGCTAAGTGGTACAGCAGTGCTTGCATTTCTCTGAGCCCCGTTACAAGGTCTGTTGCAATGGCGGTACTCCATATTGTCATAAAATTATGCCCACTAGTTCAGCCTTAACCTACTCCGTTTCGAGCTCACCTAATGGTACTTCAACAAAAATTGTAAGCCTACACAATAAAGTACTCTGCTGCGCAACAATGCGCATCATATGTGATTTTTCATGTTAGAGTTGCAACATATTTCTTTTATTTTCACGACAAAATTAGTGAAATGAAGAGTCCAAATGTCAAATTTTCTAAGCACTATTTCTTCACAGAGTGCGTTTTCGGTATTCTGTTGCATGTCCGTAGGCTTGGTTCAGGTACCAAATCATGAAGAAAATTTTTTAGACATTCATTAGTGAACAGTGCTTCCCTTTGGAGCACAAATGCAATGTGTCTAGGTCTCCTCCATTTAGTTAATGCATGGCCTGGGATCAGGGACAACTAGAGCTATGAACCCATTCCATGTAATTTGAATGCATACAACTAATTTCTTTGATATTGAAGATGCTGCTGAAACACTGTTGTAACTGCAGCATTTAAGACCTACAAATGCAGTGTTATCAAAGGGCCTCACACTCATCCGTTTCAAATAGCTATTAAGCTTCATATTTTGAATCAGAAGAAACAAAAAAAGTCATTGCAATCAAAAGAGGAAAGAACAGCTATATTCATCAATTGATCATAGAATGAAGGCTTTCACAGCAGGTGTTGTCATCACTTAACACTTCAGGGCTGAGATGCCGCGGTCCATACATAGAACTCTCCCCTGACGTTTCCCCTTCGACTGCGGAAGGCATCCTCCGAGGACAATCGGCGAACTGCAACGAGAGCGCGAGTGAGCGCCGCATGTATAAGCCATCCAGAGGGCGCCGCTGTCAATCACGTGACGTCGGCTGTGCTATGATCTCTGATTCATCAGTTTAAGAACAGAAAGAGCGGTTGACGACGTTGCCATTACTTTTTCCAGAGCACAGGGAGTTTTACGGTTAACTTTGCAACATCTACTGAATTGATTTGCGTAACAAACAGAAGCAGATATGAGAAATCTTTTTCCTTGGATGCAATTTTGTTATTCTCTTGTAAAGACTTTAAAGGATATGAGAAACGGCTTTTATTGACTAGTTCTACTGGTCAAAACAGTACTGCTGTGTTTCTGGACCATGTATTATCACAAATAAAAAGTAGTGCCTCAATATTAATATCACTGGAAACAAACTATTTTAGTGGCACAAATAACCAGTCATCTAGAATGTTCTTAATAAATTATTTATTTTCTAATTTCTCGGATTATTTTTTGCAGTGATGATGTGAGAAGCGCCATTCTGTTGTATCACAACCATTCTCAATTTATTTTTGGGTAAAAGTAAGTTATGCAGAAAACACATACATTGTTTTTTATATTTCTGATGAATGTGAGGTTTGGCTATTAGAACGTTAGATATTTGCATTCTTGAAATATTCTGCATGCTTTCCTATTATTATTTAGAGAACTGACGGTGATTATGTAATGGAAGCTACTTCTCAACAAATAGATATTATTGTAGCTGTAGTTTAATCTAGTGTTCATGTACTTTCTTTAAACACACAAGTGTTCTAAAGTTAAAGACGAAATTAATTATATGACAGTACCAAGTAACATAGCTCCATGAAAATTAGACCGTACATAGAATGAACTGCTACATAATACGAGGGTGCTTTGAAAAGTTCTCGCCGGCCGGAGTGGCCGTGCGGTTCTCGGCACTGCAGTCTGGAGCCGAGCGAGCGCTACGGTCGCAGGTTCGAATCCTACCTCGGGCATGGATGTGTGTGATGTCCTTAGGTTAGTTAGGTTTAAGTAGTTCTAAGTTCTAGGCGACTGATGACCTCAGAAGTTAAGTCGCATAGTGCTCAGAGCCATTTGAACCATTTTTTGAAAAGTTCTTGGAACGGAATAGAAAAAAAGTAGTTACATCACTCAAATTTTATTTTTATTTTTCACTGTAGTCTCCTTGTAGATTAATGCACTTGGTCCAACGTGGTTTCCTCTAGGCCAGCAAAATAGTTGTCAACGCCAGCTCTCAATTCTTTATTTGAAGTTAATCTTCGTCCACCAAGAAAAATTTTCAGTTTTGGAAAGAGGTGGAAGCCTGACAGAGCCGTATTACGTGAATAAGGTGAGTGTGGCAACAATTCATACCTCCGTTCGTGTAATTTTGCCATGGTGACGGCACAAGTTTTTGATCCAACGTGAAGAGTCGCGGCACCCATCTCGCAGATAATTTTGTCATTTCTAATTCCTCAGTTAAAATGTAATATACCCTTTTAGATGGCATCTGGCAAGCGCGAGCAATTTCACGCACTTTCAATTGGCGATGCGCCATGACCATTTTGTGCACTTTTGCAATGATTTCTGGAGTAGTGACACATCTTGGCCGACAACTACGCGGATCATCATCTAAGCTCTCTCGATCAAATTTAAAATCATTTGTTCACTTGGCAACAGTTGAATAATAAGGAGCAGAGTCCCCTAGTGCATCGGCATGAATGTCCTTTGCTTTCATGCTTTTCTTTACGAACTACTTAATCAAAGCTCAAATCTCGATTTTTTTCCGTCTTCGCAAGTCACTACTCGGGAACAACAACAGAGCCACTCACCGCTAAAGCTCTCTTCCAAGAGCACTGACGTGGGAGTGGCACTTGTTTTCAGGCAACAGTGCAATGAATATCACGTGAACAATTAGTAGCGCTGACGCTGACCTCTCGTGGAGATTCCAAGAACTTTTCGAACCACATTCGTAGTACAGAAGGTAACCGAAAGAAGTACCGTACGCAATCAGACGAACACAAATGACACTTTTTTCAAACACAGTTCTTACACTGAAGCCCGCATCTCGTGATCGTGCGCTAGCGTTCTCACTTCCCGCGCCCGGGTTCGATTCCTGGCGGGGTCAGGGATTTTCTCTACCTCGTGATGGCTGGGTGTTGTGTGTTGTCCTTAGGTCAGTTAGGTTTAAGTAGTTCTAAGTTCTATGGGACTGATGACCATATACACTCCTGGAAATTGAAATAAGAACACATTGAATTCATTGTCCCAGGAAGGGGAAACTTTATTGACACATTCCTGGGGTCAGATACATCACATGATCACACTGACAGAACCACAGGCACATAGACACAGGCAACAGAGCATGCACAATGTCGGCACTAGTACAGTGTATATCCACCTTTCGCAGCAATGCAGGCTGCTGTTCTCCCATGGAGACGATCGTAGAGATGCTGGATGTAGTCCTGTGGAACGGCTTGCCATGCCGTTTCCACCTGGCGCCTCAGTTGGACCAGCGTTCGTGCTGGACGTGCAGACCGCGTGAGACGACGCTTCATCCAGTCCCAAACATGCTCAATGGGGGACAGATCCGGAGATCTTGCTGGCCAGGGTAGTTGACTTACAACTTCTAGAGCACGTTGGGTGGCACGGGATACATGCGGACGTGCATTGTCCTGTTGGAACAGCAAGTTCCCTTGCCGGTCTAGGAATGGTAGAACGATGGGTCCGATGACGGTTTGGATGTACCTTGCACTATTCAGTGTCCCCTCGACGATCACCAGAGGTGTACGGCCAGTGTAGGAGATCGCTCCCCACACCATGATGCCGGGTGTTGGCCCTGTGTGCCTCGGTCGTATGCAGTCCTGATTGTGGCGCTCACCTGCACGGCGCCAAACACGCATACGACCATCATTGGCACCAAGGCAGAAGCGACTCTCATCGCTGAAGACGACACGTCTCCATTCGTCCCTCCATTCACGCCTGTCGCGACACCATTGGAGGCGGGCTGCACGATGTTGGGGCGTGAGCGGAAGACGGCCTAACGGTGTGCGGGACCGTAGCCCAGCTTCATGGAGACGGTTGCGAATGGTCTTCGCCGATACCCCAGGAGCAACAGTGTCCCTAATTTGCTGGGAAGTGGCGGTGCGGTCCCCTACGGCACTGTGTAGGATCCTACGGTCTTGGCGTGCATCCGTGCGTCTCTGCGGTCCGGTCCCAGGTCGACGGGCACGTGCACCTTCCGCCGACCACTGGCGACAACATCGATGTACTGTGGAGACCTCACGCCCCACGTGTTGAGCAATTCGGCGGTACGTCCACCCGGCCTCCCGCATGCCCACTATAAGCCCTCTCTCAAAGTCCGTCAACTGCACATAATGGTTCACGTTCACGCTATCGCGGCATGCTACCAGTGTTAAAGACTGCGATGGAGCTCCGTATGCCACGGCAAACTGGCTGACACTGACGGCGGCGGTGCACAAATGCTGCGCAGCTAGCGCCATTCGACGGCCAACACCGCGGTTCCTGGTGTGTCCGCTGTGCCGTGCGTGTGATCATTGCTTGTACAGCCCTCTCGCAGTGTCCGGAGCAAGTATGGTGGGTCTGACACACCGGTGTCAATGTGTTCTTTTTTTCATTTCCAGGAGTGTATATCTCCGCCATCTGCTTTTTGTTTTTCATCTACTTTCCTTTTTTTTGTCCATTGCCTGTACCGCTTCCGTCCCCCCCCCCCCTCCATCCATTTGGGGATTAGGGGAATGAAATAACAAAAACAAAAACAAAATGGGGAGGTGCCTGTATGTTAAGTCCCATAGTGCTCAGAGCCATTTGAACCATTTTTGGACTTACACTGAAGTCAGGACGATTTACGATAGATATTACAAAAAGCGGGACATGGTTTTTAATTGGATATGTGAGCACCACGGACAAAACTGCATCCTCTGTGACGTGCTCCCATACTGGCCACAAAGGTGATAAGGAGTTCTTGTAGCAGGGCGTTCTATTTCTGCACCAGCGCGTTTGACAACTGTTCAACGGTCGTTCGTGCATGTGAACGTAGTACAGTACATCTCACCAGTGGATCACATAAGCGTTTGATGGGATTTAAGGCGGGGGAACGGGCAAGCTAGTCCATCCCCCGATTATCCTCTTGTTCCAAGAGTTCTTCAAATTATGCTGTTCTATGTCGTCGCGTATTTCCATCGATAAAAATGAAGTCAGGACAGAATGTGCCCTTGAAAAGACTCACGTAGGGATTGAGTACAGTGTCGAGACACCCTGCTAAAGCTAGGAAAGGACAAGCAGTTTAAATTCTGGAAAGGGGCCAAAAGAAGCGGCTGTCAGTCACACTCGAACATAAAACCTATTATTTCTTCAAACATTACAAGAGCCAAGAATTTTTTCAAAAAATTTTTGTAACATATTTACCGGCTGAATGCGTCATATAATCTCAGGCCTTAAGGGAAAGACCAATTTAATTTAAAAAATCGGCTGAAGGCCCATCACTCAAGACTCAAACCAAAATAAATTTTAAGAGGCCAAAGGCTTTACCTTAAAACAGTTCTTTAAATTAGGCTGAAGTCCCAAACAATCTTACACCTCAAGGGCAAAATAATCTTAATTTAAAAATCGGTTAGAAGCCATAGAAACACAAACAACAAGAACAAATAAGGAAAGGCACTACACCCAACGGCGCTCAGAAGTTTCCGAGGGTCGGTCTGAAATCAAAACACTAACGCTCTCTTAGTTGATACAGACAGACGGCCCAACCATTCTCGATCTGACGGCAACCCAACCTACTGACAGTCAACGGACCCACTGACAAGATAACCTCTGCTTCACCCGACCAGCACACAACAGGGAGTTCAATGGAACAAAGTAGAAGGTACTGGCGCCCACAACCAATTATACATCGAGCTGTCAAACTACACACTGTGCTGGACAGCGACAACACGATGAGGAAAATACACTGCCTAAATTTACATCAACGGCCAGGGCAGGTAACCGGATAACGGCCACAAGGCAGAAGATTCCGCTGGTACACTTCAGTTCAAAATAACCAAGTACAGTTAAACTCCACCGGAGGGTGGCCAAAATTTGCCAACTTGAAAACACACGTTGTTGCTCGCGGGAATGTCCCAACAGCCGACAACGAAATCCAAACGACACAATGTGAACAGTCGTGACTTGCTGTTAGATTAAGTCGAAACTCAACTTTCGTGTCCAGAATCGGTGAGCCAGGGACCTCGTAGCAATGGGAACAGCACCACACACGCCGACCACGCGTGGACGCAGCCAGCGGCCTCAGCCAAACTACGCGCCGCGGAGATTTCCTCGCTGTTCCACGCCAACCGACCAACCGACCCACTGCCAACGGTGAAAGGACCAAGTATACGTCAGCCGACGAGAGACCAATCGAACGACGAACCAACGGTCGTCCCGCTCCAATCTCCCTTCGTCGGACAGTTCATGTGTGTCGCCAGCGGTCGGCGAGCACTTGCTGTCCGCGCCTCATCGGCGCTCCATCCCCCCGACTTCGTTGCTGCTGCGTCCCGACTGCACTGCTGGTCCGTCCCGAACTGACTGCCAGACACACGACGCCCCGGAAATACTATCGGTCGCTCCAGAGATGATGGTACGACAGTGCACTTATCGATACGCGCTGCTGCTGCCGCTCACGGGCAAGTAAGGCAGGAAGTTAATGACGCCAGTAAATGGAATAAGAAAAGGAGGCGGCAGTACCGTAATAGAAGATGACAAGCTATAGATGACATGAACACGAGCCGTGCACGGCTCAAGTGTCACAACAACGTTCATGAGTGAACGCACCGTCTTCAAAGTCTCAGGTCAGTACGCCGGTACTGCATTGTGCCTCCCCACGCCAACACACGTGGACAACCAAAAATATCATTTTTGACAGAGTACGTGATTGTATTACGTTTTCCCACCTATCGCCATATGAGGGTAGGGCCTATATTCAACGTTGATGGACGTGATTATTTTGGCGGTTCAGGTGTTATAATGTCGGGGGCATAATGTTGCGTAAGCGTACTGATCTCCAAAAATTTGAACACGATACGGGCCATCATGAATCTCGGTGATTTCAGTGTAATTACTCTCATTGAATGAAAGTTTAATTTCCGTTCGTCTCATTGCGTAGTTGTTCATTCACCTTCTTTACTATACTGTAGCGGAGTATTTTTGTCTATGGTCGGCAGTTACTCGGCTGTTACATATTATTCTAAAGTTACTTTCGTCTTTGAGTTTTGCAATCCAGAGAACTTATCAGCTGTGGGTCAGCGCCAGCATAAAATTCAGTGTGGTGTTTCACAGACTTTCCCAGCAGTCCTCTGGCATAGCTTGGCTTTTAACGAGGGTACTGCACCGCTGCTCCGAATAGTAGCGCAAGGCCTATTTTTCTGCGGCAAGATATCGGTTGCCGCCCCCGTAGAGAACAACAAAAAAGCCTCGGCCTGCTTGCCAAGAGGAAGCTGTCCGGTCGGCTCTAATGATTTTCGCGTCTGTGTTTGCCTCTTGGCTCGCTCTCTGCCCACGGCTACTACTGCAGTGCAGGCTGGAATACGACCAGTCGCGACCCAAAACCACGATGCCTTCTGCAAACCACCACAAAAGTGGTTTTCGCGTACTAAGTCCCGGTTCCAGACGCGTGGGGTGAGGTGGAAGGGAGGTGGGGGGTGGTGGGGTGGGGGAGAGTAGCGGGGCATTCTTGGTGAATCGTAACGTAAAACCCGCGGTCTGCACTGGTTACTGCCGTACCGAAATTTGGCTCACGTGCCATGGACGGTGCGCATTCCCGCAGGTCTCACTTGTCCAGTGAAATGTAGATTATAACTGTTCATCGAGCGAGGTGGCGCAGTGGTTAGCACACTGGACTCGCACTATAGAAGACAACGGTTCAAATCCATCTCCTACCATCGCGTTTTACGTTTCCCATCATATCTCTATATGACGGACGACAGTACGTTAAACGCTGATCCTTCTTTCTTCCTTCCTATCTTGTAACGGTCGATTTATACAAGCTTCTTTTATTCCCGCTAAAATATTAATTTAAAACGACAGAGAGTATATCAAAAATGAATTCTTTGCCGAGTGATAAAAGGGGAGCAAGCAGGTTCATAGCGTGCTGGTCCACCTTAGGAACGCAGTACAACAGCGATTCTACTTGACATGAATTTCATACTTCCCTTTTAGTTGTCCGGAGGTATTTGGTACCAGATGACAAGGCACAGGTCATGAAATTCCCGCACTTGCGGAGGTTTATGGGGCCCTTCGATTACTACGAAAAGTCGCGCGGAATCCACGTCGACCTCCCTCATAGCATAACACCGCCCATATCGGTCTTCATCCGTGGCACGGTAGGTGTTTCAAACAGCCGCTCGCCTGGATAACAGTGTATCCGGACACCAACATCGTCCTGGTGTAACAAGAAACGTGATTCATCGAACACGTTTCCACTGATCGACCGTAAAACCTCGATAATCTTGTGCACACTGGCAATCGTAATTGAGGGAATTGTTGAGTCAACATGAGAAAATGTAAATGTCGTGTGTCTAGCATCCCCATTTTCGGCATTATGCGTTGATCTGTCTCTTCCGGAATGTTTGTGCCTGTTCCAGCATTGTACTCTGACGTCAGATCTCCCACAGATTGCCACCTACATCTACATCTACATCTACATGGTTATTCTGCAAAATCACACTTCAGTGGCTGGCAGAGGGTTCCTCGAACCACCTTCACATTAATTCTCCATTACTTTACTCTCGAGCAGCGCGCGGAAAACACTTATATTTCTCCGTGCGAGCTGTGATTTTCCTTATCTTATTATGATGATAGTTTCTTACTATGTATGTCGGCGTCAACAAAATGTTGGCGACTGAAATTTCGTGAGATCACACCGGAATGAAAAACACCTTTACTGTGCGATCAAGCCTCCGATCTCAACGCTCTGTGATGAGCTGTGTGCGTTCTTAGAACACGCCATCTATTCACGACCTGATCATACTTCATCCACATTCCATAGATGCTCACCACAGTAACACGCGAACAGCCGACCAGCTACGCCCTTTCCAGGATGGTCTTACCTAGACGGCCAACGATAGGCGTCTCCCCTTCGTCAATGGCGCTTATCTCAGCGATTTTTTTCCATTTGCAGTCTATATCGCCGGTAGTACAATATTACGTTCGTTTCTGTTCCGCTAGGATATTTTGCTAAATGGAGATAAACTGCAGGAAACGATCGCCGAGAGCGTGAGAAGCAAATCGGGTCGTATGGACATATGGCGACTAATGCATAGTGTCTGTGTTACAGCGTATTCATCATTCCTGAACATACAACGCTGGATACAACATGTGATAGGACCACTCTTGTTACAAAATGTTCGATGTGCCCTCCATTGCCTCATAAGCATGTGCAAACCTAATGCAGTAACAACTGACGCACATGTTCAAGTGAGTCTCTTGCAACCGGATGACATCACAGGCAGCAGCAAGAGTTGCTCTTCTGTCTGCACGTCCTGGATAAGCTCTGCATACACCACTTCTTTCAGGAGCTCCAGAGGTTGAGCTTTAGTGACCGGGCAGGCCATGTGACTGGACCTCGTCGTCTGATCCATCGAGGGGAGTAGATGTTGTTGAGACACCTCCGCACATTAATGTGGAAGTGATATGGAGCACCATCACCCAGTAGCCACGTTATCATTTGTGGCACCAAAGGCACATCGTGCAGAATTGGAGGGAAGTCTCGCCAGTGACACAGTATGGAATGATGACTGATCGCACGAGGCAGTCGCCAGTGATCCCTGCGGGCTTTCATATAATGCGATAAAAGGATGTGATGTGTTGGCTCTCAACTACGTACCCTCCGACTCAGAGTTGAAACATTAGAAATTTTGGCTGGTTTCGTTAACTAGGAGCTGGGATACGTAGTTGCACATTACAAGCCAAATACTGCTGAGTCCACAGCATACAATATGAATATACACATGAATCGATTGGTCGAAGGTTCCTATCACTCAGCAATTGCGAATGTAACGTAGAAATTTATAAATGAAAGATTGCAAATAAACAAAATCTGCAGGTACTATCTTAACGACTTTAAATGATGAGCACGATAGTAGAAGCACTTTTGAGAATGCGGTATTTCTGCAAAACACTTTTTCCTGTCGATGGTCCAGCTATTTAATAAAATATAAGTTGAATAACAGGGAAACAACAGATTCCTACTGCACGTAATTACACAGCTCGCGAGATATTCACTTCTAAACGCACACTACGTCTTCACCGTAGAAGCCACGGGAATCTCACAAGTGCACAAGTCGGCACTCCGAAGTATTTCTTTCTGCTGTGACCACGCGTAAACCGTTCCACGCTCTCCAAGTCTCTCCTGCGACCGTACGTCCGTCGCGCCGTAGCGTCCAGCACTTCCGGTGTCCTGTGCCATGCCGTTCTCCCACTTCCATCGAGTCTCCCCATTCACGAGCGCTGTGATTTGCTAGAGCGCTCCCACCATGTCTTCAAGCCAATGCACACTCACAAACATAATGAAACACATTCGAAATACTGGATCTGCATTTAAATAACTTGAAATTAAATAAATATTCATACCGCTGGACCATAAACGCGGTCTAACATACATTATTCAATACAGAACACAAATTAAATAAACATATATCAAAGGTATACCAAGGAAAAGTAAATATTCGACCAATTTCTTCATGAATGGTATATATCAGATATAAACAAAAAGATACATGAATAAATATATTTATAAACATGCTGCTACCGGTTTTTCGTGTAACTGTGAAATACTTATGGCCTGGAGCGATTAATAGCAATCGGCCACTTTGACCTCCAATAACTCATGTACTATTCAAGTTGCATGCCTGTAATTTATACAAACTTAGGTTTATACTAATAGCTTTCTAAAGACACGTCGATCGACGCTATCGGATGAACCGTCTAGATTTTGGAAATTGGTTGCTGGGCGTTACTTGTATGATATACAGTCAGATACTAAGCTTTAAGCTAATAAAGGTGTTGAAAATGTGATTGCACCATCAGAATCGTCGTGCAAATAATGGTAATGTACATGTTTCTTTTTGAGGTATCATGATTCATCTGGCTACTATTAATTTCTATACTAACTTTGAAATGTCAACCATTAAGGTTTTACGAAGTCCGCCGTCTTTGGCACTTCCGGCATGTCTCCTTCATCGACACGTCACCATGGAATTCCCAGCCACACAGCTGGACCATGTGCTGGGGCTACCCCTCATGCTCAGCTAAAGTTCGACACCACGCGGCCATGCCAACTCCGAACTCAGAATATTTCCAGGGCGCCACAACTCGCCTGTTACCTCACATCCCCACCCACACATTAAGGCTGAACCAATGCGTCTGGTTCGCTGCCACCATACGACAGGGACTTTTCATATCTCGCAGGTGGTTGTGAAGACTGATGATACCATCCATCATAAAGGTAGCACCATGTGGAAATAGCATGGATGGGGCGGATCCCAGCACCTTGGTGACTTGTGCGACGAGCCAACAACAAAACCGCAACTGAGGAAACAAGTCCATAGATAATGAGGCCTGCATACACTGTGATACATACAGTGGCAGTTTGTGGGGCGGCGTATGAAATTTTTTGACATTAATGAGTGTTATGTAATGTAGAGAAGACGCATTTCCCGGCACATGCACCATACGTGGGGCGGCATATGGAATTTATTGTTATTGAAATGTTCCTATGATTTATTTAATGCTGTTCTTTGCCGTTCTCAACACTGGCTCTCTAAGTACAATATTGGCAACCAGAAAGTGATTAACAAAACGTGAAGCCTGTAATTAAAATTCCTAGAGCCCACTTCATCTGAGAAACGCACTTATAGCTAGTTACAGCTTATAGCTCTGAGGAATTAGGGGATTGTTTGGGATTCATAATCAAAAACGATTGTTTCAAAATGTCCACTATATTCTGAAAGTCACAGACCAAAAAGAATCCACACAATCCAAGTACCAGAGCAGTTCAGAGTCTAAAGCGCTGATGCAACTATAAATGTTCAAATTAAATGTTTAAGTGAATGCTCGCCATAATTTGATGATAATGTTCATCAAACGCCACACTAAATAATGGTAGAATCTGTCCCGCGGCGGCACGTGAAAATACGACATACGCGAACTGAAGATAGATCATTAAAGTCATCCCAGAATTAACACTTCGCTCGAAAATTATTTCATGGTTATGCGTATCCCGAGTAACTTATTACGGCATCCGAGGCTGTTTATAGCAATGATACCGGCGCGACGCGACTCCCGGCACATGTGGTGCGCAGATCAGCGTCTGGAGAGAACTGGGGCCCTATTTTCCTGGCTCAGCGTTCTTATATATAAAGCCGCGGTGCGGACGGCTAAGGGAACGCCTGATTAAATCGGCTCTCCCGACTAGCCGCTGGGCTAGTAATGCACCACTTCAAGTTATTAAATGAACCATTGCTTCCTTTGCTCATGGCCGATGAAGCTCTCAATTTAAATGTGCCATCAGCACACAGGTAAGTAATCATAATAAAAGTCTGACGTGGCTAAGTCCAATGTTTTGGGCGAGAGAATTAATTTAATTACACTATACGCAGTATGATGATGGCATCCTCTTGGGTAAAATATTCCGGAGGTAAAATAGTCCCCCATTCGGATCTCCGGGCGGGGACTACTCAGGAGGATGTCGTTATCAGGAGAAAGAAAACTGGCGTTCTACGGATCGGAGCATGGAATGTCAGATCCCTTAATCGGGCAGGTAGGTTAGAAAATTTAAAAAGGGAAATGGATAGGTTAAAGTTAGATATAGTGGGAATTAGTGAAGTTCGGTGGCAGGAGGAACAAGACATTTGGTCAGGTGAATACAGGGTTATAAATACAAAATCAAATAGGGGTAATGCAAGAGTAGGTTTAATAATGAATAAAAAAATAGGAGTGCGGGTAAGCTACTACAAACAGCATAGTGAACGCATTATTGTGGCCAAGATAGACACAAAGCCCACACCTACTACAGTAGTACAAGTTTATATGCCAACTAGCTCTGCAGATGATGAAGAAATTGAAGAAATGTACGATGAAATAAAAGAAATTATTCAGATAGTGAAGGGAGACGAAAATTTAATAGTAATGGGTGACTGGAATTCGAGTGTAGGAAAAGGGAGAGAAGGAAATATAGTAGGTGAATATGGATTGGGGCTAAGAAATGAAAGAGGAAGCCGCCTAGTAGAATTTTGCACAGAGCACAACTTAATCATAGCTAACACTTGGTTTAAGAATCATGAAAGAAGGTTGTATACGTGGAAGAACCCTGGAGATACTAAAAGGTATCAGATAGATTATATAATGGTAAGACAGAGATTTAGGAACCAGGTTTTAAGTTGTAAGACATTTCCAGGGGCAGATGTGGACTCTGACCACAATGTATTGGTTATGACCTGTAGATTAAAACTGAAGAAACTGCAAAAATGTGGGAAATTAAGGAGATGGGACCTGGAAAAACTGAAAGAACCAGAGGTTGTACAGAGTTTCAGAGAGAGCATAAGGGAACAATTGACAGGAATAGGGGAAAGAAATACAGTAGAAGAAGAATGGGTAGCTCTGAGGGATATAGTAGTGAAGGCAGCAGAGGATAAAGTAGGTACAAAGACGAGGGCTGCTAGAAATCCTTGGGTAACAGAAGAAATATTGAATTTAATTGATGAAAGGAGAAAATATAAAAATGCAGTAAATGAAGCAGGCAAAAAGGAATACAAACGTCTCAAAAATGAGATCGACAGGAAGTGCAAAATGGCTAAACAGGGATGGCTAGAGGACAAATGTAAGGATGTAGAGGCTTATCTCTCTAGGGGTAAGATAGATACTGCCTACAGGAAAATTAAAGAGACCTTTGGAGAGAAGAGAACCACGTGTATGAATATCAAGAGCTCAGATGGCAACCCAGTTCTAAGCAAAGAAAGGAAGGCAGAAAGGTGGAAGGAGTATATAGAAGGTTTATACAAGGGCGATGAACTTGAGGACAATATTATGGAAATGGAAGAGGATGTAGATGAAGACGAAATGGGAGATACGATACTGCGTGAAGAGTTTGACAGAGCACTGAAAGACCTGAGTCGAAACAAGGCCCCCGGAGTAGACAACATTCCATTAGAACTACTGACGGCCTTGGGACAACCAGTCCTGACAAAACTGTACCAGCTGGTGAGCAAGATGTATGAGACAGGCGAAATACCCTCAGACTTCAAGAAGAATATAATAATTCCAATCCCAAAGAAAGCAGGTGCTGACAGATGTGAAAATTACCGAACTATCAGTTTAATAAGCCACGGCTGCAAAATACTAACGCGAATTCTTTACAGACGAATGGAGAAACTGGTAGATGCAGACCTCGGGGAGGATCAGTTTGGATTCCGTCGAAATGTTGGAACACGTGAGGCAATACTGACCTTACGACGTATCTTAGAAGAAAGATTAAGAAAAGGCAAACCTACGTTTCTAGCATTTGTAGACTTAGAGAAAGCTTTTGACAATGTTGACTGGAATACCCTTTTTCAAATTCTAAAGGTGGCAGGGGTAAAATACAGGGAGCGAAAAGCTATTTATAATTTGTACAGAAACCAGATGGCAGTCATAAGAGTCGAGGGGCATGAAAGGGAAGCAGTGGTTGGGAAAGGAGTGAGACAGGGTTGTTGCCTCTCCCCGATGTTCTTCAATCTGTATATTGAGCAAGCAGTAAAGGAAACAAAAGAAAAATTTGGAGTAGGTATTAAAATTCATGGAGACGAAGTAAAAAGTTTGAGGTTCGCCCATGACATTGTAATTCTGTCAGAGACGGCAATGGACTTGGAAGAGCAGTTGAATGGAATGGACAGTGTCTTGAAAGGAGGATATAAGATGAACATTAACAAAAGCAAAACGAGGATAATGGAATGTAGTCAAATTAAATTGGGTGATGCTGAGGGAATTAGATTAGGAAATGAGACACTTAAAGTAGTAAAGGAGTTTTGCTATTTAGGAAGTAAAATAACTGATGATGGTCGAAGTAGAGAGGATATAAAATGTAGACTGGCAATGGCAAGGAAAGCGTTTCTGAAGAAGAGAAATTTGTTAACATCGGATATAGATTTATGTATCAGGAAGTCGTTTCTGAAAGTATTTGTTTGGAGTGTAGCCATGTATGGAAGTGAAACATGGACGATAACTAGTTTGGACAAGAAGAGAATAGAAGCTTTCGAAATGTGGTGCTACAGAAGAATACTGAAGATAAGGTGGATAGATCATGTAACTAATGAGGAGGTATTGAATAGGATTGGGGAGAAGAGAAGTTTGTGGCACAACTTGACTAGAAGAAGGGATCGGTTGGTAGGACATGTTTTGAGGCATCAAGGGATCATAAATTTAGCCTTGGAGGGCAGCGTGGAGGGTCAAAATCGTAGAGGGAGACCGAGAGATGAGTACACTAAGCAGATTCAGAAGGATGTAGGTTGCAGTAGGTACTGGGAGATGAAGCAGCTTGCACAGGATAGAGTAGCATGGAGAGCTGCATCAAACCAGTCTCAGGACTGAAGACAACAACAACAACATACGCAGTAGACGAGGTCTGAACTTGCCCTTTGGAGATACGCTATCGCTATAGTTTTATAGTTATTCAGTTGAAACTTCTTACATCTTTATGATTATAGCGGATCTCCCTTCTACTTAAATGTTAACATCCTAGCCTTATTTATTCGCCTACTTAATCTCTCTTGCTTCCTTAATTTTTAAGACAAAAACCAGAAAACCATGAATTTCAACTAAAATTTTAATTTGTGGGATCCAGAACAGTGTTTGTACTAAATTATTATGCAAACGGAATCTAAATATAAATTTTTAAGTTTCTAGCTCTTTCCTGTTGCGCCAATGATTTTTACAGAAAACGTCCCAATTTCGAAAATGGTTAAAGTTATTGAACTGATATTCAATACATACTGATTTAGTATTACTCCTGACATGCTAGAAACGTTTCAGGTTATTTACTTGATTTTTAAAGTATTGCGCAACATTTATGACGTCAGAGCTAGTTACAGCGGACTGGCTCGCACACAATGGAAAGACTGCTGTGAATTTTATGCGGCGTGAGTAGGCTGCTTCCCTACAAGTTGTACTGGAAAATATTGCACATGGGCACCTGGCCTACTCCATGCTGGAGGGTCACCTGTCTAATACTGACTTCATTTTTATATTCTACATTGGTCAACACCTGACCCTCCAAGGCAGGTGCACATATCGGGCGCAACTGCCCCTGTAAATGGGCCTGCCTCGCACAACCGACGAATGACTCTTGCTTGCAATTTATGATGTGGATGCTGTCGTCGAGGGTATTTTTCTCTGTATAATTATGCTGTCGCCCGCACAGTGACGTTTCCCTGAAGGTATGCAAAGACCATGTCGACCTGTCACTGACTGGTCTCTCAGCGCTGCACTACACGACACACGTCCATACTAAAGTGAGTTGACGACACCAGTGAAGTGGGTGCACCGTCATACCAATGTGTGTGCAATGGACCACATTACTAAGTTCTTGTGTGTGGAGCTAAAACACTAGTACAGAAGGCCGGCCGATGTGACCGAGCGGTTCTAGGCGCCCCAGTCTTGGACCGCACGACCGCTACGGTCGCAGGTTCGAACCCTGCCTCGGACATGGATGTGTGTAATGTCCTTAGGTTTAAGTAGTTCTAAGTTCTAGGGAACTGATGAACTCACCTGTTAAGTCCCATAGTGCTCAGAGCCATTTGAACCATTTGAACTAGTACAGACACACCATTCCCACTTGCATACTATGTTCTCATGTATGCTTTCAGTCACTGAAACTTACACTGTCAAACATCTTTTACATCCACCTTCCTTGAAGTTATTGTACATCCCTTGGTAGACATTTGTAGCATATGTTTGTATGACATTATTTGCTGCTTATCTTCTGAGGGATCGTTTCCTGCAGTATGTCTCCGTTCAGTAAATCACCCTATTTACTTTTCTTGTACTTTCAACATTGCAGCACAGTCAGTAATCGTGAAAATCTAATATATAAGAAACTATCAGCCTCGATTGCGCTAATGAAACCAATCGTTACCTAGGTTTCAGCCCAAATAATTGACCCTTCTTCAGAAGATATACCTGAATCTATTATTTGTCTAAGAAGGTATGGTCTACAAATAAAACTAAAACAACCTGAATAGGCGTATTCACATTTTAAAAATGCAGTACGTAAGTACTAAGTCAACACCAAGACTTAATTTCAGCTCTGGCGTGCGCCTCGTCTCCGTGGACACCGTGCGGTGGTCCTCGGGAGCTCACGTGAAACTAAGTAGGACTAGATAACGCGTTGCAAATCAACATGACGGAGAACACTGCGCATGTCTGAGACCATGACTTTCAAAGATAAAAGACCAACGCAGATATATCTTAGAACAAATAACTTATAGAAATGTTGAAAATCTTAAACATAAAGCCTCTGCACCAGGTTATGACTAAAATGTAACAAACTATGCATGGATTTATATAATTTCGAACACACTACCCCGACTTACACTATTAGAATATATCGGCGCTTTCACAACGAATGCTACATAACGCACCCATCGCTATTAATGAAGGTTGACATAGGACATAAAACAGCGATACTGTAGTATGTAAACGCCATGATGCAGTAATCTCGGTTAACCTGTACACAGATGGTCGAGTAGGTGCTTCTATCAGTTGATTATTGCTGACACGCACTGAATGAAGAATATTATCAAGATTAATTTTTCTCTTATTACTAAAAATAACGCGTGAGTGAACGAACAACGCCACTTCATCGCAATATAATAAAATGACCAGCATAGGTCAAATTGTGTTTTACGTGTAAAAATATGATAATTGCGTGAACGGACGTGCAACGCCCTTAAATCGCCCTTGTACTCTATCGACCGACAGATGTCAATTTCCCTACGCGCTACAAAAGAGAATAATCGTCTCTTGAATTAAAGACTATTGTTAAATAAATATGATAATATAAAACGTGCTTGACCCGAAAAGACACATAGGAAATTTTTTTGGGCACTTGTCATGGGAAAACGGCATGTTCGTCACAGGGAAGAATTAATAAGAAATAAAAGATAGCTACTAATATGTCGATGTGCATGCTATAAGATATAACCGCGTTGGTCTTTTATCTTTGACAGTCATGGTCTCAGTTAGATATGCACAATGTTCCCCGCCATGTTGATTTGCAGCGCATTATCTAGTCCTACTTACAAGAGAACCTCCTCATCACTCCCCCCCCCCCCATCCCCCTCAGATTTAGTTATAAGTTGGCGCAGTGGATAGGCTTTGCAAAACTGAACACAGGTCACTCGAGAAAACAGGAAGAAGTTGTGTGGAACTATGAAAAAAATAAGCAAAATATACAACCTGAGTAGTCCATGCGCAAGATAGGCAACATCAAGGATAATCTGAGCTGAGCAGCGCCGTGGTCACGTAGTTAGCGTGAGCAGCTGCGAAACGAAAGGTCCTTGGTTGAAGTCTTCCCTCGAGTGAAAAGTTTAATTTTTTATTTTCAGACAATTATTTTGCGAAGCTGCACAGCTACACAGAGTAGTATTGTTTACGTGATCGTGTGTCAATTATCGAAGTTCAGGCACTCACACGTAATCAACTTCGCTCTCCAGAATTCCAGGACATGTTCAGATTTGCTTGGACATATGCAGGTCTACACATAGAAAAATTTGAAAACGTCAAAAACATATGTTTTGACAGAGCACAGGGAAAACTGTGTGACTGTGAAGCTGTTGCATTCATTTGTTGCAGTTTATGTGACAAACTCTCATGTTTTTATCACTTTTTTGGAAGTGATTATCACATCCACAAGAATACCTAAATCGGGCAAGGTAGAAGAATCTTTTTACCCATTCGCCAAGTGTACAAGTTAGATGGGTCGACGAAATATTCCTGTCACGTGACGCACATGCCGTCACCAGTGTCGTATAGAATATATGTGACGTGTTTTCCTGTGGAGGAATCGCTTGACCTATGACCTTGCGATCAAATGTTTTCGGTTCCCATTGGAGAGGCATGTCCTTTCGTCTACTAATCGCACGGTTTTGCGGTGCGGTCGCAAAACACAGACGTTAAACCTGTTACAGTGAACAGAGACGTCAATGAACGAACGTACAGATCATAACTTTGCGAAAATAAAGAAAGTGAACGTTTCACTCGAGGGACGACTTGAACCAAGGACATCTCGTTCCGCAGCTGCTCACGCTAACCACGGCACCAGGACCCTCCTGGGCTTACACTGTCCTTGATGTTGCCTATCTTGAGCATGGACTACTCAGTTTGTATAGTTTGCTTATTTTTTCATAGTTCCACACAACTTCTTCCTGTTTTCTCGATTGATCTGTGTTCAGTTTTTTAAGGCCTATCCACTGCGCCAACTTATAACTAAATCTGAGGGGGGTGCGATGGAGAGGTTCCCTTGTTAGTTTCACGTGAGCTCCCGAAGCCCACCGCACGGCGTCCATGGAGACGAGGCGCACGCCAGAGCATAAGTCTTGGTGCTGACTTAGTACTTATGTACCGCATTTTTAAAACGTGACTACACCTATTCAGGCTGTTTTAGTGTTATTTATAGACCAAGCCACCTTAGAATAATTATAGATTCAGGCACAGCTTCTGAAAAAGACTCAATTATTTGGGCTGAAACCTAGGTAAAGATTGGTTTCATTACCGCAGTCGAGGCTGATAATTTCTTATATATCCTGTTTACTTCCCTAATCGCGTCGCGTGTTCTCAACGCCACGACGTGGCATTCAGTCTCTTAAGCTGGACAGTGGTCCTCATGTTTTTGCTCATCAGTATATTCAGTGCCACGGTAGTGAAATGTGGAAAGTGGCGCTATATTTTATTTATAAGCGGCAGACTGATTCTTTGTAGGTTGGTGACGAACCCATCCAGTAATTAGTAGGTGATGTGAGATCCACTTCCACGTCCCGAGAAGAGGACGGAGTCCCGCGCTGCCCCCTTGGCAACACGCCGCTAACTCGGCGCCTCCACGTCTGCAGACGTCAGCTGCCGCCCCTCCCGTGTTTGCAGGCGCCGAGTCAACACAATCGAGAAGCTGTGTCACCTGTGGTGGGACGCTCCAGTAGCAGCACGCCACGGAACGCAACGTCAAAACACTCCACAACGCAACTCAGATGTCGGGTCACACAGGCTGTCTATGAAACGAATCGGAACGGACTGTCAACGATTACCTACAAGAAAGCTTTGACTGCCAACAACGGACTTTAAACTCTACTCGTTGCGCTCATTGGCCTTATAGCAGTGGAGTTCATGCTTTTGTTTCTTCTTAATCCTTTTCTTAATAAAAAGCAGTCAAGATGGCAATATTTTTTTATTTTAATTCTGATTACCGGTTTCGCTCTTTAAGACCATCTTCAGACCAAAGTTCTGAACAAATAACATTTACAGTGGGACATGCATGAGGTAAATGGAGCAACCTTAAAATTTAATACAATGAAGAGCCACAGAAACTTGTACACCTGCCCAGTATCATGTAAGGCCCCCTCGAGCACACAGAAATGCCGCAACACGACGTGGCATGGACTCAACTAAGGTCTGAACTAGTGCTGGAGGGAACTGACGCCTTGAATCCTGCAGGGCTTTCCATAAATCGGCAAGAGTACGAGGGGGTGCAGACCTCTGATGCAGATCTCTTCTGAACAGCACTTTTCAAGGCATCCCACATACGCTCAATAATGTTCATGTTGTAAGGTGTCAGGACATGGGCACTTACACATTAGCTTACTAACATTAGTATTAACAGTAAAGGGACTGGCAAGGGCATCAGATCATGACTATTGAATTATGATAAATATGAGACACTCTCGAGCAGTATTTCCTGCACGTCTGCATGATTAAGACAGTAACTTAAAACGTTGGTGAAAATTGTCGGAAGCTGAGAATTGTGGAATATAAAGTCTGCAGCTGGTCGGAGCTCGCCGGGCCGCCGTGGGCGGCAGGTAGCGGTCACCGGAAACGCGGGACAATACGCCGCTTTTGGGGATAACCGGGCATCCGGAGCGACCTGTGCTGGGCAACACGTGGCGAAGACGGGAATTTCGTTTGCCTAGGAGCGTTATGAACTACTCGATCATTGGGTAGATCTCAAAAATGCCGTTCGAGTGATTTCGGCGATGATAGAGCGTTCGACGTTGGCCGAAACTGAGTATTCTTCCGCCGCGTTTTCGCACGCAGGGGAGACGGGAAATTGTGGAGTGAGGTCTTTGCCTTCAGCCAACGAGCGGTGCGGACTTGGAGACGGCGTCTTGGTCTTCGTCTTTGAAGGGAGATATACGGTCTGTATCGCAGCACTGCACCAACGCGTGTTCCGTGCACAGTTCTGCGGTTAGAGCTCTTTGTGTGCTCAGAAACGATATTTTCATCAACGCTTAACGTCTTCCAACAACTTACCTAATATTCTTGATCTGGTAGTTATCCTTGCGAGGTGCCGAGTACTTATCAACGTAGCTGCCGGTAATAGGGGCGCATAATTGCAAATTGTTAATGTGCCATTCTAAGGAGTGTGTGGGTGGACAAAGAAATTCACTTTTTTTTTGTAAATTTTGTCAGTTGTGGGGGATATCAAATTAAAATGTCAGTATTACAATCGAATTATCGACTTCATTGTAGCTAGCATTTACTATGTCCCAGTAAGCTTTACATGTACTTTAGTCACTGCTCAGCTTGCCCAGACGGGAAGGAAAGAAGGTTTGCGGTCTTCTTTGTCAGCGACGGAAAAATAAGTTTACAATGTCTGGAGAGATTGGTGGCCCGTGGAAGTGTTTAAATTAAGAAGAGTGTTCCTGGAGCCACTCTGCAGCAATTCTGGACGTGTGGAGTGTCGCATTGTCCTGCTGGAATTGCTCAAGTCAGTCGGAATGCACAATGAACATGTATGGATGCATGTGAACAGACAAGTGTCACCTGCCAGAGTCGTATCTAGGCACCGTTACAGAGCCTCCACCAGTTTTAACAGTCCCCTGCTGACATGCAGGGTCCATGGATTCATGAGGTTGTCTCCATAGCTGTACACGTCCATCCAGTCAATACCATTTCAAACGAGACATCGTCCGACCAAGAAACATACTTTCAACCATCAACAGTCCAATGTCGGCACTGACGGGCCCAGGCGAGGCGTAAAGCATTGTGCTGTGCAGTCATCAAGGGTACACGAGTGGGCTTTCAGCTCCGAAAGCCCAAATCGATGATGTTTCGTTGAATGGTTCGCACGTTGACTCTTGTTGATGGCCCAGCATTGAAATCTGCACGATTTTGCTGAAGGGTTGCACTTCTGCCGAGTTAAACGATTCTCTTCAATTGTCGTTGGTCCCGTTCTCGAAGGATTTCTTTTTCCCGGCTGCAGCGATGTAGGAGATTTGATGTTTTACCGGATTCCTGATATTCACAGTACACTCGCGAACTGGTCGCACGGGAAAATACCCACGCCATCGCTACCTCGGGTATGCTATATTCGATTGCTCATCCGCCACTATAACATCATTTTCAAACTCACTTAACGCTTGATAACCTACCATTGTAGCAGCAGTAATCGATCTAACAACTTCGGCAATACTAGGCGTTGCCCACCGCAGCGCCATATTCTGCCTGTTTACATATCTCTGTATTTTAATACGCATGACTATATCAGTTTCTTTGGCGCTTCAGTGTATAAAAGCAAGATTAGTTACGATATAAAAGATGTACTACCCAGATAACGTGAGGAACCAGTGCACGGAACGTAGTACCGACTCGTCCCTGACGGAAACAGCAAACCAGCTAGCAAAGGCTGCAAGTTGTAAAATGGAAGCTCCACCCAGTGTTCCTCAAGTGATCCTTAACAGAAACGATCAAAATTCTCAAATAGCGTCTGTGTAGAAGGAAAAGCTCATATTGTATGAAAACTTAATAAAACATTGCTTACAGAGTGACGAGAAATTTAAAAAACTTAAAGGTCGATAGCAACAGCCAAAATATTACAAACTACCGCCTCTCATGTTACAGTATATCTCCCAGAAACTTCGACAGCAGTTCAGTCTCGCAACTGCTCTAGCGGCTGAAAGTAGTCAACCCTGCCTAAAGAATGTCGTAAGGGCTGCCTATCCCTCATGTGCTAGAGCAACCGCCGGGCTGAATTGGTGTCGATATTTCTGAAATTATCATTGTAACTTGCTCAACGAAAGTGCATGTGTTGCACCGATGGTGTTACTGAACTGGGGTGTCATACACGGACCCTTTCCCTTTTTTTCACGCACATATTAATGTTATACTCCCCTTGATCATGCCACTGGAGGGTGGAAAACAGGTGGACTGAAAATGCATAGGAACCTTTTGCTGCGTTTCATCGTGTTCAGATTTCGTCGAATGGTTTTGAAAGGTACCTACCAGTACACAAGATCAGAAATTGGAGTCACGCTGCCCTTCAAAAGAGTGCGACCAAGTTCAGTAGGGATGTCCCTAAGGAAGGATTGAGAAATCCAGGGGATATGAGCGCTATCGAATGTTTTCAAGAACGTCACCCTGTTGCACATCGCACTGTAAACTGTCGTTTTCGACTGGGAATCGGCGCCACAAAGAAAGGGGTGGCTTCATTGACGCCAGTTATGACACCCTCCGAGCCGGTTTCCTGTCCATTCTTAGCGGCGGTTGTCTGAAATGTGTTCCTCGGCCATCCATAAGCGCAAGCAAGTTATTTAAGTTTTTGGTGTTGCCGTTCTGATCATCACAGAGACATCAAAAGAGTGGGTGGAATATAAGGGGGGCTGTGAGGACATTCTCATCCTGTGACACACCATGGCGGCGTTGGCCCAAAATAGGAGGCAGTTGTAAAAGGTTATCTTTTAATTCTGTTGCGCTGTTTATTTCATATGTGTCTGTGTGTGCGGCAAAATGTATTCCACGGACTGCAAAAGACCTCTGTGACTGTGTTTTGTATACTCGTGGCGTTACCTTAACGATATATTGTATTGCGCTGTTCTATGTAATTATGAACGTTAAAAAATAGCTTGCTTTGTTCCTGCAGTTTCTTATTCATAATTATTTATTTCGCCGCGCTACTTACTACTGGTTACGGTCCCAACCACCAGTGAATGCGTTTGTAATAAATATTCTTATACACTATATTATCAAAAGTAACCGAACACCCCCCCCCCTCCAAAAAAAAAAATACGTTTTTCATATTAGGTGCATTGTGCTACCACCTACTGCCAGGTACTCCATAACAGCGGCATCAGCAGCCATCAGACATCATGAGAGGGCAGAATGGGACGTTCCGCAGAACTCACGGACTTCGAACGTGGTCAGGTGATTGGGCGTCACTTGTGTCATACGTCTGTACACGAGATTTCCACACTCCCAAACATCCATAGCCCCACTGTTTCCGATGTGATAGTGAAGTGGAAACGTGAAGGGACACGTCCAGCACAAAAGCGTACAGGCTTACCTCGCCCCTTGACTGACAGAGACCACCTACAGTTGAAGAGGGTCGTAATGTGTAATAGGCAGACATCTACCCAGACCATCACACAGGAATTCCAGGCTGCATCAGAATCCACTGCAAGTACTATGAAAGTTAGGCGGGAGGTGAGAAAACTTGGATTTCATGGTCGAGCGTGTGCTCATAATCCACACATCACGCCGCGCCTCGCTTGGTGTAAGGAGCGTAAACATTGGACGATTAAATAGTGGAAAAACGTTGTGAGGAGTGACGAATCACAGTACACAATGTGACGATCCGATGGCAGGGTGTGGTTATGGCGAATTCCAGATGAAGGTCATCTGCCAGCGTGTATAGTGCCAACAGTGAAATTCGGAGGCAGTGGTGTTACGGTGTGGTCGTGTTTTTCGCGGAGGAGGCTTGCACGCCTTGTTGTTTTACGTGGGCACTATCACAGCATAGGCCTACACTGATGTTTTAAGGCACCTTCTAGCTTTCCATTGTTGAAGAGCAATTCAGGGATGGCGGTTGCATCGTTCAATATGATCGAGCTCCTGTTCATAATGCACAGCCTGTGGCGGAGTGGTTACACGACAATAAAATCCCTGTAATGGACTAGCCTGCACATAGTCCTGATCGGAATCCTGTAGAACACCTTTAGAATGTTATGGAACGCCAACTTCGTGCCAGGCCTCACCAACCGACATCCATACCTCTCGTCAGGAAAGGAAAGGACGATTAGAGTTTCTAAGCTCGGATTCGGAAAGAATGGGGAAGGAAATCGGCTCTGGCGTTTTCAAGGGAACCATCCTGGATTTGCCTTAATCTATTTAAGAAAACCATGGACAACCTGAATGTCGATGGACGAACGCGGACTTAAATCGTCGTACCCTAGTATACTGAAACGTCCCCTTAGAAAAATTGTACATAACTGTGCTTAAACTGACAGGCAATATTTTTTAGCGCAACGCAATCTGACTTTCAATTATCCCTACAAAAGAATGGCCCTGACTAACATTAACCTATACCTTTCACAAATCACTTACCTCACCAAAAATCTTCGTTACTCGAACTACTGCAATACAGCGAGCGCCACTACTGCCAGCTAACTAAAAGATTCAAACTACGGAAGTCACTAACTACTATAGGCACAGTTAGCAAATGAAAGATTTTAATAGAGAACAAACAATGTATTTACCTCACTAGTGATAATATATATAGCAGTTCATGACACCAATTCTTACAAATTTCAAAACTCTTCCATCTCTCTCCCCACATCCACCACTGCTGGCGGCTCACCTCCAACTGCGCAACGCTACGCGCTGTTAGCATCTAGCTGCCGCTGCCCAACACTACAATGGCGAGTATTACAACAATGCCAACCAGCCACAGACTGCACACGGCACAGCCAGTGATTTTCATACAGAGCGCTACGTGTCGGCGGCGTTACCAATAAAAAAACCTAAACAGACTACTTACACAACAATGCCAACCAGCCACAGACTGCACACAGCACAGCCAGTGATTTTCATACAGAGCGCTACGTGGCGGCGGCGTTACCAATAAAAAAACCTAAACAGCCTAATTACATAGCCCCCATGCTCCCCACAAAAAATTTTACAAATTGTTTTGGGCACTGGCCAATAATGATTTGATAAAATTTTTCATCATTACAATAACAAAGATATCAAATGCACACACTTATTGATACAATGTTGGTCAAAAGCTAAAATTTTCTCACAGTCCATAGAGACAGTCCTGATCATTCATTACAGTAAAATAGTAGTGTTTTTCTCAAAGACTGAGCAATAAAAGAAAATGCACACGGAACTAGTGGATTTCCATGCAGTCTTGAAGAAGTAGTGTTGTCCTTCCAACGGAAAGACAGTGCTGACTCTTGACATGCAGACAGGTAATGGGCCACAACAGAGCAAACCCACAGCAGAGTGAGTCGAAGTTTTGAAGAATATTGGTAGGTAGGTCAACACAGAGTAGACCGATTGTAGTCCTGGTAGAGATTACGGTATTGATGGGCCATCAGAGATGCAGACCCACTGCAGTCCTTGTAGAAATAATGGTATTGGAGAGTCATCAAAGATGTAGACACACTTCAGTCCTTGTAGAGATAGCCAGCAGCCATCTGTTTGACTGTGCAGGCGCACAATCACCATTGAAGAGTCTTGCGAATAATGTAGCAAGTCTATAACCCACCACTTGT
The DNA here is from genome assembly GCF_023897955.1 of Schistocerca gregaria. Lineage (NCBI taxonomy): Eukaryota > Metazoa > Arthropoda > Insecta > Orthoptera > Acrididae > Schistocerca > Schistocerca gregaria. Next base: position 484,050,529 of record NC_064924.1, read on the forward strand.
CCACTCAGAAAGTTTTTGGAATTGTCCTTAGAACCAGCAATGCTGTTAATCAGTCCCTTGCTGAATTATCAACACACTTGCAAACACTATCAGTCCCTACTTCTCACATATTGTGCATATACTATGAACAACAGAAACGTGTGCAGTGAAATGTAATTTACAAGTTACTTAATTTGATGAAGTGGTGTCAATTACAATTTTATAACATAAGAATCAATAACAAAGGTACAAAATATATCATTAAAGAACATAACAATACAGATAACATTTGTAGTAGTGCAGACTTTACAAAAGAATCGAAAAAGCAAATACATCAGTGTTACAAAAATTACTACATAAGTATATACATAAAAGATCAGAATAAATTTTGAAACATCAACTTCACACATGAGCATTAGAACAAAACAGAATAAATAATGTGTAAACATTTTTATAAAGTAAATAACATGTTATTATATTTGAGGATAACAGTATTCCTCATCATACTGAATGTTGCTTAGTATTAGAAAAATTCTGCAACATAAGTCTTATCAGATAAACATATAAAGACCGGTAGAACATAAATACACAAGGGTACACAAACACATAGTTGGATAACAGAAGGAAAGGACACGGTTTGTTTTCAGTGTAACATTTGGCACTGAAGTCCAACTCAAAACTTCATTCTGTAGATCTTTCGTTATATCTCAATATTTGTTTCCACTAAAAATATCCGATCCAAGCATGCTTTCTGTATTTTGTTCACACCCTCTTTCAAAAATCGTTTTTATCCACTGTACACTACTTTTTTTTGGCCAAATCATTTCTTATAGCTTCTCAATGCATTTCTTCCAATTCATCACAACTCGTTCTCTTTTATAACCTACCCCATCTTAAGCTAACTTAAAGCTACTGAGCTCAGATGCTAAACTAAGGGACGAGGCAATGCAGCAGCACAAAACAATTAATACAAACAGCAATAACAAAAAAAAATGGAAATTGGCAAAGCAAGCAGCAATAAATGTAATAACTTATATCTAAACATGACAAACCCACAGCAGAAAAAAATAGTACACTAAAGACAACAATGCAGTTAAGAGAAATGTATATTCACATCTTAATGTCTATGAAATGAAAGTGACACACTACAAAAACTAATTCTAAAAACAAATTACCAAGTACTGGAAAAGAAAATTATATATGCAGTTACTGTTACTAGTCCCTTCTTATTGTTCTTTCCTTTCCAAGTACTCCTTTTTTTGAAGAATGTGGATCATAAAAATATTATTTAACATATCTGTTGACAGAAAGTTTTCACATTAGCAAATGCATTTAATTTTATTTTATAAAACCAATGCTATAACACAGCTGGAAAACACATATCAAATGAAACAAGCAACTATGAAAGGCAAAGCATAAAAATATCGTTCAATAGTCATGTGACATTTCATAAGTTAGTTCAAATTCTCTCAACTCTCGTAGAAAGACGCTTGTCATTGTCAGGTATGCAGATGTAAGAAAATATCTTTCCAAGTAATTAGCGTGTCGTTTTTGCGATGCTTTCTACAAAGGAATGTCAATAACGAGGATAATGGCCTCTTTATTTTTTTCACCACCTGTGCCTCTGAAAGGCACACACTGATGGCTTGTTTCCAGGTGGCTGTCGCCCAGCTGGGTGCCCACGACGCATTACGTGCGGGTGGTCACTTAACTTTCTTACCGAAATATTTACGACACCAGTTTCTGCTACAGTGGCAGTCTCATATAAAAATATTTTCACAGGTTGAGAATTTGCGTTACAAATCTGTAGAAACAAAATCCTTTAAATATAATAGTGTCCAAAAAATGTTCACCAGCATTGTAATACATTCATGCATTTACATACATTTCATAACTCTTAAAGTACGATTCTTGGTTTCCAACCACCTTTTTCACAAACCAGAGTCCCTAAACACTACTCATTATTCCTTACCTTATTCGCCGACACTTCTTCAATATTTCATCATAACAGATATGTAGCAAAATCAAATAACTCATATAGCATCAGCATCAGCATAATACACATAGTCATCGTAATAATAACATCATAACACCTCAGTCAACTCTCAAAATCGTCGTAGCTTCCTCCAATAATTTCAAAACCAAAAAAAAAATGCTCTGCTCATGTCAAGTGTCATCTGCCTCACCCGTACCTTAAGAATCATGATCCCATACCAAATACATCATTCAAAGCTCTCATAGTATAACAATGGTTCTGAAAAAATATGAACAGTTCACAAAGTACAGACAAATACAATTTCATAAGTGTGACGTTATCCAACGTTGTAATTATGTAAACATCTGTCACTGATGTAGTAAAATAAATGTTTGTCTCTCTCAGTTAAATGACCAGATAGCTGTGTAATTTATGTTTTAGAGAAATATGGTACCGATGTGTAAAGTTGTATAAGTAAATACCATATTAGCTAGGGCTCCTTGTGCTTGCCAAACACATGGTACACAAAGTAAGGATGTACCCCGCTGAGGATTAATGTAATTATACCCTCAGGTGTTACAGATTACAGCAATGAATTGAAATGTATCATGGAAAAGTTTCTTTGTAATTCAAAAATCTTTCAAAATAAATGTTTAAATACAAAATTAATCACTCAAATAAGTGTACGGTAGCGCTAAACTGTGCATCTTGTTGTAAGATAATCTCTGTGGAAGTGTCGTAGTTATCGTCCTTCGAAACCTAAGTTCGCAGAAGTCAATGTACTTACCTCATGATAAACAAAAGTGAAATGCTTTGCATATAGATATCGTAGTTACTACGCTTATTGACATGATGTAGTAAGTACTGTACTGTAACGTATTGTTGTGCTACAGAAAAGGCTGTCTCATTGAAGCTATACCACAAAGTTACTACTAAAACATGTTTTCCTTTCCAGAAGAATTCAGAAAAACTGTGCATACACCGCAAAAGACATTGTAACTTGTGTCACACATTAGTAACGTCGTGATGTAATCGTGTAGCTATCAAAGAAACCAAATGCTAAGTCATCTTTAATCTCACAGAAAGTACTTCAAATAAAGAATGTCTTTTCAACTAAACCAAAATGTTGCATTAAAATCTCATTAACAGTATATGCTCTAGGTATGTAAGCCTTATAGTCCTTACGTAATCGTGCAACTAACAAGCAAGAATGTACAAATAACAACAATGTGTCGTCTGTTCACTATAACAATACATTCGTAATTTCTGTTTAAAAATGTTCCCTAGGTTCTTGACTGGATATTCAAAATATTGTTGCATATTAACAGTTTCTAAGTGTGACGAAGCATTCTGGTAACGTGAAGTGAAAAATTTTATAGGAAAGACTAAGTTAAAAAGCAGATAATCTCTCAACAAATGGTTTTACATGTGAAATGTGGTGCAATCCTTTACTCTTCCTAGTACTCAGAGTTTCAACTTGAACGCAATTATCATGCGGTAAACGTCGGTAAAGAATACTGGAGTTTTCCTCAAGGTTAGCGCCTATGTTATTTTTATCTGAGCCAGCCGGCCCACATGGCTGCCTGCGGTGTGAGTCATTGTCTGATATCTCTTTCTTGGCGTGCGTCGTTATTGGGATTTGGAGACCTAACTTCTACAAATTCACCTTGCCGAGAGGGCCCAGCTCTGTTTGAATCCCGCCAGTTCTGATGAAATTCCGGTCTGTCATGATTATATCGTCTGTCGTCATGTCGGTAGTTCCAGTAGTTTCTTTCGTGTCGGTTAAGTGGTGAAGAATTTCTCCCTGAATTATCACTATGCGGTGGACCCTTGCGTCTGAAATTATTCTGTCTCCCGTGATAATAATAGTTCTGGTTGCCATATTGTCTGTTTCTATGATTGTCTGTGTAATATTCATTACTATGGAAATGTGATCTTTCTCTGTAACTATTACTCTGCCAGTGGTTGTCCTATAGGTGGTGTCTGTTTTGGTCACGATTTGTGTTGTGAGAATAGTCTTTTCGTGTCCAGTTATTATTTCTTTCATCGCGGAATTGCGACGGATGTGACCTGTAATTGCTGTGTTCCTGTTTTCGCGTTCCGCGATTGTCAGTGTCAATTTCTAATTCTTGTAAGAGCCCCTGAAAAGCTTCAATGTCGTCTTTGCAACGTCCTGCCAAAATAATATGCCGTAAATGTTCAGGTAATTTGATTAAGCAAATGCGGATGAGTTCTGAGGGGCTGTATGGGTTTGAAAGATACTGATTCTTATGTAACATGTCTTCAAAATATTTGACAAGACTGGAAAATTCAGATTGTTCGAAATGTTTCATCATTATTATGCTATTTTTTACTCGGTCTTGTGTGGCTTGGGACCAATATGCTGAGAGGAAGGCATGGTAAAATTCTCCTTCACTGTGGCAATTGTGAATGACCGATCGCATTCTTACAGCTGGTTCATTCTCTAAATAGCCACACATAAATTCTAATCTGTGCTCTAGTGACCCGTTGGGAGGAAAACAATGAGAGAATTGATGAAGCCACGCTTGTGGATGAATGTCGTTGCCAGAATTCTTAAATGTTTTGAATTTACGTGTAGTAATGACATTGTGTCGGCGGGTCGCATGTCGGTCATTGTTACGTCGTTTTGGCGGTTCCATCTCAAAATTCGGTGTACTTTGCCAATTTCTTTCATAATCTCCAAAGTGCCCTGTGTTATTATTTTGTAGCAGTTCCGTATTTTTATGTCCCTCTTCCCGTATTGGAGTGCGACTGTCCGCTGAAATACATAATTCTTGTATTACCTGTGTCAGCTGATCTTGTACTTCCCGGATTGCTCTTTGGTGTTGCGTATTAATTTCATTCTGATTTTGTTTGAATTTCCTAATTTATTCGAACTCTTCTGTGCCATTAAAGACTACCGGTTTTGTGTCATTCAGATTATCATCTACCTTCGTAAATAAATTATTTAGCTGATCTGAAAGTTCAACTACTTTCTCTGATAATGAAGTAATGTCCTCCATGTGTCTTTCTGAACCAATTTTCAGAGTATCTACTGTGTCGTTTAAGTTCGCTTGAGTTTTTGCAAATTGCGTAACCGAATCGGTAGATGCAACTGAGTCAATTTTAGCTTGCAAGGTCTCATGATTTTCATGAACATAAGTTTGCAGTTCTTTTATGGCTGCTTCGTGATTCTGTAATGCATTTTCATGCCGCGAAAAAATAGGTTGGAAATGCTCACAAATTTGTGTGTTTACGTCATTACAGACTTTTTGACATTTCGATTCGATTTTATGTAATTCAGTAGTTAAATCTTCACGTGTTTGTTCAAGCGTATGTTCCACTGAGTCTAACTTTTGAAGCTTTTGCTCCATTGCGTCTAACTTTCGCTGCGTTTGTCTATGCATTTGTTCCGTTGTGTCTAACTTTTCAAGATTTTGCTGTGTTTGTCTCTGATTTTGTTCCACTGTGTCTAACTTTTGAAGCTTTTGCTGTGTTTGTCTCTGATTTTGTTCCATTGTGTCTAAATTTTGGAGATTTTGTTCCATTATGTCTAACTTTTAAAGCTTTTGCTGTGTTTGTCTCTGGTGTTGTTTCATTGTATCTAACTTTTGAAGATTTTGTCCCATTTGTTTCTGATTTTGTTCCATTTGTTGCATTAATTGCAATAATAATGTATTAGTGTCTGGAATCTGTTTTTCTATGCTTTTTGGCAGTGCATTTTCACCGGCAACATTCACATTTTGACAGGCAGAAAATGTGTCTTGACTTATTTGAGAAAACGGTGAGGACCCAAAACCTAAGTCTACAGTATTTGCAATATTGTGTTCTGTCATTTCGGATTCCTGAGGCGAGCTGTTGCCGACTGATCGATCGATAATTGTTCCCTGTTCACTACTTGTTTCATTGTCTACACCATTATTTGCCGCCTGCTCCATTTCCCTATGCACAATTATCAAATTACTACTTCCAATGTCTGTTAATTCACTACACAGTGGTGCTGATAAGCGACGCTCGTCGTCACTATTATTTCTCAGTTTACTATGGAGCCAAGTGTTACGTTTTTCACACGCCATTATTGTCACAATATTTCACACGATAACATAGAAAAGCACAATTAGAAGAGCAAAAATAAGAGAACACATTAACATAGCACTGAAAATAATATCTTGTTAATTGGAAGCGCAGCTGCGAAATACTTGGTGCAAATCTACATGCATACCACAACTGCTTTACTGTACAACAATGAAAGACTGCAACTACAAAGGAGATTCTCTCTACAATTACGCGCTAGCAATAAACAAAATCTACACTAATTACACAAACTACAAGAAAAAATCAGAAGATTCCAGTGAGGTATCCTTGGCTAAGGGTCCACATATGAAACGTCCCCTTAGAACATTTATACACGACTGTGCTTAAACTGACACACAATAGTTTTTAGCGCAACGCAATCTGACTTTCAATAATCCCTACAAAAAAATGGCCCTGACTAACATTAACCTTTACGTTTCACAAATCACTTACCTCACAAAAAATCTTCGTTACTCGAACTACTGCAATACAGCGAGCGCCACTACTGCCAGCTAATTAAAGGATTCAAACTGCGGAAGTCACTAACTACTGATAGGCACAGTTAGCAAATGAAAGATTTTAATAGAGAACAAACAATGTATTTACCTTAATAGTCATAATATATATATCAGTTCATGACATCCGTTCTTACAAATTTCAAAACTCCGCCATCTCTCTCCCCACATCCACCACTGCTGGCGGCTCACCTCCAACTGCGCAACGCTACGCGCTGTTAGCATCCAGCTGCCGCTGCCCAACACTACAATGGCGAGTATTACAACAATGCCAACCAGCCACAGACTGCACACGGCACAGCCAGTGATTTTCATACAGAGTGCTATGTGGTGGCGGCATTACCAATAAAAAATCCTGAACAGCCTACTTACACCTCACTCGGTGTTCATTTCATGTTAGATTTCCAGGTTGGAAGGGTATGTCATACTTAAGCTATTATAAATGTTACATATTTCAATCCTTTGCCTGAGGATGATCTTAAAGTACGAACTCGTAACCAGAATAAAAAATTTAAAAATATTGCAAACTGTTTGTTATTAGAATAAGTACCCGCACTGTGTTCCATATTGTTGTCTAACATTATGGCCTTAACCTTTACTTGGTTATTAGATTCTCCTCGTATGAAGAGTGTTGTCGGTCCCAAAATGAAGAAGAAATACTTTATGGACATATATGAAGAACTAAAAATTAATGTCCACCTCTAACAATTCGGTGAAAAACGGTCAACAAGCAGTGCGCACTAAGAAACACCAGTTCCATGGACTTAGCGCCCCGTTATTCACAGATTTCTTTAAAGGCCCTTTGGAATTTCGTAACTGCGCGTTAGTGAGCATGTTATTATCTTGTAAGCAGTCCACGTTGCGCCCACGACACGCTAGCATCACCAACAGTTCCTTGTGTTCTAATGTTTGCCCGCTCATGCTTCATACTTGTCGTGGCCGCACCATCCACTGCATCTATTTTAGAATTGCATTATATTCAAACAACGACCTTGAGCTTTCCATTGGTAAAACATGGAGTCTAAAATTTAGGACATGTCCAAATACACTGCCGGAAAATAATTACTACGCCTTTTTAGAGATTTCCAATTCACTAACGATTTGTTGTTGCAACAGTGCATATGGAGTACATGAAATGATTACATTTACAGATCAATAGCACAAGTGGTCTGAGGTACCAGGTATCGACCCAAGCTGAAGCAACCGTATTAGTGCGTTGCGTAGCCTCTACGAGTGAAAACTCAGGCGCTGACTCTGACATCCAGCCGATCGTGCAGATGACGAATATTGTCCTGAGACACCTGTTTCTACGTCTGCTCGACCGGTTCACGTAGTTCTTAAGAGTTGTTGGTTGACGAGTTGCACGGGCCACTTATCGTTCGATCACGTCCCACACGTGCTTGATTGGACAAATCCGTGCTGGTCAGGGAAGTTGCTACACGTCTTGCAGACCACTTTGAGTTTCATGGCCAGTGCGTGGACTAGCATTAGCCTGGTAGAACAACGTTGCAAGAAAGGCAGAAGAACGGGTCTAACAAAAGTCTGCAAGTACCGAGCTCTCGTTAGGGTCCCTCCCGAATCACGAAACGTGGACGAGGGTTGTATCTTATCTCACCCCAGACAATATGTCCTGCGATGGGGCAAGTGTGTCTTGGACCAATACACTCTACGAGACAGCACTCACCAAGTCCACGTCGTACAAGCACAGGAACATCACTTGCGTGTAGGCAGAATCTGCTTTCATCACTGAACACCGAGGCGCCCCATTCCATCTTTCAAGTGATCCTCTAACGAGTCGCGCACGTCCACGCTATGGCGTGAGTAGAGGACGGGCCAGAGGTGTGCATGCACGCAGTTCCGCTGCTAAATAGACCGAGCGAGGCGACGCAGTGGTTAGCACACTGGACTGCATTCGAGAGGACGACGGTTCAAACCCGCGCCCGGGCATCCTCATTTAGATTTTCCGTGATTTCTCTAAACCGCTTCAGCCAAATGCCGGGATGATTCCTTTCAAAGGACACGGCCGACTTTTCCTTCCCCATCCTCCACTAATGCTGGGACTGATAAGCTCGTTGTTTGCTCGCTGTTTGGTCCCCTCCCTGTGGTGTACGTACTGTAAGACCTTCAGTACACACACCATCAGATTATTTGACTTGTCGCTCTAACGAAGTAAGCGAGTGTCAGCAATATGTCTCGTGGTCTTATCGTGGCGTGTTTATCTTCTGCCGTTAGGTCAGACGATAGAAATGCCACTTGCACGCTTAGAGTAGCAGATTGACAGTGAGCAATTTTAAACAGAACTTGATTAATTTCCACACACATTTTTTAAAATACACTCCTGGAAATTGAAATAAGAACACCGTGAATTCATTGTCCCAGGAAGGGGAAACTTTATTGACACATTCCTGGGGTCAGATACATCACATGATCACACTGAAAGAACCACAGGCACATAGACACATGCAACAGAGCATGCACAATGTCGGCACTAGTACAGTGTATATCCACCTTTCGCAGCAATGCAGGCTGCTATTCTCCCATGGAGACGATCGTAGAGATGCTGGATGTAGTCCTGTGGAACGGCTTGCATTGCCATTTCCACCTGGCGCCTCAGTTGGACCAGCGTTCGTGCTGGACGTGCAGACCACGTGAGACGACGCTTCATCCAGTCCCAAACATGCTCAATGGGGGACAGATCCGGAGATCTTGCTGGCCAGGGTAGTTGACTTACACCTTCTAGAGCACGTTGGGTGGCACGGGATACATGCGGACGTGCACTGTCCTGTTGGAACAGCAAGTTCCCTTGCCGGTCTAGGAATGGTAGAACGATGGGTTCGATGACGGTTTGGATGTACCTTGCACTATTCAGTGTCCCCTCGACGATCACCAGAGGTGTACGGCCAGTGTAGGAGATCGATCCCCACACCATGATGCTGGGTGTTGGCCCTGTGTGCCTCGGTTGTATGCAGTCCTGATTGTGGCGCTGACCTGCACGGCTCCAAACACGCATACGACCATCATTGGCACCAAGGCAGAAGCGACTCTCATCGCTGAAGACGACACGTCTCCATTCGTCCCTCGATTCACGCCTGTCGCGACACCACTGGAGGCGGGCTGCACGATGTTGGGGCGTGAGCAGAAGACGGCCTAACGGTGTGCGGGACCGTAGCCCAGCTTCATGGAGGCGGTTGCGAATGTTCCTCGCCGATACCCCAGGAGCAACAGTGTCCCTAATTTGTTGGGAAGTGGCGGTGCGGTCCCCTACGGCACTGCGTAGGATCCTACGGTCTTGGCGCGCATCCATACGTCGCTGCGGTCCGGTCCCAGGTCGACGGGCACGTGCACCTTCCGCCGACCATTGGCGACAACATCGATGTACTGTGGAGATCTCACGCTGCACGTGTTGAGCAATTCGGCGGTACGTCCACCCGGCCTCCCGCATGCCCACTATACGCCCTCGCTCAAAGTCCGTCAACTGCACTTACGGTTCACGTCCACGCTGTCGCGGCATGCTACCAGTGTTAAAGACTGCAATGGAGCTCCGTATGTCACGGCCAACTGGCTGACACTGACGGCGGCGGTGCACAAATGCTGGGCAGCTAGCGCCATTCGACGGCCAACACCGCGGTTCCTGGTGTGTCCGCTGTGCCGTGCGTGTGATCATTGCTTGTACAGCCCTCTCGCAGTGTCCGGAGCAAGTATGGTGGGTCTGACACACCGGTGTCAATGTGTTCTTTTTTCCATTTCCAGGAGTGTATAACAAGTATAAAAATTATTTAACTTGGTTCTGTATGCTATTTACAATTGACAATCTGAAGTTCCTTTGGTAGTGGTACGTTAATCTTAGTCTCTCATATATCTCTGATACTCGACAAAAGTGTCTATACATTTATCTTCATGGCTATGTACAGGAATATGGTAATCCTATTGGGCGCAGACTGAAACTTGACTATAGTCTGGTACAGACAAATGTAGAACTCGTACCGACTGTTGCAGACAAATGCAGACTGGCTAATCGGAGGTCTGTACACTCATTATAATACCTCGCGCTTTCATGTATCACTGCGCGAGTGTGATCGGCGAAGAGGAAAGGTTCTACGTAAGCAGCAATCTCATTGGCTGCGTTACATATTAATACGCGGATTGGCGGAAGCAGAATTTGGTCTGTCTCTATGGCAGCGCCATCTCGTAGTGCGGAGACGGACGAGCGCTGCGCCTGCGCTGTTGTGCTTAGCGGGGCGCGCTCTAGTGGGAAAGTTGTGTACGCGCTGACTACGCGGAACTATGTACACAACAAACCAACCAATCTGCCGAATAACCGGTTCGCAACAGGTCGTGTTTACAGGTCTGGGCTCAGAAGCCTACTTTGATGCTGCCCTTACAACAATACGACGACGAAGGCGGGCGTCTGTGCAACGTGGACGTCCAGAATCGCGTCTACGGGTGTGAGAATGTTCACGTGACCACTGATATCAGCATCGACGCACAACTGGAGCAGCAAGTACAACTTGCGTGGCAGTTCCCTGAAAGGACCATTCCGCTACTCGGAAAGTTACAGTTTGATTCCTTTCAAACTCGCTCAGTTGCCTGTAAGATGAAAGAGCGCTTGTCCATGGCATAACTGCCTGCTTGATTCACAGGTCTCCACCACACCGAGCCTTTTGCCTGTGAGCACTCCCTACAGAGTGCGCTCTAGTAGCCATGTCACTAATCCATCTGTTGGCGGAAAACATTGAAACCGGTATATGTACTACCTCCCAGGTTTGCACTAGAAAATGGTTTCGGTATAAACTCTGCCATCTGTCGTGCAGTGAAATAAAGAACTTTTCAGCAGCTGGAGTGTTTTTAAGGGCAAATTCACTTTATTGATTGTTTTTTTCTCCATCGAGTGTTTTCCACGAAAGAAAGAATAACTGATATCGATTTTACAACACTTTTAATTGCAATTGCTCGACACAAATAAGACAGCTCTGTTGGAGAAATAGTATTGATTCACAAACAAATTTCCGTAGACAATGTATTGTTTGTTTATTATTAGTGTCGATCATGAGGAGCATCGGTTGACGATGCTGGCAAGCAGAGTTTTAAAACTTTAATACGTTGCCACCAGAGCCCCATGAGCGGCACTGGTAATAAATCAAACACGAATCTGTGGTGGATTAGCCATATATGATTCTTAACGGTGTCCTTGTGCCCCGCAGGCGACGCCGGCGTTTGCTAAGCTTTTTCTGTTTTTCTTATCTTATTTGGCATTTGGAAACGAAACAAGACTCCAAGGCGAAGCAAAACTGTGCATTCCTTCTCAATGTTTGTTGTTTCTGCTGTATTTTAAGAGCATATTTCGAGAGGTGATAGTATTGACTAAAACAAGAAGAAATATCCACCAGACATGGGCTCTTAAACGTGTGCTTTAAGAGCTTTAGGCATTTGTTCTCGTTCTCTTGTGTGAAACACTATTGCAAATTCTGTTCTGTTACTAACGACCTACAGAGCACATAAACAAAAGGGAATACATTCCTCTGTTGTTTTCTGCGGGATACAGCACGTAGTAAACATCTGTTAGTGTTGTTACTGTAAACCGTATTCATTGTTCTGGTTAAGTGCATCGCGTTCATTAGTTCTAAAGGAAACAGGTTATGTTTTGATAAGTTTGTGAAACGCTGTTACACTGAAGCTTTCTCTTTGCAAGTACTGGCATAATGGAAGCGTATTACTCCACACGTGGAGCTGCTGACATTCAAACATCGTCTTGAGATGTGGTCCATGCATTAAGAGATAAGAGACCGTTTTCTCCAAAATGTCCTCACACTTATAGAGACTGACAATTATTCAACTGTAGGAAATAAAATCGTCATAGCTTCTGAATGGTTTGTATTAGGACGTTCAAACTGCTCGGTGGCCGAGGGACATGATGGGAATTAGTATCCACATGTGCAACGAGGCCCATTTCCATTTGGATGGTTTCGTCAATAAGCAAAATTGGCGCATTTGAGGATTGAGAATCCGCATTCCGCGATCGAGAAGTCTCTTCACCCTCAACGGATAACTGTCTGGTGTGCAATGTCCAGTCATGGAATAATCGGTTCCATATTCCTTGATGACGCGGTGACTACCGAAAGGTGTGTGAGGGTTTTGGGAGATGATTTCATCCCCTTTATCCAAAGTGACCCTGATATCGACAATAGGTGGTTCATGCAAGACGGAGCTCGACCCCACTGCGGCAAGAGAGTGTTTGATGTCCTGGAGGAGCACTTTGGGGACCGCATTCTGGTTCAAATGGTTCAAATGGCTCTGAGCACTATGGGACTTAACATCTGAGGTCATCAGTCCCCTAGAACGTAGAACTACTTAAACCTAACTGACCTAAGGACATCATACACATCCATGCCCGTGGCAGGATTCGAACCTGCGACCGTAGCAGTCTTACGGTTCTGGACTGAAGCGCCTAGAACCACTCGGCCACCGCGGCCGGGTCTGAATTCTGGCTCCGGGGTACCCAGAGATCACTAGAATGGGCCTTGATTGGCCGCCATATTCCTCGTAACTGAACACATATGACTCCTTTTCGTGGGGTCACATTAAGGACAAGGCGTATAGCACTAACCCCAAAATCAGCTGAAGACAGCCATTTAGGATGTCATCGACAGCATCGATGTTCCGACACTTCAGCGGGTCATGGAGGATTTCGCTATTCGTCAGCGGCACATCATTGTCAATGATGGTAAGCGTATCGGACACGTCAAACTTGAATCCGAATATCTGTGCTGACGTTTACATCTGGAATAAAGTGTGTGCAAGCCGTCGTTTGTAACTAATTAACGGTTTTCTTCATATTGTTCAATAACTGTCAACCTGTATTTAATGGGCAATGAATTAGTCAGGGAGGTGTGTACGTTGATCCAGGTAAATTGAGTTCACAGTCTTGAAACAGAATGCCAATGAAACACATGACTCAATCTTTAAGTTCTGAAATTTCAGTTACGATGGAACTTATCAATCTTTAATGTATTTGATTCCCATTAATGATGTACAAACGCTACAAGAACGCGTCATCTATGCCTGCCAGCGCATCTGTTGCCATCCTGGATGTTTTCAGCGAGTGCTTGATTCTCTAAGACATCGGATAGAAGTATGTGTTACTACGAATAGCCACTATATTGAGTACCTCCTTTAGCAGTTACTCACAAGTGCAGGTTGTTTGTAACAGCAAGCAGATTACATTAGGAGCTCTGCTATTTCACAATAACTGAGTATCATGTTCTCATTCGTTTATTACGGTCTGTAGGGAGTTCGTAAAAGCAAAGAGATTGCAGTAGGAGAGATAGTTCTTGATGCATTCTTTTTTTCCCATGTCTACAGGCCATTTTTGGTCTTTTTTTGGTCCGTAGTAACACCTCTCGTAACACTAATACCCTCTATATTTTCTCGAGCAATTTGATTTTGTTGCTAAAATTTCTACAAAACTTGTCCTATTCTTTTCATTTCCCAACAGTGTTAAAATTGACCTTACGATCTTTATCAAAGACACTGTAAGTGAGTAGCCCTTCCTTGTATGTGTCATCATAAATACAAACCTGGGAATGTCAACTGACAACATACATGTGCTACTGAACTCAAAGTCAAATCACCTACATGAAATTGAAAAGAATTCTGTGTGTGTGAAAACCGATTTCATTCATGAGCAAATAAATGAAGAAACCAATAATTTCACGTTCTGTAGACTTCGTGCGAACTGCTAGGAAAAAAAAAACGTTTCTATAAAAAACTCAACTGTAACGTCAACCTGCATAAGAATGTAACCTGAAACACATGAAAATTTCCGCACTGACATACAGTGCTGGTAAAATAAAAAAAACTGACACAACCTACATTGCTCACAAGAAACAAACACGTATTATGAATCTCACCTGCAAAATGAAATACTGGCAGAAACAGCAACACAGCAAGAACCCACAACAGCTAAAAAAAATACTGCTAAAAACAAACTACAGTTCATCCAGGTAAATTGAGTTCATAATCTTGAAACAGAATGCCAATGAAACACACGACTCAACCTTTAAGTTATGAAATTTCATTTACGAAGGAACTTATCAAGAAAACAGTTGTAGATTCTAATATGAAAATTCATTTAATCTAATAACTCCCATGGTACGGTAAATTAACTCAGAACATCAATCAACAGAATAATTATCAAAAAGTCGACTGTGATGAGGGTGGAATGGACGAACAATACAAGTCAACAACAAAAAATTAACTTTTTACCTCATAAAATAATACCTTGTTCTTCATTTCAAAAACTTTCTTATCTCCGTACGCTATCTAACCATTGTTCTGAGTCATTATTCCTCCTCGTAATAAATCTGCAACTGACGTAGTTCCAAAAGTGCGGCTATGCATTACACTGCTCACTCAACGAATCCCCCGCCTGCTGCACACCGCAGAGAGCTATCCACTACTGACCGTCAAACATTCTATGGCTCCACAGTGCTGCCATCGCACACACAGATACTGTTGCCGACGGTTTCTCTGGCCACAGTTCTTCAAATATATCGTTTTCCTATACAAATATTAACACATCCAATAACATCATCAAAAACTAACTCCGTCCCCCGCGACAGAATGTCAATCCTAAGGGTCCGGGTTCGATTCCCGGCTGGGTTGGAGATTTTCTCAGCTCAGCGACTGGGTGTTGTGTTGTTATAATCATCATCATTTCCTCCCCATCGACGCGCAAGTCGCCGAAGTGGCGTCTATTTCTATAAGACCGATAATGTTTCGTAACACTGTTTTCTCCATTCAGTACTGGCCTGAGCGATCTCGTGTTACGCTGACTTTTCGCCTAGTGTCAACACACTGCCATTTGACGGTGACGTTCCCTTCTGTTCCATTAATGTTCAGTGTGCCCACTCTTAACTCAACTGCGGGTAAGGAAATTCTTCTAGTGCACATAAACTGTGTTACAGCACTGCTCAACGAAACATCTTCGCTTATGACAATCTGTGAATAGCTTTGATGTACTTTGTCCTGCAGCATCGAGATAGACGTTCAAAGGACGTCTCGAATTTTCTTAGTCGGTTAAATTCATATCGGATTACGTCACGAATGATGTCGAGCTGATATCGTTCTTCATTTCGTTCCACGCCGTTTTATCGTTTCCATATACTTTATGCCCTCATCTGTGTTACATATCGCAGATAACGTCACGAATTTTGTCTCCATGATGCGACTTCTTGTGCAGCGCTACAAAATGTCTGAAAACAAATTATCGTCTCGTGTATATCTTCGGTATTTGCAACGCACTCCTTGCCCCAGTCATAAAATCTTTCTATTATCCTAAGCTTTCTCAGTTATGTCTTTAATTAGGAAGGCAATGGAACCGCCAGAGAGAGTGGCGTTCTCGTTACAGATCCATAGCACTCCTGAAACGAAACGGAATGTTACTTAAGAAAATGAACGGACTTACGCTCAGGAATTTACTTACGAAATGTTGATGAACGTGAATTTAAAGATGGAAGAAATCAGAACATAAAGAGTGGAATGTTTTCTTGGTAACAAAAGAGAGCTGTGATCTGCAACCTTGCTACAATGTTGTGCATAAACATCCTCTGCCATATACTAGCTTCATCTAACATGTATTAAAAGTGTGGGAACTCTGCGAAGATAAAAAACATCGCTGGTAGCCGATTGAGACCATTCGCGAACAATCTTTGACATAAAGTTAGTTGAAGCTTCCTGGCAGAATTAAAACTGTGCGCCGGACCGAGACTCGAACTCAAGACCTTTGCCTTTCGCGGGGAAGTGCTCTACCACCGAGCTACCCAAGCACGACCCACGCCCCATCCTCAAAGCTTTACTTCTACCAGTACCTCGTCGCCTACCTTCTAAACTCTACAGAAGCTCTCCTGCGAACCTTGCAGAACTAGCACTCCTGAAAGAAAGGATATTGCGGGGACATGGCTTAGCCACAGCCTTGGGGATGTTTCCAGAATGAGATTTTCATTCTGCAGCGGAGTGTGTGCTGATATGAAACTTCCTGGCAGATTAAAACTGTGTGCTGGACCGAGATTAGAACTCGGGACCTTTGCCTTTCGCGGGCAAGTGCTCTACCTAGTGCTCTCTCTGGCAGAAGTAAAGCTGTGAGGACGGGGCGTGAGTCGTGCTTGGATAGTGCACATTCCGCTGCAGAGTGAAAATCTAATTCTAGAAAGTTCGTTAATACCTTGGAACACTGACGATGTAACCTCTGTTGTATCTGCCTTGTGACGAAATGTGGTATTCAGATACGAATGCCTTGTGACGAAGTGTGTGGTATTCAGATACGAATTGTGTTGTTATACATTCTACAACACATCTATAGTGGAGCACTACGTTAGTGAACTACAACGAGAAAGTTCGGATAGAATTCAGGTCGACTACGGTTATTGCGCAGCTGCGACACTGCTGTTGTGCCCCCACTGTGTTGCGCATTTCACGCACCTGCGCAGCAGTTCTCGTGCTACGATACTCGCTGTTATGGATAACACCCTCCACACAACTCAAATTACCAAAAGTTACACTCTTTACGACTGTCCCCCGACAGCGAACATGGTGTAGAATAATGGAGTGCGTCGGACGACCTCTCTCTGATTTCCCAATGGTCTCTGCTCTGCCCGAAAACCCGTCTACTTCCGAGTCACTTCAGCCCAAACAGTCAGACTTGCGTTTGCTCGTTTGTCCGAGAGGTTATCCGAGGTGTATGAGAATTCGTTCACTCCGGCTCTCATGCACCTTATTTTGTAGTACACATCAAGCCGTACCACGTATGTTAATTTTCGAGGGCAGCACCCCTGCCCCCCCCCCCTTTTGGAGGCGTCTGGGTGCCATTGTCTATACTGTCCTTTTCATCGGTATTTAATGGTCTGTTGGTAATATTATAGCCATTGCTTTAAAAGAAATAAAATTATAGTTTTTTATGTAAATCAATTGCGGGTCTTCAGCCGCTTAAAACCTTATTCTTAATTTAAGTTATTGTCGTTGCGTTGCTTTTTCATTTAGTGTGCTTTCGGCCACTTAAAACTTACAGGTTAAGGTAGTTTTGAATTTTTGGAAAATCAACTGAAGGCCTTCAGCTGCTTAAAGCCTTATTCTCAAAATTTCCCCTTAAGCGAAAACAATGCGGCTTTCTGCCTTAAAAGATTATGGTAACACATTTTAAAATTTTATTGTGGACTTCCGCCGTTCGTATTGCTGGTGGTGGCTCGATAACTTCCTTGCAGATTAAAACTGTGTGCCGGACCGAGACTTGAACCCGGGACTTTTGCCTTTCGCGGGCAAGTGCTCTATCAACTTTTTTCTTTAACTTCATATATATTTGCAATTTTAACTTTTTAACTGCGTGTCTTCAGTCACTGGAAATTTATCTTGTTGATTTTTAAGATTTCTTGTTTCGAGGCCTTAAAGGTTCGGCTATGTGCCATTTTGGTTTAAATGTGTTATTAAATTACAATTTTGAAGTGAAACTGACCGACACCTTGTTTGGCCCTTTCCACAATCCTAATCACCCGTTCTGCCCTGCAGGTTTAGCGGGCGTCTCAGACGTCGCCGTGACAACCTACTGGATGGGAGACTCCGCTTAAGTTGTCACCTTTCCGGCCGCTTTAATCAAGCCTGTGGTTCACAGGTATGGGTAGCATTTTTGCTTCGAGTGATGCCATCAGTGACAGCAAGAAATTCGTCACACTGTTTAGCTACTTGGCTGATCGGGAATATCATCAGTGGCATCATCCTCGACCCAACCTCGGACAATAAATACGAGATTGCAGAAACGGCTCTCCTTCATCGCCTCACTCGCTCACCAGAAGAACAGCTACACTGATTCATCTCCGATGAAGATTTAGAGGACAGGATTCTGTCGCAGCTATGGCGGCGGTTACACGCCCACTCTGATTTGCACCTCATGCCCAAGCACTCTATGGACGTTATAGGTCGTCAAGCTGTAACACCGAAAATGCAGGATGCGTGGCACCTGCTACCGATATACACGTATTTTTTTGCTGAATTGTATGTAAATGTTTGTAATTTAAATGCTTTCTTTTAATAACTAAGGACATTCCTTCGCTGCATGTGTAAAGTTAGGTAGAAGTCTGTTGACATTTCATTGTATTTGTATGTGTTTTACTAGGAAACTTAGAATCTTTGGGAAAAAGCCAAAGGAATTGTTATATGCATCGACTAGCAATGATAACAGCAGTGCTTCTGCGTTGTAAAATCTTTGCGTAGGGAGTTGTTGCGCGGAGAGAGAGAGAGAGAGAGAGAGAGAGAGAGAGAGAGAGAGAGAGAGAGAGACGGATTCCAGCGCTTGTAGTGTGCGGAAGTGTGGTGTTAACGCTCTCGCAGTAGAGAGTACCGTTTTCGGCGGCATCATGTACGCGCGCCGGCCAGATGTCTAGTAGCAGGAGTACAGACAGTGGACGGGCGGAAGAGGCTGTACTAATTACGATTGCCCGTCCCTGTAATTAGCTGTGGCTCCACAAGATGCTACCGTCTTCAACAATAGCAGCAGTTCCAGCAACACAGTTTCGTCGTCGGCTCCGAGTTTCGTCGCATGCACAGCACTGAAGACTGTTCATTGGTAGAAAGTATAAACGGCTAACCCAGCAGCACAACTGAATGTGATTTAGTTGATAAAATTTATTTAAATAATAATCAGTTAAACTCAGGGCGATTGTGTCCTCATTGCCCCCAGACATTGTTACCAAGCAGGATCCTTGTTCCTTTTTTCCTTGTGAGCTAAGTGAGTGTAATAAGAAAAAATTGATAGTTACAGCCAGTTTATTAATGAATAATATCACTTTTAACCAATTTTGCCTCAGTCTACTTTCAATTAACTGTTGTACAACAGAGGTTTCAGTATATGACTAAAGTAAAGCAATTTCATTTTTCACGTTTGGGAATCAATCACTGGAAAAAATCCAAATCTAAAGAAATGCACAAATCAAGAGTGCGGAAGTTTTATCTATTTTACATATAGCTTGGAGCACGTGGCTGTTTGGTTTGGTATGTATTCTAGTTTTTAATTCTGTTCAAGTCAGTAAAAGAAAGGCTCAGTTGTTCAGACAATAACATGAAAACCAATTTGCAAAATAAGTAGTTGCAAAGTAGAAAGTGTTTTTTTTCTAAATTTCTTTGATGACGTTATATGGAGGTCACTGAAAGTCATCGTTCACGTAACGAAGCTCAATACTAACATACAGTTTAATTACATATTTTCAAATCAGTACACAATTGCCTTTTTCAAAATTTAATGCTAAATATAACATAAGAGTGACTTCTCGGTTTTTTTTATCATTACATCCTCACTTAAAATTAGTGTCAAAAAACGTGACAACCTTCAGTTGCCCCATCAGTGTTTAATAATACATGTTTTTCTTTCCCATCATTTTGTACAGGATTTTGGATGTAAATTACCCTAGTAGGCTGGCCACAGTTAATTATTTCCTTTTCGTTCATTAGTGAAACTTTTGGATTCATGATCAGTGGAACCCCTTTTCTGTCCAGTGTTGTTAGTGAGTGAATGCACAAAGTACCTTTCATTTTCCAAATTATAGCCATGTTCTGTTTAATTAGTTTTTATTTTTAGTAGACTTTCCATCAGGAGTGGCAGTTGTACACTTTCCTCCTACTTATCGGTTTTAACGCGACCAAACAGGGACTCCGTTTCCGTCACGCTGACGGTAAAGTCGGCGTGGTCAAAGACGAACATGCGGGATTAGACGCTAGAACTAATCGTGCGTTCGAACTGCCATTCGAGGTACCTGCAGAGGACGTCATAGCGGCTTTACGGTCATACGGCGCTGTTCGTGATCGTAAGGCAGAACGCTGGGCCAACAGCACATGTTGTTGTTATTGTTGTTGTTGTTGTTGTCTTCAGTTCTGAGACTGGTTTGATGCAGCTGTCCATGCTACCCTATCCTGTGCAAGCTTCTTCATCTCCCAGTACTTACTGCAACGTACATCCTTCTGAATGTGCTAAGTGTATTCATCTCTTGGTCTCCCTCTACGATTTTTACCCTCCACGATGCCCTCCAATGCTAAATTTGTGATCCTTTGATGCCTCAGAACATCTCCTACTAAACAGTCCCTTCTTCTAGTCAAGTTGTGCCACATACTCCTCTTCTCCCCAATTCAATTCAATACTTCATCATTAGTTATGTGATCTACCCATCTAATCTTCAGCATTCTTCTGTAGCACCACATTTCGAAAGCTTCTATTCTCTTCTTGTCCAAACTAGTTATCGTACGTGTTTCACTTCCATACATGGCTACACTCCATACAAATACTTTCGGAAACGACTTCCTGACACTTAAATCTATACTCGATGTTAACAAATTTCTCTTCTTCAGTAACGCTTTCCTTGCCATTGCCAGTCTACATTTTATATCTTCTATACTTCTATCATCATGAGTTATTTTGGTCCCCAAATAACAAAACTCCTTTACTACTTTAAGTGTCTCATTTCCTAATCTAATTCCCTCAGCATCACCATACTTAATTCGACTACATTCCATTATCCTCGTTTTGCTTTTGTTGATGTTCATCTTATATCCTCCTTTCAAGACACTGTCCATTCCGTTCAACTGCTCATCCAAGTCCTTTGCTGTCTCTGATAGAATTACAATGTCATCGGCGAACCTCAAAGATTTTATTTCTTCTCCATGGATTTTAATACCTACTTCGAATTTTTCTTTTGTTTCCTTTACTGCTTGCTCAGCATGAATAACATCGGGGAGAGGCTACAACCCTGTCTCACTCCCTTCCCAACCGCTGCTTCCCTTTCATGCCCCTCGACTCTTATAACTGCCATCTGGTTTCTGTACAAAATGTAAATAGCCTTTCGCTTCCTGTATTTTACCCCTACCACCTTTAGAATTTGAAAGAGAGTATTCCAGTCAACATTCTCAAAAGGTTTCCCTAAGTCTACAAATGCTAGAAACGTAGGTTTCCCCTTCCTTAATCTAGCTTCTAATAAAAGTCCTAGGGTCAGTATTGCCTCACGTGTTCCAAAATTTCTACGGAATCCAAACTGATCTTCCCCGAGGTCGGCTTCTACTAGTTTTTCCATTTGTCTGTAAAGAATTCGCGTTAGTATTTTGCAGTTGTGACTTATTAAACTCATAGTTAGGTAATTATCACATCTGTCAACACCTGCTTTCTTTGGGATTGGAATTATTATATTCTTCTTGAAGTCTGAGGGTATTTCGCCTGCCTCATACATATTGCTCACCAGATAGTAGAGTTTTGTCGGAGCATGCTCTCCCAAGGCTATCAGTAGTTCTAATGGAATGTTGTCTACTTCAGGGGCCTTGTTTCGACTCAGGTCTTTCAGTGCTCTGTCAAACTCTTCACGCAGTATCGTATTTCCCATTTCATCTTCATCTACATCATCTTGCAT
Organism: Schistocerca gregaria; assembly: GCF_023897955.1. NCBI lineage: Eukaryota > Metazoa > Arthropoda > Insecta > Orthoptera > Acrididae > Schistocerca > Schistocerca gregaria. The sequence continues at coordinate 484,072,503 of NC_064924.1, forward strand.
TTCCATAATATTTTCCTCTAGTACATCGCCCTTGTATAGACCCTCTATATACTCCTTCCACCTTTCTGCTTTCCCTTCTTTGCTTAGAAGTGGGTTTCCATCTAAGCTCTCGATATCCATACAAGTGGTTCTCTTTTCTCCAAAGGTCTCTTTAATTTTCCTGTAGGCAGTGTCTATCTTACCCATAGTGAGATAAGCCTCTACATCCTTACATTTGTCCTCTAGCCATCCTTGCTTAGCCATTTTGCACTTCCTGTCGATCTCATTTTTCAGACGTCTGTATTCCTTTTTGCCTGCTTCATTTACTGCATTTACGGGGTGCGTCAGATCACAATTGATCTGCGCAGTCATGTTGCGCCTTATCTGACCACCAGCGGACGTAGGGGCGTATCATGTGGAACGGACAGCCGCGTACTTGTTCTGGGTATGGAAAAGAGGGACACATCAGATCTGAATGCCGACGCCGACGCTGACGTGAAACGTGACTCCTTGATCGACTCTACAGTTGTCCTGACAGCACTGTGACACGTGGAATTCCTCCTCATCTTCGCAAACTTTGTACTTGTTGGCATGACTTTCATGTTGCTGATCAATGTCCATCGCATGTGTGTCGAAACGGAGCTGCTATAGTTTCTGAAGTCCCATAAACTACGGATGTATCATGTTGTGTGTTGATTACAGAGTTCTCAGTGCTCATACCATACCGGACATTTACACAGTCCCATACACACAAGACATCATTCATTATCGGGCGAAACTATTTGTGTTTAGTTTCATTGACTGCAGGAAAGCATACCTTCAAATCCCTACGTGTCTCGACAATATTCACCAAACACCTATTATCACATCTTTTGGCTTGTATGAGTCTCTGTTTATGCTGTACGGGCTTACGCAAGCCACTCAGACTTGGCAACGCTTTATTGATGGAGTACTATTCAAAATCCTGTTGTGTTACTCTTACTTTGACGATATCATATTTTCTCGCTGGTGAAGACTACCATAACATACTGTAAGTAGGCTGTTTAGGATTTTTTATTGGTAACGCCGCTTAGCGCTCGGTATGAAAAATCACTGGCTGTGCTGTGCGCAGTCTGTGTTTAGTTTGCATTGTTGTCTGCCATTGTAGTGTCGGGCAGCGGCAGCTGGATGCTAACAGAGCGTAGCGTTGCGCAGTTGGAGGTGAGCCGCCAGCAGTGGTGGACGTGGGGAGAGAGATGGCGGAGTTTTGAAATTTGTAAGAATTGGTGTCATGAACTGCTATATATATTATGACTAGTGAGGTAAATACGTTGTTTGTTCTCTATTAAAATCTTTCATTTGCTAACTATGCCTATCAGTAGTTAGTGCCTTCAGTAGTTTGAGTCTTTTATTTGGCTGGCAGTAGTGGCGCTCGCTGTATTGCAGTAGCTTGAGTAACGAAGATTTTTGTGAGGTAAGTGATTTGTGAAACGCATAGGTTAATGCTAGTCAGGGCCATTCTTTCGTAGGGATTTTTGGAAGTCAGATTGCGTTGCACTAAAAATATTGTGTGTCAGTTTAAGCACAGTCTTGTATATAATTGTTCTAAGAGGACGTTTCATATACACCAGTCGTGGATAAATTGTTCTAAGGGGACGTTTCATATGTCGACCCTTAGTCACGGATACCTCACTGGAATCTACTGATTTTTTCTTGTAGTTTGTGTAGTTAGTGTAGCCTTTGTTTATTGCTAGCGCGTGATCATAGAGAGAATTTCCTTTGAAGTTGTAGTCTTTCATTGTTGTACAGTAAAACAGTTGTGGCATGCATGTAGATTTGCACCAAGTATTTCGCAGCTGCGCTTGCAATTAACTAGATATTATTTTCAGTGCTATGTTAATGTGTTCTCTTATTTTTGGTCTTCAAATTGTGCTTTTCTGTGTTATCGTGTGAAAAATTGTGACAATAATAGCGTGTGAAAAACGTAACACTAGGCTCCAAAGTAAACTGAGAAATGACAGTGAAGACGAAAGCAGTGTGTTAGCGTCACCATGTAATGAATTCACTAACGTTCAAAGTAGTAATTTGGTAATAGCGCATAGGGAAATGGAGCGGGCTGCAAATAATGGTGTAGGCAGTGAAACAATTAGTGAACAGGGAAGCATTATCGATCGATCGGTCGGCAACAGCTCGCCTCAGGATTCCGAAATGACAGGACACAATCTTGCAAATACTGTAGATTCAGATTTTGCGTCCTCACCGTTTTCTCAAATAAATCAAGACACATTTTCTGCTATTCAAAATGCGAATATTGCCGGTTCAAATGCACTGCCGAAAAGCACTGAGGAACATGTTTCAGACACCAGTGCATTGTTAGTACAGTTAATGCAACAAATGGGACAAAGGCTACAAAAGTTAGACACAACGCTTGAACAAAATCAGAAACAAATGGGACAAAGTCTTCAAAAGTTAGACACAATGGAACAAAATCAGAGACAAACACAGCAAAAGCTTCAAAAGTTAGTCACAATGGAACATAATCTTCAAAAGTTAGACGCAATGGAACAAAATCTTCGGAAGTTAGACAACACACTTGAACAAACACGTGAAGATTTAACTACTGAGTTACATAACATTGAATCGAAATGTCAAAAAATCTGTAATGACGTAAAAACACAAATTGGTGAGCATTTTCAGCCTATTTTTTCGCGGCATGAAAACGCATTACAGAATCACGAAGCAGCCATAAAAGAATTGCAAACTGTTGTTCGTGAAAATCACGACACCTTGCAAGCTAAAATGGACTCAGTTGCATCAACCGATTCGATTACGCAACTTGCAAGAAACTCAGGAAAACTTAAAGGTCACAGTAGATTCGATGTCATCACAAATGGACACTCTGAAACTTGGTTCAGAAAAACACACTGAGGAAATGTGTTCCCTATCGGAGAAAGTAGCCGAACTTTCAGATCAGTTCACTAACTTATCTACAAAGGTAGATGATGATCTGAATGATACAGAAGAGTGCGAACAAATTAGGAAATTCAAACAAAATCGGAATCAAATTAATACACAACACCAAAGAGAAATCCGGGAAGTGCAAGATCAGCTGACACAGGTAATACAAGAATTACGTATTTCAGAGGACAGTCGCGCTCCAACACGGGAAGAGGGACTTATAAATACGGAAAAGCCACAAAATAATAACACAGGGCAGTTCGGAAATTGTGAAAGAAATTGGCAAGGTGCACCGAATTTTGAGATGGAACTGTCGACACGACGTAACAACGAACGATATGCTACCCCCCGACACGATGAATTTGACTATAAGCTGTTCATTACTGCACGTAAATTCAAAACATTTAAGAATTCTGGCAACGACATTCATCCACAAGCGTGGCTCCATCAATTCTCTCATTGTTTTCCTCCCAACTGGTCATTAGAGCACAGATTAGAATTTATGTGTGGCTACTTGGAGAATGAACCAGCTGTAAGAATGCGATCGGTCATTCACGATTGTCATAGTGAAGGAGAATTTTATCATGCCTTCCTCTCAGCATATTGGTCTCAAGCTACACAAGACCGAGTAAAACATAGCATCATAATGATGAAAAATTTCGAACAATCTGAATTTTCAAGTCTTGTGAAATATTTTGAAGACATGTTACATAAGAATCAGTATCTTTCAAACCCATACAGCCCCTCAGAACTCATCCGCATTTGCTTAATCAAATTGCCTGAACATTTACGGCATATTATTTTGGCAGGCCGTTGCAAAGACGACATTGAAGCTTTTCAGGGACTCTTACAAGAACTAGAAATTGACACTGACAATCGCGGAACGCGAAAACAGGAACACAACAATTACAGGTCACATCTGTCGCAATTCCGCGATGAAAGAAATAATAACTGGACACGACTAGGCTATTCTCACAACACAAATCGTGACCAAACCAGACACCACCCGTATGACAACCGTTGGCAGAGTAGTAATAATTACAGGGAAAGATCACCTCTCCGCAGTAGTGACTATCACAGAGTCAATCAGAGAAACTGACAATATGGGAACCAAAATAATTATTATCAAGGGAGACTGAATAACTTAAGATGCAACGGTCTAGCGCGCAGTTACGATTCAGAAAGAAATTCTCCGCCACGTGACCGACAAGAAAGAAACTATGGAATCTAACGACATGACGACAGACGATATGATCGTAACGACAGACCTGAATTGCAGCAGAACTGGCGGGATTCAAACAGAGCAGGGCCCTCTCGACAAGGTGAATTTGTAGAAGTTAGGTCTCCAAATCCCAATAACGACGCGCGCCAACAAAGACACAATAGGCAATGACTCATACCGCGGGCAGCCACAAAACGTACTTATGAAACTGACGACGCAGCTGCCGTAGCTAGTAATTACGTTAACATGGAAGACATTAGGGACATATTACTCCAGGAACACGACGTAAAACATAACAACAACATTGCATATCCTGTGATTCACATTACTGTAAATGACGTAAAATTTACGGCAGTACTTGACTCAGGAAGTCCCATTTCAGTTATTAGTGAAACAGCTTTTAGCAAATGCAACAAATCGAACGATTGCCCCACACTTCCGTTACGCAAGATTAAATTACAAGGTGCAGTCATTGGAAAAAGTGTAGATGTACGCCAACAAACCAACTTAGAATTCTTTTGTCAAAGCCACAGCTTCTCTATGAACTTTCTTATTGTTCCATTATTGTCGACGGAAGTTATACTGGGAGTTGACTTTTTGAATGAATACAAAGCAATCTTAAACTTTCACGATGCTGAAATAAGTTTAGAGAAAGAAGGTAAGTCAATAGCTTTGAAAATTGAAGATTGGCTCTCAAACCATGACGAGGAAATTAATCGGCTTTACCTTCTGTTAGACAACAGTTCGGAATTTTCTACGGAACTAGACACTAACAATCACTCTGCAAGTACTGACAGGGATGACATCGACGGCACAATTGAAACTAATGAGTTAATTCAGAATAAAATTCAAACAATTGAGAATTGTAATGACACTGATAGGCAGGACCTTTTTGAGATTTTACAAGCACATTCCACAGTTTTTACTCACAAAACAGGAACAATCAAGGGATTTCAGTACCAATTTCGTGTTCGTGAGCATACTAAATTTTGTGTTAGACCATACGTAATTCCAGCACATTATAGGGACCGTGTTAGAACAGAAATACAATCTATGCTTGACGACGGCATTATTGAGCCTGCAGTAAGCTCATACAACAATCCATTACATGTTGTTGAGAAGAAAAATGGATCGATCAGGCTTGTCTTAGATTCGAGACAAATCAATACTATCATTATTCCTGAAACAGACAGGCCGCAAACGTTGGAAGAACTTCTTCAAAATTTTATTGGTGTAAAAGTGTTGTCTTCCATTGATCTCAGATCCAGCTTTTATCAGATCGAACTTCATCCAGAATGTAGAAAATACACAGCTTTCCTTTGTTTCGGCGTTTGTTATCAGTTTCGGAATCTTCCTTTTGGCTTGAACATTTCTTCGGCGGCATTCATTCGCGGGCTAAATTCCATATTACCTGAGTTCTTAAAACGTCACATCACCTTATATGTGGACGTTATTCTGATAGCAGAAGCCTCATAGGAACAACATAATCGCATCCTCAACAGCGTGTTACGTATTTTTGCAGAATCTGGAATTACAGTTAACTTGGAAAATTCTGAATTCGGTAGGACAAAGGTGAAGTTTTTGGGACATATTATTTCTTCTGAAGGCATTCAGCCGGATCCTGAAAAGTTAGAAGCAATCAGAGCCATTCCAGTTCCATCCTCAAAAAAACAAGTCCGCAGTTTTCTAGGTCTCGTAAACTTTTACCGTCGTTTTCTGAATATGCAAATTCTAGTTACACCAAAACTTTGTTCTCTCTCTGGAAAAAATACTATTTGGAACTGGGACGAACAAGCACAGTTGGAATTCAATTCTTTGAAAGAATCGCTACTTAACGCTCCAATACTAGCTCATCCAGATCTGTCACAAGATTTCTGCCTTAGCACGGATTCTTCTAAAGTCGGTCTTGGTGCTCATTTATTTCAAGAAGCCATAGAAAATGACACTACCGTTCAGAAAACCGTTGCTTTTGCTAGCCGAGTGCTAACAAAATCTGAAAAAAAATTATTCCGTTACTGAATTAGAAGCTTTAGCCATCGTTTGGGCATTTAACAAATTCCATTTCTTTCTTTACGGTAAGCACGTAAAAGTATACAGTGATCATCGTGCATTACAATTTCTTATTTCTTCAAAATTAAATCATGACAGGTTAAAACGTTGGGCATTGTTTCTGCAAGAATTCCACTTCACAATAGTCTACATTCCCGGCAAGGAGAACATTGTTGCGGACGCACTGTCACGCGCACCCCCTGGGCTTGAGAAAAGTAACACAGAAAGCAACCTCGAGAAAAATTTCAATATTTTTTACATTCAGAAAGTCGCCTTTGAAAACTTCATCACCACATCTTTAAAGGACACTGCTCATGAACAAGATAAAGATCCGATTTGGAAAGACATCAAAAGTAAATGGCATGAAAAGACACACACACAGATTCGGCATTATTATCTGGTTAGGAACAACATACTGTTCAAACGATGCACTGTTGATGACAAGCTATGGGTACTTTGCATTCCAGACGATTTTCTTAATAAGCTCATTTGGTACATTCATTTCAGCTATGCACATTTTGGTCCACGAAAATGTTATCATATTCTTCGAACGACTTGTTATTTTAACAATATGGAAAAGAGAATTCGAAGAGTCTTGTCTATTTGTAAACTTTGTCAAAAGGCGAAACCATCTACTGTCTCGCATCGTGCTCCATTGTTTCCTATCATTCCTTCTAAATTAAAAGTATTTGATGCTGTTGATCTCTTGGGACCGCTTGTTAGAACATCTAATGGATTTTCGTACGTTCTAGTCGCTGTTGAACTTCCTTCAAAATTTGTTTCTTTCACTCCGTTACGTAAAGCCACTGGACGGTCTGTATCCAACGCCTTTGTTAAAAATTTCTTACGTGAAGTTGGACGCGTTAGGAAAGTCATTTCAGATAATGGACCGCAATTCAGATCTGCTGTTTGGTCACGCATGCTTCGTAACCATAAAATCAAATCTATTTTTATTTCATTGTACTCACCACATTGTAACCTGTCTGAACGGATTATGAAAGAAATCAATAAGCTTTGCAGACTTTATTGTCACAAAAAGCATCAGCATTGGGACAGATATTTACACTTATTTCAAAACATGCTGAATGAGATGCCTCATGACTCCACTGCTTTACCACCGGTTCTTGTACTGAAGAATAAAGAACCACCAAACAGAATGAGAGAGCTTGTACCTTTTCCGAATACGCGTGAACTTCGACACAAAGACATTATTAACTTGGCTATTAAAAATATAAATTCTGCTGCAGACAAAAGGAGAAAATTACAGGGTATAGTAAATGCAAAGAAATTATATATTGGTCAGAAAGTTCTCATTAAAGCTCATTCATTGTCACATAAAAAGAAACACTTGAGTCACAAATTCTTTCTAGTTTACAATGGACCTTACAGAATCCGACGTATACCACATGATAATTGCGTTGAAGTTGAAACTCTTCGTACTAGGAAGAATAAAGGTTTACACCACATTTCACATGTAAAACCATTTATTGAAAGATAATCTGCTTTTTAACTTTGTGTTTGCCATAAAGCTGTTCACATCACGTCACTAGTATACTTTGTCACACTAAGAATCTGTTAACATGCAACAATGTTTTGCAGTTAACTATCCAGTCTAGAACTTAGAGAACTTATTTAGACAGTATTTACGAGTGCATTGTTATAGTGAACAGACGTCACAGTGTTATTGTGTGTGTACATTCTTGCTTGTTAGTTGCACGATTACGTAATGACTATAAGGCTTACATACTTAGAACATTTACCAGTACTGCTAATGAGATTTTAATGCAACATTTTGGTTTACTTGAAAACACATTCTTTATTTGAAGTTCATTCGGTGAGATTAAAGATGACTTAGCATTTGGTTTCTCTAATAGCTACACGATTATATCACGACGCTACTAATATGTGACACGATTTACATTGTTGCTTTTGCGGTGTATCTCTTTTATATCTGCACAGTTTTTCTGTATTATTCTGGAAAGTAAAACATGTTTTAGTAGTAACTTTTGTGGTATAGCTACAATGAGACAGCCTTTATCGTAGCACAACAATACGTTACATTATAGTACTTTCTTGATCACGGTAAGGTACGTAATAACTACGATATCTACACGGAAAGCATTTCACCTTCGTTTATGATGAGGTAAGTACATTGACTTCAGCAGAACTTTGCTTACAGAGGACGATAACTACGACAGTTCCACAGAATTATCTTACAGCAAAACGCACATTTAGCAACACAGGGCACGCATTTGATTGATTAATTTGGTACTTAAACCATTTATTTATTAATATTGTTGAATTAAAAAGAAAGTTTTTTGTGATACATTTCATTCCATTGCTGTAATCTGTAACACCTGAGGGTATAATTACATTAATCCTCAGGGGGGTACACGCTTACTTTGTGTACCATGTGTTTGGCAAGCACAAGGAGCCCTAGCTAATATGGTATTTGCTTATACAACTTTACACATCGGTACCATATTTCTCTAACACAGAATTACACAGCTATCTGATCATTTAACTGAGAGAGACAAATATTTATTTTACTACTTCAGTGACAGATGTTTACGTAATTACACGGTTGAATAACTTCACACTTATGAAATTGTATTTTGTCTGTACTTTGTGAACTGTTCATACTTTTTCAGCGCCATTGTGATACTATGAGGGCTTTGAATGGTGTATTTGGTATGGGATCACGATTTTTAAAGTACGTTTGAGGCAGATGACACTTTTGACATGAGCAGAGAATTTTGTTTTAGGTTTTGAAATTATTGGAGGAAGCTACGGAGATTTTGAGAATTTGACTGAGGTGTTATGATATTATTACGACGACGATGTGAATTATGCTTTTGAGGTATGTTTAAGCTGATGCTATGTGAGTTATTTGATTATGCTACGTATCTGCCATGATGAAATATTGAAGAAGTGTGGACGAATAAGGTAAGGAATAATGAGTAGTGGTTAGGGACTCTGGTTTGTGAAAAAGGTTGTTGGAAACCAAGAATCGTACTTTAGGAGTTATGAAATGTGTGTACATGCATGAATGTATTACAATGCTGTCGAAAAGTTTTTGGACGCTGTTAAATTTATAGGATTTTATTTTCTACACGTTTGTAACGCAAATTCTCAACCTGTGAAAATATTTTTACATGTGACTGTCACTGTAGCGGAAACTGCTGTCGTAAATATTTCGGTAAGAAAGGTAGGTGACCGTGACGTAATGCGTTGCGAACGGCCAGGTGTGCCATCCGCCTTGAGAAAAAGTCATTAGTGTGTGCCTTTCAGAGGCACAGGTGGAGAAAAAAGGAGGCCATTAACCTCGCTATTGACATTCCTTTGTAGAAAGCATCGCAAATACGACACGCCCAAACTTGAAAACATATGATTACACTGTGAAGCTCTTAATTTATGTTATTTACTGAAATGAAATCATGAGAAACATTTTATATCTATTGTCTTTCTAGCTGATAGATTGCTCATTTTGTTTAATATCCAGTTTCTATCTGAACTGCAGCATTGGTTAAAATAAAATTTAATAGATGTACTAATATCACTATTTTCTGTCTACAGACCCAGTAAAGAATCATTTTATGATGTACTTTCTTGGAAAAGAGAGCACAAATAGACATTTCCCTTCACAGGAATTGCAAAAATTATTTTTTTACGATTTGGTAATTTATCTGCTAGCGTATGTTCTTGTGATGCATCACTCTAGTGTTAAGATGTGACATAGGTATTAAACATTTTTACTGTAATATTTTTTCTGCTTCAGCTTTGTCATGTTTAGATATAAATTATTACATTTATTGCTGTTCGCTATGCTTACTTGCATTTTTTTTTGTCATTGCTGTTTGTATTAATTGTTTTGTGCCGCTGCATTGCCTCGTCCCTTAGTTAAGCACCTGAGCTCAGTAGATTTAAGTTAGCTTAAGAGGGGGTAGCCTATATAAGAGAATGAGTTGCGATGGATTTGAAGAAATGCACTGAGAGGTTATATGAGAAAAGTACAGAAAGCAGGTACAGATAGGACTTTTTGGAAATAATGATGAACTAAGGGAGATCTCTATGCAAAATACGGAAATAATGATGAACTAAGGGAGATCTCTATGCAAAATACTGCAGTCAAACAAACCCTGTCCTTTCCTTTCGTATTATCCCTCTATGTGTTTATGTACCCTTGTGTATTTGTCTTTTTCCTGTCTTTATGTGTTTAGCTAAGAAGATTTATATCATAGAATTTTTCAAATACTATGTTATTTTCTATGTAAATATGTTCAGACATTATTTATTGTGTTTTGTTTTAATGCTCATGTGTGAAGTTGATGTTTCAAAAGTTATTCTGATCTTTTATTTATGTACTTATGTCGTAATTTTTGTAACACTGATGTATTTGCTATTTCGATTCTTTTGTAAAGCCTGTACTACTTCAAACGTTATCTGTATTGTTATGTTCTTTAAAGATGTATTTTGTATCTTTGTTATTACATTCTTATGTTATAAAATTGTAATTCACACCAGTTCATCAAATTAAGTAACTTGTAAATTACATTTCACTGCACACGTTTCTGTTGGTCATAGTATATGGACAATATGTGAGAATTAGGGACTGATAGTGTTTGCACGTGTGTTAATAACTCAGTAATGGACTGGATAACAGCATTGCTGGTTCTAAGGACATTTCAAAAACAATTTTTCTGAGTGCACAAGTGGTGGTTATGGACTTGTTACATTATCCGCAAGACTCTTCAATGGTGATTGTGCGCCTGCACAGTCAAACAGATGGCTGCTGGCCATCTCTACAAGGACTACAGTGGGTCTACACCTTTGATGACCCACCAATACCATTATTTCTACAAGGACTGCAATGGGTCTGCACCTCTGGTGGCCCACCAATAGTAATCTCTACCAGGACTACAGTGGGTCTGCTCTGTGATGACCTACCTACCGATAGTCTTCAACGTCGACTGACTCTGCTGTGGCCCATTACCTGTCTGCATGTCAAGAGTCAGCACTGTCTTTCGTTGGAAGGACAACACTACTTCTTCAAGACTGCTTAGAAATCCACTAATTCCAAGTGCAATTTCTTTTATTGCTCAGACTTAAAAAAAACACTGCAATTTTACTATGATGAACGATCAGGACTGTCCTTATGGACTGTGAGAGAATTTTAGCTTCTGACCAACATTGTATCAATAAGTGTGTGCATTTGATATCTTTGTTATTGTAAAGATGAAAAATTTTATCAAATCATTATTGGCCAGTGCCCAAAACAATTCTAAAATTTTTTGTGGGGAGCATGGGGGCTATGTAAGTAGGCTGTTTAGGATTTTTTATTGGTAACGCCGCTTAGCGCTCGTTATAAAAATCACTGGCTGTGCTGTGCGCAGTCTGTGTTTAGTTTGCATTGTTGTCTGCCATTGCAGTGTCGGGCAGCGGCAGCTGGATGCTAACAGCGCGTAGCGTTGCGCAGTTGGAGGTGAGCCGCCAGCAGTGGTGGACGTGGGGAGAGAGATGGCGGAGTTTTGAAATTTGTAAGAATTGGTGTCATGAACTGCTATACATATTATGACTAGTGAGGTAAATACATTGTTTGTTCTCTATTAAAATCTTTCATTTACTAACTATGCCTATCAGTAGTTAGTGCCTTCAGTAGTTTGAATCCTTTATTTAGCTGGCAGTAGTGGCGCTCGCTGTATTGCTGTAGCTTGAGTAACGAAGATTTTTGTGAGGTAAGTGATTTGTGAAATGCATAGGTTAATGCTAGTCAGGGCCATTCTTTCGTAGGGATTTTTGGAAGTCAGATTGCGTTGCACTAAAAATATTGTGTGTCAGCATAAGCACAGTCTTGTATATAATTGTTCTAAGGGGACGTTTCATATAGACCAGTCGTGGATAAATTGCTCTAAGGGGACGTTTCAATACATTTCAAAAAATTTTTCGACGTTCTCTGAAAGTGGAGTTGTGATCAACGAAGAGAAATACCAAGTCTGGCAAAACGAAGTCTTTTTCCTAGGCCACGTAATGGACACTTCTGGCGTTCATCCCACCTCACAGTGCATGAAGACCATTTAACAACTAGCACCGCTTCAGGACTGCCATGAACCATGTCGGTTCTTAGGCATGGTAATTTTCATTGTAGGCAACTTCGACAGGCAGCTTGTGTCAGGCACTAGACTTCATAGGTGCCATCCATTTGTATTAAAGACTGCCTCATCCAAGCCATTACTTTGGCACATCCCCACTCTGAAACCCAGCTTGTTATAACGACTCAGGTCGAGCGGTTCTGGGAGCTTCAGTCCGGAACCACACTGCTGCTCTGCTCGCAGTTTTGATTCCTGCCTCGAGCATGGATGTGTGCTTAGAGCCATTTGAACCATTTTTTGAACAAGTGACTCTGCTATTGGGACTGTCATACAGCTGGAGGTGGGGGATGTTCAATAGCCTCTCCGTTTTTTCTCATGCAAGCTCTCACTTTCTGTATGGAAGTGGTCAGCATATGGTTGAGAGCTGCTAGCAATTTACTTCCAGCAAGACATCGATGAGGGCCAAGTGATTATTTACATGGCCCACCATCCGCTCGCAGACTCTATCCAAAATCCACCCAGGTACACCTGCCCTTGACCATTTAGGCACTCAGTTTAAGTTGCACACTTCACCACCGACAGTCCGACATATGAAAGGCATGGGAAACGTTGTGGTAGATTTCAGATCGCACATCATCTTGTTGTCATTCAACTTTGACTATGATCAGTTCAGAGAAGCACGACAGTACGACCAGCAGTTATAGACTCTTCTTGACAATTCCTCCACGAACCTCCAGATGGATCTCCCAGAATCTGACGCGCCCTCACATTCCTCACGTTCCTCTTCGCACTGCTCTCTGTTAGCATTTTGAACTGTATAGTTAGCAAACAACTACTGCGCAAGGATGGTGCTTAGCATACATTTTAATTAAATCGAAAATGACTGAGGCAATAACTTCTTGATAAAAATAGTTAATCAAACACGACATGGATCTGGGAACTGATATTGACTTGGGGTAAGTAACAGTATGGCACTAACTTTAAACCTTGTACAGGGTGATTCAAAAAGAATACCACAACTTAAAAATGTGTATTTAATGAAAGAAACATAATATAACCTTCTGTTATACATCATTACAAAGAGTATTTAAAAAGGTTTTTTTTCACTCAAAAACAAGTTCTGAGATGTTCAATATGGCCCCCTCCAGACACTTGAGCAATATCAACCCGATACTCCAACTCGTTCCACACTCTCTGTAGCATATCAGGCATAACAGTTTGGATAGCTGCTGTTATTTCTCGTTTCAAATCATCAACGGTGGCTGGGAGAGGTGGCCGAAACACCATATCCTTAACATACCCCCATAAGAAAAAATCGCAGGGGTTAAGATCAGGGCTTCTTGGAGGCCAGTGATGAAGTGCTCTGTCACGGACTGCCTGGCGGCCGATCCATCGCCTCGGGTAGTTGACGTTCAGGTAGTTACGGACAGATAAGTGCCAATGTGGTGGCGCTCCATCCTGCTGAAATATGAATTGTTGTGCTTCTTGTTCGAGCTGAGGGAACAGCCAATTCTCTAACATCTCCAGATACTGTAGTCCAGTTACAGTAGCACCTTCGAAGAAAAAGGGACCAGAAACTTTATTGCTGAAATGGCACAGAAAACGTTCACCTTAGGCGAGTCACGTTAATACTGAGTTGTTTCCCGCGGATTCTCAGTGCCCCATATACAGACATTGTGACGGTTGACTTTCCCGTTAGTGTGGAAAGTTGCTTCATCACTAAACACAATCTTTGAAACGAAAGATTCATCTGTTTCCATTTGAGCAAGGATAAAATCACAGAAATCGATTCTTTTAATCTTATCAGCTGCAGACAGTGCTTGAACCAATTTCAGACGATAAGGTTTCATAACTAAACTTTTTCGTAGGACTTTCCATACAGTTGATTGTGGAATTTGCAGCTCTCTGCTAGCTCTGCGAATCGATTTTCCTGGGCTGCGAAAAAATGCTTGCTGGATGCGTGCTACATTTTCATCACTCGTTCTCGGCCGTCCAGAACTTTTCCCTTTGCACAGACACCCATTCTCTGTAAACTGTTTATACCAACGTTTAATACACCACCTATGAGGAGGTTTAACACCATACTTCGTTCGAAATGCACGCTGAACAACTGTCGTCGATTCACTTCTGCCGTACTCAATAACACAAAAAGCTTTCTGTTGAGCGGTTGCCATCTTAGCATCAACTGACGCTGACGCCTAGTCAACAGCGCCTGAAGCGAACAAATGTACAACTAAATGAAACTTTATAGCTCCCTTAAATCGCCGACAGATAGTGCTTCGCTCTGCCTTTTGTCGTTGCACGGTTTTAAATTCATAAAGTTGTGGTATTCTTTTTGAATCACCCTGTATTTTGACTCTTTGAAAACTTATCATGCTCGCAATTAACACACTCAATCAACTGATTATACATTAGCAATAGGCTTTGCAGAATCATTGGATGTGAGTGCTATACATTGTCTCAATCATCACTTATGAATTCACGCATTCCGTAAGTAACAAAACAACTCTCTTTACCTTAATTATTTCAGACTTCCGTTGAAATTCCTTTTACTGGTAGCAAACATCATAGTATCTTGCAAATAAGAAAACATTATTGCCCATAGCGAGTGAATATACATCCAGCACACATCAGATACAACACGTCTTTACGCTTGAGAGTCCTCCATACGTCTCTTGATCTAAAGTTGCTCTACCACATTACTGATAACATGTTAAATCAGCGAACGCTGTTGAGCAGCGATGCTGCTACACATCGATACTACATTTGACCATATCTGGTTCAATACAATATTTTCGTCCAAAACTTGAATTAATTTTCTCATTTAAGTATACCATTGTTCCAGAAGTGAGCCCACGAGTAAGTAACAGGTCACACGCACCAGGTGAAACAGCTGTCCAGTGATGTAGACGTGGTTTAAACTTAGCAGTTTACGTCGCAATACTAGGGAGTTATTAAGAATCAAGAACCCAAGACCTGTTGATACTGCATACACGTTAAATATAAACCATGGTTAGGAGAGTTTTTCATTATTAATCTAACAGTATCCACTCCATCGCTGGCATTTGGTAAATCACCTGCCGAACATTTTTTCAATAAAATATCGCATTTTTGTAATGTTTTGAATGAGTAGGATACGTTAGGGCACGAATAATAACAGATCCCTTAACTTGCACCGCATGCCAATGGGATTTCTGCACTCAGTGCTTGAATCTCATCTCAAAATGTGTCCTGGTTACTTACGTAGCAACGGTACACTCTCTCCTGTAACGAGGTTCACAAGGAAAATTATCGGGCGCCATAAGGGCTGGAGAGCGTGTGTGAAACTCGGTTGGTCCCAAGCGTCCTATCCACAGACATGGTAAATTTTGATCCTGATATGTCCGCCCATCTTTATGATAGTGCTGTGGGCACCAACTTGTTCGTAATAAAATCTATCACTATCGTGCATTGTGCGAATTGCAGGGAAAATGTAATCACCAAACATTATTTAATACTTTTCTCCATTTACACTATCTTAAAAACCGACAGGTGCAAGGAGTTCCATAAGACACAATTTACACCACACAAACTCGTCAGCCAAATTCAGCCTTTTCAGTGTAATTTCTGGATCAGAGTCAAGGAGCATATGCGAAAATCCTCGTTATAAAACAAATCTTTGATTAGATAAGACAAACGGTTTTGTTTCTCGGAATTCTTAATATAACAGAGTTCGTCCACTACGCATAACGATGAGGCCCTCACAGTGGAAACAACAAGCTTAGGTGTGCACCAAGTTATATTTGGTATTACTTGGTCACCTAACCAACGAGAAGTTGTAGGACAATGTAAAGAATCTTGAAATCTAACTCAAGATTGAGATTAACAGACAGTTATTTACTCTTATGGCTGACCAAAAATCACAGTAAAAATTAGAAGAAAACGAAGTTTTCTGAAGCTCAAATAAAATTGCAAAATGATGCTAAAACTGTGGATGGGTACCAGAATTGTACAAGATTGTATAGAGAAAGAACTACAAGATCCTATCACTAGGGCAGCTAATGAAATGGAAATTAATGTTGCAAGATGCCACAAATTATAACGAAATTAATCAGCACACGTTCCAGGATAGAGTAGGCAGATAACGAGATGCTCAGAATATGGATCAGGCTACCACAGTTGCGACACACACATTTTTCAAAAATCCGAAAACTGTGCACTTATCATCACCAAGCGGCAGGTAAAAGACGACTGGTGACCACGAAATATAGATCTCCCTTCAAAACGCTCTACTATCAAAAACAATTGTTTATATGGAATGGACAATCCATTGCTGTTGTCAATGTGACAGACGAGAATATCGCTTAGATCTTGAAAGCCGGCCGTTGTGACCGGGCCGTTCTAGAAGCTTCAGTCTGGAACCGCGCACCCGCTACAGTCGCAGGTTCGAATCCTGCCTCGGGCATTGATGTGTGTGAACCCTTAGGTTAGATAGATTTAAGTAGTTCTACGTTCTAGGGGACTGATGACCACAGATGATTAGTCCCATAGTGCTCAGAGCCATTTTTGAGATCATGAAAAATGGGGGACTGCTGCAGAAACTTCACATTCTCGGCATACAAAGTGCACGTTAGCAAATAAGAGATTGGAACCGGAAGGGAGGAGTTCCCATCGATTGACTCATTTCTTTGCACCAAGAGCAGTGGAGGGGTGTCTCAATTCGGTAGAGTCCATCAAATTTTGAGTGAATGCAACAGACCTGCTCAGGCTGGTCGGACGGTGTCTTGGTCTTTGATGTCCAAACAGAACAGGCTAAAATTTCGTGCTCAGTTATTTTCTGGGCATGGCAGTGGTTGGATGCTGCCTTCTACTCAGGGGTAGGAGAGGCGCCGACTCTGCTAACAAAGAGCTACAGCCCTACTTCTATGAAGACTGCAGTTACCAGATGACCTTCACCCTTCCTAATGAGAATTGCTAACTGCCTTCTACTGACAAATAAGACTCAGACACTACACTGCAAGAACCCTTCCTCAGTGAGGAAAAAATGGCTCTGAGCACTAAGGGACTTAATATCTGAGATCATCAGTCCCCTAGAACTTAGAACTACTTAAACCTAACTATCCGAAGCACATCACACATATCCATGCCCGAGGCAGGATTCGTACCTGTGACCATAGCGGTCGCGCGGTTCCAGACTAAAGCGCCTAGGACCGCTCGGCCACATGGCCAGATCAGTGAGGAAAGTGCAACGCTATCCTCCTAGCAAAGTGCTGTTTCATTACTTTTTCCCAAACTGTCGCGTAATTTGTGTAGAAATCATAAGAGAGAGTGAAATTAAATTGGAATAAATTAATCCCTACCAAATAATTAAGTATAAGTTAGTACCGGAGAGTCCAGCACATAACTTCTTAGATTTTGATTTCATTTGTTAAGCTGTATGCTTAGCTAAATGAGAGGCCACTTTGGGAGCAGGATGAATACTGCTGAGAACAAGCGACTTGCTGTAGGCCATAGAACACCAGGGAGTCCGCACCCCAGAGCTATTTGCTGTATTGCTGCTCTCCTCCCTGTGTGACGGAAAATCCGAGGTAGGTAAAACTCAGCCATGGCTGTATTTTGACAAGCAAGAGTAAGAAAAAGCGGCACTAGCGCCGAGAATCTGCAACCAGACAATGTAGAGTACATTTACGGGATGTGCCGGACAACAGAATTTGTTTTTAGCAAGCACTGTTTTAAGGTGTTGTAATCTCCCGACCTTCATTTCTTACGTATTCCGACCTCACCATTGTATTTTGCGTACCAAGACGTTTCATTCAAGCCCAAACTCGATAGGGTAGAGTCAATTTTACATATTTCCATTTAATTGATATGCAAATCTAATAAGTAAATCGCAAGTGCGTACCGAGATTAAAAAGTTGAGGCTGGCATACACAAACATTCAAGATACGATGGCCACAGGAGTTTTTGTTCAGCGGAGGCAACCAGCCCACTGGAAAGTCCGTAGGAGGGTGAGTTAGCACGCAGCTGCACCGGCCGGCCGACCGCCCATGGACCAAAACAGTTTTTGCCAGAAAAAAGGGACAATGGCCTGCGTCTTTACCTTAAAAGCAAAACCCACTGTATAGTTTGGGAGAACCCCAGCATACGCATTTTTTTGATGGACCTAGTGTGCTGTTTCAGAGTTCTCACAAGTGGAAAGTAAACGCCTAATGCAGATGCTACTATATATTTCCGGATTGATCGGCTTAGCCATTCTCCCATTTGTAAGAGTAACGCTGATTGGTGGACTATTTCTGACACAATGAGCCAGAGGAGTGAGGGAAAGACAGCGGATGATACACCCTTTCGCTTTTTGTGTGGAGGGAAGTCATTCCGGTGACGCTCTTGTAGTGGGAACATGTAGAGTGAGCGAGTGCGCTCGCGCATGTATGCAGAGAGCGAGGAACAAAGTCTCTACTCAGTACTGGACTGGGAGAGCACCTCTGTCTCTAGCGAGTCGGAGTGATATTCTATATTGGGTCGTTCGCGATTAAGCATTTGTTCACTGTGTTGGCCGCGACACTTAATGTGCAGTGTGAACACAAACAGAGTATTAGTTAGCGCTTGTGAGCGAACATTCAGTGGCATCGCGGTGGACTGGTTATCTGACCGGTGCACCACGCCAGTAGTTAGACTAGGGGCAGATAGGAGTCCTTGGCTTCATCGAGGCGTAGTGAGAGTTCGATTGTCGGAGATCAATCCAGATATAAAGAGATAGTGATGTTATTTTTCTGTGGCGAACGATGCAGGCAGCAGTCGTTGCAGCTCAAGCTATTGTGCGCTACAATGTAGTCAAGCCCCATCTTTCCTCCGTTAGAAATAACATACTTCATTCACATCACTCCATTTCATTTCTCACGCGACAGACTCGACCGTACTTAGAAAAATTCAATCGGATAACTGTGTAAGTTGATTAGGCGTGGCTCTCAGCCATTCTGCCGAGTAAAGAACATTCTTAAAGAAAAGGGATGAAAGAGCTTTTCCACACTTTGTATATAAATGTCATTAACAGGATTCCTATCCATAAGAGGTAACCTCCTATTCCGAAAAGAACCCGGAAATTTGTGTATCAGTTTATAAATAAAAGTTTCATTTGATTTTTCTTAAATTTTGCAATAAATAATATTTTCCCCTTGTTTAATGTTTTTCTTACACTAACTAGCAATACTCCAGTATCCAAGTATACCACTAGTTACGTAAGAAAATGGAATATTTTTGTGTCTTTTCCTTACAGCAGACGACTCCAGAAGATATTTATTGCTGAAAGTTTTTCAGGCATTTCTTTTTGGTACGTTAGGAGCGTCTGTCTGACTTCTGTAGTAGTGTGGGGTGGAAATTGCTTTTTGCAGGAGCCAAAGGGTACTTGTTGGATAAATCCATTGCGCGTCTCGTCAGCATAACACCCACACACTGACCGTGTGACAGAGTACGTCCTGTTTAACGGCCAGAGTCCCAGAAGAACAGCTGTTGTACAGGTAACAAGTGGAAAGTTAAACATCACCGTGAATTGCGCGGTGTTAAGATAACATCTCAGGAAGTGGGACTGAACAGGGAGTTTGGACTTCTTTCTAGTGTGTGATACACCGACACTCTCCTGGTTGACGCCAAACTTAATGTTTAAAGAAATACAGGGTGAGGCACTAACCATTGTCACCTAGAATAACTCGGAAAGTATGATAGGAGCTGAAAATGGGACAACGGGGGCCATAATATGACGTTCGTTTTTTGTTGCTAGATGGGCTCGCGTCAGAGATATGAAGGTCAACTTTGTTTTTTTTTTTTTTTTTTTTTTAATGCGATGCTGCAGTTTGGTACTTATTTTGCGATAGCGGCTGTCGAGACGAATCCAATGATGCGGAACAGTAAGGTCTTTGAAAGTCAACAAAGTTCACAAAGGTGGCATGAACGTCCATTTACAGAAGGTGTTGGAAGTGATGACCATCGGTATCAATGCAGTGTCGCAATCTTATCATGAATTGAGTAGTATTCCTTATAACGTCGGCACTTATCGAAGTACATGCTCTGACAGTTCTCTCTCGTATATCGTGTAAATAGTAAATATTCGTCGAATACGGAGTATCCATCTAACATGCCATTGAAATGTAAACATCATTCGACGGTTTCGCAATACAACATTAATAGGAATGGTAAGACTAGTATGGTCGAATCAAGCGAATGTGAATGATTTATGTTTCTGATTTACGGAGAATGCCTGCGAAATTCAGAGGGAGCTAGAGACTTAGACGCTGAAAGATATTGTAAACGTACTCACCCTACACATTTAAACATGTGTATGGTAAATTGAGAACAACTGGATCTTTAACGCATCGGAAACATATCCGACAAAGGAAAGCTACTAACGAGGAAACGGAAACTGGTACTCTTGTCACTGTGATTCGATATCCTTGTGTTAGTTCGCGTCAAATCGCAAGGGAATCTACCATGAGCCAGAGTAGTGTTCTTCGTGTTCTGCATCGCCATAAATATCATCCACGCCGTATGTCCCCACAAAGAATTAACTGGTACAGATTGTATGCGTCGCATTGAATTCTGCCGATGGGCTCAACTTAAGATTCAGAGGGATGACACATTTATTAACTTGATTTTATTTACTGACGAGGCTACTTTCACGAACCATGGAAATGTTAATCTGCATAACATGCATTATTGGGCAAATGAAAATCCATTTTGGCTGTGGCAAGTTGCACACCAAAAACCGAGGTGCTGAATGTACGGTGTGGGATTCTGGAGGACAGAATTATAGGCCCCCATTTCATCGAAGGAAATCTTAGTGGTAGGAAGTATACCACATTCCTACAAGAAACATAAGGTCTGTTACTGTATGAAATACGTTTTGGAACAAGGAACAGAATGTGGCATCAACACGATGGGAGTCCGGCACATTTTTGACTGATGGCTAGAAATGATTCTTCTGGGGATTTGTAAAAGACATTGTTTATAAAGACGTTCCAACTACACCTGAGGATATTCAAGAGAGAATTGTCAGAGCATGTGCTTCGATAAGTGCCGATGTGATAAGGAATACTACTCAATCCATGATAAGAAGATTGCAACACTGCATTGATACCAATGGTCATCACTTCGAACATCTTCTGTAAATAGACGTTCATGACACTTTTGTGTTCTCCGTTGACCTTCAAAGACCTTACTGTTACAAATAATTGGATTCGTCACGATAGCCACTATCAGAAACTAAGTACCAAACTATAGCATCTCATTAAAAAATAGAAAAAACGAAGTTGACCTTCATATATCTGAAGCGACCCCACCTAGCAACAAAAAACGAACGTCGTATTATGGCCCCTGTTGTCCCATGCAATATTTGTCCCACAAACATTTCAGCTCCTATCATACTTTCGGAGTTATTCTTGGTGGCAATAGTTAGTGACTCACCCTGTAAAAAGGCAGCTCATATTGGTTCACATAAATCATGTAAGAGTGGGAGCAGAGAATGTAATTGTGCTTGCAGAGATCCAGCTGTACTGGTCAGTGAACGAAGACAGGCAGACAGAGGGAGTAAGTCGAACAAATTTTGGAGCCTCAAGAGCAACAAGTCTTTTAACTGGTTAACAACCTGAAAGATGAATAAGAAAGTCACGCCTGCATCTT